>NC_049204.1:61680381-62370381 GCF_013347855.1 Anguilla anguilla
TTTAATAAAGTTAACTTCTGTAAGAGTTGCCAAGTTCTCTGAGAAGTTGGAGTGAGATTTCCAAAAATTTCCGAGTTAGGCTGAACGTGTGGAGGATGATTCACACAGCCCCTGCTGCGTTTGAAGCCTGTTGGCTGAGCGCTAACACGTTGTTTTTTCTTAGCTATACCAGTGCGAATTTAAAAATAAAAAAAATAAAAAATAAATAAATAATAACCTTCTTTTCACAGGTCCTGAGACCTATGAGAGTTGGACTTTTTTTTCTCTACATTTTTCCTAAAGTGACTCAAAATTGAATTCTTTTTTTTTTTTTTTGCATTCTGTGATTTACCAAAATTAACTTGACACACTGCGCTTGTGAAGAAAAGCAAGTATTTATTTGTGAGTCGAAGTTAAACGACATGCTGACTGAATCTATGCCATTACCTCCTCCATCAAAAATGTTGGCGGACTCAGAAGATGTATTTTTAGTATTACACAATAATATATGTTCAGTGTTAATTCAACTCTAACAGACTTTAAATCCAATAGTGGCCACATCAGTGTAAAATATTCTGTCAAAGTTGATGACAAAACTTATGATTTTATATCAAGTTTTCAATCTTTCTTCCACACAAATTTGAATTTAAAACAGACATACTCATTTGTTAGTAACATTTAAAGACATATTGTGTTCTCATGGCAATTGCATATGATTGAGCTATTTAATTTGCCTACTGTAATTTTCACATTTCAATGGGATTATTAATGCAAAGAATGTATGGAAAGATGTCCCTGTGAAATGATAGACCTGGCACATTTCATCAACACCATTTTCCATTTGAATAAATAAATAAATAAATGATCTGATATCCTTGTCCTAAGGTCAATCCTGCCTTGCGTCAAATGCATACTGGGATAGGCTCCAGAATTGGACAAGTGGGTATCGATAAAGGACAGATGGATGGATGGTTGGAGGGATGGATGTTCCTGGATGTTCCTGTTGGCTAAAGCTGATGAAGAAAGCTAGTTTTTTTTTTAAACATATGACTTTACCACAGTGTTCCTCTGCCCATTACACCTAAAAACCTGATCATGTGACAATCACATACACAATGGTCTTACCTGATCATGTGACAATAACATACACATGTATAGCTTATATACCAAGTGTGACTAATGTGACTTAGTTTTATTGATGATGATGATTAGTGTTATTGTTTTGATTTTGTTTAGATTATTATTATTATTATTATTACTACTACTACTAAATTCAGATTTCATATAATCTATTTCAAGCGAAAGAATAAAGGTCATGGCTGCATACTTACCAAACCACTGCCATTGCACACTGCAATACACCGTGCTGTCAGTCTCAGAAACTCATTTCAATTACCACTTCAGTAATGTGTTTACTTGTTTATGAGATATGCAGCTATTGTTATGAAACTTTTGTTCTGAAGCAGACTGTTTAATATTGGAAGGAGCCAGTGCCTTAATCCAGATGGCACTGAAGCAAACCTGCTGGGGATGAGATGACTGTCATCACTGCTTCCTTCCCAAATAGCACAATTGCTCATTTTCCAATTGCTAGAAATATGATAAATAACTGGTTACTGACAGATAAGATTTGTGTATTTTTTTTTCTTTTAATTTTGCCAACACTCCCACTGTTGAATCTCTACTGACCCCAGCCACGGCACAGTCAGCAGTGCGCCCAGCCAGCACAGCCAAAAACTACTTAAAAAAAAAAAAATGCTGAGCAGCAGAACTCAACGGTTGCACTGCATGGGGCAGTATGGGGCAATACAGGGCAATGTAGGGGCATAAGGGTTTTTCTATAACCGATCAGTTTACACTTGTGAGGTGTCCTCGTTTAGGTTCAATGAGACCGCACGGTGGAAGCAGCTGGGCCTCGATCGGTTGGGTGACCCGTACCTATCTTTCCTCCTTCTTAGGTACGGTCTTATACACAGGTTGCTTTCAACATTGCCTTTTTAAAGCCTGAACATCCATCCATTATTTATACCTGCTTATCCAGGGCAGGCTCATTGGTCCTGGAGCCAATCCCAACATGCATTGGGAGATAGGCAGGAATACACGCTGGACAGGCTACCCGCATACCAACGAGCCTCAGATTAGCCTGCCTGCATGTCCTTGGACTGTGGGAGGAAACCCAGGCGGACACCGGGAGGGCATACATACTCCGCATAGACAGGACCAAGCCGAGATTCGAACCAACCTTCCTGATTTGAGGCGACAGCGCTACCCACTACACCACCGTGCCACCCTAAAGCCTGTTCCTCTTTTTCTTTTGTCAGGCGGGGGCGTTTCCTGTGTGAAGCGGTGGCTGTTCATTGGTTCAGCCCATGTGTGCCACAGCACAGGGTTTATGTGATCATGCACAGGTACTGTATGCCCGCTCAGCACAGCTGAGCGCACACAGCCATGCTCTGGCTGGGTCTCCACTTCAGTGCCTCCCTCAGGATGCACTGTTAGGAGCTTGGATTAATATACAGAAACGTCTGAGCCCTTGGATGCAGTAAACGATTGTTTTATTTATTCATTTGTTTCCTCTCCCAGTAGAGGCATCTCATTTATAGATGTTTCGTTTTATTTGTGTATTTTCGGTGACAATTTGGACAGAATGTGCAACACTGAATTGATTCAGTGTGAGTGTGTGTTTGTGCATGTGTGTATATATGTACGTGTGTGTATGTTTGTGTGTGTGTGTGCATGTTTGTGTGTGTTTGTACATGTCCGCGTGTGTGAGTGTGTGCACGTGTGTGTGTGTGTGCGTGCATGTTCGTGTGTGTTTGTACATGTGTGTGTGTGTGAGCATGTGCATGTGTGTGTCTATGTGTGTGTACATGTCTGTGTGTGCATGTCTGCACATGTGCGTGTGTGTGTATGTGTGTGTGTACGTGTGTACGTGCGTGTGTTAATCTTCACCAACACACGATCAGCAAGCTAAGCCAAAGTTCGGCACAAGTGTTGATTGAAACCAGGCCAGTGATAATCAGCACAAAAGCCCTTTATGTCTGATTGGGCCTCCGCTCCCTCCCTCTCTCACTGGCTCTCCTCTTCCCTGCTCAGTCAAATCAAAGATGGCGTCCCGTTCTCCAAACTTTGCTTAGGTTCGCACCGCGCCCCCGCTGACGTCCGTTAACAACGCCCAGCCCCGACTCGAGCAAACAGTGCCCGAGGCTGTCGCTTGACTCGCATTATGGATTTTCCTCATTTCTCCATTTATCGATTTTTCCTTCTTTCTTTTTTTTTCTTTCTCACTCTCAAGAGCATAAAACACTAGAATTAACCAGCGTCTTTTCACAGGGCAGGGCCAAACAGGGTTTACCTGTGTTCATTTTGAAGCCCAGTCCCTCAGAATGAATTCATTTTCTGCGCATTATAGACTGCACAAATCACATCAGAGGCAGGAAGCGTAATGCAAACATGGGCTAATGCTGGAGCAACAGACACTGCGGTATAAAATTAGAAGCGACAGTTATTAAGCACCGTCTGTAACTGTTTTAATGAAAAGTCGCTTACTGAAGTGCTAAAGAACATAAAAGTGCCATATATAGAAGATCCCAACCGTGGAGATGAAGCGAATCCCTTCACTTCAGTAATCCCTGCTTCTTTCTCTCTTTAAGTTTCTTCTGTTGAGCTAATCATATATGTCATACTGTTTTTATCATACGTATCATACCGTTTTTATCATGCATATCATACTGATTTTAACTATCTCACCATGATGGACTTTTATGTATTATGCTGTTTCATGTAGTGTATTTGCTGTTTTTTGGTAGCCATTTGTATACCTGCCAAGGGACAACAGATGTAAATTAGCTGCTAGTTAACTCTGGTGCAATTACCTTTTAATTGTGCACTGTCCCTGTAAAAAAACAAACAATAAAAATAAAAAATAAAAATAATGGAAGAGATATACATGAATGATTGCATTTATTTAGCACTTTTCTGTATGCTCAAATTTCTTTACACTGATGAGGGGGATCTCTTCTCACCCACCGCCAATCTGTGGCACCCACCTGGGTGATGCACGGCAACCATTTTGCACCAGAACACTCAGCCCACATATTGGTTAAGGTGGAAGAGGGAGAGAAGAATTTTTAGCCAATTGAATTAAATTACATGAAAAGAAAATGTAAAAAAATGTTTAAAAAAAAAAAAAACTATCTACAGTATCTGGTCTCATCTCTTGTCTTGATATAATTATACAGTCTTCCTGGCTCTGACTGCTCAGATGAAAAAAAAAGTAGATAGAATTATTACAGTCACACCAAGTGAAAATTACACACATAGCTGGTTCACACCAGAGAAATATTGCAGATGTGCTCTTGCAATTATCACCTTACCAGGTGTCCTGTGACACTATTCAAATATGAATTGTGCTTTTGATGCATTTTGACAATTTACCTCATCCAGTTCTATGGCTTTTAATTGTACCATCTATTTCAAGATTGAGAGAGAGAGAGGGTATATGCAAAACAATGTACTGTGGTTATTAAATATGATTTTGAGCTGTGAATCTCAAAAGAATCACAGCTGTGGAATTTTAAATAAAATATTCTCAGCTCACAACGTAGGTTCAACGAAAAAAAAGTAAAAGAAAATGTCTTTTAATAACTCGTCCCCCACAGTGGATGAATACAAAACCAGAATGAAAGATTTTATGTGAAATATGCAGTCAGATCAGACAGAAATGCGTCAGTATATTGTGCTGTCTGTGACCATACAAATAAATAAACAAACAAATAAAGAAATAACATGGCAAAATGATATTTTGGAAAGGGATTTGCTTCACGCCGATGATACTGTGAGTATTGACCACAGACAAATAATGCATTCAGTATAGCATTCGGTGTTAAATAGACTGTGAGCGCATTTTAGACTGGTGTAATAAAATTGTATCTCTTATAAAATTGCATTGGACATCGATCACCTAACTCAGTGGTTAATTGGAAGCTTCACTGTGGACGATGTGACACATTTGCTTACATTTATCACTGATGCTGAAATACAAAAAAGGTACAGAAAGCACCAAAAGGGGCGCAATGTGCTCTATTTCTACTACTGCATATCCAGTACTCTTAATTGTACTGTATCAGAGTAAAATGTATGTTAGCAAAGTTAAATTTACTCAAGAAAAAAAAAAGTGGCAACTATCTATCTGCCACCTGTAACAAGATGATTAATTCAACGGGTCCTGATATGAATTATTTCACCTGGAGATAATTTAATTAAAAAAAAACAAGTTCTGCTGTTTTCTGCCAGGAGCCCTACAAAGTGTTGATTCAAACAGCCTCATGATTTTACACGCTATTTCATAATATGCATATCCGTAAGATCATGTGACAAAGTACCGTGGATGTGACTCAATATTTCACCGAATCACAACATAATAATTGTAATAATAATATGAAAATGTGTAGTGAAACATCAATTCTAACAGAGTTATTTTTAACTTAATAGAGTACATCTGATCCATAATGGATTCATAGAAACACTGCTACCTATGGCAACGAGACATGGTTCCCTATTCTGAATACATGTGCCTAATACCACCCAGAGAGTCAAAATGGCTCAAATTGCATTATTTAAAACAACTTTGCATGTGTGAGACAATTAGCATGTTTTCACTAATTACATCAATTAATTGAAGTCAAGCTGACCCAAAGAGCAAGGGGATTCACTAATTAGTAAAAAAAAAAAAAAAAAAAAAAAAAAAAAAAAAACACTTAAAAAACCATAACAAATAATTGAAAACATAAGTAGTTTGTCAGCTGATGAGATTTACTTTGAAAGTGCTAAATGGTCATGTA
The DNA here is from genome assembly GCF_013347855.1 of Anguilla anguilla. Lineage (NCBI taxonomy): Eukaryota > Metazoa > Chordata > Actinopteri > Anguilliformes > Anguillidae > Anguilla > Anguilla anguilla. Next base: position 61,686,204 of record NC_049204.1, read on the forward strand.
GTTCTATTATATGTTTTATTCATGTATGTATTGTCCAGTGCTAAAGCTGAACATTGGTAATTGCTCATAATGATATTTCTTCTTGTGAATGACATGGCATTGGTGAATGGACTCTAGTAATCCTGTGAGAAACACAATCACACAATTTTGTGTCAGTGTCTTGCTATTGCAAAGTGCTCTGTGAAACCATTGCAAACCTTTTTCTGAATAGGTTAACCCAAACCTCAGATTTTATTATTTTCTCCCAAGACACTAAAGAATAGGGCATTTCAAAGGTCATCTTTAGATTCATCCCTGAAATGGGGTTCCATTCCTGGTGCATGGTGACCTTGAGGATTTTCTGTAGTGTGCATTATTCTCTGAGGATTCACCAGGCTTCACATTTTCCAGGTCAAAGGTCACAATGACCCCCCCCCCCCCCCCCCCCCCCCCCCCAAATGGGAGCGCACATTACTCATTCCCTGAGTTCAATAGTAACCTTGATTGTGGTCTCTGTGGGTCCGGAATAACAATCATTATCGCCAAGCAATTATGCCTTTTTTACCTAGAGGGATATTCATCCTTACTCCAGGGACTGACGGTGGCTCGCTTTGTCATTTAGACTTTAATAAGCTCCAATCAGTACACCCAGGCTAAATCAATGTTAAGAGAGACACATTCATCCCACATCTCCCCCAACTTCTCCTCCGTGTCACCCCACCCCCTCCTATCAATCAAAATTACAAAAAAAAAAACAAAAAAAACTAGCACACAGAAACCGGTTAAACCCTTCCAAAATCCGAGCAACGCGCATCTTTCTCGATTTTTCCTTTTCACAGCGTTCTTTAGTTCACTTACCCCGTTTGTCTTAAATACGCACGCCCGAAACGCTCAGTCCCCGCATAACTCAAAACGGGTTCATTTCAGTTGAAGAGGGATCAAATGTACGGTGGAAAATGCACTCTACTGGAACCGATACGGTGCTGAAATTACCGCTCCTCCTCCTGACGGGCTTCAGTGCCATTACGTGCAGCGTGTAGAAGGAACAGAACTCTCCGGAAAGCGGCGAGCGTCTCTCCAGATGATACCGCCAGCGTCTGCCAGCTCCCCCCCCCCCCCCTCGCTGCTACGGGAGACGCGTGGCCTTCGGAATGTCACTTTCCCAGCCAGCTTTTCCCAAACTTTGAAAACGGAATTTATTTTTAGAACAAAAGATAAAAAATAAATTAAATAACTCAGACCGTCCTGAGCGGCTGAGGATAAATGGCAGCCTCATTGCATAAAACAACAACAATATTAACATTAATATTAATATTAATAATAATAATCATCATCATCATCATCATCATCATCATCATCATAGATTTTAATTAAAATAAGGATTATGGTGCACACAGTGTGTGTTTAAATCGAGTGAAAAGATGAGGAAACAGTAGCCCCACGTGACTCCTGTGTAAAAGACCTAAAATGGATTTTTGACCATTGGGGGTCTGAGGGTCAAAGTGCTATCGACTGGCTGACTTTGTGTCTCAGTCTGCGGTAGAGAGGTTAGCCGGGGTCTTATAGCATGCTATTCACTAGACACTGGCCTTTCCTTCATGCCATCTGAAATAGCTGGATGTACTAACATGTAGCTCTTTTGTCCCTCTCGTTCGTTCTCTCTCTCTCTGTCTCTATCTATCACACACACACACACACACACACACACATATACACACACACAGACACGTGCACACACGCATGCATGCACACACACACAAACACACTCATTCTCTCAAATTCAGAAATTCTTTTGGAAATTCAATATGTGTTATGCATGCAGACCACAAAGTAGCAACATTCCTCAAAGAGGTCTTTGTGATGCCAAAGCTGGTCAAGCTTGTTCAAGCTTACTCTACCATTTTAACCAGCTTGAACCAGCTGTAACCAGCCACAGACCAGATATGGCCAGATAAAACTAGCTTAGAGTCACAGAGCTGCAGAGGCAACCTACTGTGAAATGAAATGTGAAACATTGTGGCCAGCTCTACAATAACAAGGGTAAAAATGGCTCAATAAACTGCATTATTTTATGCATTCATCTATACATTTCCAGTTTTTTTCCACTTTGACATCCTTATCTGGAGCGACTTAGTGTATATGCTTTGCATACAAACTGTTAATGCAATTGGATATTTTACTGAAGCTCTTCAGATTAAGTTCCTTGCCCGAGGGTGCAACAAAACTGCCCCAGCTGGGAATCAAACCTGTAATCCCACAAGGAACAAGCCCGGTTCCATATCCGCTATGCCACACAGCCAACCAAAGACGTGTTGTATGCAATGTGCCTTAAACACACAGTCTAAAATAACATTTTAATTCATTCAATTGGCATCAGAACGCAGGAAAGAGAGAGGGGGAGAGAGGGAGGGAGGGAGAGAGAGAGAGAAAGGGAGAGAGCAACTGAGAATCAGGCCCTCTTCCAGTTTCATCCCTCTATCTTCTGTGCATCACAACAAACTGTGATGACCATTACAACAATGGTGTACCCGCGTAACGATGATTAAGTAACACTGTGTTATAAACGTTTTACAAAAGATTGTATATATATATATATATATATATATATATACAGACACACACACACACGTTGATAATAGAGGAAGTTATGGATCGCACAATATCTACTGTTGGATGCTATCCACCAACATCCATATATTACACACTCATCTGAAGAATCATCTGGCCCTCGTACTGGCTCAGCTGTATCTGTTCCAGCATTGCATTGTGTAGTGTCTGCCAATTAAACCACGTGGTGAGGGGGGGGGGGGGAAAGGAAGCTTCACTCGTATCAACAATAAAATAAAATAAGAAGAAGGGGAAAGCCACAGGGCTTGTGCTGCTTGTGTTCTGAGGCAGTCATCAGTGAGAACCACAGAAGCATGACGCGATGGGGAAACAATCTGTGAGGATTTAGAGCTCTCGTTGAGAGTCCGACGCTGCTCTGCTTCGGTAAAGGCTGTTATTGGCTGAAGAAGTTGTCAGGGCACAGAATTAAGGCCTGGGCCTTCCAGGAACTAGGACGGGTGCCCTTGCAGATTCTGGGGATTTCCAGGAACTAGGATGGGTGCCCTTGCAGATTCTGGGGATTTCCAGGAACTAGGATGGGTGCCCTTGCAGATTCGGGGGCCTTCCAGGAACCAGGACGAGTGGCCTGCAGGTGCAGTGGCCCTCCTGAAACCGGGCCACGAGGCCTGCGAGCGCTCCAGCTGTCCAGCATCGGGGCGGGGCAGGGCTGCAAGCGACGTGCGTACGGACCGCTCGATATTCGCCCTGGCCTATGAGGAGCAGGGCCGAGTGGCTCTACACTCTCTCACTGCAGCCCTCCAGAGCCCAGCTTGAGCAGCCCCGCCCTACATTCAAACAGCGCTAAGCACCGGCACCATAATAATAATAATAATAATAATAATAATAATAATAATAATAATAATAATGTCACACCAAAAGAGCCTCCATCTGTCTCACCGCCATGTCCAGAATCTTGCACAAAGGACTGAGCAGCGGCAGTCTAACACAACAATAAAAAAATAGCGAGAACTTGCTGTTCACCTTCTATCCTTTGGCCTACGCAGAGCCAAGATGACTAAACTGATATGCAATTAGCTTCGAGCCCCACCCGTTCCTTCAAGATTGATTTCCTTGGAAGTAAATCCTGGCAATAAGAGATGTTTTGACCGTGCGACACTTAAGCCGAGCGCTAATAGCCTTTGCATTTAAATCACCTGAATGCCAATATGACATCAAACAAGCCCAGTTAAACAAACAGCTTGTATAACTGTCGGTGTCTAACAGGTCACTCAATTCCATCAGGGCAATGTCGTTTAGGGTCGCAACATAATCGATACCATTGATTAGCTACTCCAGATGACGTTAAAAATCAGAATGACAAACCAAAACTTTGAATTATAATACACATACAGACGGGTGACAAATTAAAGGAAAAACTTGAATGAGTGAAGAGACATAACAAATGCAGATGCTTCCATACAGATGTACTGTATGATTCAACTAAGCAGTTAGCATCCTATCATGCTCTCTGGCATGCATAAAAATGCTGAGCAGACCCAGCTGACTTCGACTTGGAAAGAGGCTTTATTACTGGGGCACGGATGGCAGGAGCTTCAGTCACAAAACTGCCCAACTAGCTTAGCGTTTCAATAGGAACAGTGACTGAATCTACATCTGCGTTTAGGGCTATAGGAAAGACATCAACAATGATGTTCCATCTCTCCAGTAGAGTTGTAGAGACTTGTAGAATCTATGCCAAGGCGCATTGAAGCTGTTCTGGCGGCTAGTGGTCATCCAGCACCTTACTAGGACACTATGTTGGTTTTCCCTTTAATTAGTTGCTTTGTCCTATATATATATATATATATATATATATATATATATATGTGGGAAGTGTCTGATGCGTTTAACGTCCATACCATGGGAAAGGTGGCATAAACTGGCATAACGATGCTATTCTCAGCCCTCTCATGGCTGAATGAGTCATCCGGAGGAAATTGTGGCGGGGTAACGCTTGACTCATAATGATTCCAAAATGGTCAATAATCCCCCCGGCAGGAGCCTCAGTTATTGAGTAACCTTTTCAGCTCAATTTCCGTTTTCACGTCGCCCGGGGGAATGTGATGCATCGCGCCATCCCATAATCATTTAAAGGTTTATTCATCAGCCACTTCAGACACGGCATGGACAGAGAATGGGCTATTATTATTATTGTTGTTGTTGTTGTTGTTGTTGTTGTTGTTGCTGCTGTTGTAAATACATATTGTGTTATGTATTTTTGTAAATGATTTAACTATAACGGTCCAAGACATTTTAGGGATGAATCTTGCGAGTGTGTATGTGTCTGTGTGTGTCGGTATTCGTGTTCATGCACACATGTGCACGTGTGTTACATACCATCCCAGAAAGCCAGTAAGTAGCATTGTTGCTCCACCCAACTGACGGAATTGTTTTATTTTTGTGATATCAGACTGTCTTCTGCTTTGGGTCTGAGACAAGATGCCAATTCAAATAATAATAAGTTCTTTAAATACTAATGGGTTGGTCAGTTCGCATTCTAACAGACTTCTCAGCTACATCCATTTTTTCATTTTTTTTGGAAAGAAGCTGCAAAAATAAATCTCTCTCTCTCCCTCTCTCTCTCTCTGTCTCCCTCCCTCCCTCCCTCCCTCCCAGAGACGACAGGACGACTGTTGTTCCGTTTCCGCTAACTCTTCGGCGCGCGACCAGAATCACTAGGCCGTGCCGATGCTGCAGTGACATCTCATTTATTTCCAAACGAGTCTGGCCGACAGCCCCACTGTGTCCAGTGTGAAACAACTCCGTTACAGAGCATGTTCACTTCTGCTCTCTAATTCAAGCCCGCTTATAGTGAAACATCGATAAATAAATAGACTAAGTAGGACTGGACCAGATACGTAACACTGAATATCTACATGGAAAAGGTTTGGATAATTTCCAGTGAACTTTTACATTTTGTAGATTTTCTCTCTGGTTTATATACCCTGATCTCACGGCACCATCATAGCGATCTGCACCAAAACCCCAGAAAAAGCACTACAGAAAATCATCACAGGAGACTGAAAGATGAGAGCACAATTTTAAGAGCTGTTCTTCTCTGTCATGATACTGTCTGCTTCAAAAATTTAAATAAATAAATAAGTAAAGACATGCTCTGCATTTTTAACATAAGATTATGAATGTGGTCATCTGTGAAGTGTAATCCCGAGACTGGTTCATAGCCAGCTTGAGCATGCTCAGAAAAGGCACTGCAACAAATTGTTTGCAGCTAATTAAAATGCTAGCCTTTATGAATGGAGGAAGCAGCTGTGTTCTCCCCATGCGCCCGTCCATTAAGGAAGCTATGTTTGGACATGAGGCGGGAGGGGAGGGGAGGGGAGGGTGGGGGCGGGGGGGGGGGGGGGTGACAGATGAGCGCTGTGTGTCACAGCTCGGCTCGCTCGGCGTAGCGGTCAGGTGAAGACCTCTCCGGCTACCGCCGTGTTCTGAAAGGGCATCCGGGAACCGCGTTAAATGGACCCGCCACACGAACAGAACCCACCGGCCTGCGGTTCACTTCAGCGTTCGGGCTCGCCCAGCCGTCGGGCGGATGCCTTTCCACTGTCCGCCACGTTTGATGGAGCTGTGTAGTCCAGCTGTGCTCAGAGGTAACGCCTGTTGATGTGATATTTCATGGACTTGAATAGTCTGGCTGTACTCAGAGGTAATGCCTGTTGATGTGATGTTTGATGGACTTGAATAGTCTGGCTGTACTCAGAGGTAACGCCTGTTGATGTGATGTTTGATGGAGCTGTGTAGTCTGGCTGTACTCAGAGGTAATGCCTGTTGATGTGATATTTCATGGACTTGAATAGTCTGGCTGTACTCAGAGGTAATGCCTGTTGATGTGATGTTTGATGGACTTGAATAGTCTGGCTGTACTCAGAGGTAACGCCTGTTGATGTGATGTTTGATGGACTTGAATAGTCTGGCTGTACTCAGAGGTAACGCCTGTTGATGTGATGTTTGATGGAGCTGTGTAGTCTGGCTGTACTCAGAGGTAATGCCTGTTGATGTGATGTTTGATGGACTTGAATAGTCTGGCTGTACTCAGTGGTAACGCCTGTTGATGTGATGTTTGATGGAGTAGTATAGCCCAGCTTTGGTCAGAGATAATGCCTGATGCCATGATGTTTTATGAAGTTGTGATGGAGTTGTATAGTCTGGCTGTACTCAGTGGTAATGCCTAGTGTCATCAAAATAAAAGAACAGACTTCACTTCACACATTCTGCCAGGTACTCTATTTTCATACATTATAAAGCAATGGTATGTCCTATTGACATGGCTCTATGATGTGGTTACTCCATACAACCTATTCTCGTAATGTAAGATGATATACTTGAGCTGACACTTTTGGTTTTGAAGATATACTCAAGTGAATACATTTTTTTTTGTAAGCAAAAATGATTTTTTCCTCCTATAATAGGGCCAACTAATCCATATTGCATCCGGGCCTAAGCTGACATTTCCTGATAAGGGGCAAGTCTCGAGAACAAAATGAAGGGTTATCTATTGGGTAAAGCTATTTAATCTGTAAAAAAAAAAAAAAAAAAAAAAAAACGAGAGTAGTGTGAAAAAAAGTCAAAATCACCTGAGGGTTCAGAGGGCATTGTTTCGCCGAAACATTGATAAATAGCAGGTAAATAGGCGGATATTGGCACATACACAGTGTGCACCTTTCTTTTTTTAACAATCGGAACCCCGTCAGCCGGTAGCTCCTGAAGTCACTGGGTGTGCGTCCTCTCTCTTTGCATTTTAATTGAGTGAAGTGAAACGGAATAGACCAGACTCTGTTACCCACCTCTCCACACGTGTCCACGTGTTCTGCCATGCGTGTGCACTTACCCACGCACACGCACCAACGCATGAGCAGGCATGCATACAAGTGCTCATACGCACGCACTCCCTGACCGCCGCAGACAAACCAGTCAGAGCTGCAACTCTGACAGCTATGCAGAGTTATGACTGAGATTGCCTCTGACAGAGTTCTTATAACTGTAACAACTGTGCATTTGGACCTGACTGGGCCCATACAAACTCTGCTAGGGTTAATTAAATGCTGGAATTAAAAAAAAAAAAAATCTTCTTGGTGAATATTCTGGAGTTATCAAGAGCTAGGTTAGCTATTAACACCCGAGATTTATTTGGCTCATCAAAGATGAATCCGGCTACAGAGGTTTTTGCCCAATTTCGTGACACCAAACTGACACTGCAAGATCACAGGCAGTGCACACACACCCCTGATCACAGCTTAGCTGGACCCATTGGTCCTTTTTTTCTGCTAAAACCCTGCTTTATTTATTTATTGTTTTTCCTCCATCTCTCCAGCAATGCACCAGGCAGCTTTCATCTGTGGAAAAAGGCTATTGTGCTGCCATTTCAGGAGGGCTAAGATCTCTCACAGGAGAACCACGTTTGGGAGGGGGGGGGATTCTCATTCAGCTGAAGGACCTGCACTACAGGAAGAGGTTACGATGCAAAACGCTGTGACACTGGATGTTTTCACAAACGCAAGAACACAACAGGGCCGTTTGCACATGACCCGGGGCTCATTATGATTTCAGAATCCAAAGCCCAGTTCGTGGAGATTAGCTGTTCTCTCCGGTACCAGAGTAACACCGTGGGACAGAGGCTTGCACACTCAAGCACTGCGGTGGAAGCCTGTCCTCCTCATTGTGTGTTCTTTGTCATCAGTTCCCACATTTATTCAATTATTTATTATTGATTTTTTATTTTATTTCATTCGCTTAATTTCCCCCTTAGGGCAATAGAGCTAATCCGAGCGAGCGTTCTGAGGCAGATGTGTTCGGCCCGACAGGTGCTCTGGCCCCGACAGGTGCTTCTGGATTTTTCTTCCCTGTGATTTTCGTCCAGCCGGCGGCCAAATGAAGTCCGCCCACCTGGCATCTGAAGGCCCGCATCGGCGGCTGACCGAAAGGGAAGCGCAGGAAGAAGCAGCAGACGCGCCAGCGCCTTCAGGAAGGGGGGTCTGACCGACGCCCATCCCTGAGGCAGGGACTCAATTAACTCCTGTCCTTAACTCGACTCGCAAACAAATGCAGGTGTTATTTCTATTTTTTCTATTTCCACTCTTCGCAAACGCCACGGTTATATTACATCTTTTTTTTTCCCCCTGTGGAAAATAACAACAACTGCAACAACAATAATAATAATAATAAATGGCAATTGCATTTGCTTGTGAATTAAAGTTTAGGCTTTCCTAAGAACACAGAGTTCAAATCTGTATCTCCTCTGAAAAACAGCAAGACAAAGTTTCTTTATAATGCAGATCTTGTGGTGTGTGTGTGTGTGTGTATGTACATGCGCATGCATATGTGTGTGTGTGTATACATTTGCATTTGAGTGTGTGTGTGTGTGTGCGTCTACATGTGCATGTGTGTGTGTGTGTGTGTGCCTGTGTTAGTGTGTAAAAGTGCATGTGTATATGTGTGTGTTTGTGTGTGTGTACATGCGTGTGTTTACGTGAGCTTCTAGTGGGCTAATCTGAGAGCTGAGAAAGAGCCAGAGCAGGGATTACAGTTCCTCCAGCAGCAGTGGGGTATAATCCTGCCCGGGAGGTCAGCCTCTCTCCGGTTCCCGTTCTAAAACAGTCTGCAGCTTCAGGAATGGCTGGCGTGGCCGCAAGGCTGGCCCCAGGGTTCTACTGGCCCTGCACAATGGTGTCGTTGTGAGCCCAAAATTCTCCAACATATTAAAAAAAATTATAATAATTAATTTTAAAAAAACACTTGGATTGTGTGGCCCCCAGAGGGTTGTGGCCCTACATGGCTGCACAGCGCTTCTGCCAGGGGCCGGCTCCTGGGTGGTTTTTCGGAGGAGTTAATCCCCCCGCTTGGCTACGGTAACGTTATTAGCAGTCGCTGAGCGCACTGTGCCAGGTTAGGACGCAGACCGTCGCGCTCCGCACAAATTCTACACTGAAAATCGCGGTACAAAGGCGCAGGATTATTCCACAGTGAAGCGCCACCATTGTTATGTTGTTGTTGTGGGTTAAATTTATTCCTCAGAGCAAAAAATAAACCTTTTCTTACTTATACTTCCTGTATTTCTGTATTATCCAGTCCTCAGAGCCAGACAGTACTGAATCTCAAATAGGAACATCATCAATAATTAATTAATTTCCTTACAAATTATTATGAACCTGAGCAAATTAATAAATCAATAAAATAAAATATCTTCTTAGTTCAACTCTAACAGAATGTATACGAGCCGATCAGAGTTGTGTGTATGTACTGTAATTTAACGTGACTCTAAAAGTATCGCTGGTCTTCATAATCTTCTCTAAGATGTAATTGCTTTCATGGCTTGGGGAGGCCCACAGAGTTTCTGTCCATCTGAAGTAAATGACACAGACACGCCTCTCTGCTCTCCTGTCCTTCGCTGATTGCCTTCAGTCTCTGGGAAATAGGCGGCGCGTTTTGAGGCGATCTGGGGCTCCCGACGTGAAAATGTGGCATAAAAAGTGGCACAGAGAGAGTTTTAGAGGTAGGGCGAATCTCTGCGGAGCTGGTGAGAGAGAGAGAGAGCGAGAGAGATGGAAATCCCTGAGCTCGACAGAAGGCTGAAAATAGCGCCGTTCTCCACAGAACGTCCGAAGGGCTGTCGGTTTCGCGGGAAAGGGAAAGCCGCGTTCTAAACCGCGACCCCGTCTGGCTCCCTTTCGTCTTTCCACCGAAACGGCGCCACCGGGGAGAGGGTCCCGGTGGACGATGAGCCCGGTCGACAGCCCTGGGGGAGCGGCGCGGCTTGGAGTTGGAGCTGGAGCCCGATCCCCCCTCCCCCTGAGACAAACCTCCCCGCCTTCCCTGCGCTTCCTGCGCATTCCCCGCATCACTTCCTGTGTGGTTCTTCGTACGCAGGACAGCGGTCGGATGGATTTCAGTGAGTGGGTATCAGGATGGAGGGAAACGGCAATGTCTCTCAGCGCGTGCTCTTCACAGCTTTGCCTTTTCTCTTTTATTTTTGTTAATATGGATTTATTTCTTTTTTATTTGTTTATCGTGGGAGTTCATCAGTTGGACGCCTGATATGAACTCACTCACTAATCTGCCTCCGCACTCTGCTCTTCCGAAAACTCACACAGGGGATTATGTCTGAAACAGCCCCCAAAAATAACTGGCCTTTTGTTGCTGCTGCTGTTGCATTTTTTCAGGAGTAACATTATTAGCTCTCATTAGTGAAATTCCAGAAGAAAACAAACGTACGTGCACAAATGAACACACACACGCCCGCACTCACACATGCACACGCACACACATACACACACACACACACACACTTAGAAGACTGTCACCTTTCCTTTTAAGGGCATTTCCCTCCATATAGCTTGATTCACATAGCCGTTTTCTTATACATAGTCGTCTCATTTTAGACATGCAGAACTAACTGGACATGTCATCATAATTAGTACATGGTTGCAAATCCTTTGCATTCAACGACCGGTTAAGTCTGTAACCCACAGACATCACCAGACACTGCTCAGCCAGGTCTGTACTGCAGCCATCTTCAGTTCCTGTTGTTTCTGGGGTGTTTTGCCTTCAGTCTTGTCATTGGCATATATAATTTGTTTCATTTTTTCACTTTTGATGGAGATACAGAGAGCTCCATAATGTCTGGGACAAAGGCATATATTTTCTTGATTTGACTCTGTACCACTCAATCGTAGATTTGCAATCAAACATGCGGCCAAAGTGCACATTCTCGGCTTTTATTGAGGATATTTTTATGTACTTCGCTTTCACCATGTATAAATTGCAGCACTTTTCATACACAGTCCCCGCCCTCCCATTTCAAATGACTTCACAGGTGTTTCTGATTATTCAGTTGTGATAAGTACAGGAACCATGTTACTTAAATACACAAATTCATTTTATTGACTCATTCGCATTATCAAATAAATAAATAAATAAATAAAAATGTCATGATGATTTCAAATTCTATTTTACAGTATCAAAAGCAACTCCCATGACAGCACAATGGCGACGATTAATAAATCCTCGACAAATCTTATAATTTCGTCCACCGAAGGAAAGGCGCTTGGCAGCCACTTATCTCATCACACAACCTGAGCTTCAAGTCCCCATAACCAAAAGTCAATTTCCCACCACAGTACAAAAAAAAACAGCACGTGATTTCCCTGATATTTGTGCAGACTAAAGCGTATCGGTCCGGCTCCAACCACCGGTTGCTCTTGGGATGGAGTGAATTCTGAAGTAACCCCTTTCCTTTAACACGTCGAATAAATAAATCCGCGACCGCGTTCTGGTAAACGATTTCCGACGCTTCCACTCAACGAAGCCATTTTAAAGGCCGAGTAAAATCAGGAGAAGGATTCAGGGAGAGTCCCAACACCAAGAACGTGTTTATGAGGATCGCAAGCAACAGCAATCAGCCACGGGCAAAGGCGGCGCTCGTACTTTAGCCTTTGCAGAGTCCAGGAGTTTGATTCACGACTGATTATTTGTTTTCATTTAATATATTTAAGAGAAACAACCACCTCTCTGAAACACCAAGGCCAAATTAACCCGCCCGGGAAACAGGGTCACAATTTGCGGCGCGTTCGGCCTCTGAGTCTGCGTTAAATACATAAACGAAACTACGAATGCACAAATTAAAAATTCAAAAAATGAAGGAAGGGTGGACATCTGAGGAGCAGTTTCGCTGAACGCTTATAAACTGTTTTCTTCTTTAATATTTACTAAATAATTAAACTATAAACTTTTGCACACGACAGCACACATACAAATCTTACATAAATACAGTACGTTGTATATACATGCATACAATCAATCATATATAATTATCAATGTGCACAGTAATTATGATTATTATAACACAGCTTAAATGCACATGTACTAACTATAGAAAATGGGTTCAAAATGGCTGCTTTTATCTATTTAGACAGATTCAAAAGTGGCAGTAGACCAGACATCCCACTGGGCACTCGCAGACTGAAAAGCACATTAACATTTCAATAGTCAGTAACAGAAGCAGAAGGTACCAGATAATGGCCGAGGCTAAGCAAAGTTGGTACACCAGTGGGTGTGTACATCTGTCAGACGTCCGTATCTCTTTGCACAAGCAAACAAACAGAAAAGAGTCCATGCCTGTCCTGGATAAGCATCCCTTTTCAGCTTTCTCGCTGTTTGGTATGAGCACTTTTGATGCTGTGTCGCTAAATACTTAATTTGTTTAGTTCAACTGGGATAAAAGCCATGTCTGCTTAAAAATATGCATAAACAAACAACAAACAAGTATGCAGACACACACACACTCACAAACACACACACACACACACACACACACACACACACACACACACACACACACACATTCTGATGTAAGAATCTCGACCCTTTTGTGTGTAGCCCAACACAATCCCAGCAGTATGACTTGATAAACCCTGCTTTCGATATAAAACATGGCCGCTTTGAAAGCAAGCGGCGGAATTATTGAGCGAAGCATCGACAGGCGTCGGGGAAACCTGTTGACAAAGGAACGATCGCCGAGCCAAGATCCTCCACTGACAACACTGTCACTAAGAATGGGATTCTCATTCACGGTGAAAAAAACAAACAAACAAACAAACAAAAAAAATACAGAGAAAATAAAGTGAAATCGGCAAGTGCTACGGGATGTAAGGTTGTCTGTCTGCCAGAACCATTCTCCCAGAAACCCCTGTTGCCTCTCATTGCTGTTTCATACAGAGTTTTTCTGTTCTGCCTCCTCTTTTTTTTCCTGGGTTAAGACCTCCTGACTGGCCAACATCTTCATTCCAGACAATGCCCCAGACAATGGGCCTTGCATCCTAACTAGTGTCCCAGACTAGGCCTCCCGTAGAACTGAATGAGCCCCAGCAAACCTAGCCCATCAGCTCTGCGCTGCCAGAAGGGCTACAGGTTGTCACAGCTGCTGACAAGTTTTAATAATTAGCATTTTCCTGCCAAGTGACCTTAGCTAGCTGCCAATGTTCTGCCTTGGAAAACAACAAGGTTCTCATAACAGAGAGGCTGAGCTCCTTTTAGTGCCATGCTGAACCGTAGGATGAAAGATTGGTGGGGGGGGGGGGGTTGTTCTGTAACCCCCCTCCCCCACCACCTCCCCCCACACACACACACACACCTCCCCTTCAGTAGCTAGCACTCTTGACAAAAACACACAACGTACTGTAGGCCACATCCTGTCCTCCTGAGCAGCCATTAGTCAGTAGGATCCAGCAGCTGGTTGGCGGGACCTATCAAGCGGCTTTATCTAGCGGCTTCATCTCCAGCTCATAATGGCCTCTCCTGGCAACCCTTGTCTATTGCACAGTCAGCAACTGCCCCCTCCAGTCCCCCCCCCCTCCCCAACCCCCCCACCTCCCCCTGCCTTTATTTGGCTTCTTGTGGAACAAAACCGTACTGATAAGGTCTGCCTCCCCCCCCGCCCAACCACCCCCAACCCCCCCAAACCCCCCCACCCCCACCACTCGACAGAAATTTCCCCCAGGGACCAGAGGTGCGATCACACCCTCAGCTGCCGCCAACTCTCAGCCAGGCTGTTCTATAAAGCGCACAGAGCTGGTGCAAGGCATTGATATTATCTCTGCATTTCAGAGAAATGTACATAGCAGCTGTGCTTTATTTTTCTGTACAGTGGGTCAAATAAATGTATCTCTCTGCCATGTGTCTATTATTATTATTACAATGCCATAAAAATAGTATTTGTCCCCTACCTGATTTCCTATATTACTGCTTATTTGTCACACTGAATGGTTTCAGATATATGTATATATGTATATATATATATATATATATATATATATATATAACTTAATTTACTTCATTTCATTTGCTTAATGAAGAAAGTTATCAAATACCCGTATCACCCAGGTGAAAAAGTAATCTCCCCCTTAAACCGGTTGCATTAGTTTAATGTAGCAATAACTGCAACCAAACGGTTCCTATAATTTGAAATCAGTCTTTTACACCACTGTGGAGCAATTTTAGTTCACTCTTTGTAGTATTGCATTAATTCAGACAAATTGGTAGGTCTTCTAGCATGAACTGCTCATTTCAGTCACTGCCACTGCATCTCCGTTGGGTTCAAGTAAGGACTTGACAAGGCAGCTCAAAAACTTTAATTTAGCTTCTATTCAGCCATTCAGATTTGGACTTGCTTTTGTGATTTGGATCATTATCTTACTGCATAACTCCATTACACTTTAGCTTCAGCTCATGGACTGATGACCGGGCATTCTCCTTAATAATTTCGTGGTACAGCGCAGAATTCTTTGTTCTTTCAATAACGGTAAGTCATTCAGATCATGAGCTAGCAAAGCATCCTCACACCATCGCACTGCCACCGCCATGTTCGACTGTTCGTATGAAGTGCAGTCTATAAAATGCGATATTTGCTTTACACCAGAAATAACAGGACTCATGCCGTGTGATCCAAAAAAAAAAAAAAAATCCAATTTGACTCACCTGTCCATATGACCCCAAAAGGCTTGTAGAACATCCAGGTGCTTTTTTTGCTAATGTGAGACGAGCATTGGTGTTTTTCTTGGTCATCACTAGTTTTCATCTTGCTGCTCTCCCACGAATCCCATTTTTTTCCCCCCAGTCTCTTTCCTATTGTGGAGTCATGAACACTCAACTTAGCGGAGGCTAGAGAGGTCTACAGTTCTTTGGATGTTCCCCCTTTCCATTTTTGAAAACATCTCTCTTAAAGTGACCTTGCTTACTGTCGGCCTCTTTCTTTTAACACAATGACAAAAAAAAAAAAAAAAAATCCTTATTTGTGTTCTTATTTGTCCTTATTTACCCTCCAGCATAACTGTGATATCACATATCTGACAGATTGCATTCATTTCCATGCATACATACATTTCCATACATGCATTAACTTCAGAACCCATCTGTCCATTTTCACTTTTAATACATTAATATTATATCGTCAGAAGTGTCCTTGAGTCGGCCAACCAGTCGCACATTTAAAAAGGACCCAGGCTCCAGTAACTTTACCAGGCAGAATGTAACGCGGACCTGGATACTGAGTACGGGGTTTGGTGGGGTGTGTCTAAATAGGATGAGGACAGGGTTTGGTGGGGTGTGCCCAAACACGATGAGGCTCAGCCCTCTGCTCCTCAGTGAACCCTGCCACACCGCCCCCACCCCCCCCCCCAGCCCCCCGGTGCCCCAGAGTCGGGCCAGACAGCCGGTGGCATAAGCGCATAAGCGGGTAATCTGGAATTAGCACCTTGAACATATGGTGTCGGCGATGCGCTCGGCAGGCCAACCGACGCCGCGGAAATAAGACGCGTCCGCATACGCGCTTTGTCAGGGCAAGCTGTTTTTTTTTTTGTTTTTTGTTTTTGTTTTTAACCTCAGCTCACTTATTTTTTATGTAATCGTTTATCTACTCGGTGTGATCATTCATCTGTTGACTTCACGGACTCGGTCTGAAGACAGTCAGGCCGCGCGTGCAAGGTAGCGACGCTAACCTCCCGTGACCGCGCGTCCGGGGACGAAAGGGCGACTGCGCTGCGCCGCCGTAACCGCGGCGATTAGCCCGACGCGGCGAGCGCCACGCGCCACGCGGCTCTAATTGCGAGACGAGACCTTTCCGCGCGCGCCGGCTCGTTTAAGGAGACAAACAAGAGCAATTACCCCGCCGGCCCATCCATCAGCGGGTTCTCGTTAGCGGGAGGAGACAGAGGCGGAAGAGGGATTGCGGGCGGCTCAGGACTGATGGCGGGACAAGAGGCGCTCCCCCCCCCCCCCCCCCCATTTAGGAAACTCTGGTCGTTACTCGTCAGCGGCGCTCGGCGCTTGCAACATCCGCTGTCGATTCTGGACGCCGCGTCACGCGAACGTTCTCCTTTGAAGCATATGATGTTATTTATATATTTGTTTCTGATATGAATTCATTTCACAAGCCAGGCTTGCACAGACATGAGTCAGAGGAAGACGATCTCATGTGAGACTCAATGGATGAGCTTACAGGAGACCCATTCACTAAGGGGCTTTGCTGGTGCATTCTGGGATCAACATTAGCACTACATGTGTGTCACCCTGTGGTAAAAAGACAAAGTATTGGCATGGTTCAAATTTGATACCAGATCACTGGGCACAAACCGTGTCCTCCCCCCTGCCCCCACCCTCAAAAAGTGCCTTGACAGAACACAGACCATAAACCTAAACCTAGATTAGTTGACTTTACTAGAAAAAATAAAAATAAATACAGGAAGCCAATTGCCCCAAAATATTTAATTATTGACATATCATGAAACATAACTGGTTAAGTAGTAGTTTAAAGTCTGAATTGAATAGAGTAGATATTTTAAGCTCAATGGACTCGGCATTATTAAACAGTACTCTCAATCATGCATTCATATACATAATTTGTTTTTGTGCATTTGAGATTGAGATCACGTCACCTTGCCACCTCAACCCCTAACCCACCTGCCACCCCAAATGAGCTTAGCTGAGCTTAATCTCTATTTCTGTGCTTATTGCACTAGACCGCATTCCCTGGGAACCATTTTAAAAATGGAACGAGCGACTTCTTCCGGCTGTAAGACGCCACCAGTGGTTTTTGAATGTCACCTTTTCTTTGTGCTTGCTTCTGAGATGTGCCTCACAGATCCTGTCCCTCAATCAGCAGACAGGAAGCCCACTGGATGTGAGTAACGATGTGGGAGCTGCTCTGTAAAGAGTTTTCTAAAGCCGTTCTCACGTCTCCACCTCCAGGCCTCGGTGGAAACCAGGGCTGGAATTGATGGATATGACTGTGGGATGTCACCGTTTGTGTGCGTGAGTGTGTGTGTGTGTGTGTTTCTGTGTGTTTGTGAGTGTGTGCCCGTTTGCGTGTTTCTGTGTGTGTGCCTGTGCGTGTGTCTGTGCATGTATGTGACTGTGCGTAAGCGTGTGTGAATTTCAGTTGCCATTGCTCTCCATGTTCTATAGGAAAGAGATTAAAGAGATTGCTGAAACCCTCTATCTTTTTCTCGGATTACTGTAAAATAAATCCGTAATTTGTATTTATGTTGGACTCCGCGTCTGCGTCTTCCTGGGTCTTAGCTCTTCGCATGAGGCGAAGAGAATGAATTTCAACTTTCATTTAATTAGTTTATACTAATGGATAGAAGATGTGTTTCTCCGTGTTTGCAAAATGTGGGTCTTGCATTTTTTATGTTTCACGCTGTGTGCAACTGCTTTGCAGTACTCTAGGATGGCACGTTTTAATAATGATGAGACGGAGATGGTGTATGCATTTGCAAATAAACACAGAGAGAAAGAAATACAGGCAACACTGTGGTGCAAGAAGTTCTGGGTTCTAATCCTGGCCTGGGCCTTGCTGTGTAGAGTTTGCATGTTCTCCCCGTGTCCACGTGGGTTTCCTCTGGGTACTTCGGGTTCCTCCCACAGTCCAAAAACATGCAGGCAGAGGAAACGCAGACTTTAAATTGCCCTGTCCAGGGTTTATTCCTGCCTCTTGCCCAATGCATGCTGGGATAGGCTCCAGCCCTCACATAACCCTGACCGAGAATAAGCACTTCAGATAATGGATGGACGGAGAACTAGATGCATATTCAATTAAAGTGTTATATTTGCATGCCATATTCAAATGTACACCAAAAAAATGTGTTTCTGCATGGTAAGAGTGTTAATGCACGCATGCCGTCAGGAGAGACTGTTTTCGAAAATCCTCCTGCAGCCAGGCACGTCTCTCTCTGCCGAGATAAATCCAGGCGATCGTGTTTCTTTTTCCTTCTCATTCAAGGTTCAACAGCTTTCATCGCCGCACCTCGCTCTAGGAAAGACGCGTCCCCGCCGTTTCCGCAGAAAGAGCATCGTGGGTGACGAGGCGGCGGCTCGCGTTCGACCTCACGCCGAGAAGGACATCGGAACGAGGGAAGAAAGAAAGGAAGCGAATACAAATCACGCCGGTCGAGTTCGGCGCCCGGTACAGTACCAATCTCGCCCGCCGAAGCCCCGGCGTCCTCGTCCTCGCTCGCGGGGAATGAATAACCGCTCAGGTCGTCCCCGCGCTAAATCAAACGCAGGCTCGACACGTCCGCCGATATATTATAACCCACCGACAGCCGCGCGCGTGACTGTGCGCACGAAAGGTCAGAGTTTTTCATATTTATTTATTTATTATAAATAAATAGAATGTAAATATGAATATAATATATTATTGTTATTTATAGTTATATTTATTATATTAATCGATTAAATATGAACATGTATTTTTCATCGGTCCTGAATGGGCGTGACAGTCACAATCCCAATTAGAACGCAAACGGGACGCGCGATCCCCGCGTCTCAGGCTGGTGTGTGTGTGCGTGTTTACCTCCCGAACACAAGCAAGGGGGGCTAGTCCACGTTCACCATCGTCCCGAGGACCCAACAGTACGGTTACTACGGCGCGTTGCACAGGGAGGCCCGATGGATGTCGTGGCGATGGGGGGGGGGAGGGGGGGGGGGGGGAGTTGGGGGGGGGGGGGGCGAGGGGAGGAGGAGTGGGAGATGATAAATGAACTAAAAAGACTTTGATAAGAGTGTGGAAATGGGTTTCTCGAGGTTAAGATAAGGGTTACAGTCTCGGGAATTAGTTTTGAGCTGAGCACTGGATTTGGGAACCGACCGGGCCCTTCTTTTTTTTTCTTCCCCCCCCCCCCCCCCTCGGTCTTGTCAGGGTGTTAAAAGGGTCCATTTGAATGAACAAGAGAAACAGAGACTTTGTGGGAAAATATTTATAAAAAGAAAGAAAAATAAAAAAAAAACGATACTGACAAGGTACACTAAACTGTTTTGCAACCCAAACTGGGTCAGTCTTAGATTTTAATTGGTTATAATAACTGCTTTACAACTCCATGTACTGTAAATTAACACACTTAACCCAGAGCGATGCAGTTAGGATAAGTGATTTCTGTACTTATCCATGTTATCAGCTTGTTGTCCTTTAAGATAAACTAAAAAAACAACAAATGCACAGTTATTAAGAGACTTAACGAGGAAATGAGTTAGTAATAAAAAAATTCTGGCGGCCCAAATCACGGGTTCTTCACTGCCCTACTCTCCAATGAGAAGGATAAGCCGCCTTTCTTCAGCACCTATCCCGGAATATAACTGCGAACTGAAAATAAGCCAGAGCCAAGCCTTGCGCTGTGAACTCGTTATTGAGACTGCACGGAGCGGAGAGGCAGAGGAACCGATATCTCAGCCTGCCGCCACTGAACGAAGCTCATTAATACCCCCCTGTCACATCCGTCACCACCGGAGAATCCGACTCAAACTGACAAGAGGACACATTCCGAACCGTCATCACGTTGTCAACGGTGTCACTTAATCAACATATTGTAAGGTTACATGAAGTAAACATGTGTTCTTATTATTATTTATTTTTTTTCAAATTGTTTCTGTGTTATACTTCTGGAACCTTTCTCATTTGGGTACTGTAATAGCAGTTGCTACATATTTATATATATATATATATATATATATTTTTTTTTTTTTTAGTGAGTACATTTATTAATTTACACTGTAAGTCTAAAATGTCACCGGGTTCATTAGAGAGGAAAGGTGGAAAGGTTAACAGGAGTAGCATCGCTAATGTGAATCATAACATACAGGAGGCTGGCATTAAATAAATAAATAAATACAGTGAGCGCCATAATGTTCAATGTTCAAAGACCAAACTTTTCATTAAGAAGAAAGTGAGCACTGGTGAGCTCTAAATCACAAAGACCCTGGTAAGCCAGACATATATTATGGTGCCCTGAAAAAAAAAAAAAGGCGGGGGGGGGGGGGGGGGGGGGGGGGGGGGGGTATGCATAAAAAGTACTGTAATTTCTACAGGGTGAAACTAAAGTGTATAAAAATACCCTTTAATAAAAGCTGAGAACCAGCACTTTAATAACATGTGAATTGTTTTATTACAAATCAAAAACTGTGGAGAACAGAGTCTATATATATATATATATATATATACTCCAGCTTTACAGGCCTTTAAAGGGACACCCATAAGAACCAGTGACTGCTGGGAGATAAACACCTCTCTCTAAAGACTGAATGCACCGTGTGTCTCTGCAACCAGAGAACCTCAAAGCAGTGGGCTTTCAAATCACAGGCTGTCTGTCTGTGGCATGCTGTGCCGTTGAACAAATGTTACACTGCTTCTCCTCTTTACTGCTGTCTGGTTCACAAGAGCTGAGTGTACCTTAACAAGAACATTGTATCCTCGAAGGTATTTATGTGCTTACTGCATTTACTGACTTGCGCACTTCCTCCCTTGCTTACTAGCTTACAGTATTGGACGAGCGTTTTGTGAAGCGGGAATACCGTTCTGTTCGGATCACATGGGATTGCGTCACCCTTGGGAATGATGATAGGACATGGAAACAGATAGAAAGGTGGGAGGCTGGGGTGACACAACACAGTGAATTAGGTCAAATTTATTTAACTCGCTTTTGATTGGGACTCTCTCTGCTTATTTGGCAGTGCAACTCAATGTACTCAGCCATATTCGGCTAGATGATGTTCCCATCCCACCCTTTCCCTTACACCCCCCCCCACCCCATCCCATCCCACCCCCACACCCCCCACTTGCTTGCCCATTCCCAGTTCTTAAGGCATCTTGCATAATTATTGTCTTCTGGGTTTACACAGCGTGCCAGAACTTGCGATCGTTGTCTGGGTTTCCTGTATCAAAATGTGTGATGCGTTATGCAGCTGTGTATGGGCTGGCCCTACCCTTCCAGGTGAAAATAACCTATTATCAGCGACGTATTAAGGAGCACAGAGCGATATCTGTGATAAAAAATAAAAATAAAAATAAAAATAAATAAATAAATAAATAAACATGTTTCACCCTCATTATTGTCACATCTGGTGAAGGTGCTGGTGAGCATGAATATCAAATGGCGCCAGGCGCATTGTCGAGAACGTTTAATCGCTCGATAAATAAAAGTGATAAAAACATGGATGCCGTTCTATTCATTTTGCATTTTTTATCTTTCTGAGATTCGCTAATAGATGGTTTCTTTTACATGCACTCCAGCAAATAGCTTTTTTTAAAATGGCCGGCTTGCTCTCAGGGTAACATTAGCGTTGCCTAAGTGCATTCCAAAATCCCTTCCCTGCAGACAGAGGCGTTTTTTATGTATTTGTTATTATCTCAAAGAGAAGCCAGGCTGCCGTTTTTGAACAATGAACAATAAAAAATGGAAAAGACGAAAGTTGGACAAAATCTGAGCCAAAGGCCAGATTTATAGTTCAGGTACATTCATGCCACTCTGAATGATGTTATCAACATGTCCAGGATCGGCAGTTAATTCCAACAGCTACACAAGTTTAATTATCCTGTGAATTAGTCAATTGAGCAATTGATCTGTTTTTAAACCACTTCTAATCTGAAAATAAATAAATAAATAAATAAATAGATCAAGGGGTGGATAAATGGACTAAAGCTTTGACAATCGTATGACCGGGCCAGAATCGAAACCACTATGCCATTTAGAAAGCCACAGACATGGGCTTGTATTTAATAAACATTTGTCCATGACTTTGAATCATTTTTAACGCAAGTATTGTATTTTTATTTTGGACTCGGTTTGGCATCCTTGGTTTGGTTGCATCTCAACGATTCCCACAGCTACCAAAACGGCGTCCGTGAAGAACGATAAAGCCGTTCTTGTTTTCAATCGTTAGCCATGAAATCCAGGACTAACATTCACCGAATCCTACGGCACCACCTAGTCCGGTCGCAGTCCAGACCGAAGCTGAGCCGGTCACGGATGAGCTCTCCGAAATGCCTCATCCCGCACGGAGGCCTCGACTGCAGCCCCTCCGCCTCCACGCCGCACCGAGCCCACGGCGGTGGAGAGGTCCCTCTCATTAATCACCGCAAGGACCCGGCACGCACGGGAGACCGCGTTAAATGGAAACCACGAGCCTCCGCTCTCTCGCACAAGGACGCCGCCTTAAACATGTTACCCAGATATATGTGCTCGGGCAGCGGACACCGCTCGTCCAGAAGGCCTAGAAGGCCGTAATGCACAGCCAGCAGCGTTGCGTTTTGGATTTGAACCCGCAGGTCCCGCGGAATTAAACGCTGCGAAAAACACAGCTCCGAGCTCAAAGCGATGGAAGCGAACCAAAAGGATCCTGACAGAACCAGAGCAAAGCCCCGTCCTCCTTTGTAGATCTGCAGGTGCGCTGCTGCGCACTTCAGAAGCAGAAGATAGCAATTGTTTTGTGTATGTCTGTGCGTGGAAGGGTGTGTCTGTGTGTGTGTGTGTGTGTGTGTGTGTGTGTATGTGTGTGCGAGCATGCATACTGTGATTTCAGGTGAGTCCGTGTGAGAACTGTGGATTGGATGACAAACTGCACAGTGAGTGGATATCCACAAATTCCCTTCAGTCATTTCAATAAGGATCTATTCGCAAGAATTACAATATATTGTACTGTAAAAAAAAATAAAAGAAAACTATCTTCACGGAAAGCATGATGTTTAATCCTTCATTGTGCACTCTTTGGATATACTTTCTAATATTATTATTAATAAGTAGGTTTAGCCATTTGTGGCATCTTCTGCCTACAGCAAAATAATAAGAACATAGATTTTTTTTTATTATCCTGAGCATCTCATTTTTCAAATACAGTTTGAATACTAATATATCTTTCAATGAATAAACACTCGCATGCAGAAATTCAGTGAAAACAAGATACAGTATGTGCTGTACGAAAATACTAAAGAATACTGTTCTTCTGGTGTCTGAAGTAATATAAAAGCTATTTTAACTGATAATAAAGACTGTTGGTATGGTAGTGTTTGAAGGATGTTTTATCTGTTTGGAGATAGTAGTCATTTTCCCTCTCTCCAGCACCGGAGTGGGCTCACTGTGTTCCAGACTCCAGTACTAGAAGGCACGCTTGTTCAGCAGATTCTCAACCTTTTTTTTTTTTTTTTTTTTTTGTTCAGCGAGGAGCTTGAAAATGATGGTACCGTTAAATTTCTATTTCATTCAGTACTCCAGAAGATCCTGCTTAGACCACCCCCACCCCCCCCCCCCCCCCCCCAACCCCTATATTGCAGCACTACCAGGCCCAGTGTGGTTTCCCTGTGTAGCAGATCCTTAATACGATCTTACGATAGAGAAAGAAAAAAAAAAGGAAAGGAAACAAAATAAAGATAAACGGTCACTAAGAATGAAATAAATACAAAGATAGAATGATAGAAAGGCATACTAAAAAAAAAGAGAAAATAAGAAAGAAAGTTGGCAGAGGTCCCAGGTGTACAGCTATGGTTTGAAACGTGGGCTTGCGACTAGAAGTTTCCGGGCTTGAGCACCTGCGTGTGCAGCTTCAGCTTTGGAGATGATTTACCTCAGGACCCATTCAGGTGTGTTAGCTGATAGGAATGAAGCTACGCACGTTGCCTGGAATGGGGCTTTCTTTCCTGGAAATGAATTATCATCTGAAACGAGTCACATAATAGGGCATCGAATTGCTCTGGGTCTCATCCTAAATAGACCGTTCGTATTTACACCGTGCGTTACATTGAAAGGACGTAACGTAGCATGTCCACGGCACAATAGGTAATCATTTAAATCTAACCTCCAAATATACACTGATTCTGGAGTAAAAATGGATTCTCGGAGTGGAGATTATGTGCCTCTCTCTCTCTCTCTCTATCTCTCTCTCTCGATGGAGTACAGGGTAAAGGCCCTCTCTTGGTTTTTGAAATTTATTTATTTATTTTTTTAAAGCACAACTGATTATTTCATGATTGGAATGTGAAAGGAAAATAATGCCCTGGTAGATTCCATTGGCTGCTCTGGGACTGTGGGATGCAAAGTGCTGGATATGAGATACTCATTTAACATTCACAGAATATGACCCCATTTCAAGCCCAACAGACAGGGATGAGAACCTAAGCTTCCAATGGTGCGTTATATAATGTATGATTAAATGCCTTTTAAATGCAAGTCAATTTGAAATATTACAGATAGACGGTGTACTGTGTACAAACAGCACTGCTCAACAGAGGTACTTCTCTATATGTTTTTTTTTTGTTTGTTTGTTTGTTTGTTGTGTGTGTGTGTGTTTGTGTGTGTGCACGTGCACGTGTGTGTATGTTCCACCCAAAGTCCTCAGCTCAGCACACACATAAA
This sequence comes from Anguilla anguilla, assembly GCF_013347855.1. NCBI lineage: Eukaryota > Metazoa > Chordata > Actinopteri > Anguilliformes > Anguillidae > Anguilla > Anguilla anguilla. Next base: position 61,710,974 of record NC_049204.1, read on the forward strand.
AATCACTGCTATCTAAGAAAGGCATAACACCATTACACCATTACGTACACACACACACACACGCACCCATGCCCACATACACACACACACACACACACACACTGAACAAAGCCCCTCGATGAGCCGGAAGGTGCTAGAAATCCTAATTGCAGTTTCCTGGTCTCAGCGGTGCTTGGCCTGAAAGTGGGGAAGATGAACCCTTTTAAAGCTGAACTCTGTCCCTCAGGCTTTGCAGTTACACCCCGTCTATCTGCTCCTCCACAGCTCCTCTCAGCCGAAACACCCCCCCCCCCACCCCCAACCCCCAACCCCCCACCACCCAGGAGGCCCTGGATTAAATCGATGTCTGCCCTTAACTTTAAGTTGCACAACCTCCGATGACCTGGCAATTCATTTGTGTCCACTGTAGGGTTCTTAAATTTAAAAAAAGAATTTATTTAATTATCGCAATTTCACATGTGCACTTAACATTTTCCACTTGTGAATGAAAATTTCCACATGCGGAAATAAAATAGGTCACACTGAGACATTTGCATTTTCATATCTTCACATGTGACTACAATTTTCATAAGTGCAAACAAAACATGTGGTTTAAAAAACATGATTTTTCCGTAATGGGTCTCTAGTCTTAGTCTCAAGAACCATATGTTCTGCTATGCGGAGACCTACACTACAAGGGACATTCAATAAAATTAAAAATAATAATTTATTCTGCCAAGTGAAATGTCATTTCTTTTAAAATAACACTGTTTGACAATTTTATTTTGCGAAGCTCACCGAAAACATATTGCGAATCACTAAATAAATAAATGAGAACAAAAAAGCAAGAACAAATAAGCATTAACTCGGAATTATACTAATACTGAGTTAAAGCTGAAGACAAATGCTGGTTAATTACGAGGTGATGTCACCGCCTGGAAGATTCCATTAGCTCTCTGGAGCAGGGGCCGTGGTTTTCGAGCCGGGCAGCTCAATCGGAGCTCGGTTTGTGCCGCTGGTGACAAACGGATGCAAAATTAAAAAAAAAAAAAAAAAACGTGCCTGAAAAACGAAACGTGTAATTAGCACAATCGATTCCGTGAAATGGCAACGGAGAGGAGGAAATGGACTGCGACACGATATGCCATTTTGCGCTTTGGAGGTGCTGTCAGCACATTTACTGTGTTTATTCCTAATCTGAATGATTCTGTTTTTTTTTTTTTCCAGGTTTCCTGTTTCTTATCCTGGAGGAAGTGCAAGTTTCAGTTTGAAAACAAAAGTGGCTGACCGCAGTATTTCCAGCACTGACCTAAAGCCAACCGTGTCACTAACACCTGTGGGTGTCCGACTGTGACCCAAGAAGCTATGATGGATTCTATGGTCTGGTGTCTGCTAAGGGACTGTTCTAGAACAGGGATGGGCTCTATGGTCTGGTATCGGCTAAGGGACTGTTCTAGAGAAGGGATGGGCTGTATGGTCTGGTAACTGTTAAGGGACTGTTCTAGAGCAGGGATGGTCTCTATGGTCTGGTATCTGCTAAGTGACTGTTGTAGTGCAGGGATGGGCTCTATGGTCTGGTAACTGCTAAGTGACTGTTGTAGTGCAGGGATGGGCTCTATGGTCTGGTAACTGCTAAGTGACTGTTGTAGTGCAGGGATGGGCTCTATGGTCTGGTAACTGCTAAGGCTCTGTTTTAGTGCAGGGATGGCCCCCTCAGTATTGAATCTTAGCCATGTTAGTGCCAACTGTGGTTGACATATATAAACAATCAATTGGCTAACCCAAGCATTCACTCAAAATGTGTGTGGCATGCACTTCAGTTAATCTGGTGCAATCTACTATATCACTGAAGATTTCCCTGCAATAAAACCAGCTCACTGGTTGGAAACAGAAGTAGATTATTTATCAATATATTTATTTTTCCATCTCAATAAAATGCCTCCCCAGTGTTTGTCCAAACACACATTTATTCACAATGAAACATAATAATATGCATCCATGTATAGCCTTTTCTGCTCACAAAGTAGAGTGGAAAATCAAGTTTTGTTTTCAATTGTGAATCTTCAAGCACAATATCCACAACTCAAACTCTTTAATTTAGAAGAACATTTGCTACGATAAGAAATACTTGGTAGCAAAACAGCAATCTTTCCTAAGAGTAATCTTCCAAGAAGTTTTCAAAAATTATTTTAGCTTAAAAACCCCAGTTGAAACCCATTCAGTTAAGACACGTTGGCTTTGTTCTAATGTAGTGCAAAATAAAAATCAGTCCTTTGACTGGCCCATAGTTGTAAAAATGTAACCCGCGTTAACCCGTACAAACAAGCAGTACAGGAACTAGACACAAGAAAGGAACGGGTACTGGCTCAATCCCCAAATGACCTAATGTACCCTTAAGCAGAACTCAGCTATTAAAACATATATCTGTGCTAAACGTAGGCATTCCCTCGTGTTCGGCAGTTGGTAGTTTTCCCATTAGGAGGCCAGAATATGATTCCGTACCGAGAACGAGTGGAACAGTTGTTATGGCTCTATTTGCAATGTGTTATTTCGATAGCCTGACGCTCTCTCGGGAATTACAAAGCCACATTTTGCCTGGGGTCTTTCGTGGCGGGTCGAACTATTTACACAACCCCCCCATCTGTGTCACCTGGAATCACGCAATGTTTAACCCTCCTGTTATGTTGCGGGTCAAATTGACCCTTTTTAAAGTTTGAAAATCTAGGAAAAATACTTAAAATTATTTTTTCAGTATGAAACTTCTTCTACTGGCCTTAATTAGTGTAATCAACATTTTAAATGAAAATGGTTCATTTCATGTATTTGCAAACCCCCCCTGTATGGGGATTGACCCGGGAACATTTTTGCTGTACCTAAAAAATGAACAGAACAGGAGGGTTAAGCCCAAACAGCTATGGCACAGTGTTATCCAAGGAATAGAGTGGAGGAGTCGGTTGTTCCATTTCATATAACAACTAAATGGCCCTTTCATAAGCACTACTTTAGACAACCATTAATGCTTATTAAGAAGACTTGTTAATAGGCATCAGGCATGTGTCGCTTGGTATATCATGGTTATGTCACTTGCTGCGTCATAACCCATCGTATGCCTATTTTTAGTGGTTGACATAAGCACATGTGAATGTCCATGCTGCATCATGAAGGAGCTATGTAATATGGATTACTGAAGTTCTCAGAAAGGACCATTAGAAAAAGTTACCAAACAATTCAATGAAAGCTGTAAGGAACAACAAACTGGAATAATGTATACCTTTCACACGCGCACACACACACACACACACACACACACACACATCTTATTGAACTCCTTCTCTGTAATAGTCTTTATTGATTGCAGCTGCAGGTCCAGTGGAGTGATGCATGATGGGTAATTGCATCACCCAATCACCTACAGTTGGTAGAGTGTCCCCTGACACAGTTAGAAACTACCCTGGCCAATCAGCAGCTGATGGGCAGATGACATGACGCAGGTGCACCTTGGGTAAGTGAGTAAGAGTTTAGCTCCTACTCATCAACAACTCAGTCACTTACATGAGCCAATGAAAAAGTTGTTTCTTCACAACAGAACAGGACTGGTTGTGAACTGTTTTGAACTGTTTCAGTGGCTAGCCAATAGCACATGGTAGCTCCATCTATTTATGTTAAAAGGAAGTCTTGGTTCTATCACAGTCATGCTTATAGGCTGTAATCTCTTATTTTAGGGCCTGGTTTACTAAGACCATTAGCACATGCAAAACCTTTTACCACACACAAAAACCAGTAAGTGATTAGTCACGGTATTTGTTTTGCACCAATCACTGGCTGTGTTATTAGTTTTGTGTACGCAAGTTTTGCACAAGCTAAAGGTCTCAGTAAATCAGGCCCCTGGTGTATAATAATCTAGCCTGTATGTACACAGTAATCTCTCCTTCCTGTTTAATAACCTTAATCGTGTACAGTAATAATGCATGGTAATAAATGAATGCCCATTGTGAGCAGGGTTAATTAAATTCACAGTGTGATCAAATTAGAGGTAAGTGTCATTAAGGGGGAAGCCTACACACCACCGACAGCAAAAGTTTGTGAAAATTTTGCATTGTACATCTTTCAGCAGGTGAGAATTTATGATTGTGTTCTTATTGCTGTAGCTGTGGTGAAAGTCACATTTGTAATATCAGCATTTTGCAAGATGGTACCATTTTCCTGAATGCTAAAAAGTGCCAAAATGTACTGCTGAGTAATCATTTTTATACATCTCGTATTTCCTCTTTTGTATCAGACATAGAGTAGACTGGACTTACAGTTATGAGAGAAATCTTTAGTTCATCATGGTTTCTATCTCTATAACACGCACACACACACACACACAGCGCAGACACACACACACACACACAGTGCAGACAGACACACACAGACACACACACACACACAGTCGGTAGGTAGACTGGGCTCAGGGGAGGGCAGGGGCAGCTTGTTTTCATGTAGCACAGGCTGCTGCTGTGACCTGAGAACCACTGTGCAGATGTAGCACTGCAGCACTACTGTTACTGAGAGAGAGAGAGAGAGAGAGAGAGAGAGAGAGACAGACAAAGAGCAAGAGAGAGAGAGGGAGGGAGGCACATATTCCCTACCACAAGGAAGAGCGAAAAAATAGTCAATGTTTTTAAGGATATTTATTTTCATGGGCAAGTGTAGCGGACAGGAAGGACTAGGTTCTACCCCGCTGTGCTCTCCCATAATCCCAAAATACACCCATCTCTGTTACCCCCACCTAAACTCTGTGCCCTCTCATATATCAGCATACACCTCTTAGCTCCACCTCAACTCTGCCACCGCAAAACCTTTACAGAACATTGGGTGAGACCCCTTTCAGACTGGTTGTGCAATGACGTTTTGCTGAGAACGTTCCACAATCAGCCTTAGACTGTTTTATCGTTCAAAGCAAGTGTTGCCAAAGCCACTTTAAAACCAGGCACACTGCATACATACTTTATAATGACGATGATGCCTAGTGTCCCCTTGTAGTTGTCACTTAATCATGACAAGCACTGTGGAGCACAAGTATCAAGTGCACTTTAAGAATTTTCTGAGTGAGAAATTCTTAAGAATTAAATTTTTTTTTTATTTTTATAAATACATTGCAGGTCATTGATGACATTCCTGCTAAGATAAAATACTGAGAGTACCATTCTGCAAATTCAGGTTCTTTTCCTATACCTTTAACAAAGCAGAGTAAAGTACAATGGCCTTCCTGCAATATTCTTTCAAACCCTGCGAGGTGAATTTATCCTTCTGTAGTGAACTCGCATTGGTTCGCCGCCATCTCCGATCCCCATTATGCTGATAGAATGTCGCCACTCTGCAATTGATTTTGAGTCGGATAAAATACAGGAACCTTCAGCCTCTACTCCAATGTCCTGCGTGCATTTCTCCAAGATGCGCGCTCTTACGGTATCTGCCTGTTTGTGTCTAGCCGTGAGCCTTTTTTTTACAAGGATGTTTACATATTAAACATCTATCCAGCTAAAAAAAGTGGCTTCTGTGTTGAGTACCTTTCCCATTGGTATGAAAGTACTTTAAAATCCACACAGGCATTCACAACAATAATGTACTATTTTCAAGTTCACGTTCTATCATTTTATGGTGCACACCAGTTATTGGTTTAGAAATTATCATTATATTCCTCACCGGTGCCCTAATATATCCAAAGCTCACCCCTCCTAGAGAGTTGGGTAAAGTGCACTGCGTTGCCAGAACAGGCCGTCGCTAAGGTGCGAGCGCACTTTGCAGTTATCTGTCTCATTATTTATTCATTATTTCTGATGGCCTTGGCAGAGAGCAGCATTACACAATATCAACGTCTGGGGAAATAAAAAAAAAACATATAAAAAAAGCATAGAGGGGACGGACTCTGGGGGCCAGGCTGGATCACACAGCTGTGTTGTTTTAAGGGAAGGAAGGTCAGGACTTACATGGCTGAGATGCATCTGTGCTTTGGGTTGGAGTGGGGGGGGGGTGATGAGGGGTGGGGTGGGGTGGTTGGTTCTCTGTCTTTGTACTTCAGATGATGTCAATTTGGCATCACGCGCAACATAAAAGATATGTGAGGTAGAGAGAGAGGTAGGGAGAGAAAGGGAGAGAGGGAGAGGGAGGGAGGGAGGGAGGGAGGGATAGAGAGAGGATAAATCCTGCTTATTGAATAAAATATCAATGCGCAGTTTATTCTTATGATCCGTCAACAGAAGCAGGCTTTTTTGCAGATATGCTGAGTACTCATAAGCTCACAGTGGGTAAGTAGGGTATTTGCTCAATTGGCTGTGAATTATTATTATATTTATCTCTTTTTATGTCTGTGGCGTAAACTTTTGCTTCACTTCTGCTTCAATTTCACAACATCAAAGAGAAACAAGAGCGGTGTCAAAGAAAGGCTCACACACACGCGCGCACACGCACACACACACACACACAGACATGCACACGCACACAGGCACAGATACACACGCACATGCACACACACACGCGCACACATACGCACACACACACAGACATGATTAATTAAATGCTCTGGAACTGCTCAATGTAGTCTTGAGGATCATAAGTGCTTTTCATGCTCTTGTGAGAGAAAAGGCTGTGTGTGAAGTCTCAAGCCAGTATTCATAATTTCAATGGAACACTCCGTCTTTGCAATGATACACTGGCCAAATGTGCATCTATCATAAATCCATTTTATTCACCCCGGCCAGAATGCGGGGGTATTGAAGTTTGCAAGGACACTCTGATCTGGTCCAAAACTTTCAAAATAATATACTTTGAACTGAAAGCCACATTTCAGGTTACGGTAGCTTTGGATTAGCCTCCAAGCACATGACATGTGTCTCATTGCTACTGACGGCTGCATTGTGTAATTTCCCTTCTGGATGGGGATTGTTCTGTGAACAGTACCTTTGCAAACAGTACTAAATGTCTAGCTACAGAACATGTACCTTAAAAAGGTAATGCATAGCAAATGCATCAAGTACTTTATTTCCCAAGTAATCAAACATAAAAAAGTAATACATTTTCAATATTGAGGGAATACTTATAACTGCAATAGAGTGGAAGGATTAATTTGGAACTGTTAGAGTGTAGAGCCTCACAATTCAGTTCTACACACACACACACCTACACGCACACACACACAAACCCTCTCATACAGATACTCACACAGACACACACCTCTTTGAGTTGGGCTCATCCATCAGATGGGCCTGTCAGTCTGATGAAACCTCTAATGGACCCAATTTTGCGATGACCCTGGCCCTAAAAGAGCACAGCCTGCCCGTTCTATTCATTTCCCCAGGGCCAGAGCCCCCCCCCGAAAACAAGAGGGACCGGCGGATGAGCCCTTACACAATTAAAATCTACTGCCAGATAGTGGAAATATATACTCGAACACATTCAATAATGTATACCTACGTATGGAGGCCCTCCAAATATATTTAAAATTCATGCCAGTATATTGCCCTTTTTAATTGGTGGTTCAAATGATGAGTTATATACAGACAATGACACCAAAATGACAATACTTTGTACATTTTACGATACATTTATACATTCGACTAATTTTGCAATACAAATGGCAACACATTTTGCATTCCAACAAATAGTTTATTCACAAATATTAAGGAAAAAAAGGTAAAATGTAACGTTTTATATATATATATATATATATATATATATATATATATATATATATATATTGCATAAGGAAAAACACAAAAGCAAAAACATTTTCTTTTTTCCTGTCCTCACTGTCCATCATGTATCATTCAGCAGAGTGAACTTAAAAGCTGGCTTTGTCACGCAGATCCGGTGGTCCGGATTCAAGCCATTTTAACCCGGCTAAAAACTTTATACAAGGTGGCAGCTTTGGAATGCAGATACCTTTCCCGTGTGTGGCACAATGGCTTTAGTTCATATTTAATGCATTTCTTTCAGAAGAGAAAGCGTGCTCATATGTTTAATGCAGAAGACTGAGCCGTGTCCTAAACCCACAAGTATAGACCTCTAACTCAACTGTGCCACATCCATTAAGAAATAGAGCAAATATATATTTTTAAAAATACATTGTGTACTCCTTTCTGAAGACCCCACCTCCCCCCCAACACCACCACCACCACCACAAACCCCCCATAATGCAGTTTTTCGTGCTGTCTGGTTACAAATAACCCTTAGCTGATGACCCTTGACCATTGATGGAGGCTAGCCCCAGGCTGGCTGTGTAATGCTGTTGGAGCCTGTCACCCCCAAACTCGAGCCGGTGCATCTATGAATGCCAGCCCCCCCGCCCCCAAAGTACCCTTAGATGAGATGGTATGGTGTGTGTGCATATGAGTGTGTGTGTGTCTGTGTGTGAGTTTGCCTCATTAATGCTGCTCCAGGGGAAATCAATCAAACAGGATTGGCTGGGGGAGACAAACAAATATGCAAATGTGAATGATTTCAGGTAAACACAAAAAGGACAGGCGCTGTTGACCGAGATGACATCAGCTGCTCCTGCTGTGCCCTCTAACTCTGTCTGAGCAACAGTGAGCGAGAGAGCGCATGAGGGCGTGTATGAGCTCATAAGAAGGAGTGAGAGTAACGATGTGTAACACTGTGTGTGTGAGTTGCTTAAGAGTGAGAGACACTTCTGTTTCTAGGGTTACTTCCTCAAGTCATGCCTTGAGGAAGTAAGCCTAGAACCCTAAAACCCTAAAACCCTAAAAAAAAAAACCTTGGAATAGTAACACACACTTGAGCGCTCATCCGTATTCATATGCACTGAAAGAAAAGAATACAGCTCACCTCACATTCATAGGCAGTGTTGAGAATGACTGCATCGAAACTGCACTGCGGTGAACAGAGGTCTAGCCTGTAGCACCGCCTGGAGCATCCTTTAGCTACCGTGAGCTTCTGACAGACCGTCAGTGGTGCCATTATTGCATCAGCCAGGTTCACCGGTCATGTGACCTCTGAGACTGCCAGTTTCACCAAGTGCCTGTGCATTAACAGCAATCATAAAAAAGAGGTCATGTGACCCCCACGTCATTCAGAATGCTTACAAGGAAGTGCCCATGGCAAGGTTCAACTTTGACCTTTGAATGCATCACTTATTCTTTTTTTACGACCAACTATTTTTTTTATTAGTAACACCTCACTTATTCTGACTTTTTATTTTGGACTAGCAAGTGGATGACTGTTATACATCGGTGGTGGTTTTCCGTCACTGTAAAGCACTTTGAAATCATGCGATACATAAAAACAAAATCAGAGTTTGTGGCAGTCAGAAAGACTGTTTAAAAAAAAATAATAATCTTAAACGTTTAAATTTATTGATACGTATCCATCAGGATGTGAAGGCAATTTAACCAAACACTAACACAACTGTTCTACAATAAATGTACGTACTGCCCCTTCAGTTTGTGAATGAATTTATGACTAGCAAGGAGCTGCTTGCCAGGGCTGTGAGCAGGAGCAGCAGTTTTAGCAGTGGTCCAGGATTAACGCGGTGTCAGGCACAGGGCTCTCTGGGCAGCGGGCGCAATGACAAGCACAAGATGGGCTGAGTGACCTGCTCTCATCATTAAAACCCATTCGCTTTCAGACGCCGTGCAGTGTAATCGCAGTCTAATGAGAGTTAATCACAGACCTCCAACACAACGCCGCATTCATTTCCCCTTTAAAAAAAAACGTGAAGAAGAAAAAAAAAAGATGAGAAGAAAAAAACGACAGCCCATTTTTCTCTTTTCCAATAAAGCGAAAGCATAAATGACTAAGGTCCTCCATCTGGTGGGGGGGGTTTGGGGGGGCGGGGGGTCTTAAACAGTTGTTAGAGCTGCTTTCCACCTGACGGAACAGAAGCAGCACGCGGGCAGTCACGCGTTGCCGTGGCGATACGGGCCCTTAAATGGTCGTCATATTTCATCAGAATGCGCTCTGCCTCCCATCGCCTTTTCAGGGGGGGAGGGCATAGTCACCCAAACCCCCCATCACCACCCCCCCCCCCCCCCCCCCCCCCCCCCACCCTCCCACCTTTGTCATTCGGCTGTCACCTGTCCCGCCCGGGTAAGAGGCAGTAGGTGCTACGTGCTCCCCCGAGCGATCGCTAGCAATAAACATAATGGCTCCAATTAGACTTGTCGGAGAGCAGAGAACGGGTCACTGTGTTCCCCCGCTACGGCAGAAGACGCCCTTGTCCCGGGCAGATGAGGGTGTTACTCACCCACGCCGAACAGGCCGCGCGGTCCCTACCGCCCCGGCGGCGTGGAGCCTGGCTCGGGATCTCACCGGCGCGACGGACCCACCGCCATCTGGACCTGGTTTTGCACGGGTGGGCCGCTTTTTTTTTTTTTTTTTTTTTTTTAATGCGTTTTTAAAAATCATCTGAAACTTCATTTCCCTCTGCACTCAATGAGGTGATTTTGACCTGGTTTGCCCTTCTAACTCTGCGGCAGCGCGCAGCGGAGACACGCTGGATGGCACTGTTTGAAGGGCACAAGTGTGCCGTCAAGACTTGATTCTCAAAACTTATACATATGTGGGAAGCATTCATAATACACACAGTATGTACATAAAAGTGTATAAATAAATAATGCCGTTTGATTATAATCTACTTTACGCTATGGTTTACTGTTTCTTCACAAAATTGACATCAGTTAGTGATAAGATCATTCCACACAGCTCATCTAAAACTTGTTTGCCACCAATGGGGGAAAAAAAATGTTCATATATCGAGAACCTATAAAATTCAACAAGGGCTTCCAAGGAAAGATTACTTTTCACTTTGAAGATTAACATCTGCCAAATAAAGTATAATGTAAATGTCTTTGGATCCCCAAAACTAGATTTCCTCTCCCCTCCGGATGCGTAGATTCTGTCTGGATTCGGTCTCCTGCTCCCTGGGATCCTCGTCAGCGCCTGGGTGTAAACTTTTCCCCGCCGGCGGTCCCGCTTCACGGGTCACGGAAGACTTGCGATGTCAATCCACGGTGTCTCTTACACACCCGCGGGGCGAACACCTTCTGCACCCAATCAGCCCGAAATAAACCCACTCAGCTCAACCCCGTGCTCGTGCTAGTGGTTAGAAAAGAGCTGGGAAGCTCACCGGATTAAGGGCTGTAAGATCCTCTCTCTCTCTCTCTCTCTCTCTCTCTCTCTCTCACTCTCCCCCAACCGTTCTGTATCTATTTCTCTCTCTCTCTCTCTCTCTCTCTCTCTCTCTCTCCCCTGACTGTTCTTTATCTCTCTCTCTCTCTCTCTCCCCCAACCGTTCTTTATCTCTCTCTCTCTCTCTCTCTCAAACTGAGATGATGGGGTATTTGAGAGCTCCTTTATTCAGTTTTCATATACCAAAGCACATAAATTGATGTTTTTATTACTTTTTTTTCTATTTATTTTTTTTTTATGAATGTGAGCTCAAGGTAGCCAAAGAGCTATTTTTTGTGGCAGGGATTATCTGCTTTTGTGACATCACCCTGCCCGCCAGGCCTGATCGCTACAGCATTGTTTTGTGTGACGCTGTGCAATAAATGGTATCTCCTAAAGTGCATCGATCTGTTGCTTTAGTCTGTTAACCATCACATGACCATATAGCAACATGGAGCTGGTAGCCATTTACAATAAGGTCTCAAGAATTAACCAATGTAGTTGTTAACATGAATTAATGATGTACCAATACATTAATTAAGCATGAAATTTAGTTAGCAGTTAACAAATACATTAACTAATGTATTAGATACATGACTGTTCATGCATTAGCAAAACATAGGATAAACTTATAATTAGTTAACCATTAACAAATACATGGGCTGTTTGTTGCTGCCGGAGACTGTTTACTGACTGGCCAAAAAACGCAGACAGCGAAGAGAGATTCCACAATGTCCCATTGGTTAAGCTTTTAATTTTTTTTTTCTCTCAGATGGACCAATCAGGCCCCCCCCCCAGCATGAAGACAGCCTTTCTACGTTACCTCCAGCCACAGATCACGAATGTCACACGCACAAGGGTAGGGTGGGTTTGCTGGAATTCAAGACTTCACCTCACAAAATGGCCGTTTCCACTTCTTCATTAATTGTGTGCCTCCCCCCCCACCCCCCCTTTCGCCGGCAAATATTTCTGTCTGACGGTACTGAGTCCTCAAGGCCTTGTATTTCCCTGTTAATTTACAGAATCAATGCCTTTAATCAATTATTCAAAAGGCCACGCACAAAGGCATCTTGTGGGGAGTGCTCGCTTGAATACAAGTGCAATTTTAGCTGCCACGGGTGACTGACACATCCCACTGAGTGCCAAAGGATGAAGTTACCAAAGTACTTTGTAGCCAGGCATTCATTTTTTATTTTTTGTTTTTTATTTTGTCTGAGCACCCTATGAATTTGCAGAGCTGCCACTCTTTTCCAGCTAAGTCACTGGAAACTAATGGCTCACCCCAGACCCGGGTCAAATATGAATTTGTTTTGGATTCAAATACATTTCTACGCTTTACTGATCTTGTCTGGTGTATTTGGAACCGATGAAATACTCTCAAAAAGTGCACATCCCGCCTTCTGGTCATATTGGCAGGCTGAATTACACCAGGCAAGATCAACAGAGCGCAGAAAAGTATTTTCGTCCAAAACAAATACGTATTTGACCCAGGTCTGACACTGTATTTCCTTTCAGTTGCGAGAGCTCAAGGAACACTTTTTATCGTTTCGGTATTCCTTCACAGTGCCCACATATTCTTAGCGGAAATAAGGATTTTTTTTTGTTTTGTTTAAATTATTTGTTTCGTGCATTTCGAAAAGGCCGCGACCTTCCTGCCTGCTTTATTTTGGGAGTGCGAGCTCGGGATGAGCAAGCTGCCGAAATATTGACCCGTGTGGCGGGAGATTTGTGTTTTGTGTCTGTCCATTAAGGCCTGTACTGTGTTAAATTTTAATGCCTGCGTGCTCTTTGGGGCATGTTTTGGCCTGGTTTGAATGAGGAAGCCTCACTGGAGCAGGGCACACGATTCGGGGTTATGCACTGCATCCGTCATTCTGAGTGGAAGCTATAAAATCAGACAAATAACGAAATAAATACTGCTCATCTCGAACAAAAAGAAAAAAAAGAAAAAGTTTTATCTAGATAGAACAGGAGGGCTCTGAAGGTTTATTATGTTATTTTAGACCCGCTTAATATCCAAATTAATAAGTAATTCTCAAAGTCCTTAAGCAACAGCAGCTCTAATTACTTGAAAATCATTGAAATTGATATAAAACTGCTTCAAATAAAATGCACTGGATCCCTAGGAAACACAAGAGTAGTTAAAGCTAATTAAATAAATTGAAGTTAGGGAAATTTCAGAAAGGATAATCTATCCGTGCCTCCATTCAGAGTGTCCATACTCTTTCTCTCAAAGTATAATTTTATTCATATGACATGAAGATTTGTGTTGCATAAACGTGCATTATGAACTCTCTCCCCTCCCTCCAAAAAAAACCAAAAAAAAACAAGTAACCTTGTGAAAATCTGATATCGCAGTTCAAGAATTAATGCACACATGTTCTCACTCTGTGCCCTCTCTCTCTCATCACCTTTATTCTGCATGCTCGGTGCCCTAATGGTTCTCTAAATGCCCGCTATGTCACAGCATATAAATGAGCCGCTGATAATCACGCACCTACCTGTTGGTGGTTCCCTTGTCCCATGTGTGCTGCTATCTTTCCTCCTCGGTCCTTTCTCCAGCTGTGAGTCCTTTTTGCTCCCTGAAAGACAAGCAGAGTACGCTTGCTACAGCCAGACCCTCTCACCATCCCTGACCATCAGAGAATCTCAGTATGGCATGCATGCATGCAGTGCCAGATTGGTAACCAAATGTTCAATCCCCCCACCTCCCCCCACACACCCTCTTAGAAAGCAGCTAGCCAACTTGCTTACTGGTCACGATGCAATTACTGTAGCATAAGTGTACTGCCGTGTCTGGATTGCGTGTGACAGCGCAGATTTGCTGCTCGTTACATTTGTGAAATACATATGCACCTGGCCGAATGAGTGGCAGCCGGTGTTTTAAAAGAAAGGAAAAATGAAGAAATAAAGAGGAAGAAGGGAAGCGTCGCCGGTTCAAATGTAATGAAACGGCGCTCGGTCAGGTGCTGGCCTCGCGCTCGACCCGTCTCGTACTGCCAGAAGAGTTTCAAGATTTTGAAATTCACCCGCGTGCTCAGAGTCCTGCCCACATGGGGGGACGGCCCACCGGTGCAAGGCTGCAGGGCTTCGTTTGGGGAGCTGCCTTGCCCCCCCTCTCTCCCGCTTAATGTGAGGACTGTTGGATGTGAAAAACCAGTGGCTCAGCTCCATTCCTGGAGGGCATGATGGACTATCTCCCTCTCTCTCTCTGTCTAACTTTTTCTCTTTCTGTCTCTCTGTCTAACTTCATCTCTCTCTAAATAAATAATTTATTTATGGGATGTGCTTATTATCCTGGCTGGTGTGCAAAGGCAGTACTGATGAAAGCTCAGGTGTCCCCTGTGGTTTTTTTATTTTTTTTATTTTTTTGTTTTTTGATCTTCTGGGGAATGAGAGGGAGAGTCCATAAGCAATGGGCACTGTGTTTTATCACCATGGAAACCGATTGTACAAATCCCAGGTCATGAAACTGGTCTTGACGATGGCGCTTCAACAAAAAGCATGGAGTAATGTAATATATACATAGATTAAAAAAAAAAAAAAACACTTTAATCCAACTGTGATTTCTTTTTTTCCTTTGTCTTTTTTCCACTGGCCTTTTTCTTTTTTTTTTTTTGTGTGTGCCCCACCCCGCATGTACATCTGTCTTTGTCCTACATGCGTGTACTGTATGTACAGCAAGGCCATAGATTGTGTGTGATCGCAGCAGGTCGAGCGTCTGAACTTTGAAGAGCGAAATGAAGCAAACATTGTACTACTCCACATGCGACAACATTGCACTACTCCACACGCTCCCGGTCACACTGCAAGCGCATGGTCTTTGGAGATACGGCCAATGTGTGACGAAGCGTGCGGAAAAATGTAACGCAACGCAACGCAACGAATTTATGCTTTTTACCGTACCCCCAATCCCCACCACCCTCCTCTGAACCATGCTCTTTGTGAATAACCCTGTATAATAAACGCACCTGTTTACAGCAGGTCCTGCTCTTCCGTCGCTTTTAAGTCCGCCGCCGATGTTTATGGGGCCCCCAGCCCTCTCAGACGTGTAATTATTCAGCGATCGCCGAGCCAACATGTGTACAAACTGAATTATGGAGGGCAGCATTGATTTCCCATTGCATTTGCATATGCAGCACTACATCACCCATGCCAGATCAGTAGACCCGTGTCATATTTATTTATGGGTTAGTACACAGATGCCTTACAAATGGAATGTCAGGTTTATGCTATTTCTCTTCTCCTTTTATTATTATTATTATTATTATTATTATTATTATTAATAATAATAATAATAATAATATTACTTTTTTTCTGAAAATAATGTTTTACAAATGTTGTAAATGTTGTAAAACTCAATAACACACACGTTAAATACATGATGTTCGCACCGTCGGTCAGCAAACCGAGTTCGACCGTCGAATTGCGACCGCGCGGCCCCGCCGCCGTAGCCCGCGGCAACGCGGGCCGTCTGCGGCTAAACGGAGAGGACAGGCCTGCCAGGCCTGCCAGGCCAACGTGAAACCCGTCACTTTCACTCGCGCTCGGCTCCTCCACCTGAATAATGTTTCGAGACGCGCGAGCGCAACGGAAAAAAATCTCCGACGTATTATTGGGCGAGAACCTTGGGAGGCGCATATTGAGACGCTGACAGTGATGAATTCAGCTGTCGGCGGAAGTGACACGCGAGCCTAAATTACTTTATTTTCATACCACTTTCGCTCCTTTTCAAGGCTAATGTTCTTGATCACAGCGATGACGGCAAGACTCCAGAAACTTCGTATTTCACGTCATTGCGCGTACGTGACCTGGCCTTTGCATAGACTATAAATATAATCTGGTAAAGATTTGAAGATTTCCTTGAGTTGTAAGTTGCATTTTCTTACTTGCAGTACATGTATTATTATTATTATTATTATTATTATTATTATTATTAATAGTCCATTTTATTATATTTTTTGGTTCTTGGAAACTTAAGCTCAACTTAATTTTGATACATATCACAGTGAATATCAGCCTTTCGTAAGGACACATCAGTGTGAAATGAATTTTTGAGGACAGGGATTAGTTGAACACAGCAGCTCATACCTGGCCTACAGGCTGTGTACAGGTGAGTGCAGACTGATAAGGAATGGACAGTGATCCTCCAGGATCTCCAGCCAAAAACAGAGGTGCGGTCCCAGTAGTTCTGGTGAGCTGTGTCATTTCATTATCAAGACACCCCATTTGCTGCTGTTCAACTTTGACCCTTTGGCTCTTGGTGATTGGGTCAAACACTTGAATTGACAGCTACAGGTATGTTCCCCAAAAAATGAGTCCCTGTCTCATAGCAACAACATCAGTGGAACATCTGCCTTCATCATTGGCCCTGCACCACTCAGCCTTTGTCATGGGCCATCATCATCATCATCATCATCATCACCACTATAACCTCACAAAACCTCAGCCTCAAGTCCCAGGTATTAATGAAACCTGACATTCAATGCAAATAAAACAATATATTTGAAAAAAAAATGTACACTGAAATATGTTTTGTCAACCATAACAGTTGCATTATGTCAATAAAAATTAAAAGAAGCCTTTTTTTATTCTACCAAATGCTTGAGGGCTCTGCAATAGACGACGTAAGGACAAAGGGGGCAATTTCATTTCAGGAGAGAGCAGTTAAATTCTTTAGTGTTCTTAGGACAAGTACAAGCTGATCACATGCATGCATAATGTATCAGACAGGCAGATAAATGGTGTCAAACAGTCCAACACGTTCAATTTATTCAGTAAATTCCATTAGCCAAGACAAGGTCAAAGACTTGAATCAAGGAATCTCTTTAATCCCGCTACCCTCCCGCTAAATAGCTCCTCACCTTGCGCTTTTTTTCTTCCTCCTTCCATTAACTTTTTGAGGCAAATTTCACACATTTCAATGTAATTTCATGTTTCTCCTTCTCACATTATTTCAAGTTTAAATGAAAGCAACGAAATGCTGAATAGCAGGCGCTATTACAAAGTAAATCAATATTGTCATGAACGTGTTTATCTGGACTGAGGGTCTGAAATGCTATTTATTAAAAAAAAAACTATGAAGATAAAAGGAATTACCCTCGCTCCAAATTGCCATCTTAGAATTCTGCAAAGTGCCCAGCTGCTTCTGACCGGTTCTGTGCTGTAGTGCCGTAGGACAATTACCCTTAAACACTAGTTTACTTTGATAGGGGGGACGAGCATCTAAAAATGTACTCAATCTAAAATCAAAATGACTGACTGACCCTTTTTTTAAGAGCTGTTAGCAGGGAAGGATAGAGAAGCTGTGCTTTGAATCCTGACTGCTCATTGTTGGCAGGGGTTTGTGAAATGTGTAGTGCGTTCGGTTTAACTAGGAGCGCTACACCTTGTTTTATCGTTAAATTCCTTGCCCCATCAAGCCGAATTAACTCCTAATCGCACTATTTCTTCTTCTTCTTCTTCTCCTTCTTCTTCTCCTTCTTCTTCTCCTTCTTCTTCTTCTTCTTCTCCTTCTTCTTCTTCTTCTCCTTCTCCTTCTTCTTCTTCTTCTTCTTCTTCTCCTTCTTCTTCTTCTTCTTCTCCTTCTTCTTCTTCTTCTCCTTCTTCTTCTTCTCCTTCTTCTCCTTCTTCTTCTCCTTCTTCTTCTTCTTCCCCCCCAATAATAATAAAAATAATAACAACAACAATAAACATATCCACTTATTCTAGAGCCCCCTGCTTCCCCGTTATCAATCAGCGGCTAAAGCAGAGTTAGCGGTTGTGGCGGGAGGAGCCCCGCGACGCACACAGTTTGCCGCGCCTCCATCCCGCCCGGCGTCCTTCGACGGGCCAGATGCCGCCGTTTCCCCGGGAAGACGAGGAAGCTCAGAGGGTGGCGTGAGCGCGCTCGCGTATTTATCACGTCCCCCCCGTCCCCGCTAAAGGGGTAAAACAGCGTGTGGGGTTAGCAACGCATCGCTCTAAATACGTTGCCAGAAAGATTCATAATCCTCATGCAAATGAGGAGCTGTTGAGGCGGCTTTACCATTGCGGGCAACCGCACACGCTATTAATTTGTCGTCTTCGGGAATGGATGGTGGTGAGTTATATACGGCCCCAGTCGAGAGTTATCGCACGCATTGTAAAGAACCGTCCGACCGTTATCGCAGGCACCGGTCTTACAGTAATTTTAGTTTGTATCTGCGTTTTAATCAATTGAGTTTGTATTAATGGTCCTGGCAGGGAAATTCATTAAGGTTATAAATACGGATGAGTATAGTTTCTTCTGCAAATTCTGTTCCCCGCAAGCACAACATGCTGCTGCCATGTTTTGCTTTGTATTAAGGTCAGTATGAGTAACGATGCTGGAGAAAGGGTTTTAATCTTACCCTTTTTTTTCTTACCATCCCAAAATCACATTCATTACAACACGTGTTGTAAATAGGTTCAGATGACTCTTACCTGTATTTTCCTGAAGGAAAACAGACAGGAATATCCATTTTATATTAATTTATGTCTGCATTTACCATTGGGGTGGGAGTTTCACCTGGGCTCTAAGAGCATAACTTAGGGGTGTCCAATCTTAAAAAACAGCTGGTGTGGGTGCAGGTTTTTTTGTTTTAGCCCAGTATGAAGAGCGCAGGGCTAAAACAAAAACCTGAACCCACGCTGATCACAAGATCGGACACCCCGAGTTTTGAGTATGCTTCCAATATGCCTCTTTGGAGCCGTATGTAAAATGTTCTGTGTACAGGGCGTACCAGGTTCTCACACGCCAGCGGGACACCCCTGAGAGGGAGATGCGTCAGTGCCGGGGAACACCATTGGTTGCCGCATGGAGAGAGAGAGAGAGAGGGTGCACCCACACAAAACATGAAATAAAAATAAACGAACACCTTCACCCTTCCCATTTACAGGTTCCGGGCAAAAACAGTTAACTAAAACAACAAAATAAAATAACAAAGACAAAGACCAATCCGCTTCAATCGCCAAACTGAACGCCACACAAGTGTAATGGATACACCTCTGGGTGATATAGCAGCCTTATCAATACCCAGAAATCAGTGGGAGGAAACATAACCGCGGTTATGTTAAGCTTCTGCTTGTGCAACTTGTGTCTGTGTGCACTGTGATTAAAAATAAATAAATAAACAACTGAATGCATGATGAGTGACAGAGTGCCGTGCTATCAGTGGAGTCTCCCTCATAGCAGGGAGTCCTGTTCAACACCGGTTATGAAAAAATAAATTTATATACACCCCAGCCCCCGACCCCTTTGCATTCAGTAAAAAAAATAATAATAATAATAATTTGATGATGTAGATGTCATCTGTTGAAAAGATCCAAGTTAAATGGAGTGTGTTAAAAATATATATATTGTATTGCTTTATGCAAATTTCACGCAATTTTACATTAGGGCGCATCAAAAAAGAGGTATGCTAACATTTAATTTCATATATAGATATGCATCTTCCATATGTGTGCATCTGTGAACGTGCGTGTCTAAAGATATAGTGATAATGACCTCTATAAATGAATTGACTGCCTGCAGGGCAATTGGAGTTTGAGTTTCTTCTCTTGTTTTGAAGGCCTGCTTTGACAAATCTCATTACGCAGAATGCAAATACATCCATCCATCCATTCATTATCTATAACCACTCATCCTGAGCAGGGTCGTGGGGTGGGGGGTGCTGGAGCCTATACCAGCATGCATTGGGCAAGAGGCAGGCATGCACCCTGAACAGGTTGCCAATTTGTCACAGGGCACACACATCACTCGCTCACCATTTACTCACACACTTGTACCTATGGGCACATATGTGAAGGTGAAGAAGAAGAAGAAAAAGAAGAAGAAGAAGAAGAAGAAGGGAATCCATGCAGGCGGCGACCTCTGACCCAGGAAATGAAGCAATCCCCGAATAATCTCAGACAGGGTTTATCTGTGTCCAGGTCACTATCTATTCATTAAAGATGAGATGATGATCAATTCCAATTATTATCCCTTAAAAAAAAAAAGAGTTTTTTTGAAAAAACAGTATTGAATCATGTGAAGCTGCCGTTAAAAACAGCAGCCCTGCTCCATTTCACTTCACACTCCTCATGAAATTTTAATTAAGACATTAAAAAGATCCATCCAGAAAGGTTTTTCTTCATAGAAAGGTTTTTCAATTTTTTTTTCTTTTTTTTTCATTTTTTATTGTGGGTTAATTACACACAGAGATGGGTTAGAGAGAAGAATAGTTTTTACATGGTCTGGTACAGTTTCTGCTCATTAGAAATTGATTTGAAATACAGCATGAGATGAGATATGTATGCATAAAAGGAATAGTGATACTTCATAATCCGTTGGCCTTGTATCAGTGAATCAGTTGGTTAATGCGTAAGGACTGCATGTGAAAACTTCATAACAGAGTCCCGGATTCAAACAGAAACTGTCACACGCTCTTACACACCCATTCACTCTTGCACAAGCACACACTCATACAAAAGCAAATGTGCTTAAACCTACGCTCTTACACACACGCATACAACCTTGCGCACACCCATTGCTATCAGATGCATAAAATCAATCATACAACCATGCATTGACAAATAGTAGGATGGGTCATACTGAAGAGTTCAGTGACACTGTCATAGGATGCCGCCTTTCCAGCAAGTCAGTTCATCAAATTTCTGCCCTGCTAGAGCTGCCCCAGTCAACTGCAAGTGCTGTTATTGGGAAGTGGAAGGGCACAGGAGCAACAACGCCCTCCCAGAAGAGTGGAGGCTGTTATAGCAGCAAAGGGGTATACAACTCCATATTAATGCCATGGTCTTAGAATGAGATGTTCCACAAGTACATACTGTATGTGTGATGTTCAGTTGTCCACATACTTCTGGAAATGGAGAGTACAAGATTCGAGAACAAATAAGATTTTAAATAATTGGATGAACTTCACACCTGCATATCTTGTGACCGTGTTCTGACATTGATAATAAGCCGTCATGACTCACAAAGACTGTTGTTATGTTACGCTTATGTAGACCATAAAGCAGCTCACTGAATGTGTTGCCTCTGCTTCCTCACCCCCACAACCCCAGAGCGTGACCCAGCAGCCAGTCAATGGCCCCCGCACGTGGGCTTCTCCCAGGTGCATGATGGGAAACAAGCACCGACAGCCTGAGAGTCGTCCCCACTCCACAGCTGTGAGCCAGCGGAGCACCCGTCACCACGGCAATGGTTGAGTGCTTGAAGGGCACCGTCAGGACTGCCAATGGGGCATAGCCAGTGGGGGCTGGACTGGGGCCCCATTTAAAGGTTGCGGGTTTAAATCCCAGGTCAGATCAAAGAGAGTAAAGATCACACTCTACAAATGCGTTTGTGTTTATGTGCTATAAATGTCAACTTTGTAAGAATATAAACAACAACAACAACAACAATAATAATAATAATAATAATAATAATAATAGTAATAATAATAATAATAATAATAATAATAATTATTATTATTATTATTATTATTATTATTATTATATTGTCCAGTTAAGAAAATGTGGTATGCTGCTTTGAAATGTGGCAGAGAACTGACAAATCAGATATGGTCTGTGAATAACAATGAAGAATTTCTTAGAGCAATCTGTTACATGTTTTTATTTATGTATGTTATCATCTGTACTGCTGTCAGTAAGCATTACAAAGATGAGATCTGGCACCCAATCACCCAGCAGTTCATTATGATTAACATTCCACAACAAAAGAGTGGAATGTTTCTGTACAAATAAGCGTTCTCCATGCAAAATAAAAAAGGTAAATTGATGGTTCCTCTGACAATTTCCACGAACATGAACACGGTTACTGATTCTCTGTGGAGTTTCCACCTCCTCGGTCACACGTGATGAATTTTCTCATTACTCAAAACGCATTTACAAGTCAAAACTAATGCATTATGTCTGGAGGTGTCTCAGAGTATGCAGATCATACATCACAATGTTCCTGTATTCCAGGGCTCCTCACACATGCATACACATGCATGCACACGCATGCATGCATGCACACACGCATGCACACAGATACATGCACATACACATGCACACGTGTGCATGCAATCGCACATATGCACACACGTGCATGCACACACACCCAGGCATTCACGTTTTTGTTGCAACCTATAGTAAATTTTAATCTCTTGCTCTCTCTCTCTCTCTCTCATGCACACACACGCACACATGAATACATGAATGCATGAACACATGCATGTAAAATAATGCATGTACACACACCCACACACACACACACACACACACACACACGGACATCCACTCACAATCACACACACAGACATATACACACAAATATTGACCGCTCGACTAATATCAGTTCTGCAAACAAGAACGCGGCGGGGTAAAATTCTAAAAGCTCTCCGATGTGGAACAGCGCGGTTTGGCCAAAAAAAAAGGCGCCCCCTGCTGTCCAGGGGTCCGCAAGTTAACATATTATCCCAGGCAGGCTTCCCAGTGTACCATTAGGCCAGAACTTTGATTTAATCCAACCCCTCGAGCATGCATAAATTTACCGCATGACGCTCCTTCATTTTCAGCCGCCTTTGACGCCGGGTCTTCAAAGCTATTAAATCATCAGGCAGTAGTGACATTTAGAGAATGTGAAAGCAGGACATTTATCCAGGGCAAGTAGACAACTAAGGCCAAGGTTTTGATTAATACTTGAAACTGACTGATTGACAGCTGCATATTATCCTTTTAATATAAGTTTCTCTTATGCAATATTAATGATGAACTAAAGTAGAATGAAATATTACACATAATTCATTCTAAATTGAATTCCAGATATGTGTATGCAGACCTTTTTGGTTTACATCCAGTTGCAACACTCTGAAAAAATGATTGTTAAAAAATAAAAAAAATAAAAATAAAAAAGTGTCATTTTTAACACACCTCCATGTCGAGTTAAGGACAAGTTACGGAGCAAATTTAGTGCCTATGCAATTTACAGCTCACTTTGCTACTGTGTTTGATCTGATAAACGACTAATATATTTCAATAATTGTGTACCTGATATAATCCCATAGCTTTGCACGTGCAAGACTGCACAACACTTCATATGTGAATTAACAGCGATTGGCGTTTACCCCAGGCCTATTCACCATGCCTGCTGTGCATATGTATTTACAATGCATACGGTTTACATCTTCTATTTATGAATTAGCATTATTTTTTGTTTGTGTACAGGCTTTCTGTCCCCTCTTGTGTGAAAATTTTTTGTTAAATAACAAAAACCCAAATGAAATTTTACGTTCATATTTACATTCAATTTTGTGTGATGACTCATGCAAGTCCATACCACATAATTTACATTCAACCCCAGTTTGGGCCATGGTGGCAGTGTCATATTCATGGAATCTATTTGTAAGGAGTTGCTCGTTTTTAATAGCAATTTTAGGAATCAGAGAACACATAATTTTGAATAGCTATGCATGGGGGGGAAAGGGTCGTCCCTCGGACCAATTCATCATCCCTGAATTCATTTACCTTTCCTCTCAGAACACATTCAGTTTATTGAAAACAAAGAGCAGAAACAAAACACAAATTCCATCTCCGGCCTTTGCCCTTGAGTCCTTGTACTCTGTGAATATAAAAAGTGTGTAATCAAAAAAAAAAAAAAAAAAAAACACATTTAGAGGACACTCAAAGTGCACTTCTTAATAGCTTCAGGTAACCAGTCCCTGACTCAATCTGTATTAGGCATCCAACAATCACAGGGAGAGGTAAGACTAAACTATGCCAAGCTTAAGGTTAATGGAATGAAAATAACAAATATAAATGTGTAAATAAGAAAAAAAAAACAAAGTCCTTGTTTAGTCGACAGACACTAGCAGAAAGATCATTGGGTTCAAATTTCAGTCGGGATCAGATTGTTGTCCCCACTGACCGGGACCACTAATTTAAGTAAAAAAAAAAATAAGTGGCATGTATTATGTATGCAATTTATAATGTGTGTGTGTGGTGTTTCTATTGTGTTTCTGTTATTTATGCATAATGATTTCCCAATGAATAATAACAATTTTGCTTATTATTTTCTTTAAATGGTGGGACTCAACACAAAAAAAACTGCTGTTTCTGTAAAATAGTAAAACATATACATGCAAATACATTGCAATCAAAGCTTATGGTCTGCACTTTTGTCTCATAATCATCTTTTGATCCCAAATCCAAAGATCTTAAGGTAGGGTATTTTTAGAAAACATATTGAAAAAAATACATGCACACACATGCACACGCACAGGCACACACACACGCACACACACGCTTTTCTGAAATGGAATATGATACGGTAAAGTCCAGGGAAATTCTGCTTTGTAATGCATTAAGACATCACTAAGCAAGAAACATGCAATTCACTTTCAACATCCCTATGAATGGATAATCAGCTCCAATGCACTGTGGAGTGTGGAAATGGCAAAATAATAATTTTGCTAGAGGCAGTCAACAGGGTAAAAAAAAAAAATAAATAAAAAATAAAAACAAGGAGAAAAAAGAGATCAGTTTGACATGACGGTTAGCATTGCATTTTAGTTTTGGTTTATTGGCATGCGTTTCATTCCAGAAGAAAAGCCAGCAAGTGCTGAGTCATCAGTTCTGTGTCCTGTTCGGTAAGCGGTGGTGCTTCAGTCCTCTTTCCTGGCTGTCTAACGTGGCCTTTAGAGAAGATAATCACATCCTCAAGGTGCTGAATGATTCTGCTTCAGGCACCTTTCACACATTAACTCCCCAGATCTCCCCAATCCTCCCAAAAAAAAAAATGACTCCGCTTTCCTGCGCCTTTCAGATAAGTGCACCAGGGAGGAAGGGAGACAGGGGGATAGAAGGAGAGAGAGAGAGAGAGACAGAGGGAAAGACAGAGGGATAGAGCATGATGAACAAAGATGAACAGAGTATGAAGGAGAAGCACAGACAGAGAGAGGCAGGGAGCTAGCATGCCGCATTCAGGATGCCACACCTGTCCTGGCACACACAGAGACACAGAAGCCGGTGTGGGGGGGGGGGGGGGGGGGGGGGGCGTGGGGGGAGGGTTCAGTGATGTGATTCTCATTTTGAGACAGAGTGAGTGACACCACTGTTGGGGTCAAGAGTTCACCGAGAGGCACAAATCAATCGCCCCCCCCACCCCCCAATCCTTCTGCTGAAAAGCTCCAGAGCTTGCAGTCGTACAGATGCTTTTTAAACCCAATCCCACTCAATTCGCCCTCCCCTGAACCCCAGCACCCCAACATCTATCCTGGCTATCCTGGACAAAAGCATTCATTCAGAGAGGATAGATAAATAAAATAAATAAACAAACAAATAAACAAACAAATCCCTTTCTAAGGAGCGCTGACCAGCTACTCTCCGAATGTTGATTTTTATTTTTATTTTTTTTCCAATGTATTTTTTCCAATGTATATAGACTTAGAGGCATAGATGGAGATGGGATCACAGTAATGGGTGAGACGGGGCAGGAGGGGGGGGCGGGGGGTTGTTGAGAGTCAGCTATCCCATGGACTGTCCCACATAACCTCCCGTATTTTTTCCTCCACTCTTATTGAATGCATTACGGTGGAGTCACACGTCCTCCGACAAGAAGCAAATCTGTAATCACCTCCATTCATTTTCAATGGGTGGCCTTATTCACGTACCCGCAAGGCATGCTGGGATAGCTGGGGATGCCAGGCAAGCCGGCGTAGCGACCAGAAGGACGGGGAACGTGGGGTGACAACCAATCAGATTAAAGATCCCACGCGTAAATTGTCCCCCATTTAAAAATTTTATCACGCCCACAAGCCACTGAGTGTGGGAGACCAGAGCGATGCCAAGTGATCTGGTTGGCGGATGTGTGGCTTCATCCTTCATTCTATGGTGCTGTGCGACCTGGTGTCCTGTCGGTCCACAGTGACCCCTCTAAACCTCAACTCCAGCATCGCGGTTAAGAGCTCACAGAAGCCCCCGGCCCTGCTGCTTCCACCCACAGATCCACGAGACAGATCTCGAACAAAAATAGCATGTCACTGCAGCTTTTTTTTTTTACCACAGAACGTCTACGGCCAATCAATGACCACCCTGCGGGGTGAAGAAGAGTTTGGAGGGAAAAAGGGGCCGTGGAATGATCAAAGAGACATCACCATGGCGACTGACTGTGTCTGCTCCTTATAAGGTAAGGCTGTCTCCTGTGAATGGTTTCTATTGTACCTGTGTCTTTGCAGTGTCCTGATCTCTTCATAAACTTCAAGAAAAATCAACGGATTTAAAAATAAATAAAAAAAAAAAAAATTTTTAAGAACTTGCGCACGCCTCCCCCGCTGACTCCCGTCGCTCGCCCCTCCGGAACCCGCCACCGCGAGCGATCGGTCGAGGGCTCGCCCTCGCGGCAGAGCTGAGACACGACGCGTCACCGCCGACACGCCGTCCAATTAGCAACGCGGGAGGAGAAGTTCAGCGCTGCCAGCTTCGGCGGAAACAGACCTCGGCCGGTTTGTCACTGCCGCCCCCGACGTGACCTCCCCCCACCCCCCCCACCCCCTCCGGTGCGATCGCCCCCGCGAGATTGCTCCGCAGGGTCTCCGTGTCATCGCGAGCGCGTCGACCTTTTTCGCCCGCGTCGATAAGACTCGACGGAACGCCGCAGCGCCGCGTCACGACGTGATATGTCACTCGCCGGTCCCCGGTGAACGGAACGAGAGGCCGCCGATCTGTTTTACTTCCACTCTCCGCGGTTATCTGCGCGAACGGCAGGTCCGTTCACCATGCGGGGGGGGGGGTGTGTGTAAACTAAGGGGATCTGCGGCGAGTGTTACGATGAAAAAAAATTAAATACAACTTTATTTATTTTCTTTAAGTTTCAATATTATCATTATTTATTTATTTATTTTAGCACATGCTTGAGAGCTAATATCTCATGACAATATGTATTTGTTCTCCCAAAAATAAAAGCTCCATCAACCCTGTCTTCTAACGAAGATTCAAATCCCTGAGATCACTGAAATTCTTCCTTAAGGAAGAATTGTAAACATTGTAAATGAGGCCAGAAATCCAGGGGCCCTGGAAGACTGGAAGAATAACGCATCTGTCCCCTTAGTCCCCTTAGTGGGCACCACGCATATTGCGAATAATCTGGTCCGAGGCCTCCTCATTTTCAGTCAGTTCACCGAGAGGAAACATCAATCTGTTTCCACAATGTGAAAGCACTGACATTAGCACAAATTAATTATTAATTATGTTTAGAAAATTGAAAACAGATTGACATATCCAGACGCAACATATTGGAACATATTGTCAACTTCACTTTTGTTGAACTGAAGGTTTGATTGAAGAATGCATTTGTGTGTGATTATGGAAACTTTTAAGAGTCAAGCTTGTTCACGCAGAAAAGTGAAAGTCACTTTGACTGCCGCAAATTGATTAATTGAGAGAGATAACATTCTATTATATCTTTATTCTTTTTTTATTCAACAGTCAAACGTATGATAACCCAGGCATGAAGATAGATTGCTTTATTTCTCTGGAGAACATTCTTGTAATTGTTTGTAATTAAAACATGTTATGCTCATTTGTTTCTCCCCCGACTATCTTTGTAAATGCACTCTTCGTTACGCGACATATAAAACTGCACGCTGTGTTTGAATGCAGATATCCAAATAAGGTCATTCAATGCAGCTAAACAATTAAAGGCACACTACGCAGGATTTCTTCTCGTGAACAAATTATAAAATTTGTGTAGATTTGGCAAATCCGTGCTCCTCTGCCAGTAATTCTACTTTTAAGATGTGTTCGGGACATTCCTCAACATGACACGCTCTCATGTGTGGGGTGGGTGTGGGTGTGGCTACAGAGCCTGAGGGGTGGGGTCAGGTTTCAGAGGAGCGTTTGCAACTAGCTAGCTAGCCACTGCAATGGCGGAGGTGAAGAAGCGCAAGCACAGTGAAGCGAAGCGACAAGACGACAGGCTTCAAGAACCAGAGTGATCCGCGAAATTCCCTTTTCTCAACGGGGACAGCTATCAAAAAACGACAGTGTAAGAATAAAAGACTGAAAAGGTCTGATCTGTGCAAATCCAGCATTCTGTCATAAAAAAAAAAAAAAAAAAAACACATCAGAGGAGGAATCAAGCAGAACACAACTTCAAAAAATGTACCTTGGTAAACAGCATTCCATGATCAATACAATGCATAATTTATGTGGTTTGTACTGAATGCAGCTGTCTCAGTAACTTAATCTGGACTTTACAAAGGGCACTGCATGATCAAACAAGATAGCTTTGGATTAAGAAATCACAATAGCATACGGCTATGACAGATCCCGCCCACCCAAGTCATTAGCCCCTCCCACTGGTGTGATAACAAACGGTTCTCAAAGACAGAAATGCAATCACCAAAGTCTCACCAAAGTGTACTTGTTTATAATCAAATTAAATGTAATGTAATGTGTGTGCATGTGTGTGTGTGTGTGTGAGAAAGTGAGGGAGAAAGAGAGATAGAGGGAGGAGAGAGAACATGTAAATATAAATTATTTACTTCTGTTGCTGTCGGTTATGTTATTATTGTTATAGTTATACATGATTACATTTGTATTTATTATTATCATAATGTTATTATTATTTTACGTAGTTATATGTATATGTTTGCAATAATTACACTTCTATTTCATGCCAATAAAGCAACTTGAATTGAAAATTGAATTAGAGAGAGAGAGAGAGAGAGAGAGAGAGAGAACTGAGCTGCACAGGCCTGAGTAAGCTGGCTCAGTCCTTGGTGTCATATGACACCAGCCGGGCCCGCTTGGTTGCCCTGGTAATTATAGCTTTATGTCATTGTCAGAGAAGTTGAAACTGCACAGCAAGAAGTGCTGCTGCTCCCCGCCCTGTATGCCTGCTATGATATATGCTAACAGAAAAAGAGTACTCTGCTATGGTGTGGAGTGCATTTCTAAAGTACCAAGCTGGCAGTAGCGTTTAGATATAGAGGTGAGGGGAACGGATTGGGGGATGGGTTATGGTGGCCTTGGTTAACCTCTGTGACCCAGTTATGCTTATAGGGGCGATGCACCGATGACATGCACACATATACACTGTATTGGGATGCCATTCAAATCAAATATGTCTTCTGAGGTCTTCACACACACACCTACACACACACACACACACACATGCGCACGCGCACACATACAAGCCAAACGCATGGCTTCTTGAAGCGTTTCATACGCAGGGATGTTGAATAGATTTCAGAAGTTAATTACTCCGCTGCAGATTCTTCTGACTGAGTTCTCATTATTCGGGCACATTTGCAAGTCAGATTCAGAGGTTTTTTTTTTTTGTGAAAATGGTCTCAAACTATGTGAACCATACTGAATATTTTGGCACTTAGTTGCTTTGTCACGGAGCCCATTCACAGGCACCAGCCTCCATCAGCAGAGTGTGGACAGGGGACAAGCTCTGCTCCAGAACACACTCTGGCCTCCTGTTCCTTCAGCTATCCCAAAATGGGTCAGGGGAGTGTATGAGGCGGGTCCCGGGATGAGACTGCAGTTTACGAGCCAGTGCTAATGTGCATATTTGATGGGTCCCTGAAAGGTATTGAATTTCTAATTTGGGTCCCGACATCTAAAAGTGTTTCTAATTTGGGTCCCAATATTAAAACTGTCTAGCCAGCTGTTGTTGTTGTTATTGTTGTTATTATTATTATTGTTATATTTATTTCATTTCGTTTCATTTTACTTTATTTTTTTCACTCACTGCTCTTCCAGTCTCTACATGCAGGAGCATGCACAGGTGCAGACTGACTGCAGGAGGCAAGTCTTGGATGCTTTTCGCAATGAAACAAGGACATTCTCGCCCAAGTTTTTAAAAAAAAGAGTTCAAAAAAGGGCAGCTGAATTGCCTTCTGGGAATGAAAGGCAGAAGTTATGAAGAAAGAAAGTCTTAAGACAAGTAGTCTCTTCAGGCTGAGTCAAAGGAGTCTGAAAGTCATAAAAAGGATTAAGAAAGAAAACTAACATAGATTTTTCATTAGAGTTCTGTCAGTTGAACAAGGAGGCAGGGGAATAAATAAGCACAAGGTAAATTCCACCGTGTGTGTCTGTGCATATCTGTGTGTGTGTGTGTGTGTGTGTGTGTGTGTGTGTGTGTGTGTGTGAGTGTGTGTGTGTGAGAGTGGGGTCACTGAGATTCATTGAATGTGTCCCGACAGCACCCTTTTCTATGCTATATGGTGTCTATACAGAGCAACCAAAAATAATAATGTTAACATCAAACACATAGTAAAATAACTGTAAATGTCCTGGAATGTCCCATTAGATTCTTTTATCTCCATGGTAATTCTTTGATGTAGTGAAAGAAGAAGCAGCAGAGGAAAGAAAAAAAAACACCTATGTAAATTTCTTTAATGTGCTCCAGGTCTTAATCAGTCTGCAGGGAGTCCAATCTGCTCTTTGAAATGGATATGCAACCTGCATCTGGCATTCATTTGCAAATGTGGATAAGAAAGCAAAAAAAGAAAAAAAAATTGGGGAATGGGGAGATTTGCAAAGATTTGCGTTATCAGTGTAACTATGCATTGCCCGTATACTAGAAAGGAGCAAACATGCCAAGGCACATTGCATCAAAAACTCCTTTTGAGGTTACCCTATAGGCTGCTGCTTGTTCAAATCAATTATGAGCGACCTCAATTTGAATATATTCTTATTCATTGCACCGGCTTGAAAGTGTAAGGCGTTTGAAAGGGAACGGGCACAGATCGGAGCAAAGAAAATTCAGGTCATTTATTATGTTTTAAAAATATGTTCTCCAACCTGGAGAGACATTCTACCTGAGTTCTGGGAATACAATTATCTGTTTTCTTCCGGTCCCTGACAATGGGTGAGCCCAGTAGAGGATTTGTCCCTGCCGGACAGAGAACAGATCTGTGGTAGAGATAAAACAGCAAACACTGAACTGAACAGTAATGACTGCCACCATTAACACTTTATCTCTGTATCCCTTAAGCAACACGGTACCACAATTCTGTTGCTATCCCCCCCACACACACACGGTATGGTACACACACACACACACACAAACACACACTCACACCAACACACACACGGTATGGTACACATACACACACTCACACCAGCACACACACGGTATGGTACACACACACACATACACACACTCACACCAACACACACCCGGTATGGTACACATACACACACTCACACCAGCACACACACGGTATGGTACACACACACACATACACACACTCACACCAATACACGCACGGTACACACACACACGGTATGGTACACAGACACATACACACACACACACGGTATACACACACACGGTATGGTACACACACACACACACACACACACACACGAGCAGAGTTCATTTAACACTTTTATAAGGCCTATTGCTCTTCTACTTGCTGCACTGGCTGAATTATGTGGGTGGGCTGTTAAATTGCTACAGTGACCTAAACTTTATTTCAAGTAGCTGGTGTCACTGTTTTTTTTTTTTTTTTTTCTGGACAAAATACATGCAAACTCTCCCAACGATTTGCAGATGTTACTATTTTGGAGGTATTACTGTATTTATTTATTTTTCCTTATTGAGAATAATCATCTAAACTCTCTTAACACAACTGATGGTGGTGACATACCCATTCAAAAACTCTCAGCTCCTATAGCGGTGAAGGACTACAATCTGCTGCTCTTAACCCTGCTACAGCTGTGAAAGAGTCAATTCTGCTGTCATCAACCTTGCTATACCTACAGCTGTGAAGGAGTACAGTCTGCTGCTACATGGGTTTCAAGGAAGGCATTTAGCAGACACTCTTTTTCCAGAGAGACAGACTTTCTCAACTTTCTGATTTTTTGCACAGTATCCTGTTATACTTTCACTGAAGCGATTCAGGTTAAGCACCATAGTCAGAGGTGCAATGGCAGTATCCTACACAGGAATCAAACCTGCAGCCATTAGGATACAGGCCCAGTTTCCTGCCCATTACGCCGTACTGCGGCCTGTCAGCCTGAAGTCCACAGGAAGGCAGGCAGGTTTGTGTCAGCAAACCTCCTCATCAAACCGCTCCGAGTTCAGTTTCAGGAACACGGATGCTGAGCAGCGGGGGAGTCCTATTCACGCGCTTCAATCCGCCGTCCAGGGAACCGCAGGAGTCTGTCTGCGCAGCCCATCTGCGCAGATGAGCCTGAAGTCCACAGGAAGGCGGGCGGTCTCTGTCTCTGACTGCGCAGAGCCACACCTCTGCTCTGCTGCACCGGCCCCGCAGCCAGCCTGGGGTCAAACGCTGGCGAACCGAAATCAATGTACTTTGTTTCCGCAGGGCTAACAGACGGCCCCCTGAGTTTGTAATGGACTTGTTTCTGTGGTGACCGTTATAAACCCAACTCGCCCCGCTAGGTGTAATACTATTGATAATATTATCAAAAACAGCATTAGCAGCACTTTTTATAATGGTCCATTTGCCTCTCCTTCCAATAATTGATATTTCAGTGGAGACTACTAAGCTAAAAAAGCTAAAAAAATAATGTAAAAAAAATTAAACAAGATACCCGGCTCTTCATGTTGACATCACAGCACCATCACATTACAAAAAAATAAATAAATAAATAAATAAATACAAAATAAATTTAAAAAAAAAATGTTTTTCCATGTGACCTTATATACAATAAGGTCACATGGATTGGCATTAACTAATGTGGTTGTTAACTGCTAACTATTGACATGTTAATTTGTACAGCTTTGTTACTGGATTTGTACATTATTAATTCATGTTAATCGTTAACTAATTATACGTTTGTGCTATGCTTTGCTAATGCATAAATAATTGTGTAACTAATACATTAATGTATTTGTTCACAACTGACCAAATTTAATGGTTAATTAATGTATTTGTACATTAATTCATGTTAACAACTACATTCGTTAATGCCAATTCATGTGACCTTATTGTAAAGTGTTACCAAAAAAAATAAAACATAAATAAATATAGATGAATTGAATTTACATTTTTCTCTGAAATGGTAGTTGAGCTGTTTTAGTACAGTTGGATAAACGTATTTCACGTGGACAGATTATTATCTCCCACAAGTATGGATTACTTAGTGTCATGCAAAGGAGTTATCGTCCTCTGGCTTTCCCTCAGTGTCAGAAGGAGAGCTTATCTGCTAGAGATACCTCTTGCCACAGTCGGATTGTGTGTTCACACTTGCAGGTTGCTGTTTGGGGACCAAAAATAAACCTGAAATCCAGGCATAAGCAGGAAAGCAGTCATCCCTGCAGAGAAATTCTCTCATCTCTTAACCACCCCTGATCTCTCTCTCTCTCACAGACACACCCACACAGACACACACCCACGCAGACACACACACATACGCGCACTCACACACACGCACGCACACACACAGACACGCGCACAAATAACCTACAAGTAGTCTTCTCGCTGCCAGCAGTATTTTCTTATTTGTTTATTTCCCTTTCTAAATATCTAACGCTAACCGTGATGTAAATCACTTTAGGCAGTGAAGAGAAATTTCGAAAAAAAAAAAGAAAGGCTTTTTTTTTAGGCGTCCGGGGCTTTAATGCGACCCTTCTCTCTCCGGCGCGGGTGGCAGAGTGAGCGCAGGTGCGTCCAAAATTGCAATCGATAAAGGCGATGAAAGGCGACGTCCTCTTCGCGTTACCCGGCCCCTCCTCCTACAGCTCCGTCTGGGGCTCTCAGCGTCGCCGCGCACCGCCGCCGCCTCCAAGGCCCCGAGTGTTGACTCTTCAGTGTTAAGGGCGAGGGTTTAATTCCCCTGCAAGCAGCGGGTTATACGTTTAGTGAGGCTTAAGTGAGGTTCATCGAGGTAAGTGATTACCGAAAATATTCCCAAGGTCCTTTTGGGGGGGGGGGGGCTGCACAGGGGGAGTCTTCCCTGCAGATGTTGAGTGCCAGATGTGTTTTTTTTTTCTCTTTTATTTTTTTTTTGGATTGCTGACATGTGGCCTCGAATCATTCACAAGACAAGTCACTCCTCACTCACTGTGAATGATGGGCTCGGCATCCGTTGAGCGGCGTTTGATAATGAAATCGGCACGGTGTGAAGCATTTCAGCACGGTTGTTTAGGGGAGAGAGAGAGAGAGAGAGAGAGAGAGAGAGGGGAGACTACACTACACTGTTTCTGGAACGTGAGCACCTTGTGAACAGGTAATCCCTCTTTTTGTTTAGAAATAGATAACAATTGATCTCCAGCGAAGTTGCTTTGGGGATAAACCAGTAAAAAAAAAAATGTTTTTAATAAAATAGAAAACACCACCTTTTACTTTATTGTCCTTACTTTCCAAATCTCTGCAGCTGCAAAAACATGACTTTCATATTTTGTTGAATCAATTTAAACTGCTTTATAATCTTACTTGTGTCAGTATGTCACAAAGCATTGTTGCTAAATGATTGCTGTGTTTGCAAACTAACAGGATGTTAGTATTTCACAGAAGGTTATGGGAAGGATTGCAATCATGGAACAGACAAAATAAATAGTTTTGGATGACTTGTGTGAATAGGTTCAGTATATATTGATTTAGTAGTTCTGGGTGTGCCTTTTATATGCAAAAATCGATTTAAAAAGGCCAAAGGCAGTCCCCATAGCCTCACCCAGCTAAAGCACTCATCATTGCCTATGCTTTCAAAGCAAGATCTTGGCTAAAATGAGGGTTTACTATTCAATACTCAATATCCAAGGACACCAGCTCACCCACATATGATGTCAGATATGAGCAGGGTTATTACAGCTAGAGTTAAGGTTAGGGTTAGGGTTACAGCTAGGGTTAGGGTTTGGGGTACAGCTAGGGTTAGGGTTAGGGTTAGGGTTACAGCTAGGGTTAAGTTTAGGGTTCCAGTAAGGGTTAGGGTTACAGCTAGGTTTAGGGTTACACTTCGGGTTAGGGTTAGGGTTACAGCTATGGTTAGGTCTAGGGCTACTGTTAGGGATAGGGTTGTGGTTACAGCTAGGGTTAAGGTCAGGGTTCCAGTAAGGGTTAGGGTTAGGGTTACAGCTAGGGTTAGGGTTAAGGTTAGAGTTAGGGTTATAGCTAGGGTTAGGGTTACAGTTACAGCTAGGGTTAGGGTTTTGGTTACAACTAGGGTTAGGATGTAGGTTTACAGCTAGGGTTAGGTTTAGGGTTAAAGCTCGGGTTAGGGTTAGGGTTACAGCTAGGGTTAGGTTTAGGGTTACTGTTAGGGATAGGGTTGTGGTTACAGCTAGGGTTACGGTTTGGATTAAGGTTACTGCAAGTGTTAGTGTTATAGCTAGGGTTAGGGTTAGGGTTAGAGCTAGTGTTAGTGTTAGGGTTAGGGTTTCAGCTAGGGTTAGGGTTATAGTTACAGCTAGGGTTAGGGTTAGGGTTTCAGCTAGGATTAGTGTTATGCTTCCAGCTAGGGTTATGGGCTGGGGTAAGGGTTCCAGCTATGGTTAGGGTTAGGGTTAGGGTTACAGCTAGGGTTTGGGTGAGGGTTACGGTTACAGCTAGGGTCAGGGTTAGGGTTCACCAATGAACTAAGGACTCTACTAAGTCCAATGAGGCATCCCACAACTCTCTATGACAAGCAGTTCAAAAGCTCTGAAATAATAAACATTGGCAATTTAAATGACTGGTGGAATGTTCACCCTTGTGATGTCTCAATGCTCTGTCTTCAGCTGCTAGAGGGCATTGTGATGTCACGAGGGTCAACATTCCACCCTTCATTCACTATAGGGCAAAACTGACTAAAAGTCACATTTTTCAGATGCTGTACACCGAAACTTTCCACTAAGTAATAGCACACCATTCCCGCTGAAACTGCTCGATTTGACATATTTCATGTATATGTGGTGCAAAATCTTTGGGAGGAGTACCATTCTAAAAAATGGGTGGAATAAAGAAGAATAATATGTGAGATAAAGGCAACCACACTAATAATAATAATAATAATAATAATAACAAAATAATGGACAAATATCTGTGCATTTCACAGAAGCGTATTCTATTAATAATTTTATGCAAAGTTCAGGCCCTCACAGACAGTCCACCCACGCTGGTGCACTCTCACCCAAACATTCCCATGATGCCCCTGTCCTCCCTCCTGTTTCTCCAGCAGGACAGACTGAGAGTCAATCTGGCAATCTCCATTTTAGCACTGAGCCAATCTCATAAATAACTTAATAAATACATTTCTAAAGCAGGTCTCATATTCCCTGCTGGTTATAATTACATACAAGTGAGCATGCATATATACATACTTACATACATACATATATACATACATAGGTACATGTAATCAGACAACTCACATTTAGTTAAAGTGTCCCCTCAGCTTTTAAATAAAATTCATTAATTAAATTAATCACTTATGGCCTGGGACTGAGTCAGTGTATGACTAATTGGCTGCTACAGTCAGTGTGCCTATTCACAGCCTGTGCGCTAGACATTGCAGTTTCCTGTTGTGAAATATATAATGGCTATATATATAATGCATTACTGTGTTCCTATCAATGTCCTTTTCTGTTACAGTATATAAGGAAAAAAATGCAAAATTGTGTGTGCATGTGTTAGATAGAGATCGAGAGAGGGTGGTGGAGGGAGAGAGAGGGAAAAGAGTTATTTCAACAGGGCAGACCTGCCGAATTTTCCCTTCTTTTAAAAAAGACAAATTGCACAGCGTTACTTTTTTAATGAGTCCAGCACACCCTCCCTTCCCTGTACGCTTTGTTCTAGGGCCCTGGAACGGGGGTGGGGTGGGGGGCAGGGGGCGGGGGCGGGGGCGGGGGCGGGGCGGGGGGGGGGGTCACAACTCCTCCCAGGATTGGTCATTAATTTCTCTGAGCTGCCGCTCTCCTTCGGCTTAATGTGCACGGCCTCGCCCCCCCCAACACCTGTCACGCGAGTTTAACACGGGGCCTCCTCGGACTCACACGTACAGGTCATCAAATAGGGCCCCCCCCGAGGGTCCCGGAGGCAAAGGTGGCAAATTCATTAAAGATCGGCCTTCACCTCCGGGGAAATCACCGGTGCGCGGTTCAAAAATTACAAGCCTAATGTCGTCCGTCCGAAAGACCAGCTATAAAATGCAGAAAGGAGAGAAAAAAAAAAAAAATCTTATCTGAATTTTTATCCGAGCATTAATGAAGGAGATATTTCACTCCGTCGCAAATTTAACAGAGAAGCTCTGAGGTCAGGATGCCTGGTAGCCGAAAATGTGCTCCCCTGGGTACAGTGTATCAGCGACGCGTCCACTTCCGTGCCCGGGCACATAATTAAGTTAGTGCTATTAACCCGAATTGACTCGGACAACCTTTGACTAAAATAATATTTTGAAGCCGTGCTACAGCAATTAACCTATTCAACGGACCACTTAAGAAAACGGACCACATGTCTTTTGACTTTGCTCTTTGTGTTCCGTAACTGACACCCACACCGAGAGACTCACAGAACTCTACAAGTGAACTCTTTGTTTACACTGCATGGTTAAGGACATGATAGAGGCTAATCAACACATTTTTTAATGAACTTTAAGTGGATGCTAATATGGATGCTCAGATTTGCTGCCCTATGTAATAAGCACACAAAAAAAGCTTAAATGAAAATAAAAGTCTGTGCATTTCTCCAGAATTAGAATCAATAGAACAGTATTAATAGTTTTCTAAAAATACTAACCCATGAGGGGGGGAACTAGATTTCATTTCCTGCGCTGAATTTATACCCTGTCCCTGAACAAGATGCATTGCTCTCTGCTCTCCAAGCATTCATTATAGCTGTCGTAATTAAAAATCCAGCTGTATGATGCGTGCATTTAATCACATTCTGTTTCGGCTCGTCTGATGTGGGGCAGAACGGCGGGAAGCATATTCTCCGTGATCTCTGGGAGCGTTTGGATTCGACCCTCGGCAAGCCTGTGTAAAGTAATCCCAACGATGTACAATAATAAGATACGGAAATGTAGACGTGCCTCCCAGTGAATCGGGGTGGGGTGGGGTGGGGGTGGGGGGGGGGGGGCAGGTTAAAAGATTGGGGTTCATATTCGACTATTTAACAGAGTTGCACACTGGCTTGTGAGCTTCATGTTCATCAATCAGTTGTTTTATTTTGAATGGTGGGAATCGTGAAACGATGATTTGTCGATGATTTGTCATGAGTATCCACAATGAGTGAGCGCTCAAACAATGGCATTTTATCACGGAGTGGTCTTTTTAGACGAGTATTATTATGACATGTCAGAGTCATGCTCGTTATTGAGCTCAGTGTCAAACAGAAATGGAATCTCTCGTGCCTCTTTCTATTGCAGCTTAACATTCCCAGCGTGGCAGAATAAGTGTGCTGTGATGTGTATTTGAATGCTCCACCCTGCTGTAATTTCAGAAAAAAAAGAGAACACAATGCGCTCAGGAAAGTAGAATGCAATAGTTTGGGGAACACATTGCTCCCCATCGTGACCAATTTTGAGAAAAATTCAAGCCGGTTGAAAATGATTTCAAATTCCTTTGCAATCTCGAGAATCGAGTCCAAGCTGGAACAGATGGAGGAGAAATGCTGCAATAAATGCACAGGCAGCCCAGGACGCGATTGCCTGAAAAAGAATATTACTTTTTTTTATGGGTTCCTTTGCTCTCAGAAACAAACGTTTTGTTCCAGGAAGTGTCACATTAATAGTGCTATTGAAAAGGTAAAACTTCTCCAAGGCAAAAAAAGGCTCCCCTGCCCTTAAACTTTGAAGATAAAATATTATGTATAAAAAAAAATAATGATATATATACACAACTACAATGGGAAATCTCCATTTATATTTACTTTTATATTGTAATTACAATGTCACAACCTTCATTCAGTTCAGCGTGTCATTATAATTTAAATTTAATTCTAATTAAATAGAACAGAAAATACAGAGTTCAAGGGTAGTTTCGCTTAAAAAAGAAAAAAAAAAGTGTCTGGAATTCACTTCAAAGTAGAATTCTTATCTGTTTCACTTCAAAGCATCTCTAATCCGCAACCATAACCATAACTCAGCTCAGCCTATTTCTGCTTATATCACTGTGGCCTGACAATGGTCTAGATTTAATACAAAGTTCTAAAAGGAATGTCATACGTTTGCTATGGTCTTGGCCTTTGACTGAAATTACATCACTCCGGCATGCAATTGCTCTTCCCGCCTCTAGAGGGGGAATTTCTCATTTCATGTCAGGTGAGAGCCACATGGAATCACATTCATTCACAAGATTTGACATAGCTTGCACATTGAAAAGGGTGTTGCTCTTATGCTTATTGCATTTGGTAAATGCACGGTGCCAGTGCAGCGGTAAACGAGACATACATAAGAAATAAGTCCAGTTAATAAACTATATATACAGTGCACGGCACTGGCCATGAGCAATAATGGCTTCTTCGCCTTATTTAAAGTAAAAGTATGAGTCAGATTGCCATTAAGGTAAAAAAAATAAATTAAAAAAACAGTCCAAGACCCCACAGAGTGACTCCATGCTGTAGTATTTCAGGAAGAGTCTGTCGATTAGCACACACCGGGTGAAAACATCGTACAAAACAGCGATTTGTATCGCATCTCCACACCCCCCTGGGATTTAATTAAGAGCTAATGTAAAGCGAGGCTGCTGTTTAATTATTCTCCTTTCTTTCCTGCTTTGGCTGGTAATAGGTATTCATGATTTTCCACCACTGTGCTTCAATTTGGGTGCTACCTCCCGTTCGGCAGGGAATCATTTCGCGTAACGGGGGGAGGGGCTATCTTGGAAAATAATGCCGCGGGAGGTTTCATGGACACGGCTCCCTGATGAAGGCCACGGGAGGCCATGGAGTGAAGGCCCAGCGCGTTAAAATTTTTCTCGCCACGTTTCAATACAGGCTTTTAACTCTCCGAATAAGACGTGCCTTGGATCCCTACCTGTTTGCCACTTGTATTTTTTTTTAAATATTCCATACGCAGCCTCTGTGGCCACTTTTTGAACGTGGTAGGACCCCTTTGATTGGCAGATTCTGTTTCCCCTGTGTTACACACTCAGTGTGCCATATAGAAATGGCTTTTTTTTCTGAAGCTGAAGCACATGACATCTCTTAAGGGTTACATGATTTTTTTGCACCCCCTCGTTTCGGTCTCCCCCAACCATTTTACACCCCATGAGCCCCCACACCCCACATAAAAATAAATAAATAAAAGTTTACAAAAAAATAATAAAAATACATGACAGAGAACATGCTGCTGAGCTCAGAGAACGTGCAGAAGCCTTGCCTACTATTGAGACGGCACAAAACGTAACTCAGCACGGGCTTGTTTTCATATTGCTGCATGATCCATGTGATGCCAATCTCCCGTTGAGAAGCAGGGCAGAAAACTCAAAAACTGGCAGCGCTATGGCTTGTCTTCCCACAAACCAAGTACCTCAGGTGCGTAGGACTGAACAAAGTCTAAACGATAGAAAACAAAAGAGGAAACACACTGGTCAGGAAAGGGGTAAATCCACTCTCACGTAATTCAGGACAGGGCAGACTTGACTGACACAGGTGAATGAGGTCTGTGTGACTCCCGGTGAACTGATGAATTTAAGTGAAATGTTGGAAGCTCCCTTCCTCTCGAACTCCACTGCCGCCATAAAATTCATAAAAACGTTGTGGCATGACGTCACAGAAGAGAGACCCCATTTGGATTAGGCCGGTATTGAACAGGCGCTAATGAAAGTCAGGCTCACCTTGAACAGCCACCGTCATCGAACCCACTGCTTCAGAACCGGAGCTGAACTGCTCCGTGTTTGGATAGTTGAATTGCTCGTTGTCAACTTTTTTATTTCCACAAAAGAAGGTATCCCCCTGGGCGCAAGCCTTGGAACTGTGTTTTCAGCTTTTCCTTGGAATGTCCTTCATTTATGCTTTTTATTTTATTTTTTATGCTCTTCGTGTTAAAGGGCCTATAAAGCAGCCTCTAGGCTTTCCATCATGTTAGATAGAGCACAATACAAAAATTTCTGATTTCTGATTTCCCAGGATTATTAATGATAAATGTGATTGCGTAAGCTAAAAACGCAAGGCTACTAACCTGCAAGGTCAGCCCAAAGATCTCAGGCTGACCAACCAAGCCCACATCTATAAGTCACTTATAAAGCTGCATGAAAGATAAGGTTACGGTTAGATATGGAGTAGAGTTCAGACAAGAAGGAATAGAACATCATCTTCATTACATACGGAAATTGTGGGGAAGCCTAGACGTAGAGTACGCCAGAGAAAAGTGGGGAAAAGCATGAACGCTTGTCACTGCACCTCCTCGATGAAAGGGTTTGGGTACCACAGAGGTGTAGTTTGGTTTCTTTTGTGTGCGGAGACAAGCTCCACACTCGATACGGCGTGTGCCCCAGCAGGGTGCGCCTTTTCCGGATGGGTGGTTTCAGCAGGTTTAATTCTGCAGACCGAGAAGGTGGGAGGCAGAACGTGTCAGCTTCCTTTTGTCTGCTCGGTGGGGTCCGGCGGAGATCGATAAGCCCTGGAGGCTGGGGCAAGCTCAGTGCCGCAGGGGGGGGGCCACGGTGCTGACAGCAACCTGCACCTCCTCACACCCTCCCCGCACCTCTGCCCTGGCTCTCCTGCTCCACAATTAAATGGAAATGTTTGGTATGTTCAGGGGATCACCAACAAAACCAAGCTAAGCTGTATTTGTGACCACTAATTTGACGTTTTTGCATGGGTCTTGAAGTGAAAGGCCTGTATTCGGTCAACGTTTTCCATGACTTAGATTGGCAATGTATTTTTAAATAAATGGCTTCAAAAAATGACGTCACTGGTGCTTGAACATACATACAGAAACAAGCAAAGACTTTGGCCTGCCAGAACCGGATGCTGACATGTGTCGATTATACATTTTTAAATTGTATTGAACACTGATATTGAGGCTTTTAGCTGGTACATTTGTCATTAATCTATGCAAAGTGAAGACGTGTGAGAGAGAGAGAGAGAGAGAGCCTCGGTTGAGAGTTATCTATAAATTATGAGAGCTGAACGCTAGCCTATTGCTCTGTAAGGTTATCGACTTCCTGCCCGTCTGTCTTTCACAAAACCGGAACAGCTTGGGTTCAGAGACACGGGCAGCGAGCGGACCACGGTGCTCTGCTCTAATCCTCAGGGTAGACCTCACACCCCACCTCACACCCCGTTCACCTTCACAACCAGCAACCAGCCACCCAGAATCAGGGGACATCGTTCATTTTCCATAATGGGAAATTAAGTATGCCCTAGGGTGTTTTTTTCCCCCCCGCTCTGTTGCTCAGAGGTGTCAAATGAGCATTGAAATAAAAAAGAAAAAGGCATTTAAAACAGCAACACTGGTGCCATATAATGTAAAAGCTACTCCAAAATGTGATAGCCATTTTGAAATACAACCTGTTATTATGTAATAAAAAAATTTTAAAAAAGTTCAATGTAACAATGTCCATCCAATCATTTTTTCTAAATACTTCCAATAAATAATTTGAGCCAAGTAGGTTCAAAAAATAAAAAGTCAAAAATAGGTTATAACTTATAAGCCAAGATGCAGATGGCTAACCACATGCCTAAATAAATAAATAAAATAAGAATAAGAGGAAGAAGAATAAGAAGAATTACTTTTTTTGAATGGAGAAACAACTTTAAAATAGACATGTTTTGGATGCTCTCTGGGCTAAATGGAGATCATTTCCATAAAATAAACCCTTGATGGGGACATGATGACAGTAATTGAAAAGATCATAATGTCAGTTTAATGTCAGTTTGACATTTTCAAAATTCATTTGTGCTGACATTTAACGAAGTGTGTCTGTCATCCCTTACCAAAGTAAGGACTTTTAAATGTTTTTTTTTTTTTTGTGAAAACAGTGAATTTCATATAACACACACCTCCAGGTATGACTCAGCCACTATACGGTATATGATTCCGATGACCACGCGGAATCAGCAGAATCCAGTGCAATATATCATAATGGAATATCTTTTGTGCATTCCAAAGGTTAATGCCACTGTAAAAATATAAATCCTAAAAACTGCAATATGTCAAGCTGTCATTATTTGAGTTTACATTTCCTGTCTAACCCCTTCCAAATAAATGAATAAATTTTTTTTTTTTTTTTTTTTTTTTTTTTTAATGTAGTATCATATTTTTACAATGTACAAATTACAAAATGAAATGTAAAAAAAAAAAAAAAAAAGATTGTTACTCATACTGCCACTCGGGCACCCACAGCACAGAATCAGTCCGTGAGACTTCCCTCGGTGACGGCAGTAGCCATTAATGCTAAGCTACCTCATTAGGCAGAGAAGGAGAGGGCCCATTTGTCCAGTGTTTATGCAGAAACGGCTGCAGCAGCAGCTTCACCGCAAAATCGATACGTTCATATGGGGCTCTAACACGCTCAAAGCACCCCAGGTGAGACTGCGAGGACGAAGCCTCGGTAATCAGAAACATCACTCTGTTGAAGCACGGACTGCCGGCCCAGTGGAAATGCGCATTTACAGTGACAAGCAAAAACAAATACACTACCACAGAACATTACTGTGCAGAGACTGAATTAAATCAGGGCTTTCAACCCCGCAGAAAATCACAAGGCCTGTACAGTGCTTTGAATGTCTTCCCTAGGCACAGTTTATTAAGCTAGTTTCACAATAACTTACTGTTGAGTTTTAGGAGTGGCTACACA
Source organism: Anguilla anguilla (assembly GCF_013347855.1). NCBI lineage: Eukaryota > Metazoa > Chordata > Actinopteri > Anguilliformes > Anguillidae > Anguilla > Anguilla anguilla. Next base: position 61,754,799 of record NC_049204.1, read on the forward strand.
GAAGCCATAGGGGATTCTGCAAATGAAAAGAGCAATATAATGGGCAAATACCGGTCTTCTAGAACATTAAATGAACTGGAAAAATTCTCTCTCTCTCTCTCCCTCCATCTCACTCACTCACTCACTCACTCACTCTTCCTGTTTTACAATATCAATACCTGGAACTCCGCCTCAATCTGTGGTATGGAGTTATGACTGTGCTAGGGCTGAGGTCATCCGCACCACAAGAGGGTGCAATTGTCCAAAGAGGGAGAGTTTCACTCGACAGAGCTTTCCTCGTCTCATCACGCGCTAGGCGGCTCCTGCATCAATGCGCCAAACGCACGGCTCAGCGCGTGAGCTGCGGACCACAGAAAAAAAAAGAAAAAAAAATCTAAAATAAAGATGAAAAACTCACCGGCTGGCGGCTCGTACTTCAGAAGGGAAAATGTGCTTGACTGTACTCCAGCAAATTGGCAGGGAGGACTCGGCCCGCAATGACAGGCTGCAGAAACAAGTGGGAATTTCAAACCGAGAGAGGGAGGGAAAAAAAGAAGAGAAATAAAGCAACCGTCTGCGGTAATTCCTGATATTACTGCTCCTCAGGCAGTCAGTGGGACGCGTCGCCAGTGGCGTTCTCTTTCTCGCTCGACCAAGTTTCGTTTCTCAGTCCCCGCACCTCCCAGAGAGAGAGAGCGCTGAGCTCCCGTGACACCTGTGCCCCAGGTATTCCGACCTCCCGGAACATCTGTGCCCCAGGCATTCCGACCTCCCATCACACTTCCACCCCAGGTATTCCGACCTCCTGTGCCGCAGGTATTCCGATCTCCCATCACTCCTCCACCCCAGGCATTCCGACCTCCTGTGCCGCAGGTATTCCGATCTCCCATCACTCCTCCGCCCCAGGTATTCCGACCTCCCATCACTCCTCCGCCCCAGGTATTCCGACCTCCCGGCATCTTTGCTCTCATTTCCGAGAGGAGCTGCCTCGGGAACACCGCGAATCAACGGGGATTCACGCATGAGCGTGAGAGATTCGCCAGAGAGACGCATTTTTTAAAAGCATAAATGATTAGAACGTTTTTTTTTTCAAATTCTTTTAAATCCACCCCTTCCTCTCCTGGGTGGGAGCAGGGGGACGTGGTCATGAGTGATATGCCACACTGCGGGGGGGGGGGGGGGGGGCAGCATGACGTGACTGATTCAGAGCCAGGACATCTGTACTATTCTTTCTCAAGCACATAGGTAACGCTATCAGTATGGCCGCTTATTCCTGGTCAGGGTCGTGGGGGGGTGGGGGGGGGGGGGGGGGGGGGGGGTGGGGGGCTAGAGGCTATCCCAGCATGCACACACTCATACCTATGGGCAATTTAGAGTCTCCAATTAGTCTACCTGCTTGTCTTTGGGTTGTGGAGGGAAACCAGAATACTCGGAGGAAACCCACACAGACACGGGGAGAGAATGCAGAATCCACACAGAAAGTCCCCAGCCGGGATTCGTACACTACCTCTTTGCTGTCAGGCAACAGTATTACCCATCGCACCCCCATGCCACCTTATAGGACAACATGCAGGTGATGTAGAGGAGAAACTCAACTGGGAACACCAATCGCTTAGCACGATGTCAGACCACCTGACAGGGCCCAGACAGCCTGTATGGAGCGTGACAGAGTCTATCGTCCGGCCACGTCTGTCCTCCTAACCTCACCTGGCAGGAGCAGGGCCGAACGTGGAAGAGCACCGAAACTCAATTTCAGCCCCGGAGACCTGGAGCTGCGAGGGAACATGGCCGACGAGACGAATCGCTGACATCACAAGGGCCTGCTTCACCGCGTTCGTGCTACGCCAAAAAAAACGGTGAATTAGAGAATTGCCCACCCGTAATCTATGTCTGTTGCCGGGAACTCAATGTCAGAGTGTGCCTAACCTGTGGCTCCACATAAGAAGTCTACCAACATCTGGAATTCTGCTGGAACTCCATTCCGCGAGAAAATCAATCGGCTCACACTTGCTTTACGGAAGCGCAAAACGTTGTTCCGGAATGTTCCGTAAATAATTTACTGGGTACGGATCACAACGGCAACAGCATACGGATGCTCTTCAAACAACTGGGCAGGCGCTCTGTGGATGTTGAGGGCATTGCCAACATGAAAGACATGTTTCTCCACAGGAAAGGCTTGTTTTGACATCCTGTCAATATGACCACTCATTATCATTAAGTAATTCCTGACATTGGCTTTGCCTTGTAAGGGGATGAGTGCACCCAAAACACTCTGCACCATTAATAAAGTAACTACACTGTTGCATTTGCAATGTGGCATCCCATAACTGAATATATGGCATTATGGTTGCTGGTCCATCCCAGCTAACGCAAAACATTCTCGCATTAACATATTCAGGTGCCATTGTGAAAACAGTTTGTTTCAGCTGGGATGGTTCCCTTGCGCTACAAGCCAAACTGCGTCGGTGAACAATGAAATGTAAAAAAAAAACATTGTTTTTAAGACATTTAAACGCTCTCGGTAAGGATGTCCACTTGCTAATCAAATAACCGTTCGAGGAAAATTGGGAAACTAAAAAAACCCCCCAAAAAAACAGTTTAATGAAAGAGCGGCGTATCTCTCTTCCAGGGGCCCATAGCGAACGGCGATAAGGGGCACATCAATAAGCAGGCGGCGAGACAGAAAGCAGCCACGGAGCCAGACGTCGGGGGACGGGCGCAACCTTTAAGAGGAAAGCGCGTTTGAAGAGCAGGCCGACTGGGAGGGACGACACCGCTTAGCGCGCCGAGGAGATCGCAGAGCCTTAATAACCGACCTGCGGAATTAACCACCCGCTAATGAAGATAACAGGGGGTCGGGAGCGCTGGTGCACACACACACACACACACACACACACACACACACACACACACGCACGCACACACACACGCACACACCTACACACCCACACACACACACACACACACGCACACACACACACACCTACACACACACACACACTCACACACACACACACACACACACACACACACACACACACACACACACGCACACACGCACACACACACACACACACACACGCACACACACACACGCACACACACACACGCACACACACACACACACACACACACGTACACACACACACGCACACACACACACACACGTTTGTATTGCTATACTTGTGAGGACTTCCCATTGACTTACATTAATTCCGTAACCTCTAACCCTAACCCCAACCCCAACCACTACATGCCTAACCTTAACCCTAACCTTAACCTAATTGTAACCCTAACCCTAACCCTAACCCTAAGTCCTAACCCTAAAACAGCCTCTTGAACTTGTGGGGACCAGCAAAACCTTGCGCAGTTTTCCTCATCTTTCTATCCTTGTGGGGACATTTGGTTCTCACAAAGATAGTAAAACATGCCCACCCACACACACACAAACACACACAAGCAGACACACACACACACACACACACACCAATGTCCCTCCCTAACTGATTTAGGACCCGCAGCCCCGAGCTGATTATCCAGCTCTGCAGGTTTTGTGCAAACACCGCCACTGCCGTCTGGGGAGCCGTGCGGCCATCTTTCACATACCGACGGTCGCTCAGCTGACTCGACAAATTACCTTAACATTAACAGTGTTAATTTGCCAAATGGGCGTTATGCTTCCCTGGGTGACATGCCGTGCATGTTTTGGCCTGGATTACATTCAACATTTGTCCTGAACTTTTAAAACTTTTATTTATTTATTTATTTATTTTTAAGCACAGTTTGGAGAGTTTAGTCACCAAAGTTAGATAAACCGGTAAAAAAAAAAAAAAACACTAAAAAAAAAACAATTCTTACATGCTTTGTTTCAGCTAAGGGCATATGGTGATAGTAAAGCTAAGGACATAATTATTTTGATTGGTTCTAGGACACTGTGTATAAAGCTAAGTGCACATTTTAATTGAATCCATATGCCAGTGATAAATCCAGGGCATAGCGCATATTTATGTAACTGAAGTCCAGCTGAAGCAGCATGTCAATGCCATTGCAAAGCAAAGCAATGTTTCTGGCCTACACACACGCCTGGAGGGTGCACCTCGAACCCAAACCCAACACATTCGGTAACGTAGGCGTCTGCCTTAAATTTGGGAAGGCCCTTCCCCCGAAAGGCAATCACTTAATTATCGCCTTTTTTTTTTTTTGTTTTAATGAACTCCGTTCCGTTTAAAGTCGCGCTCCAGACGAGCACGTCTGCTCAAGGTCGAACCGACGGCTCATCACCGAGGATCTCATTCCGCAACCTGCTGGCCGGGAGCCCGGTTTCCGTAGCGACGCTCCGCACGGCCGCCGTTTACCGCGTGCGCGAGAGGCTTAACCGCCGTCCTGCGCGGGGGGGGGGGGGGGGGGTGGGGGGGGGGGGGGGCGGCGAGGGCCCATGAGGCCCCCAGCACCTGTTCAGGTGAGCAGTAATCGGGAGGAGCGTTCCTCCGACCGCGAGCCAGAAACAGAGGGGTCAACGCGGCTCTGAAATGGGTACACTCCCACGGAGAGAGGGCTCCAAAACGCTCCTCCGTGTCTCCACGCGGGAGCCCGGCCGGTGTTAAAGGGCACTTTGTCGAGCAGAGTGGTGCAATCTGGGAGCTTTCACACTTTTCACACCTACCGCAAAAAGGTTCAGCACGGAGCTAAAGAGGGCTGCCCTCCAAAGTCAAGACAAAGAACACTTTCTGTTCTGAGAGCGTGCTTCAAATCCAGCACTGTGCTATATGTAATGTTGTCTAATTGTATTGGTATTGCTATTCTTCTTCTTCTTCTTCTTCTTCTTATTATTATTATTATTCACAGAGCTGGACCATGAGTCTGCAATGCCCTAGGCAAGATCTCGAAAATGGAACCGAAAATGATGAATAATAAAAAACAATAAACAAATAAAAAAAATTAAAAAAAACACACACACAGGGGCCCCTTAACCATGTCAGGGCCCCAGGCAGTGGCCTGTGTGGCCTGATGGGTATGTTAGCTCTGATTATTTAGCATAGCATGCCCTGAGCTGCATGCTTCATGTGGACGGGGTGTGGTCAGTCATCATTTCCAGAGTGTTGCAGATATGTTTCTCCTCAGTCCACAGCAGCTGTGAGGGAATTTGCTTCTGTGATTTAAGCAGCTCGAGTCTCACGCGACAGGAGGTCACAGGAGCACATGTTAAAAACCGCCAGCCCGCCACGGGCCATAATGCCTGCAAACGGGAAAGGAGTTCAGCTTCATTACTGAAATTATTTTTATCATTTTTTTTTTTTCCTGCACAGAGAGACAGCAGCCTTTTTCTCCGTTTTCTTCCTTGACATTTTCCGCAGACTCGCCGAGGACAACGCATTGTAATTATGCTAAATCCAGACAACACGATCCATAAAACAGCGCCGTTCCGCGCTTCGCCTCCCAGTCAGATGCGATCCCCGGTGCGAGGAGCCCGGCGCCTAATACAGGCCGGCTGATTCGCTCGAATCATCGATTAAATGATCGACTCGCTGAAGGCCAGCACAGGAAATCGACAGCATAGCTGTATTTGGTGTAGATCACACACACACACAAAAAGATGCTGTCCAAGCTAAGACGTTAAAGCTCAAGTAGGATTATGCTATGGCTCTGCCTGCGCAGACATGGTATTAGGCCTATGTTGGTATATGCAATGTTTGCATGAGTGTTTTCATCTTCCAGGCAAATTCTGCTCCTGGATATTCACCCCTGCAAGCCTAAGAGTCTGAATCCCTGCTTGGATAACATACATGTTATTTAATTTACATCTCTGCATATATCCACCTAATCCCACTCAGCCTGCACCTGATTTGCATGGCTACACAATCCTCTGTGTCTGATATCCATTTCCCATAATCCTCGCTGCATACAAGAACCAAGTCCTCAGTTGATATGCCTCTTAAATTCTGTTCATTCTGTGCTGCTCTTGTATTAAATTTTCCTCTGGTTTCTACATTTGAGGCACCACACAGTGGCTCATTTGGTTAAGACCCCACACTGAGGCTCATTCAGTTAAGGCCCCACACTGTGGCTCATTCAGTTAAGGCACCACACAGTGGCTCATTTGGTTAAGACCCCACACTGAGGCTCATTCAGTTAAGGCCCCACACTGTGGCTCATTCAGTTAAGGCACCACGATGTGGCTCATTCAGTTAAGACCCCACACTGTGGCTCATTCGGTTAAGACCCCACACTGTGGCTCATTCGGTTAAGACCCCACACTGTGGCTCATTCGGTTAAGACCCCACACTGTGGCTCATTCAGTTAAGGCCCCACACTGTGGCTCATTGGTTAAGGCAGCACAATGTGGCTCATTCAGTTAAGACCCCACACTGTGGCTCATTCGGTTAAGACCCCACGCTGTGGCTCATTCAGTTAAGACCCCACACTGTGGCTCATTCGGTTAAGACCCCACACTGTGGCTCATTCGGTTAAGACCCCACACTGTGGCTCATTCGGTTAAGACCCCACACTGTGGCTCATTTGGTTAAGGCAGCACAATGTGGCTCATTCGGTTAAGACCCCACACTGTGGCTCATTCAGTTAAGGCCCCACACTGTGGCTCATTGGTTATGACCCCACGCTGTGGCTCATTCAGTTAAGACCCCACACTGTGGCTCATTCGGTTAAGACCCCACGCTGTGGCTCATTCAGTTAAGACCCCACACTGTGGCTCATTCTGTTACGACACTACGTGGCTTATTCGGTTAAAGGAACCTGACCGTGTCAATGCCAACTGTGGCCGGTATCTCCATGGGGCTTCACCCAGGGTTTGGAAGAGTTAGGGATCCACGTTTCATCACTCTTCACTGACCCTCTGATGGCCATTCAGGCACCCTAGGGCAGAATCGGGTTTGCTGACAGTTGGACATTTAAAATTTGTGTGGGAGTGGGACATGCCAAATGCATGCAGGAAACACACACACACACACACACACACACCCAGGGTTGAGCACGCACACACACACAAACCTCGCATTTCAAAACCCCATCTGAGAAAAATGGTGTGGCGGGGGGGGGGGGGGGTGAGTGGTTTATTTGCTTGTTTATTCGTTAATTTGCTTATTTACTGATGTCATGGGAACCCATGCGCTGTCTGTGATTGGCCTAATCGGAGAGAGACGACACAAAGCCCAAAGCATTTAACGTGTCACCGCCCGCCCGCACTAACAGACCGAACAGGAAGAGCAGCCGTTTACTCTGATCACAGGTTCATTTGCGGCCCGTCAACTTCCATTCACAAAAATGTCCAGATTTGTAAGGCACCACTCAAGAAATCACAACAGAAGGCACCTTTAAATTCCACAACAATTCTGCGGTATGACCGCACACGCATGCAGGCCTGCACGGTATGCACACACACATACGAACACACACACTCGCACACACACATTCATGCAGCATGTAACACACATTCACGCAAACACACGCATACCAAATCACACACACACACACACACACACACACACACACACATACTTTATTGAGCACTGAGGGCATATCAATATGACAGTGATGTACAGTAGAAAAATAAACCATTTTTAAAATGTTACAGACCAAGCGTGAGGTACAAGTGGCCAACCTGTCCTCGTACTGAATGCAAGTAAATCCATAAATAATGCAAAAAAAAAAGAACCCATATTTCAAAAAGGGGATTACATCTGGCTGAGAAAATGCATAGCATTTACCAAATGAGCCTCATTCTAAAGGCGATGATAATTATATATGTGACTTGATTATAGTGCACAGCCCAATGCAGGATTTTCTCACCTTGGAGAACATTTCAGATTATGGATATTTCTTTTAATATTTTTTGAATAATTAAACAGTTAAAACTTTCTCATTTCACTGGATTACAATTAAGTTTTTTTTTTTTTCAGCCTTTTGATCATTCTTCTTGACTACAATGAAACACTTTGTACTGCAATTTAAAAAAAAAAGAAAATAACAAACATGAATTTTACTGTGACATATTAAAGTAATGTTACTGCAGTGCCTTCAGCTATTTATAACTGTGCATCTATCAAACCATTTACTTCATTTGCACCACAAAAATTGAACTGAATAAAAACAAAGGAAATGGCATCTATTGTCCTTGATCACATTATCATAATATATAGCTTAGACACAACAGGCAAATTAAAGCAAACAGAACTGAACACGAAACCAAAATAAAACAAAATGACAGATTAATCTCACCGTGTGTTAACAAATGCAAGACATTTTTTTTTTTCCATTGTGCCAAGATGGGCACTATTAATTTGTTTTTAGCAACCACTGACAAATAAAAGACAGCCATTATCAGTGAATAGGCTGCCGTTTCTCCCACTGCCCTGTCAAATTTAGACTCCGGTCCTCATTCACAAGCAGGAAAAGAAAAATAAAAAAAAAGCCATTATTCTGGTGTAATAACAAAACGGGCTTTCTCTTCCCTTCAATTGAGAGAGCAAATTGCAGGACTAAGAAATAAACAGACTGTACGCAAATGTGCTGTGTTTATCCCCCCCCCCCCCCCTCCCCCTTACATGTTCAAAGCATGGAAACATGACCCTCAGGATGTCACTGCGTTGAGCTGTGGAACAGTAAGCACATTTAGGCTGGAAAAAAAAACACCATGTGCAGCATGGGAATGGTGCTGAAAAACAGTTTCAGGAAGAGAAAGTCTGGAGGATAATATTTTCCTTTATGAGTATTTAACCCTATTGATGGCCTTTCCAGGAGGGAGGTGCCCGGCCAATCATTATTCTCAGGGGCGGAACCTCCCGATCGCGCCCATTGGCAGAACTGTCAGAGAGGATAGCTTCCACTGGTCGAACAGTCAGGGAGGGTCACTCCCATTGGCTGAGCTGTCAGACACAGTGATTTACGAGGTTTAGAATGGAGGGAAGTGTGCTTGATGGAGAACTGCATGCCACCTGCATACAAGCTGATTTTTTAGCATGCCAAACCTGTACTTATGCCACTTTCTTTTTTGTTTTATTTTTGTTTTTTTTTCTTATAAATGCATAGTAATTCCCTTTTTTCAATTTGAAACAAGAATGTATGGGGTGCCAATGTCTACCAAAGATTATTAGTATTGTTTTTTTTTTAAATCATGTATTTATTTATCCCAAGCACATACAAAATAAAACTTTTTCAAAATAAATGCAGCCAAAGCAGATTTTATCATCTCTGACATCTCTTCTGTGGAACAAAATGTTTGGGTATGATTCCAGTGGGAGAAAATACTTTTCTCTTTTTTTTCCAGGCAGAAGTAGCAGACCTTTAGCCAGAGAGACAGATTACATTTCTCTTTTTTTGCCATAAAAAAAATGAAATAAATAAATAATGAAACTCAAAATCTGCTTGGCTGAATGGCATCTTGTCATCTTCCATTTTCACTTTGCTCAAGCAAAAAAAAAAAAAAAAAAAATGTTCATAACTTTTTGCTCCTTTTGAAATGGTGACATTTGGGGAAACGCACAGATTATCTGACAGTGGCAGCGTTCCAACATGACTCACCGGGGGAAAGAGAGAGGGAAGGTGTGCTAATTAGCATGGAGCATTAGCATATGAATACAAAGGTAGGCAGACACTCCGAGGTCAAACCTTGACAGGATTTTTTTTTTTCTCATATCGCGGGAACAAGTTTTTAAAAGATAGCGAAATGTCAGAGCGTATCTCTCTGCTGATCAAATGTTACTCGATGCAATTCACATACGTTGTACGAAAATAAAATAAAATTGACTGTACTTTTAGCACCGCGAACCCCCCCCCCCCCACATGTATACATACATGCACATACACACATATGAACACCCTTACTTTCTCTCGCTCACACACATATACACACACGCGCGCACGCACACATATAATTGTAACTGAAGACAGCGTTCCTTAAAAACCGGACTCCACAGACTCCCTCTGTGGTGAGGTGGAGGGTACTGCGTCGCCTTGACCCATTCTCTTCGGCCAATGGGAAAGGGAAGTGTGGCAGCGTGATTAATGGTGATGATTACAAACTCAGAAAATGTGCTTCTGCGGTCCAGCAGTTCCACTTTTATCACTTAAACCTGGGGCACCAGGCTTCATCATACACCCTTTACCGGAGACGCCCCTGCAGGACAGAGCAAGGGGATGAGTGAGTTTGTCCTGCAGCACTGGACAGTGGTAAGGCCAGTGCTGCCCCCCTCTCAGACCCTGCAGTACCTCTGAACAGAACTCATTATTCTGCAGGTGGTGGAGGGACGAGCGCCTGATTCATCATCTCCAAAGGCCAGCCACCACCTCCTCGTGCCTCAAGGCGTGTGTGTGTGTGTGTGAGAGAAAGTCTGCGTGCTCGTGTGTGTGTGTGTGTGTGTCTGTGTCTGTGTGCGTGTGAGAGAGAAAGTCTGCGTGTGCGTGTGAGTGTGCGTGCGTGTATGTGTGCATGTGAGAGAGAAAGTCTGCGTGTGTGTGCGTGCGCGTGTGAGTGTGACTGTGTGTGTGTGTGTGTGTGTCTTTGAATATGATGAGAAAGTGAAAACGTATTCATGGTAATAGTTTGAAATATAAACAGTATAACTCATAATGGTCTCGGTTTCAGTTTCATAGACGGATGGTTTCCCCAGCATTTGAGCCGCAGGGAGACGGATGTCTCTCTCTCTCTCTCTCTCTCTCTCTCTCTCCAGGCCGGTGTGGAAATCAGATCGGCGGAGAAGCGTCACCACGGCCAGGACAGCCGCGCGCTCGCCCTCGCTCGGCAACCGCGGAGGAGGGTCAGCGTGCGGTTATGTCGGTAACGCCATGGCAACATAAGCTGCAGCACGCCCATTGGTGGCGTATCAGCGGAGTCAGACGGGGGTTAGGCCTCATTCTAAATGCATGGGTTTGAAAAAACGTATTTACATTTCTGAAATGGCTCGCTCGCTTCTTCCTTTGAGTGGTTAACACCCCATGCACAGAAAACTTGGTCTGCGCCATTCTGATTTTAGTTTCAGTGCAGTATTTGGAAGTAATTCATATATTGTTAATACTCAAATAAAAAACAATGAAAAGTTTTTTTTTTTTTTTGCGATCAAATGTCTGTATTTAGTTATATAATTGCATTTAACATCACAATTGATGTAATAGGAGTGTGATTTGTCTTTGTTAAGTGTGTAGTTATGTGTATTTAAAAAATAAAAAAATAAAAAAAAGAACATCTCACTGTATTTCCTCCTACATCCTGTGATTCCAGGATGTTTTCAAACAGCAAAGAATGTGGAAAAGACCCCGTGTCACCGTATTCATTTTTGATCTGTTCTAACAGTTTTGCGTCTAATTGGTCCGGTTGGGACGGTGCTGCCCCGAGGCTGTGTGGTGTTTTTGGGAGTCAGTGCAGTAAACTGAACCTGAGCCAGAGGCCCAGCTGAGAGGGAGAACTGTTCTCCGGGCTCGGCTCTTGGCATCCCAGAGCCCTGTGATGGTACGAGTGAGAGCCGCTGTGTTTTAAGCGCTAATGCGGTTTACTCTTTCTAAGGTGTGACATCACAAATATATGATTAGAATGTTCCTAACTGAGCATTCTAATGCTGATGTCACAGTCGCTACTGGTGACTGAAAGCAATGGAGTTCTAGAACACTGACTTTTAAAAAAAACTACTCTTCACAGGGTTAATGGCTGTGTTTTGGATGTTAAATAGTAGTGGATACTAGTCTAATTCTGCCTTGCACACATTGTTTCACGCTTCCCTCTGTACATGGAGGATATTTGTACAGGATTCTGCATGCAGGGTTTCACCCCACAGAAAAATCTTGCTTCGTAAGAGGACCCCAATCTCTCTGTCACAAAATGCAATTGGTTCAATTACTGATTTTAATATTTTGCATCAAATTCTAATTGCTGTATCTATTTTAATTTTCCTCAGTGGCATACAATGCCCTGTGAGCTTTCTCTTTCAATTCATTCACAGCCAGGTTCGAGCTCCCTGCGGAGCTCAATTTTAATGTGAAGAATAAGTCATTTATAGCATATAGAGTGCCGGGCCTTTTCTGGAAAATCATTATTCTTGATCTTGTAGGTTCCCGGTCTTGTGGTTTTGCACTAGCAAGTTTAAATTATGCGGCACCTGTTTGGGGGGGGGGGGGCAGAAGAACCAGATAGTCTGTGTGAGAGAGATTTTGATTTCCGTATCAAGTAAAGTGCAACCAGGGGCAAGCCAGAGGTTCCAGCTTAGTGGTCGGCGCATTAATATAAATGTGGATTTGGGTCTGGCTGGAGCAGCAGCCCTGTCTCACCCCCCACCACGACACACACACACACGCACATGCACAGACACTCAGACACACACCTTTTATTCTCCGGTTCTATGTTCTTTGTTTATTTCCAGTGTGCATTCAGTCAATTACATCATGGGTTTTACTGTCTACAGCACATCCTGTGAGTTTAAACATAGACTACCCATTTTGTAAAAAAAAAATAAAAAATAAAACAAGCACATATTTTCTTCTTGTTCCGATTGGCATGTTTGTCAAACGGGAGAACGCGCTGAAGGTACTATGCTCATTAAGGATGTCTAGGAGTCTTGTTTTTCGAACACGGCAGAGAAGCTTCCCCAGATTACCGCTCACACGAATACCGCAATAGCTGTTAGGATGCAATTTGTCTCCACTCTTAAAAAAAAACAGGAGTTATGAGTCCTGGATTCCAGATGTCAGGACAACAGGCTGCACTCAACACCAAACTGAGCAGTTTTAATGTGGGCCCCGTTCAGTTTATTAGCATCTCATTGCAGATGCCATCAGGTCCACAGGCTCGTACGCTACACGAGCCGCAGGTTTTCCATGCATTCACATGCATTACGTCTGGATACATTTCAGTTTTGACATTTAGGCCAGTTTTTCAAAAAAATATTGCCAGATCTGTTCCAGGTTCATTGCAAGAATACGTGATGAGCAGAAATGTTTCAGATTGGTGGCATTTCCACCGCTCAGCTTCACAGAATCATGCTCCCCCCCCCACACCCACCCACCCAACCACACACACACACACACACACACACAGACACACCCACCCACCCACACACACACACACACACACAGATACACAGATACACGCACACACAGATACACGCACACACACACACACACACACAGATACACGCACACACACACATCATATACAAACACACGCAAACGTGTCTAACTCAGAGCTTATTAATGAATCATGAAGAAGCAAACCTCCAGAGGGTACATGAACACAGCCAATACATGACTTTCCCTTCACGGTCATGAATCCCTCAGTGACACAGACGCCGGCGCCGTCATCGTCATGCCAACACAACTGGCTGCTGGGTAATGACGGCGGAGTGGTGACCTCATCAAGAGGCCGTTTATTGCCTCTGTCCTCTCTGCCGTATTTTTCTCTTGTCTTTTTTTAATACTCCTCTAAATTTCTCTCTCTGTTTCTCAGTCATTTCCACTTTTTATGGGTTTGGTCTGCGCTGCCAGGCTGGGATGGCATCGAACGGGATGAGACCGGGGCCCTAGAACCTTCCTGCCTGACCCCGACAGCATTAAGAGCTCGTGGAGTTTGCACTCGTTTCACAGAACTACAGCTACCTCGGTAGAATACTTAAAACACCTGACGCCTTCAGACACCGGTAAGATTCCTGCAGATCACTGACAACTTCACCAAAATGTAGATCAGCATTCCTCTTTCATACAATGTTGTTTTGTACCGTTCGATCAGTAACTTCCATCGTACATTTTCCCGGCATCTAAAACAGTCTGAGTTTCTCAGACTCAGCGCATCTGATCTCGTTAAAAAAAAAATCACCGGACCTTCCTGACCTCCGTCTTTTGGCGTTTTGCAGAGCGTTCCTGTCAGCGATGCCGCCGTTGCGTTGATTGGCTTCCGCGATCAAAGGGGCCAATCAGCAGGAGGCTGGGCGTGGAAGGCAGGAGGCATGACGGCGTGCGTGGCGGTCGTTAGGGCCCGTGCGAGCTGAGTGTCTAATTAGCGCTCTTTCCGCCGATGCTGGGCATCGTGCAGCGCTAATGTTAAAAATAGACCATCCGCCATGTTGGCTTGCATCTCCTCGCTGGCCTATTGAGTCCGAGCATGAGCAGATCCTTGTATTTATTGAGAGGGGAACCCTATGACTTAACATGTTTGTGAGCTGCCTTGTTTAAAAAAAAAATATATATATATATATTATTTTTTATTATATTTATTATATTATTTTTTACTTATTTTTAAAAGTGTACTGGCAAGAGAAAGGGTGACATCATTTTAAGCAATATATTGACCCTTGCCCTTTTATGCGCGAGTGGCATTCTTGCACTCTGCGGCCAGTTTCAAAAGAAACGTGAATTTATCACCTGTATTCAGAACTGAAAATCAATCTTTCAAATGATTACATGTGTTGGTTTACTAAATACTACATGTTTCACTGAAAATGTTCAGTAACCCACTGGAGGGACTTTTGTTGGTATGAAGTCCACCAGAGAGCAGCGTTTCAGCCGAGCCCAGCCTTGGAGTTATCGATCACACAAAGCCGTCGATCTCCAGATAAGTAGGGCACACTTGTACCTACCTGTCTTTTCTTATCTTTCCTGATTTACACTTGATATTCAGCAGGCCAAATCCCCGTGTCACCTGTGACTAATCAGCTATCTAATTGAGGCAGTGAAAGATTTATCAAAAGGCCTTCACATTGAGCCAACCAAGATCGATATATATTTCACTGGATTTTGTATTTTTTCAGGGTATTATTTTATGCAATGCGTATTCTGTAATTTTCAATCAGAAATAACTACAGACTTAATCTATGCCAGTCATGGTGTGGCAATTTGGAGTCAATGTGAGCAAATTAAATTAATGATAAGGTTTGCAAAGAAACTGTTTTAAACATTTAGCTTGCAGACAGACTAGTTTTGCAATGAATTAGTGTAAGATTTGAGTTATAGCCTAAAATCAGCTGACAAGGAGTCATCCAAGAACAGGCTGTAATATTATCCATGACTGGAGTAAATAAATAATAAATAAATAAATAAATAAATAAAAATAATCTTACATGGCTACCCCATACCTTCATAGTGTTCAACAAAAAATGAGAAAAGGGTTTCGTAATATACATAAATAAGTATTTCCTATACTTCCGAAAAAAAGGCACACATCTTTCTGGGTATCAAACTGATAGCAAAATGATTCACAGATACATAAATAGTATAAGCAATGCTTCATCTACATTCACATCATATTCATCATTTGAGAAACAATGTCTTCAGCTCTGGTGAACAACAAATTGGCTTGAAATGAGTTTGTTTCTCTTCTCATTCATTCAATGCTCATATTGGACATATTCAAATACTGCATACAGAACTGAAATTCAAAAGCCCAAATTAGGTAGTGACTTGAGCCAAATACTATAAGGAAGCCATTTGTAAACTCCAGCAGTGACCTAAAAAAAATTCCACTTTAAAAAAAAAATGCACAAAAATTCAAATTACTTAAGCAAAGTGACCATCAAAAAATGTGTTGGGAATTCTGAGGTCTCCTGAGGTCTTGATACCCTCAAAGTGGCAATGCCCATAGATTAGTGAGATGAGCCATTCCTCACAAGCTTTGAAGTCTAAGTGTGTGGCCCATGCAATCTCCAACTGGCACAGTAAAAACGGACACACGTGCATTCGTTTCGACATTTAAACTTACTGCAGTTTCTAATGTTTTCATTTTTGAGTCAACAAGACCAGGCGAATCACAATAAATTTGGGAGCCGTATCTCTATAATAATCTGAGTGAGCTGTTATGGTGCTTGTTTTTCAGTCAAGAATACCCTGTAACTCAGTCTCACCCAGGCAGGATACAGCCTTCTCAGCTCATTAGCAGTCATCTGTTTGCCAGTACCCAAATGATAAGCCATGAAGTGTTTCATCAGTGCCAATTCTGCGTAATTCCACGAGGAGCCGTAAAATGGTCCCTACGGAATTTCCAGTCACCTTGCTTTGTATTCCACACCACCGCCAACAGATAAGTGTACTGCAAAACACAGTCTGCTCAAATTGTACGGGCTTATCTTAGGAAAACTTCGTCCAGTTTAATGCCTAGATAAAGTTAGGCAGAAGGCTTTCCTAAACTCTCAGGGCAGGCCTGGAATCAATCTACTTTTGTCTTTAACACATTTGACATGTATTTATTTATTTATTTATTTTATTTTCACCATAGACAGTTTGGAAAGTTCAGCAACAGCTAAAATTAACCTGTCTGAACCTGAATAAATAAATAAATAAATAAATAAATATACAAAAAGTAGCAGCAACAGGGAGTTACAGTTAAAGACAGGCCTTAGTCTCAACTCAACTTCTAAATCTCTTTACTATTTTAGTGAAATTTGAAGTTTCCAAGGTGATGATGCAAGGTTTTATGTTGGCGAAGCTGTTGCTCCACCACCTTGAAAATGACAGAAGCTACACAAGACACACCAGCATCGCCTCACCAACAACAACCAACTCAGCGAGGAAACACGGAGACTCTGCGCGCTCAATGCTAAATCCAGCCTCCCATGTGGTTATTCCTCTTTTTGTTATGAAGACACTGTGCTGATATTCTCTATAAAGCTGAAAATACAGAAAGGATGGTCTTGTCAGCCATAGGTCTATTTAGTTAGCACAAGGTCCATAAATGATGTTCTGCTTTATGTAATGACTTCCATTATTTTATTTTATTTTTTCCTTTTCCCCCGCTTGTGCTGGCTAGGTAGACCCGACACATTTAGAACCACGGCGAAATGTTAAGGCGAGCGCGGCATTAACGTTCAGATGAATGATGAGGTCCCTCTCCGTGCTCAACGAACCAGAACCACCTTTTTCTTCAAGTTTGTATAATGGCGCTGAGTTATGCCATAAAGCTGACATTTAACTGTTATAAGCA
This sequence comes from Anguilla anguilla, assembly GCF_013347855.1. NCBI lineage: Eukaryota > Metazoa > Chordata > Actinopteri > Anguilliformes > Anguillidae > Anguilla > Anguilla anguilla. The sequence continues at coordinate 61,771,684 of NC_049204.1, forward strand.
GGACGTGACGCCCGTGCCGTGTATTACACACTGACGGCTCGCGGTCGATGTCATTACGCTGAGATAATGCATATCCGCCATCCTTTCCGAGGATTGATTTTTACGTCTGCTTTGTAAAAATTCACTGCATGCATTATGCTGTTATATGCTGTATGTTGTGGCTGGTATTGACTTGCAGGAAGAATTTTATTTTATTTTATTTTTCTGGACCAAAATAGAAATCCAGTGGCCCCCCCGTGTTGTGATGGGGACACTGTGCTGTAGGAGGCCATTTGGATGAGATGGTTCTGACAAGGTTCATCAAGGTTCTGACACACTGTGGACATTAAAGAATCCATGGCCATCTTATAACATCCTCTAAATCTGATTGATAAAAAGCACCCTTCAGTCAATGCTGGCATTGTTGAATTGGTTCAAGTCTATGATTAGCAAAGTTCTCTTCGCACAACAATCTGATTTAGTCTCTCTCCACCCGGGGGACGTCAAACACGAATGTGAAATATTATGAATATTCATGTCAGCCATTTTGTCTCCGTTCACAATGCATAATTAAAGTAGCAAAGCGCTAAAGAGGATATTGCACTTCAGGAGCTGAAGGAAGCCCTTTTCTGTCCTTATTGTTGCTCAAACATTACAAGGAAAAGACTAAAGTAATTACTGTGCAATATCCCTTATTCTGGGATGATTATTTTATCTTTTGTTTTTGTTTTTTGTTTGTTTTTTATTTTTGTTTTTTAACAGCGTAAATTATTTATGGACACTCAATGACTTTTTCCAGAGAGTGAGAGTCTGAGAGAGAGAGAGAGAGAGAGATGTTCTACAAACTTGGGTTAATTGCCCCAGTGAAAGACACCGCCTTGCCTCTGTACTCAGCATCTATTTCCTGTCTCACCCTCACTTTTCATTTACCCAAAATAAAGATCGGGTTAGTTCTGAATGTACATGCCAAGAAACAAACAAACTTGTAAATAAATAAATATACCAGCATGTCCCAGAATACACATATTGGCTTTCAGAAGCAAAACTTATGTTGTAGTGTACTGGTCCTGCATCGAAGTGCAGTTCGGGTGCTAAAGTTCAGCGTTTTTGTACTGCACGTAAACAGCAGGAAGCGATGCAGTAAACAATATGTCCAGCCACATGGGAAATAAACAGCATTACAGTCGCGACGTATACTGGCCACCACGAGCCCTCGTTTTTACACAAGCGCACCCTGTAGAGACAGTCATCTTCCGGAGGTCAGCGGAACTTTGAAAACAACGTAAACAGAACCGAGTTCAGCAGAGGGCGAAGAAAGGCAGTGTAGAAAACGAGGGCAGATGATATGCAGTCCATTTACCATTTACCATGCTCAAATCTGGCAGGCCGATGGGGGTGGGAGGCTTTTGGGGAGAGCATGCACAGTTCTCCAGTCAGTGGAAGACTGGCTGTCCTGTGCTTCTCCTCTTTTGTCTCCACACTGTGCACGTCTCAGGAATCTCTCTCTCTCTCTCTTTGTAAAGGTTTAACATTTATTCCAGACAGGCGAGGTTTTTACGAAAGTGCCCATGAGGTGACTTCAAAAACGGGGCAGTGGGAGGATTACTCAATATGAGTGTCCGGATCCAAAATGTCCACCTGAACTCGTGAACCTCTCTGAATTTGCCAGTGCGATTCTCCCTTCGCTAGATTCCGTCAGATTTCAAATTACTCTCCGGGTTCCGGGGGGAGGAGGTCTCAAATTGGGGACGGGTTCTGATCATGGGATGCTTTCGGGTGGAGGCGGGTGGGAGAGCTCCCCTGTGATTTGAACCCTGATGTCCATACGACACCCGTGACGCTGGCTAGCCCAACGTTTTTGCGAATAATTTCTGACAGTTGCTGGCTATCAGCTGACTCGCCCTTCTGTTGTCCCAGTGAAGTGATGTTCTGCAGGGCTTCCGGTCCCTCTGATTGGTCTATTGCTTTCAGTGGCATCACCCAGAAAAAGATGGTTTCATGACAGTGGTGTTGTCCTCGTCCCATTGCGCAAGAGCTACACCTCTGGTCGACTGAGGTTTTGCATTTGCCAGCATTTCTACCCTTAAGAAAATTTGTTGCACATTAAAAGAGGCCAAATATCATATACAAATAAATAATGAACATAAAACACGTGCAAAGCTCAGCTTTTAGAAGTTACAGCCTAAACAGTGTGGAGAAAAAAAGAAAAAAAACAAGATCATGGTACGACATATTCAGTGCTGTTTTTAATAATTCATAGTCCCAACAGACATAGCTTAAAAATAAATCACAAAAAAATGAATGAATAAATAAATATACAAGTAATTCACACGAGGTGCAGTTTGACATTTTTGGGCCTGAATGAGTTATGATGTTCTTTTCCTTTTAACCCCTGGCATTGGGTGTCTGTCGCCTGTTGGCATTGGGAACATCCCCGTTGTGCTGCACAGATTATAGGGTGAAAGGTGAAGGTGAGATGGCCCTACAGTGAGAGGATGGGTCTCGGGATGTGGTCATGCATTCCAAGATACAAAAAAAAATAAATAAATAAAGGTTAAGAAATGCTTAAAAACACACAAAGCTGAGTGAGAATGTTTGTCACATCAATATAAACAGCTCAGTTTTCTTCTGGACACTTGTCCTGTGGCAGATAATATGTGTGTGTGTGTGTGTGTGTTTTCTGATTATGCTGACGTTGCTGATTTGGGATTGGTCAAAAACCAGCACGTGCTTTCCTGCAGACAGATTACAATCGACAAGACATCATTATCATCATCATCATCATCATTCAAACTGACCGAAACCCTCCCTCCCTGGGCGAGGAGCCAATCATGCGTCCTCCAGCAGGCCTGCTAGCCCGGTCTGGATTGGATAGCGGGTTCTGTCGGACACGTCCCTGCGCTTACGACAGTGCCTTCACGGAGTGACCTGCCCAGCAACCCCCACCGGGGACATTTCGATTTGGAAACGAGGGACCTCAGATATTGCTAGCGGAGCAGGGGTACACGTCGGCTCCCCCCCCTTTTGTGTTCCCGTATCGTCGAATTCCGCCACGCCACCCCCTGCTTAAAGCAAAGTGATATTTAGCGTTGCGTTTCTTTGATTGGATTCCTGCAGGCACGTCTTCGGTTAGTTACTTCCACATGAGGCCCGGCCCTGGTACTGCGCCCTAAATCAATATCCAATTTAGGGGTTTGTGACTGGTGTAGGCGCGGGGAACACTTATCGCCAGGAAGCAGAGGGCTCCCGAACGCAGCTACGGGTCCCATTATACATGAGTAAACGTTGAATATGAAGAGAGCCACTCGTACCTTTCCAAATCTGCAGCAGAGATATTTTATTTAAAGATGAAGGCAACGTTAGATTCAGACAGATTGCGCGTGCCACAGTTCTTTTTGAAGTCATTAAAACTCCCATGTAAAATTCAAAACCTGTACATGCATTTTTTATAATCTTCGGCAGAGAGCATTAATGAACAGACGTCATGCCAGGCTTCTGAACCGTGTTCTGGAAGGTTCTCTGAGCGTTCAACACAGAGAGGCTTTCTCATGTGATGTACGGAGACTGTGATTATACGATTTGCACGTGGTTACGCATTTCTTCCGATACTCTGGTTGGGCTAGGATGGCAGGATTCAGGAAGATTCGGCTTCCAGTGTAACCCCGGGCATCGAGAACACCTTTGGACCGTTGGAAAACCCCTTGCGTGTGGAGGACAGCACCCCCTATAGGTCAAACTTTCATATGGTCAAACTCTCAGCTGCACTCAGTATGCATAAATTCATAAAAACCCCAGCAGCTGACCAGAGAAGGAATATGATATTCCTAAACACCCTCCCTCAACTCCACCCCCCCCCCCGCCCCCCTTGCAAAAAGTCTTTACAGCAGGATTTATAATTACATCTTTCTTTCGCTGTCTGTCCCCCTCTCCATCCTTCATTCACCCTCTCTCTCTCTCTCTCTCTCTCTCTCTCTTTCTCTCTCTCTCACACACATAGGCTCAAAGGAATCTCCTTTATGTCAGATGTTTCTATACAGGTTTGAATGGCATTGACGGCAGCCAAAGCCCACTGCGTCCCCATTGCGCAGGCTTTTATCGGATGCTCTTTTCCATAGTGACCTACACCACTTACATTATTTGCATGCCATCCATTTATAGAGCTGGATACCGAACATACTGAATCGCCTCCGTTTAAGTGCAGGTTACACGGTACATATGCAATAGCAGTACCGTACCTGTGAATCAAACATACAACCTCCGAGTTAATAGACCAGATCCCATCGAGGTGAATATGGCTGTGTGTGTGTGTGTGTGTGTGTGTGTGTGTGAGAGTCTGTGTGTGTGTACGTGCGGGAGTTTGTGAAGCTGAACACGTAGCTAATTACTTTCTTAGTATCTTGGATGGAGAGTCAATCACGTCAATATGACCCAGAGCACAATTTTTATACCAGGCCATGACTTCAAACTAATGCAAAAGCAAAAGGATAATATTGAAAATGATATACAGCACATTTACTTTTTTTCTTCATATATTACACATGCCTTGAGTTATTGACAAAACATAGACAAATAATAGTCCACACATTTCCGTAACGACATTCCAGGATGTTCCAGGATGCGCCTTGTGATAGAGGTAATCCGGCTAAAGCTGCCACCTGGGGCATTATTTAGCATGCAGGAAGCGTTAACACACAACAGCTCTGCAACGTGTGACCTAATGTGTGTCAAACTCCAGCGTTCACCTTAGCGACGTAGCGCAGAGGTACGGCAGCTGTCCTGTTAAAAATTCATAAACACGTTTTTTTTTTTGCACTTCTGGATCGCGCTCACGACGCGCGGACGAAAATCAAAAGGGTTTCGTTCGCGGGCGCAACGTTTACCCCGCGCGCAGACGAAAAGGGTGCCTCGTGTGTCTTACTGTACGTCTGCTGCATTACTGATGCCAGTCAGGCATCAGAACGGCTGTGTGCTGTGTGATCTCCGCTCCCACACCCCCCCCCCCCCCCCCCCCCCCACCGCCCCACCCACACACGTACAGAACAGAGGCGACAGAACAGCTGCAGTAGATCTGGCCGAACTCTGCCGTTCGAGGCGGTGGCTAATACACGTCCGCTGCTCAGCATCCCCAAACCCCCCCCCCCCACCCCCCGTTCGCTGAATTGGGCCCCGAACGCATCACCGTGCGTAAACTTAGCCAAAATTCCACCACAGAAATCAGGGACATCATTGGTGCAGACTGCAGTGGCGATGAGGTGGGGGCGGTTTACAAGGGAAGTTATCTGTCCCTTCCACAGCTGAAAAGAACTGGTGCGTTGCTCCTGACAAGACAGTCCCTTATCCCATAATGCAGTGAGGAAATAAGACATTGTATCCATTCACTCTCACATTCACAAAGAGATCGGATCGGGCTCTTCACTTTCATGCACACACACACACATACACACACACACGGACGCGCACACACACACACACAAACATTCACATACATATCTGCACAAGCATACACAAGCACACACATCTGCACAGCCCACACGGATGCACACACACACACAAGCATTCACATGCACATCAGCACAAGCATGCACACACACACACACACACTTACACACACAAATGCATGCACACTGTGGCAAGCTCTCTCACGGGATGGTCGAGCGGACCCTGCCTCTTCTCTTGACCTGTCAGCTTTGCCGTGAGCTGCGCGGGCTAACAGCCGTGACTAACCGCACGTGCTCTGCCAGAACGCGCAGACGCCCACCGCGGTCAAAGCTCGCCGGCGATAAGAGCCGCAACTTCACCGCCTGCCCCCTCCGTCTTCCCACAGTGCTTTGCCCCGACAGGAAAACCCACATATTTTACATCACACCAGGCATCTCAGTGCGGCATGAGTCACTCACAGCCTAACGTTATTTAATCTCACCCCACCCAGCACCCCCCACCCCCTTCACCCCACGTCTTAGTAAGCCACTTTAATTCTACAACGGTGTGCAAAACCACTGCACCAACCGGTAAAATAAAAATAATAATAATAATAATAATTAAGAAATACATTTTATAAAAGAATAAAACAACAATAATTGTTTAAATAATACATGAAGCAACATGTGTTTTTATTACCTTTTTAAATTAATAATGCAAATAAAATGTACGGAACAGCAGGACGGGGAATAATAACGTACTTTGCGTCTTACCTGCACTTTTTATTGAAGCTGAGAGCTGTCGGTCATGTGCGTTAAGAGAGGAAGAGGAAAATGAAGAGCGCACGCAGCACTGGAAAGGACGAGCAGACGGGCGCGGGAAGAGAAATTCCAGATCCTCCGTCACTCCTGAGAGACCAACCTCGCCCCCCTCCCTCTCCCTCCACCAACCCCAAACCTCCACGGACCCCCCACCCCGGACGAGTATTAGCAAATATTTCACACACACAAAAAAAAAGAAAGAGAGGAGGAAAAAAGAAGAAGAAGAGAGTGTCGCTCACAGACGGTCTGCAGATCACAGAATGATCACGGAGGAGTCTCGCACGCGCTCAGTACGGAGGAGGCTGGGAGCGGCGGCGAAAACGTGCGCCCGTGCTGCCCAAACCGCCGTTTTCTCTCATCACGCATCTCTCTCTCTCTCTCTCTCTCTCTGCTGTCTCTCGCTCCCTCTCTCTCCCTCTCCTTTCTCTCTCCCGCTCTCTCGCTCTCTCATCGCTGTGAGCACAAACCCATTCCCCCCCTCTCTGTATAATCAATCTAGCCTGACGGAAGCTAACAGACCTCTATTTAACCAGCCAATCAATAGCTAGGATTCCGCAGCCAGCTTCCCCAAGGCATTTCTCCAGAAGTGATACAAACAATAAGAGTTTTGCCAGTATTTGGACTCTCTCTTTTTATTAAATTATCTACTCCTGAGACATGCCTCTCTGTTTGGGGAAGGGGGGGGGGGGGGTGGCACGGAATCAATGAGAACAGTTTCTGTTGTTCCTGCGCAGAACAGTGGTATGGATGTGAATCAGTCCTGTATTGAGGACTTTTCTACAATGTCTTCCTCCTACATCGATGGCTGAAGATACTTGATAATTGACAAGGGAATTAACTATGAGATGAGGCACATACGGACCTACCCTGGGTCCGGTTTTCTGCTGCTTTTCAAACACAAAACCAGCGGTTGCAATTCCAAACTTTCATTTACTAAATGGCTGTAAAATCTTGTAAAATAAACAGTCAAAATTGCTTTCAGGATATGATATATGGCGATTGTATTACTCTACAGGTTAGCTTTTCTTTTCATACTAAATTGGTATGAGCAATTGAGTCTCCAATTAGCCTTCCTGCATGTCTTTGGACTGGGAGGAAACCAGAGTACCTGGCAGACATGGGGAGAACATGCAAACTATGTATATTTACATATAAATTTCATATGTATAAGTACATATACATTATACACCTACATGCAAATATCATGTAGGTTATATGTGGAGAATGCAGTAAGACAGGGCGCGGATACAATAGACCATCGGTCATCGGAGTGCACAATATAATTTACTAAAGCTTTCCTCAAATGCAACTCTCTTCTATGCACGTGGATGTCAAGACGTCCGGGAAAGCAGGTAGTAATTTCCAGTGTCTCGACACTACTCTCGCTCATGCTCCGTGAAAGGCATTAAGTTAAGTTATCTCCGCTGAACCTGGCAGTGACTGGCAGGAGAAGACGGAGAGGACAAAGCGAAGCAGAATGAGACGGCAAGAGTGCCTTTTGTCTAGGAATCACCCTCTTTCCCAAACAGCAAAACTGTGAAGTGATTCAGCCAGGTTGCGCCCAGTTGTCTCCCGTCTGGAGCGGATGAAAGAGGAACCTGGGCTCGCACCCAAAAATCTAATCCTCTGCCCACTGTGGTGATGTTGCTCTCAACTTTACATATCTTCACCACAGGATATTTCAGAGTAGCCAACAGTTCCAGGAATTTCACAAACCTTGTTTAGGTAGTTTTGGTTTGCTTGCAGTTTGAGGCGCTGGGCACTTTTTTCCCCCAGCAATTTGCATTTTTTCCTCGGTAGTACACTGCCTAACATCAGGTCACGTTTACTTTACATAATCTACTGTATGCTTTGTGGGGGGGTGGGTGGGTGGGTGGGTTCGGGGGGGGGGGGGGGGGGGGGGGGGGTCTTTGTGAGGTGTGCTAGGGGTTATAATGTGCCACTGTCTGATGACGCCCCCCTCCCCTCCCCCCAGACACTCCTGCCTGTATGTTAGCTGGCTCAGGCTTTTCTGCATGTGCAGGCTAGCTAAAGGAGATTCTCAGGAAACAGCAGAAGAGTAGCATAAAACTGCTATAATAATAACAAACAAGGTAAAATAAATGAATAAATCTGTCAGACTACAAGTAGTCCGTGGAGTGGACCGTGGATCTCTGAGACAGTGACAGGAAGGAGAAGAAAAAGAGTACATAATAAAAAAAATAAAAAAATAAATAATCAGAGTTTGGTCAGAGTTAAGTTGTGCTGCTCAGCCTGACAGCTATGCCTGTACCGAAGCAGAAGAAGAAGAAGAAGAGCAGCTGGACAGCTGATGTGTCAGACTTGTCCAGAAAACGGGTGCTTCACTCCTCCTTTCATTTGGACTCTCCTCTTCTTCTCCTCCTCACTTTGGGGTCAGCAAGCAGCTGGTGGCATCTAATCCTTGTATCAACTGTGAGACCTCAACCACTGCATTTCTTTCCAAGTATGCAGGTTTTTATTTATATATTTAGGATCAAGTTAAGAATTAGGAATTTTTTTTTCACAAACATTTTAATGAACATATAAAAAAAAAACATTTAATGGCACTGTTATCTTCTGTGTGCTTTGTCGTTCACCATGCTATTATTTGGCGATGGTAAACACATAAACAGTGAACCCAGCTGCCAAGCCAAATATGAGGACACAGATCACCTACTGACTGTGTGCTTTCTCTGGGGAAATAACAAGGCAAACTGTAGACCTAAAATGGCACGTGGCACAGCATGGAACGAAAGACGACACATTACACATTACAGTACGTTACATTACAGGCATTTAGCCGATGCTTTTATCCAGAGCGACTTACACAACTTCAGCTTTTTTATTTATTTATACATAGTATGCATTTATACAGCTGCATATATACTGCATATACTCACTGAACACTTTGTCAGGAGCGCGCACGCCGCTCAGGACAAGCTGAGAAGCTGGCTTTGCAGGCAGAACATCCCCCACCGTCTTGCTGGATCGTACACCCCAGCGTTGGCGGTAGTGTGGTGGACTCTCAGTCAGACAGATGAGGAGCCATTCCCCCCACTGGAGGCACACTGTGTCCTAGGCACGGTCAGGCTTTTTATTTGGACACTTAAACATCTCAACCCCCCCCCCCCTGACTAAACCACCCCCCCGGTTCCACGATCTCCCCGCCAGTGTCACCCAGTACACCTATGACAGGAACTGCAGTGATTTCCGCCGCTACTGATTCCTGCCACTTTCAACACAGCCCTGCTTCACACGAGCAGCATCTGTTTATGCCAATGACAGATTACACAGCTGCAACTCAGACTTGGCAGAATTTTTCAATTATATAAAAATTTGGTAAAAAATTGCTATTTTTTTACTGAATATCCCTTACAGTGTAGTTTTCAGCATGGTAGAATGCAAGGTTTGTAAGATAAAGACCAGAGACCAGAAAATGATTAATCGGGTCTTAGGAGGTTATAATAAAGACAGAATATTAGATATCTGTAAAAAATACATATATTCTAATAATAGTAAAAATCGAATAATCTAATTGGGAAATATCTCGCATGCGTGTGCATTCATTATTACAGTCGTGTGAGGGATTAGCAGAGCACTGGGTCTGACCCTGGCCTCATGTGCTTGGACGTGTGGGAGATCACTGCCCAAGGCTGCCCGCCTTCACAGAACAGAGATTTAAACCCGGTGCCAATCACCGGTGTTACCAGGGCGACAGCGATCACAGCACAAAAGACTGTTTTTTTTTTTTTTTTAAACTGTCGGGGGAATGGAGCTTCGCCGATGGGCACAGATGCGCGTGATTGGCTGGGAACAGCGGTGTTAAATGCCTGTGGGACATCGCCGGTTTAGCGAAAGATACCGCGCGCGCCCGTCTGTGTTTCAGGGTTCAGTTGAGGTAAAGCAGAGGAAATGCGAGCGTGTTAGAATTAAAAAAAGGTTTTTTTTTTTTTGGCTTACAGGCAGGTTCAATTTGCAACTGTCAGGCGAATTCAGCTCGCCGTTCGATGGAAGTCACGCAACGTCTTCGCGAATCGGATTTCAGTACTGGGTCCCTGGGCACTGACAGACATGACAGAACTCTTGCTCTCCCGTCTAAGAATGACATACTTTACCTCCAAAGATTTTTTTTTTTTCCTGCTTAAAAATGTGAAGTACACTTCCTTCTTTGCGAGTGAATGAACATTTATTTAAATAATAATAATAATAATAATAACAATAAATAAAACAGATTGCACCGTGTCTTTGCAGTCTGATGCTGAACAGTTGCTGTCTGAGAACATATGCATCTACACCAAATGATTCTCTAGAACAAACAAAGAATGCACTTTCATCCAAAGGAAATGAACCTAATTATGCCAAAGAAATGTAAGTAATATTACATTTTAAAAATGACGGAACAAATACGTGAATAAATAGCATATTTCCTTGTGTCGGGCTGAGCCGTTCATTTCCCACAGTGACCACATTAACAAATAATAATTAGGTTTTCTCATTAGTGTGAAGTACAGTGTATTGGACAGTTCTCGAAAGCGTCTTGTGTCTGTGTCTTTGGGCGATGCGGTGGGTGTGTGTACACAATGTTTCACAAAGTGGGAAAGCCGTCTCCCAGATTTGGGAATCACCAGGTCTGCCTCACGAGTCACCATCTTACGCCCTCGGCCCACACAAGGGGTATCGCGGCTGAGGCACGCGTCCTCCGCCGATCCGTTCACCCGCAGACAGAGGTCCACAGGGCAGGCCATCAACTGATCCTGAATCAGAATGAATTAACCAAAATAAATCTTAAAAAAACTGAACAGATGGATGGATATTTTTTCTCTCAGTAAAAAAAAAAGTTTTATTTAACCTTCAGGACGTCGGCTGTCGTCGGGGAGTCATTAGGCAGGGTTCCTCCCTCTCCCCGGTGTTTTGGCCGGGGCAGGGGCAGGGGCAGGCGGGCAGCCTTCAGCGCCCTCAATGGTGAAATATCCGCGCCTCTGTGGCCGGGTTCGGCGCCCGCGGCGTCTCCCGGACGACGGTAATGAGTTTCAGCGCGGCCGCGGTGTCGTATCCGCGCTTGTTTTCCCATCAACCCCTTGGGTTTTGGGGTCGGGTGACCTTGCGGTTAAAGCGCTGACAGGGTAAAAAAGGGGGGACTGAATTCAGGCCCGGGGGGGCACTCTTAAATGACTCTAAAAATGGCACCTCTGGATGGTGCGCTCTGCTTGGTCATCAGAACCGCAGGGAAGCTTTTGGGGTTATGGCGACTGATGGGGATCCTGTGCAGGTGGTGTGACTGTCTCCCTGCTGCACAGCCAGGAGGGGAATCAGGAGTCCTCTCAGTCTTATAAGGCTCTCTTGAGCCTTGCGTGTGTGTGTGCCTGTGTGTGTGGGTATGTGTGTGTGTGTGTGTGTGTGTGTGGGTATGTGTGTGTGTGTGCGTGTGTGTGTGCGTGCGTGTGTGGGTATGTGTGTGTGTGTGTGTGTGTGTGTGTGTGGGTATGTGTGTGTGTGTGCGTGTGTGTGTGTGTGTGTGCGTGCGTGTGTGTGTGCGTGCGTGTGTGGGTATGTGTGTGTGTGTGCGTGTGTGTGTGTGTGTGTGTGTGTGCGTGCGTGTGTGGGTATGTGTGTGTGCGTGCGTGTGTGGGTATGTGTGTGTGCGTGCGTGCGTGTGTGGGTATGTGTGTGTGTGTGCTTGTGTGGGTGTGTGTGTGTGTGTGTGTGGGTGCACGTGTGTGTGCGTCCATGTGCATGTGCGTGTTTGTGTGCATGTGTCTATCTGTGTGGGTGTGTGTGTGTGTGAGTGCGTATGTGTATGTGTGTGTGTGTGTGTGTGTATGCGTGTGTGTGTGTGTGCGTACGTGCGTGTGTGCTCATCCATGTGCACCTGTGTGTGTGTGTGTGTGTGTGTGTGTGTGCTTGTCTGTGTGTGACTGAAGACATTCAGGACAGTGAGAGTGTGAATTAAACTCCCACTCACTGCCCTCCAGATCCCCATTCATTATTCTTCCATCATGAATTACTCTTTACCTGATCTCAACTTGTGTGACCTGTGGAAGAAGAAGTAGAACAAGACAAATAATTCAACAAGAAGAAAGAGAACACTCTGCTTCTACTTCTTAATCTTCTTTTGGTTAATGTTTGCTGGTTATTGGGATAGGACTGCAAAAACCTTGTGAGTTCACATTGCTCTAGTTGCTGGATCGTCCAAGCAAGAACACTGTATGAAGCCCAACTAACAAAAATATCGTTAAAATTATCTTAGTCTTTGGCTTATTTAACTCATTTGTACTTGACAGTGCATTAGCTGCATGTGTACTATGTGTACTCTGTAACAGAGTTACTGATGTAGACTGCACTGTTCTACACTGTAACAGTGTCACTGCTATAGACTGTACTGTTCTACACTGAAACTGTGTTGCTGCTATAGACTGCACTGTTCTACACTGTAACTGTGCTACTGCAGTCTGCCCTGTCGGTTATAGACTGTACTGTTCTCCACTGTAAGTGTGTTACTGCTACAAACTGCACTGTTCTACACTGTAACTGTGTTACTGCTATAGACTGTACAGCTAGAATAAAGTGGATACTGTAGCTGTTCCAGCAGAACTAATCCTTGAACCACGCTTTTCATAAGCGTATAAGTGTAACTTGATATATAAGCCATAAAATGTTCATTTCGCGTATTTGTCTTGACCGAGGCTGCTCAACTGCATTCCTTCCTGCCGTAGATCTCCTTAAGCCACTCATGGACTGAAAGCCACGCTGGGGAATGAGCAGTTCAATCAGGGCAGACGTTAGACTCAGGTGGCTAAGTGCCAGACTGAAGAAGAGCTACAGAAATGTGGCCGTGTAGGACCAAGGGGTTGAGTGTCCCTGATCCGGGCAGTCAAGAATGAAACATTTTCCTTTGTGACCCCGCTTTGATCTTCTCCCCATCTTTGCGTCACGCGGAGGAAATAAATAAGTTCAGCGAAGGCAGACTCGGAACACGGGTCTTAGACAATGAAAAAAAATGGGCGGACACAACCTGACAAGAGAGCATTTTCTCGCACTCTGGTGCCGTGATATTTACAGAGAGGATTGGCCTGTCGCAGATTTACCAGGCAGAAATTAATTGAAAATGACATCTGGGGGAAAAAAAATAATAATAATAATAAGAAGAAGAACAACAAACCTTGTCTTCAATAAGATTACGGCCTTTGTGCCAAAGGATGGTTTTAATATATTTGTAGAAGCAAACAAACAGGGTGAGAAAAAAAAAAAATACAAGTTTTAATACAAATAAACCTTTTTTTGTCTTTTGTCTTAATGGTGGCTGACAGAATAATGTGTAATTACTGCTCGATTAACATAAATGTTACATGTTACATTGAGATATTTAGCTAATGCTCTCATCAATAGTAATTTAGCATAAGCAGATGACCGACGTTTTTGACAACAAAGAGCTGGTATCAAGTCTTAATAGTCGCAACCGATAGTAGGCACTAATACATGTTTATTAGAAGTAATACAAACATAAAACTACAGCATAAACCCAAGCACAATTGCAGGTTAACTTTTATATCATTATTTTTTTTTTTGATAAACTGACCACTGCTGGTTTTATCGCTCTCTTTTTTGCCTGATCTGATGGAAGTATATTATGCAGTAAACTTTATGAAACTGTCTCATCTGGACTTCTGGGGATTGCTTTATATTCGCATTCTGTCATCACCTAAACTTGCAAACGGAGACACAAAATGACAGGAGGTATGCCAGATGCATCCGATGATCAAAGTCGACAGATCAATCCTGTCCAAACTGACTTTTTTTTCACTTGGATATACAGTATCTGACCACATCTTTTTTTTTCTGATGAAATCTGTGAGAGATAAATATGTCCCATGTCAGACTTCTGTCAGCCTCTTTTCATGCAGCCTTTCGCACTTCTTAGTAGTTTTCAGTTTCTGAACTTTATATTTGCAGAAGATTGATGTGTTACTGTCCAGAGTGCTGTACAATATGTTTTCATTTTTGACTATGTTATTTATTTATTTATTTTGCCAACACTGCAAATAACTAATTTTCGAACACTGCAGATTTATATTACAAAGTACATTTCCTATTATTCAAATCAATTCAGTGGTGTTTAAATCAACTCTAACAAAATCAACTGTGTTCATATGAGCCCAAAGGGGACATTATGCACTCTCTCAGAGAGAAAAGTACTCTTCCGGTGTATATTTCCTATGGAACATACTGCAGGGTACAGTTTCGGTTCCCATATAATTGTAAACTTTTTTTTTGTTAAAGTAAATAAATCACTACCAATGTTTTCTTTCTTATTAGTCTGAAGCTGAGTTCATGCACATTATCCAAATAAAATGAATTGTGTCGAGTAATAGTCCATCCATTTCAGGGAGGATATGTTTGTGTAGATAGCAACATGTTTTTTTTTTTTTGTGTCAGACACAGCCATCCATTAAACACTGCCTGCACTTTGATGTTGTGAATTGTGATTCGTTTCAGCACTTTCTTCTTAATCGGCATTACAAATATAAGCCGACGGGCGAGTAAAGAGTGCTCCTTCCATTGCGCCCTTAAATCGAGAGAATGAGTGCGCCGTCGGTGCGACGGAGTGTAGCACAGCGGGTAAGGAGTAAGGGGGCGGCAGTGTAGCACAGTGGGTAAGGAAGTGGGCTTGTAACCGAAAGGTCGCAGGTTCGATTCCCGGGTAAGGATACTGCCGTTGTGCCCTTGAACAAGGTAGCCCTTGACCGAAATTGCTTCAGTATATATCCAGCTGTATAAATGGATACAATGTAAAATGCTATGTAAAAAAAAAAAATGCTATGTAAGTCGCTCTGGATAAGAGCGTCTGCTAAATGCCTGTAATGTAATGTGATGTCATGTAAAAAAATAAAACTGGGAACGATTTTGGCTGCCATTGCCTCGTGGCGCTGGAGCGGCGCGTAGCTGTGTGGCTTAGCGTAGCTGTGTGGCTTAGCGTAGCGTCGCGGTTTGGAGCTTCGGAAGGCCAGGGATTAGAATTCTGGTGGATCCACAGCGTTCTCACCCCAGAGAGAGGTACGGTACTCACCCTCAGCCACTTGGGTAAATGTGTAGCTGCAATCCAAGGATTATATGCACGGTCTAAGCTGAGCTGCAAAACCAAACATGCGATTGATGGAGTGGGGTACTCCACTTGGGGGTTTTATTCCATATCTATAACACACTTAATTCTCTTTCTGGTTCCAGTTGGCCAGCATTGTGGTTCATTTCAAAGAAAGCACCCAGAACATCTGTTGGCAGTTTGGTTTTGGTGTGCTACTCTTTAATGTGGGTGGGGGAGAGTTGGGTGGTATGGGTGTGTGTGGGTGTGTGGTGCGCATGTGTGTGTGTGTGTGTGTGTGTGTATGTAGTGTGCATGTGTGGGAATCTATTCCCACACAGCATCTATTCATCTATTTCCTGTATCACCCTTACTTTTAATTTACCAAAATAATGAACGGCTTAATTAATTAATTAATTAATACGTTTGTTACATTATACTCCATTATATTACATGGACAACGTGTTCTTACACCAATAAGCAACCACATACATGTAATGTCTTTGCCCTTGTCAAGTTGCTGAGAAACTATCTAGCATACCGCTTTTTCTCTCTCTCTCTCTCTCTGCCCTTCTCTCTCTATCTCTCTCTCTCTTTCTCGCTCTACCCCTCTCTCTCTTTCTCTCTCTGTGAGTGAAAGTGTGCATGTGAAATTCATTCTGAAGGGCAGCTTACTCCTGGCACAGAGTGGTAACTGGCATTTAATATGGGGCCAGTCTTCACATTATACAGCGCCGGGCAGTGTGCAAACACCCAGCCGTAATGATGTTTTCTCTCTCGCCGTCTTGTCTCCTGTCAGATTAATGCACAAGCAGCGCATGAATATCACGGAATTCTTTTTTTTACCTGGCTGCCTGCCCAGCCACCTAGCTGCACCTGTTTAAAGCTGCAGCACATGGAAGAATCCGGAAGCCTGGCTTTGTCCAGGGCTTCAGAGTTTCCCCCACAGGGAAAGATCCAGCGCAAGGCTCCCTTTACAAATTCAGAAATGATTGATTTACTGGTAACTTTATACCCAGAGAGTGTTCCAGCGTTGGGTCATCTGGTAACACACAACACGCACACACACACACACGCACGCATACACACACACACACACACACACACACACTCTCTCTGTCTCTCATTCTCTCTCTCTCACACACACATGCACACACACACAAACACTCTCTCTCTTCCCCTCTCGCTCTCTCTCTCTCTCTCTCTTTCACATACACACACACACACACTGTCTTTCTCTCTCTCTCTCACACACACACACACACACACACACACACACACATGTTCATGTTGACACACATAAAGACACATATAAGATGTAATCCATGCAGGATGTACCGTAGCCTTCACAAGAACAGAACCAGCAGAACAGAACCATTTGATATTTTCTCTCACCAGTGCACTGGCGTCCGGAAAAATGATAATGATGACATCAGCCTTTATAAAGAATTGCATTTGCTTCGGAAATATCTCAAAACACGGTAATATTGAACAAGGGTGTTTTGCCTTGCGTCAAAATAATGTGAAAATTATGGCAGTGGGGTATCATCCTGTTTTTTTGAGCTTAGCCCGAAGGTTAAAAACGAAGAAAGTGAGCACATTTGGAGAAAAAATAATGAATGCAATGCTGAGAAAAAGAAAACGAATAACTCCAAACACAAAAGAAAAAGCTTACGTTCTAAAGCACAGCTGAGGGTGAATTGTGAGCTGGTGTTAAAGTAACAAAGGGTTTTATTTCTATTTTTTTCCCTTGTTTTCTTATTCAGTCTTTGATTTAAGATCTTGCTGCTCACCTCGCTCAATTGCACATTTCCTTTATGCAAACAGACGTTCTCTCTGGACCTCAGTAAAGTTTTGGTTAGGGTTAGCGGACGTGCCCAGGGGGCCCAAGTTTACTTCCCTATTTCCTCAAAGATTGTGATGATTCAAGCAAGCAATTCAGTGCCTGTAAGAGTGTTGGGGGGCGAGGTTTAAAGTCTTACAACGCCAGATAATACCTGATTGGGTCAAAGCATGAAATGCAATGCATAAATAGGTACATAGTTTCAGAATAAAATGCAAGACTATTTGTTTCCCACTCAATCGCTTTCCCCATTTTTTTTTACACAGGCACACAGACAGTCAAACACACACACCTCTCTCTCTCTCTCTCTCTCTCTCTCTCCCCCTCTGTCTCCCCTCCTCTCTCTCTCTCTCGCTTTCACTCTCCTTGCTTCCCACGTACCTTGTTTTGCGTTGGCTGAGTCATGTTGCTGGGGCCGGGGGAGGGGGGGGGGGAGGGGTGGGGGAGTCTTGCGCCCCACAATAAACACATCAGCACTCCAGCAGCACTTCATCACGGCATCGGCTTGAGAGGCAGCTCCAATACGCTGAGACGGAGGAGAGGGCAGGATTAATTGAGAGAAGGTGATTTGTCAGCCTAGCAGGGGCACAAATGAAGACGAACAAGCCATTCTGCCTGTAGATCACTAACAGCCGAGGATGGGGGCACAGGTTACGGGCTGCGAGCGGGTTTGTTTTCAAATGGGGGGGGGGGGGGGGGTTGGGGGAGAAAGGGACAAATGATGAAGTAATTAAATGGCAAACTGTTCTAAAGGCTGGCATTGTTCAGGAAGGCTAACAGGTAATTTAAGTGTTGATACATGAAGTCTGTGGAGACAAAGATTAATTGGAGGCCAGGAAGTTATCAGTATTACGGTCCAGGTTTCCTGCAACCTATTGTGGCTTGTGGCTGGGGAAACTAATTTATTTTTTTATTTTTTTTATTTAAATGAGGTCAATCGAATGTTAACTGCACTGCTTGATGTGGGTTCTTCCCACCTTCCTCTGTAGTGTGCTACCTCCAGTTACCTAGGTGGGCTACACACTAACCACTGCATTTCCTATAATTTCATGCAGACACATTGAGCTTTGCTTGGAGTAAATAGTGAGAATGGTGCTGGCTCCATTAATATAGGCTCCATTTACATAATATGTCTGCGAGTGACGTGCCAAGTTCATAAACCACTGAGCCAAATTTCAGACAGCATCCTCTGTAAAGATGCAAGGAATGCTCAAAGCTCTACAGCAATGGAAACTTCCTTTGTCGCACCTCAGGAATATGGCTAATGAACGTTTTAAGAAACTCAGAGGGAACAGAGCTTGGAGGTAAGACAAAATAAATGACTCCAATAGTGTAACTAAAGTAGAGTTGGATCCATAAGCTTTCAACCTTGAGCTAAAATCTGGATTAAATGCAAAAAGGGGGGGGGGGGGGGTATTAAACCAAAAGCAAACATGAAACAAACAAACAAACAAAATAATAAATAATATTGCGTAAAAGCCATGCTACATTGATGTGCATGCATGTAATATTTGATAGCGAATACAGGTCGATATTTTGTCAGAATTCAAGTCTTAATTAAGATAGTAGAACACGTAAGACTTCAAGTAGACACATTTTCAACACTATAATTCCAATGAGCCGCTGTGGTAATTAAAGTGTAATTGTTATGCATTTAAATCTCGTTAGAAAGTAATTAGTGTGGTTATTAGCCTTGCAGTCACATTGGTTATGTGAATACCCATTCCCTGCTAAATTAGACCAAAGAATTCTGAACCCCAACTTAATACGGTCATGCATTAGCATTAAAGTGGTATGCCACTTGCAATTCTCTTTTTTTTTTTTTTACAATTTCATATTCAGGCCATTCATTACAGGTGGTCATTCACTTTACTTTTTGATATTTATTTATAAATTTCTCTTTAAAATAATGATATTTGTTTGCTTATGTTTCCACAGCTCAGAATAGGCAACACACAGAAAAAGTTTTTAGAAGATATGTTAAATTTCTGTGAAATTTGGGATGTGTCAGTCATGAGCAGTAGTTTCCCCATGTCAACATGTGTGTTTCCAGAAACTTCCACGCACTCCCAGGCCACGTTTGTTTGTGATCAGGGATTTCTGGACTTGGATATTCCGTCTCCGGCGTGTCCGGAGACGGCCATGTCTGATAATTTATCCCAACTGCCTGGACAAGAACACCTCTGTGCACAAAGATATGTCTGTTTCACACACAGAACTGCTGCAAACAGCAGAGAATATGGCAGTTTTATTTTGACTCGCGTATGTCAGTAAGTGCGTCTTTTCGTGCAGATCCGACTTGTAGAGACACCGGATGACCATACGAAAAGAAATTTCTGGAAAAGTGTACTTTCAACCTCAGACAACTCCACCGATAGCCTATAAAACAGTCACCCAACAATAATAAAACATCATCCTGCTCACAGAGAAAACAGAGGGGGTCCACTAATCACAGGATATCACTCAATAAATCAATTCTCTCACCACCACTGCAAAAAAAAAAAATATATATATATATATATTACATCTATGCAATGTCATTATTATTATTTTTTGAACAGTTGTGTTTTTTTACCATTTTCCATTTATTGTTTTAGTTCTGCTACGTTCATCATTTATCCTGCGTGTGTTTTTTTTTATTTATTAGTTTTTTTTTTTTTAATTCTTCTTTGTACTCTCAGGATACTGTAAGCTTTCATCTTGAAATATAAGACTTACAAATGTGTACTCTGACAAGTTCACCTTGAGATTAACTTCCGCTCCGCTTGAATTTAAATGACGGGCTGCATTTTAAAACTCCGTCTGGGGACACTCGCTATAGGAAAACACCATTGCTCATGGAACTGAAGGCTGCAAAATGTCTAATGAATTATGCAATGCGCACCATTGCCTAACTTGAAATGATTGTTTTCTGAGTCGTAAAGTCTAAAACTGACTTACTTTTACGCGTTTGAGGTCCTTTATTTGCCTGTTAAATTTCTCACTGTGGGAATGGCCTACTTTTTTCAGACGTTCCCCTGAAAGGGATTTAAAATTCACAGTGCTGTGAACGGTACATCTTTATTCTCATATTTCCTCATTTTACTACACAGTACACGTTTATCAGAAAGAGAATAGACTGAATTGAACATACCGATGAAAATATATATTTTGCGATGGTGATGTGTAAGTGTAATTACATTGACCATTTGTAGTTTTCAATAGTTAATATTGCATGCCTGCATGCCCTGTGATACATTGGCGGCCTGTCCAGGGTGTATTCCTGCCTCACGTCCAATGCATGCTGGGATAGGCTCCAGCACCCCCCTGCAATCCTGCTCAGGATAAGCGGGTATAGATAATGGATGGATGGATGAATGGATGGAATACTGCATGCCATGGGTTTGCATGCCTTTTGAATGATTCAATGATGAGTTTATTAAAATTCATACCAATTAATATTGCGTAAGTGGATGGTGGTTCCATAATTACAAAGGCACACAAAAAAAAAAAATTGAAAAGAACCATATTTTCCCAAATGATATGTTTGTCTGGACACAGAAAATAGTCTGTGTGCAATTAGCTCCAATAGAGTATATCTGTAGTAGAGCACAATGTGTGTGTTCAATGATAGATACACCCTTATAAACTGTGTAAAATTATGTAAGAGCTGATTAATATTGAGAATCTTGCTGTGTATGTAAGCCCTAGTGACTGTAAAGAGACTTGTGATAATGTGAAAATGATGAATTTCTGAACTTACAATGGGATTTACTACTGGGTGGTCTGTGTGAAGTTGTGCAGGGAGACACACTATGCAGTTTCGGCCATTGTCAAATTGATCTCCTCAGATGTGCTCTTTTGCTGTGGGTGACTTGTTGCACGCTGAAATAAGACCAAGTTGTGTAGGGGAAAATATCTCTAAGAATTATAGAATAGTGAGGATAGATAACTAAAACATGTCCATCTTAACGATCCACACATGTAGGCTACCAAGGAATCATGTGACCATTATTTTCCTGCTGTGATCATGTGATTGTGACACGAGTATGGTCTGTTGATTCAAAATAGCCGTATTGACTCTACAGTTGGACACTCTGGAAGTGATGAAACTTACTAAATACGGTAAAGGCTGTTGTTTATTATTTAATAGCAGTGAGTTATAGCAACTACGGTGTAGCAGGCAGTGCCAACTTTTTGACAGAGAAGCAGTGCAGGCTCAATTTTTCCTTTGTATGAAGTGAGCAAGTTTTTCTGCAAAAATACTGCTACTAGTGACAAGAAGCCACAATTCACAAGCGTGTGTGTTTCTAGGATTAGATTTTTGGATGCTTAGATGCTTGGACTTTAGGTTTGTTTTTAAATAATTCATTAAATTTATAATCCATTCATAAAAATTTTTATCATCATCATCATAATCATCATCAATATCCCCATCATCACATCATCATTGCACAGACAAGTATGCCATTCGATGCTTAACGTAAGCATCTGTAAGTGGTAGATAGATGTGAGAAATCAATGATCAGTTGATTAGTCAGAGTGTATAGGGGGCTGGGTGTGGATGCATAAGTCGACATCATAGTCTTAGGGAAATTCCCGTCCCTACAGAGTGATGGGTGGGGGTGAAATCTCAGTAAAAATAAAAGGGGGTGGGGGGAGGGGGCAGAAGGATTGAACTTTATGAGCTGAGGGGAGTCAAAAAGTGGGCCACCCTGTCTTCCAGGGGATGCAGTTGCCTAGCAACCTGAAAACCATCTCTACATCGATAAGCGGAAGAGGTGCTATGATTAAAACTGGGAGTGGGCATTTTATTTATTTATTTATTTATTTATTTACTGCGTTGTTATTCCTAAGATGAGCCTTGTGATAACAATACTTGGACTACAATAAAATATCTGGTGAAGTCCTGGAGACCATTATCCTGTCATTTACCTGTACACACTCTTATATTTGTGTGATTTGCAGTCTTGAGCACTGACAGAGTGCATAAAGCTACAAAAGTAGCAGGTCCGAAAGACTACTACATAGTGTTTAGTTTCTCTATGGAGTTTAATTTGAACTACTGATGGAAAGTCAATGAAAAAAAAAATGTAATTATGTGAACATGAAAATGAGTTGCATATTGTACAAAATAAATAAATAAAGAAAGAAAGAAAGAAAGAAATAAAAATAGCAGCGGAAGCCTCGCTGTCTCATTCTAAAATTCAAAATGACAGTAATAAGCCAAGGACACCATGTGTATTTGCCCGGTGGTTTTTGCTCCATGTGTCAGATCCAGCAGCTCTCATCTGCCGTTATGGAGAGAGCTAACATTATAATAAATTAAACTGTCTTCATGACCTTGTCTTTGAATTATCATGTCGGGTACCCACTCTCACTAAAGCTGTCAAACAGCTCTTCATTACAAATTAAATATAATAATCGTTATACATCATGATTATGAGTATTGCGTGATTTCCGAGTCAACTCAACGCAGCCCAAGCCGAGAAGTCTGTCTCCACAACTTATCATTAGAGATAATTGTGGCAACAGAGCCTCGTCACGTCTCTGACAGATGTTAAACAAATTGAAGTTCCGATAAGTGCAGGGGTCAAAATACAGACAGCTGCAATTATCTGAACTAAACTCTAAACTCTGACAGTGCCGTTCTCTCTTTTATTCAGTTATGAATGAAGTAATAAGCTGGAGGACATATTTATCTTTCCTCATGCTCCACACTTTGCATTGCATTGCTATTTGGGCGTGTTTGCATGTTCATCCCATATCGGCTTGGGTTTCCTTTAGATACTCCAGTTTCGTCCCATACCAGAACACACGCATGTCAGGTTACTGTAGGTGCACTCCTGTACCAAAACACATGCACATGTCAGGTTAGATGCACTTCCCCCTGTACCAAAACACACGCATGTCAGGTTAGGTACACTTGACCAAGGCCCTAGCCTTAGAGCTGGAGTTGGTCCCCGGGCGCTGCACTGTGGCTGGCCACTGCTAGTATGGGTTAAATGCAGAGGACAAATTACCCCACGGGGTGTATAATGTCCTGCATATGTTAAGATATTTATTTTTGGATAAAAGACCTATTTTTTTTTTTTTTAAGGGCTGGTATTACATTTCTTGGTTTGTCCTCATCATAGGAATGTGTGAGCTGACTGCATCTGAACTACAGTTTAGACATTGCAGGCTTGACTTAGGGTGGGCTCATGACCACAACATGGGTTTACTCACTGTTCACCTAAAACTATTTTGCATAACCCATTCACTTCCTAATAACATTCTATTACCTATTTCAGGCTCACACCTACTGCGGCATCTAACTTTGTAGCGTAAGATCATATATTGCCTATGGCTATTGGCGACCCTTGCGACTTCATCTTCATCCCTGCTTGTTGCTTAAGCCTGTAAGTGTGCACTTACTTCAGTCATTCTGGATAAGAGCTCCTGCCAAATGAATGGCTCAACTCGACTCTAACTTACCGATGCAAACGAAATTCTCACAAAGTGCCCAGAAGGAAATGAAACATCCAGTGTGTTTGTGTGAATAGAATCAGCAGAGATTCGGCTGGAGAATAAGCCGGGCGGCTGGGAGAACAGTCCGACTCTGCCGGAAGCACAAAAGGACTTGAAAGCCGCAGGTACCGGGTTGTATAGAGAAGCGCGAAGAATAGAAAGATGAAGGGGTTTAAAAAAAAAAGAAAAAAAAAAAAAAGAAACGCAGCCGCAGAGCTGAAAAGATTTTTTTTTTTGAAAACAGCGCTTCCGTGACCCCAAAGAGCCTCGTACACGCGGAGGTGCAGACGTTAAAAACGCGGCGCTTTGTTTCATCGGAGCGACTGAAACGGGAGGCGTGGGTCCGGCTCACGGCCAGAGGGCCGAGGCCGTTCGCTTCTCTCTCTCTGTTCCCTTTCTACAGAACGGCCGCGTGCCGTCCCAGATATATGCAAAAAAATGCACCGGGCGGTTTAAAGGCCTGAAAGCCCATTTCATCTCTGCTCTACAGAGCCTGCGTGAAGCTTGTGTAATGTCTGCATTATTTTGTCCTTCTTGTTTTGTGAAGATGCCAGCGTTTCATTCATGAACAGTGGCACGACCAGCACTAACTAGCCATGCTATTTCGCTATTCTAACAGGTAGCAATAAAGATGATTACATACTTGGGATATATGTCAGGATTCCTGCATACGTGCTTATGGACAAGGCAGAACCACCACTCAAGTAATCATCATTACACTGTTAACAAAATGCCGTCTTCACATGACACCACACAGATCCTGTGCACCATAAATCTGCACTAATGTTTTTTTGTGCACCCAGATACGATTCACAGATCAACCCCATCTTCTAATTTAAACGAATGGACTGTCCTGTATGAACTCTGGCCACTGACAGTAGTCCAGCCGTAATTTGACTCCACAATTTGCAGGTTGATGTTATGGCTTTCACACACAATATACAGCGATAATGACGGTTTTTTATTGTTTTACAGGCATTTAACAGATGCACTTATCCCGAACAACTTGCACTTTGCATTTTTATTTTTTTTAATACTATCCATTTAGGCTACTGCAAATATGCTGATGGGGTCTTTAAAGGCCTGGTAGAGCCAGAACATTGGTTTAACATCTCATCTGAAGCAGAGCGCATTCTACAGCTCAGAGCCTCAATTGCTGTGTTGGATAATTTAATTTCATTCATTCCAGACTTTCATGCATTCCAGACTGGCCCCCTACTGGCTCAGGAAAAACCTACAAGGAGCAATCCTGCTGCGGTAAGAAAGGGCTTCCCAGCCCTGTTCCTGGAGATCTACGGTCCTGCAGGTTTTCATTTCAACCCTAATCTGGCAGACTCGATTCCATCTATTAGCAGTTTAACGAGATCTCTAGCTGCTGAACGAGGGTGTGCTTCGTTAGGGTTGGAGTGAAAAGCTACAGTTCTGGAAGAGTGCAGCTCTGTTCTAAGAGGTCTCCCAGCCACGCATTGGTCCAGCACAGCCATGCTCAGTGTCATCCGCCCAACCAGAATGTAGCTGCTGGCCCAAGCGCGTACAGTCACATGACACACGGTCACGCAATTTGCATACGACACGACCAGCGCAGCGCCACTGGCCCACATGCGCAAGGCGAATATAAACCGCAGAAATTCCAATGACACACTCAGTTAGACTCGTCGCTCCGCGGCGCCATTATGCATGGCATGCGGTGCATTCCGAGCGCGCGCGCCCGTTAGCCGAAACTTTACGCATTTGTCTTCATTCGCCTCTCTGACACCCGCGCAAAAAATGATTGAGCTGTTCCTTTGAAAAGAGCAGCTGCGGTGTCGGGGAGACCAGTCGGTCCGCGGCATAATTATATGATGCCTTTCACTTACCGCCGCGCCAGACTTGATAAATCACCGCCTCGGGAAACTGGGTTACTGTCACCCTTCGTTGACCGCGCGACTATTTAAGAAAGAGCGGCTCTTAATTACGCGGAGACGCCAGGGTTTTTGGCGCGGCTATTTCCCCGTCAGGCGCTATGGCGACGATCGTGAGGGCGGAGGGGGGGCAAATGGCGCTGTGTCAGATCTTAAATTCACAAACTTGAAATGATGCCAAAAAGAAGACGAAGAAGAAGAAAAAAAGTTCCTCCGAAGAGACGCTGGATTTCAGCAGGTGTCCGACGGAAAGCTGTTTTATGCGTGCCACCCTTTCTCAAGCTGAAACGGTGCAATTTGGGGGTGCGTGTAGAGCCTGCTGTTTGTGTTTCAGGGGTTTCTGGTACACGTGGAACCATGTATTTATTAATGTATCTATTCACATATTTATTTACTGACAGTTTGAGGGTTTGACTGTTTTCTCTCGCAGGTTGATAATTGGAAAAGCTGATTTTGTTCACACATGGAGGAAACGGCATGGACAAAAGGCAGGGACCATCGGGCTGTGTCGCTTGACCTGATACTCAGCTCCTGTGCCCCTTCCTGCCCTATCTGCTTCCCAACGACAGGAAGCGCCAGCTTGTTAAAAACACATTGCTGTTCTTACATTACGGTACAGAACATTCATAACCAAACATTGGCTACCACCCATTGTGCGTATTCATAAGATGCATCAAATCGAAATATTTCAGTTTCAACAGTAGGAGGATGGAATTTTTGGTTTTAATTAATGTAGTATAATGGGTAGGTCACAGGTCCGATTCCCAGGTAGGACACTGCCGCTATACCCTTGAGCACGGTACTGCTTCAGCAAGGTACCGCTTCAGTATATATCCAACTGTACAAATGGATGCAAGCTTGTGACAAGCCCTGTGTTTTCGTACGTCACCCCAGCACTGAGCCACAGCGCAAGCAGATAGCTCTGTGTAAAGGGCAATGGGATTCATGGAAGGAGGGGGGGGGGGGGGGACATTCTGCTTTATTATGTAATCCTCTATCAGTGATGAGGCGGTTCAGTGCCTTCTGTCTTTGACCGGGACTACCTCTTTCCTTCTTCTTCTTTTTCTTCTTCTTCTTCTATTGTCTTCTTCTTTAAAAGCATTTCCAAGCTTTGCTAACACATGTTCAAACATGATTTCCCTTGTTTAATGTATCCCACTGTGAATTGGGTCCTAAAGCCTTCACGAAGGTTATATTAATTATCTCGCCATAACACGTTCATTAATGCTTTGAGAAGGATGGCGTAATATATACGTGCAACAGTACTCCCCGGTGTGATGTAGCCCATGATTTATGCTGTGATAGTCAAACTTTTAGAATTGAAGGTTGCAACTCACGCTGTACGCTGAAGGAATCTTAATCGAATTAAAACATTTCAAAACCTTTGAAGGTGACCTTGCAGCAGAATGACATCAGCTAAGTCCCATTATTCAAAGACATATCCCTACTCACTGCTTGATACATTATTTAGTTTTTTTTTTTTTTCAGAACAGTACCATGAAAAAAAAGGAACATGCTGTATGCTGGCTCAATGTCACCCAGAATAAAAAAATAAAAAATAATGGATCACTTCAGTTTTTTATTTATTTATTTTTTATAGCTGGCAGCCTGTCTGGCTTTTCCAGAGATTGCGTCCGTGCTCCGTCTCCACGAACCTGGGATCAGAGAGGCTCACGGTTCGGTCGCCTCACGGGGGGAAACCGTCGCCGACGGTAACGGGGCCGGCGGCCGGCGCGCTTTCACAAACCCCCCCCCCCCTCCCCCCCCCGAGCCCATTCATCCCCCATCACCACCGGCGGCCGTCCCGCGAACGAACAAACCGAAGACCCAGGTAAACCGTTTTTTACCAAGAGCGCAAACTGGCTCGCACTGACAGCTTGGTCAAATACTTCATTTGGAAAACTTCAACCCTTTTTGGAATACCCTTGATCTTGTATTATTTTTTAGAAAGAAATATTTTACTATTTTTTTATTGAGTTGTATTAGTGCACCCTTTAGACACTGGTGAATTTCCTTCTGGGTTATTTTTTTTTATTTATTTATTTTTTTTTTACTAAGCTTTGGGCTTTTTGCAAAAAAACATACACCTAAACACAGATTGTCATCAAGAGAGCATTTTCACACAGCTTACAAAAAAAAAAGCAACAGCTCAGAGATGATAATAATTACACAGCAACGCAGGATACCACAGGGGAAAAAAGAAGGAAAAAAAAGCAGTGTAGCTTATATAAGCTGGTTGTGGAGCGAGCTCTGTATATCCAGGGTAGGAGAGAAGTGTTATGGAGTCTCTCAGCGCAACCTTGAGCTCGTTAAATAAACTAACGAACTGCAAAGAGCACACACGTGCGCCATAACGGGACCGTCCTGGTATTACGGGCGAACAAGCGGTGCAAATGGCCCCGAAAACGGTATGTAAAGAGAAAATTAGATATTGTAATATTTTTCAACAGGGGAGGCCCCAGCCAGCCTACTGTGTAGTACACAGACATTAGCCATGGTAGAGTGTACCCATAGTATATTACCCCCCCCACACCCCCCCCCCCCCTTACTCCACCGAGCAAATTAGATATTGTAATATTTTTCAACAGGGGAGGCCCCAGTCAGTCTACTGTGTAGTACGCAGACATCAACCATTGTAAAATGTACCCATAGTATATTACTCCCCCCCACTCCACCGAGCAAATTAGATATTGTAACATTTCAACAGGGGAGGCCCCAGTCAGTCTACTGTGTAGTACACAGACATTAACCATGGTAGAATGTACCCATAATATATTACGCCCCCCCCCCCTCCCCTCCCCCCACTCCCCCCTCCCCCCGAACAAGGTTAAGTGAGAAATTAAGCTGACACAATGCTGTCACACCCAGTAGCCTCTTCACGCACACACAGTTACTCAATGAGAAGGGGAACGTGGTGAAGACACTCCTCTCTGGGAAGAGACATCGACTACATCATTAACTCTACCCGTCGGTAAAACAGGGGCCATTATTGCCTGGCGTTAATTCCGCCGCGGTAATCTCCCTGTCCTCCATTCACCTCTGCGGAGCCTGAATAATAAACAAATGCATACGTAAATAAATAGGCAAATAGGGGATGCTTGCTTGTAAATCGAGGTGCAAAGCTTTTTATTTTCTGTTCTGTTGATTGACAGAGAACAGAGCCGTTATTGCTTTGTGCTGTATGACCAAAAATGGTGATCGGTGAGAACGGCGCACTCACATCTGCTGATGTATCATAAGCATGAGAATGCTTATCTGTCATATTCCCCATTTCAAAATGCGTGGTTTCTTTTATTATTTTTTTTTTTCATAAATAGAACTGATGAGACAGAGCATGCAGTCAACAAGGTATCAAAAAAAAAAAAAACACCCACAGTCCAATGTCACAGAGCTCTGTTTAAAAAAAAAAAAAAAAAAATAGAAATGCTGTATTTGAAAAGAGGAGTTATTTCAGAATGCATGAGCAGCGAGAGGCAGACATAAGGCATTGTTATCTGGCAGTGAGGTGCCGAGGCTAAAGCACAAGGTCAATGGCAGGGCCACTGGCACCTTAACCTGCGGACCCACTCTGCTATAGAGTCACGGGAATTTCATGTCAAGGATATTTTTATTCATTTATTTCTTTTAGGAATGTTTATTTATTTATTTAGTCAGTCAGTGTGTTCCCAGCTAGACTACAAATCATTCCGTCGGGACGATACTTCGTTATTTCGCTTTGTTATTTTTATTTTTTCTTTATTATTTGTGAAGGTAGGTGCTCCGGGTGGAGTTTTAACTCTCAGTTGGGGGTAAGCTATTCAGAGTTTTACTTTCAAACTACGGACTAATTGTCCGAAGCCCAGCTTTAAAAGCCGCCCCGTGCCCAGTACCCTTTGCAGACTGGCCAGTTTTCGGCTCGATTTGGATGGGCGTATGGGGACCAGAGTTACTGGTCGGTTTGCAGTACGTTTCCCTTACCCATTACCCACTCAGTTCCCTTATCATAGAACCTATTACGGTCCGTACGGCCCTAGACCAGGTCGTAAGGAAGACAAACACATGCTTCTCACTCTTGTCTGCAGTGCTGTGCAGCCACTCCTCTGGAAGTGCAAAGCCCGGGCATAGCTGACTGCTGCCTCATTGGCCAGATCAATAGCTTTCAGCTTTCTGCAGTACGGTGAGAAGGAGATGATCCCGAAATACTGAAACAGACAGCACCCCTGTACTGGGGGGGTGGGGGGGGGGGGGGAAGGGTCGGAGATGGGTTCACACTTGACATTAGGGTGCTTTCAGTGGCTGAAAACAACTGGTTTATCATTTGTTTACTTCCCGATTTCCTATCAGAGACAGCCAAATGCTCAGTTGGTGTTCTGAGGGGGCATGTGCTGTTTATTAAGTGAACCTGTGGTGGGGGCCAGCGAAGGTGAATTCAGTGGAAATAGGACTTTTTTTAACACGGATCTTGGCCTGTTACCCTCTGCATCAACACCAATCCAATCAGGGAGATGTGTTTTTTCTTCTTCTTCTTCTTTCTTCTTCAAGAATCAATAAAATGTGTTTTCTAGCTACTTCTCAGTCTCGGTGCTTCATTTGGGAAATAAAAAAAACAGGTACATGTATCATTCAATCATTTAAAGGTACTTATTTTTTATGTTCTAAAATAAGTAAAATTCTCCTTAGCGGCAGGAGAATCTTTGAAAGTGGTCTCTGAAACCTTGCATCCCCAAGTACCCTGTGAACTACACAGTGGTGAATTCATTTTGAAGCAAGCTGAACCGGTAAAATAGCAAAAACGTGAAAGCCTAGTCAGAACTTAGGTGAAGTTACTAGAAGTAGCACTCCACTCTGAATTGCCACTTTTCTTTTTTTTTTTTTAAATTGTGTTAAATTGTTAACTCAGTCAAGAACATATTTTAGAGCGTCTGCATCTCAGCAGAGCCATTATCTGTTGGTGAAATGAAAATGCAAATGAACGTACATAAATGGATCTCCAACTCGGTTCTGGGAACTCCTGTGTTTGCTGGTTTTCAAATTCAACCACAATTGCAATCTGAGAAATAAAAAAATAAAAAAAGATGTTCATTTTTTCTTAATTTGACACTTTCTCATTTGTGGGATTATTCAACCTCTTAAATGAGATAATTACAGAAATAGTGACAGTATGCATGCCATGAAGAATAGAAGTCCTATATTCGCTTTATGGTAACTGTACTATATTGCAAATAACAACATTGAATAATAATTACACAAAAAATAGGGTAACATTTTTTTTGATCAAATTAAAGACTGAGATGTATCAACAGGCTTCTGATTGGTTTAAGTGAGGGCATATGGCCTCTTATCCTAACCATTTCATGAATAATTCAAAGACAACACTGTTGATAACAAACCATGTCTATGTAGTGTTAAAAAGGTTCAAGGAAAAAAAATATGAAGGAACTTAACAACCTTAATCAGGCAAAAGATGGAGTCTCCCCAGGCTCGAGCTTCAGACCTGTTGGCCTGGCTCACGGATGTGATTAACCCATATCTGTGTACTTCACCAGTAAAATGAGCGGTCAACTCAAGGCTACGTTCAATATCGAGGAAGCAGTACGAAGTTGAGCTGGTTTCGTGTTTTGACTACATTCTCCGATGCAAAACTCTGGCTCTTGATTTAGAGGGAGGGCCACTGTGGAATTCACAACATAAAATGGACGCCATAACTGAATTACCCATGTAGGGTGGTGCGTCATATCTCAGAGTGACTGCTGCCAAAGGAGTAATGTGCATAAACCATGAGTTGCTTCTCTCTGTTCCTATTCATTTCAGAATCAATGTATGGACATAATTACATCTTATACCTGAATTATTAATTACAACTCTCTCTCTCTCTCTCATTCACCGCATTCATGTAATTAACAAATGGTGCTTAACAAATGCCTAGCTGATTATTCACAGTAAGGAGTGACTGTCTTGTAACTGATCAAAGGCCATATATAGTATATATAGTCTCTGTCTTGCTACTAGAAAGCTAACACTGTAACACTGTCTTTCAAAAAAAAAACTTTCCGTTATCGCCGTTGTTACCGTTGTACATAGTCTATGATAGTCTATGATATGCATTATTGTATTGCATCATTTGTTTTTCACACAGCATCCAGTCCCCTCCTCATTCCACCTCTGACAGTGACAGGCTCAGCTCTAAAACATCTAGGCTGCCTGCTGTTAGTTGACCTCTATCAAACTTTGGCGCTGCTCCTTCTAACTCCTCTAAAACATCTACCTTCCCTGTTGAACCTCGTCTTCACCTCCTCCATCAGGAGAAGCACGGGAAGGGGGGTGGAGGGGGACTTGAGATTGTGTTTGTGAACTGGGGGGGGTGGGGGGGGGGGGGGGGGGGGGGGGGGGGAGGTTTGGGTGGGCTGAGGAGGGCGATCACCTCTTATTGTCTTCATCCATACAAACACAGCCAGAGGTGCTGCTTGGGCCCAACCGGCCCGAAAAACAGCATTGTTTAAAGATGAGCTCGTGTAGCCGCGGTTCGGGTGCTAGCGAACGACGGCGAAACGACGCTGGTGCCAGAAGGCAGAGCGGTTTTGGCGGGAGTCACGCAGCGAAATAAAAACAAATACCTGTCTAACCTCAGGAGGGGGGGATCCGAGCAACTGGAGCTTCGCCACCACCTGCTGAAATCCATCAAAGCCATTAGCGGCACCTGGAACAAGCACACACGGTAAACACGCACGGTAAACACAAGTAGCATGTACACTGACTGCGAGTGCTGTGGTATTTACTCTTCATCAAAGTTCCAAATATCCTGAAGAACTGGGATATCACAATAACCCCCCCCCCCCCCCCTCTACCCTCCAAAACCCCCCCCCCCCCCCCCCCCCCCTCTCAAACTATCCATCAGAGTGCACACTCGAGGACGCAGAGAGAGACAATTGCACTACAGTGGCATCATCAAGGTCCTAAAGCTCAGACTCAATTACACACAAAAGTGCCGCCATGACCCTCCGTAGTCAGTTAAATTGCGTTTGAATGCCCGTCCCATCAGTTTAATGGCCCTTCGTCAATTCGGGAGAGACCGCGGCCCAGAACGCGTTCTCCTCCAAAGCCGATTCCTTTCAATCGACCGGGCCGTTCGGGGTCATTGTGCCGGAGCGCAGGGGCGCAGGAGAGATTTTTGAAGTTGGGGGGGGGGGGGGGGGGACCAAATTGTGAGCAAAAGAAAGGTCTCAACTTTTAAGCATATACAACTACCCCGATCCAGGGGGGGTCCCATATGAAACTGTGGGGGACGTATCCCCCCCCCCCGTCCCCCCCGCCATCTGCGCCCCTGCCGGAACGCTACGTTTCTGTGGTCGATTTTGGCCACGGGGCTGCCTCCCGACCCATCCCGCAGACAGACATGTTCAAAGACGCTACTGTTCATTTTTTTTTTGTTCGTTATGTGGACAGCTCAAATCCGAGAGGAACCAGGCAGCAGAGAGGACCATGAATGAACCTAGGTTAAAAACAAAGAGTGGAAAATTCATATGGAAAAAAATTTGAGAACAAATTGCTAACTTTTTCCTCTCTCTCTTAAGACTATGTTAGGGCTTACGTGAATATTCTTCTGACTTCTGAGCTTACCAGAGAGGCTGCATTGTCAAAACAGCTCTGTCAATGTCTATGCACCTGTTATGCATATGTTTTGCATTAAATTCCCACTACGTGCCATCTGTCATAACAGTTAAATGTTCACTTTCCATATACATCAAGATAACAACTTATAGGGACAGACAGACAAAATAAACACATATAAACATCTGCGTTACATATATATATATATATATATTGTTGTGCAACATATTTATATATCCCACTTGCGGATGAATGCAAAAGTATTATAACAGTAACACCTTTGTTCCGCAGCGAATTGTCCATTTACTTTTGCTCCCCTTAAATGGTGTAACTTTGAATAAAAAAAGAATGTAATTTCTACATGGATCAATCACTCGATATGGATGTAAATACCCAGAGATCACAGCCCACAGTCAGCACTTAAAACTCACAGTCATTGTGTTATGTCAAATCCAATGTGCTAAGGCATACAGCCAAAACAACAAAAAATGGTGTCACTATCCCAAAAAAAATCCCGGTAAATCCTGGTATTCACAGTATACCACAGTATATTGCAGTTGTTATTTTTGAATTAATTCCATTTTGAATTAATATACAATGCGACCATTTTTTTTTTTTTCCAAACGCTATTTCGGAATATAAGTGGAATGCAGGTCGCGCTGTTCTCCATAATTATGCATCTGACGGAGAACAGCGGGTTCGCCGGGTATTCCTGTGCGACAGTCACCGACGGGGCGAGGCTCGAGAGAGAACGCGCGGCTCTACGCTCGGCCCTGCCGAGCGCCGAGCGCCGAAACATCGTAACACGGCAAAAAATGAAGAGCAGCGGAATTATCGGTGCCGCTATAATCGCTATATAAATATCTCCCGCGAGCATTCGGGCTCTTCAGGCCTCGGCGGCGGATGCACCTTCCCCCGACCGCGAGATGCAGATCGAGGCGGGAACCGTGCGATCCGCGTCCCGTTCCCTCTCTCTCTCTCTCTCTCTCTCTGTCTCTCTCTCTCTCTCCCTCTCTCTCTCTCTCTCTCTCTCTCTCTCTCTCTATCTCTCTCTCTCTCTCTCTCTCTCTCTCCCTCTCCCCGCCTTAATGAGCGGTGCGCGGGGTTTTTCCCTGGGCCTGCAACGCGGCGCGTTGCGTCGCGCAGCTGAGCATTGATTTATAGCGCTGGGAGACGGACTGAGGCGAATTAACACGGGCCAGGACCGAACACCTGTTCTCGGCGCCATTGTGAATGCTAACATCGGTTTAATGAGCCTGTGAGGATCTGCGTGTGCGAATCCCTGCAGCATCACGTCCAATTCCTAACACGCATTCAAAAGAGTCTTTCAGTCCATATGGTTACATAGCA
Organism: Anguilla anguilla; assembly: GCF_013347855.1. Taxonomy (NCBI): domain Eukaryota; kingdom Metazoa; phylum Chordata; class Actinopteri; order Anguilliformes; family Anguillidae; genus Anguilla; species Anguilla anguilla. Next base: position 61,806,148 of record NC_049204.1, read on the forward strand.
ACGGACTATGTCTATCATATCTGTTTTTATTTATTTATTTATTTATTTAGTTATCTTTTTTGTTTTTGTTATGTTCAAACTGTAAACTTGAAACAACTGTGGTAATATGCTTAGTTAAAATATATATCGCTTATTTTGTTGTCTTGGGAAATAACTTGTGCATTGAAACTATGTCACTAAAGCTGTGTCGTGCACATTGAACTGGCCTTTTTATTAACACAAGAAGTTTTGGGTAGTTGTGGTATTGAATTTATGGTAGTGCTTTTGTATATGGATGCGGTTACGGTTACTGGCATGAATTAATTTGTGGTGAGGGTCGGGTTCTGCAAATTTTTTTCAGAAAATACTATGATCTTTCTCGAAATAAGCATGAAACCGTGCAGACCCACGGTGCACCTGTACAAAGTGTCACGAGTAAAACTTGGCTAAACTATGACATGTCCTCACCTCTGTAATTTGTTACAAATGTAATTTGTTGTCCTCCGTGTGTCCATACTTCTGTATCGGTGGTACGCGCTAAGTAGGTTAGCTAAAGTAGGCGAAACGCTAACATGTTAGGGTTAGCTAAAGTAACGTTAGGCGATAAAGCTGTGCTTACAAATCTCGTGCCGTTCGAAGCTGTGATTTTGTGAGGTGCACCTGCGCATGCGTCCTTCTAAACGAAGCACCACCTGTGCATGCGTCTCACAGGTCGTCCATGAGTGAGTGAGTTGAGTGAGTGAGTGACCACAATTTGCCATGCATAGCCCACAGCGGCAGTTCCTGCGCGCCGTGGGAAAAAAACAGACATTTTGGCTCTTGTATGACCCAGTCTGTTAAAGGTCTTGCCTTGAATTTAGGCTGTGCTGTACAGCTGAAACAGTGTGATATGCTTTTTAGTAAAGAAAATTTTACCAATTAAATACTGTTTTTAAGAGTGTGGAGCCAGGCAGCCATATTGTGCAATGATTAGAGTATATGTTATAACTCAGAGGTTTGCTAGTTTGCCTGACAATTGTTATCATTTCAAACAAAATTATCGTTCAGTCATTACCAACTGCAGCATGCTATTTAACATCTTTAATTTGTAGAAGGTTTTCAGTCCAAATATACATGCACCAAAGACACACTGCACTACTCAGGAAAGTTACTTTGGTGGGGCACAGTTTGTTTTGTTAAGATATCCCACCGCTGCGGGCTGCAATAAATCATTTGAAAAATGTATAGTCTGTAGGCCTCTTTAAATTACCTGCCAAAGTGTTTCACGGGCGCTAATGTGCCTCCGATAGAGGAAGGGGGATATTTGCGCTCGTGTCCCAGCATAATGGCATATTGGGTGCTTTTCGGTAGGAAGCGAAAAGTCATTTCCTAATCAAACCCATCTATTAAACAAAAAGCCCACATTCTGAGACTTATGAAAATCTGAACATTGAAGCAAAAGTTTCCTTTGCAACTGTGACACAGGAACATACTGTATGTGCTTTCTTTTCAGAGAGTCCATGTACCCCAGGGGGTCTTGCAAGTGTCAGATACATTGTCATATGTATTTGGATCTTTACTCTATTTGGGCTACAGTGTGCATGATAATTTTAATGCAGTACTAAATAAAACAGTGGTATTCTGGGTATTATTTTGGATGCATTTGTCTATTTATTTATTTATTTATTTATTTATTTTCATTGCATTAATATTTATGTTCATGCACCTGCAACAAAGAGGAATTTGTGTGTGAAGCCCCTTATACTTTTCTCATAGTTTTCTAATAACATTGTGAAGGCTTGCAGCCGAGCCTGAGCTTGTGACAAGCTTTGCCTTTACGGAAAAATACAATTCCTGCTTTGCAGTTGAAAATAATAACAACAAAAGAGGTAATCTCATGAAATAGATAAAGGTGTGCAAGGAAATGAACAAATAAATTATGTTTGCTTCACTAAATGTGACAGTTAAGAACATATTGTACTTTTCAGATAAGGAAACATTGCATTTTGAGGATAGAGTTGTTGTTTTTTTTTGTTTTTTTTTTAAAGGAAATGGCAGGCGTTGCTAGTGGAATTCCACAGTGCTCTTGTGTAACAAATCAACTAAAATGGCACCACTATGGAATTATGGGAAATGTGAAAAGAAACCGAAAAATAAAACAGCAAATACGTAAGATGTGCGAAATTGGTCTGTGCTCTTTTCAGAGAGCACAGATAAGATCATCCTGAACTTATTTGGCTCATCCCGTATGTTACCTGGGATAATCACACACACATGCACTGGGATAATCACACATGAACTGGGATAATCACACACCTGCCCCACACACATGAACTGGGATAATCACACACCTGCCTACACACATGCACACATTACCTGAGATTATTGTGCACCTGCCCCACACATTACCTGGGATAATCACACACCTGCCCCACGCACGTTACCTGGGGCAATTGCAGGAGGAGCGGGGCTGGCAATTTTTCAGCATCTCCTTCACATGCCAGTCCCTACTCAACACCTGGTATATCTGTAAATTCCACCACAACTCCCCCAATGTTCAACTGGGGCACTCTCCCAAGTCGCCTTGATTGCTGAGCTTCGTCCAGGTGAACTGTTGCCACGGAGAGGTACGCGTTTGTCATGCTTGTTACCATGGAAGGGGCGCTGTTGCTTGGCCAGAGGAACCTGGCATCGAGCACCCTTTCCAACCACCCAACAGACTGTGCCCCAATGAGGTGTGACTGCCAGTTCACGACTGCAGGGCAAGCCAATTAGGCACCACATCCCCCTGTTTCCTGAGAGATTAGAAAATGTGGCAAAAGACTGGCGCTAAAGCTAGTGTTCTCTTACCGTAGGTGGGACAGCCGGGTAAAAATCCAGGTTCTCACAGCAAGTGGTCATTCAGTCCTTGGTATTGTTTAGACCAAACGGTCTTATAATGCTAAAATATGACATATTGAATGCTGTGAATAAATAAATAATACAGTTTCCAGACCATTTTGTGCAATTTCAGTTTATGTTGGTTGGAATTCCATTTGCTTAATATGCACCGCTGTTTACAAGAGCTGGCCACACATTGTATTCAGAACTAGAATAACATTGAGGCAAATGAAGTCATGAATCTGGTGCAACTGTCCGTGCAATTGTCTGTGAGCAGAACTATCCCCATTTAACTCTGCAATCTTCACTTCTTCATCGCTGAAGACGAGAAAAAAAAGAAGAAAAAAGTTTGTAAATAACAACCTCTCTCTCTCTTTCCATCGACAGACATGAAAAGTATCTAAATAAGAAGAGTGACAGCTTGTTACATTTCACGGGTTGCAACTGTCTTTGGAATGGAAACTCGAACGCACAGTAAGGTCTGGGAATCGAGCCAGCAGATCCTTGTCTTGAAGCCCAAATCAATACAGAATATTTAGATTTAAGCTCCAAGTTCTCCCTCTCTCGCTTTCTCTTTCTTTCTCTCTCTCTCTCTATCTCTCTATCTATCTCTCCCTCATTTTCTCTCATTCACACTTCTACACGAAGGCAGAAACCAGAAAGTGGGAGACATCACGTGGCACTGTTTGAAATAAAAGTTTTGGTGCCCTGTCTCGTTTAGACACGCAATAACACGCTTTTAATGTTCCAGCTCCCGGAATACCTCCTCAGGTCGGCTTGCTTTGGAACTTGCTCAATTATGTTTCTGAAGACTGTTTTCAATTAATCGGTGGTCCAAAAAGCAATCCTCTCTTCTCTTGACATTTACAGTTTCAGCAAGAGTTTCAAAAGAACCTTGTTTAGTGACCTGGTTGAACGAATGTTCTCGTCCCTGGCAGTGTCTATTGATTTTTTTTTTCTTCTTTCTTTTCCACATGGCAAGTTCAATATACCATGTGCTCAAGTTCATAGTTGCAGATAAATATTCTGTTGATTACCACCAAAGCAGAAAGCAGACAGATCTATTTTTTTTTAAATTTTGTATTATTTTAATGCATTCCTAGATTGATTATGTATTGAAGCATATTTTCAAATAATTATTTAATTAATATAATTAATGTTATAGAATGGCTGCGAGGGCATAAACAATGCACTTGCATTTGAATTTGTAATGATGAACAGATAAATAAAAAGGAGAGCTTTGATTAAATATTAAATGATTTAAAGATGATTTGAAAAGAAGCCTTGCTTGTATAATGTAAGCTGGGACCCCCCACCCACCCACCCACACACACACACACACATGCAAGTGCACATGCATAAAACCATTAAAATAAAACTAAAATCACATTTTTAAGTTTCTCCAGAAAACTTGTCTTCATAGAAAAATACAGTAATGTGGAAATAATCCACATTACTCCTCCACAGTAGATACATTTCTGAGTGGGTATTTCCCCAATCCATCCTGCCTCCCAGGTTGCCAGATGCAACCCCCCCCCCCCCCCCCCCCAAGTTCCACGCTGTGATAAAAAATGATCCTGTGTTCTATTGACAAACTCTCAGCTTTCAGAGTCACCTCGGGCAAACCACAGTATATGACCTGTCAGCAAACAGGAAAGAAACGGTCACTCACGCCCCCGTAATGAAAATCAAAACCGCATGATGTGCCCGCTGCTGACGCTGATTTCATTGGGTAGCGTTCATTTAATATTTATTATGTCATTTGTCTGTCTTCCCATTAATATAAACTTTTCTCATAATCTATAACTTACGCTGCAATATTTGGTGGTGAAGCCATAACTTATAAATCTAATTGCAGGCCTACGATTATGATTTATGGTTCTTCATGATTATGATTTATGGTTCTTTCACAAAAGTATATATATATATATATACATACACAGAGTGGCCACAGTATTAGGTACACCGATATAATACCAGGTGAGACCCGATTCTGTCTCCATAGCAGCATGGATTATGTGTGACATGGACTCAGCAACGTGCTGGAAACATTCCCCATGGATTTTGGTTCGTGCAGACAGCACCACAGAGTTCCTGCAGTTTTTCAGCCAAACATTCATGCTGCAAACCTCCCATTCCACCTCATACTCTTTTTTTTTTTACTGTAGCCCATCCACTTCAAGGTTCATCGTATTGTGCATTCAGAAATACTGTGATTTCCACACACATACACACACGCACACACATACACACACACAGGGGTAAGGTGAATATAGATTTTTTTTTACACAAAGTTGACCGACTTGATTTGTTTTTACATTCCCAATCCGTGACACCCAGTGGTCACTGGTGAGCCATCTTGTGCTCATGCTTTCAAACAGACCGCCAGGGCCAAGGCCGATCGCTTTTCCACCGAGCAGGCAAATTTAGGCCAGATTACGGTGGCATGGCGGAAAAAAAAAAACAGGCGTCCGAGACTCCCAACAACCAGCTGACCCCTCTCCCCAGCGACGCGAGCACAGGTCACAGACACCCACTGATGCCGGTCACCAGACAGCCCGTCTGTAATGAATGCCGGTCACCAGACAGCCCGTCTCTAATGCTGCCGGTCACCAGACAGCCGGTCTGTAATGAATGCCGGTCACCAGACAGCCCGTCTGTAATGCTGCCGGTCACCAGACAGCCCGTCTGTAATGAACGCCGGTCATCAGACAGCCGGTCTGTAATGAACACCGGTCACCAGACAGCCCGTCTGTAATGAACGCCGGTCATCAGACAGCCGGTCTGTAATGAACGCCAGGGACCGAGCGGCTCAACGCTGGCAGCCTGTGATGTAAATATGCGTTCTGACCTCTTTGCCGCTGGCAGACTAATCCTGTCGACAACGTTTTAAAAAGAAACGGAATGGACACAAACCACCCCCCACCTCCCCCTTTCTTGTGCCGTTTAGACGCAACTTGCGGAGTGCTCGTGCATTTCTATAATGACATTACTGCCGTAATTAATAAAGAGGTTTCAAAAATAGCTCTCTGGGAGGTGCTGGACATATACTTTGTGTTTAGTTAATTAGCCTGGATTAATTGGCCTAATTAGGTAATTAGCATCACCTTTCAAGCTTACGTGTGGCAGTGTATCATTTCATGAAAACAACGAGCGTCTAAGGGAACAGTTGAGCTACCCAAGCGGCTCATGTCAGACGTGGGATGACAAAGTTGGCGTGCACTCCAACCCTCTGAGTTTGCCACCTCTACCGCCATATGGCTTTCAATGATAAGAAGTTTCCGTGTGGAACCGAGGGAGCTGCTTTAACAATTAATGTCTGACAGTAGACAAACAGCTGAGTGCACATGCTCAGTAGCTCCCCCCCCCCCCACCTCCGAAGATAAAAAAAGAATGAATTCATGAAAAGTATTATTGATGAGACATTGACACTGATTTAAGAATGTCTTAAATTTAAGAATTAATTTTGCCGCTCACTTTGGAAAGCAGCTGGCATTAGCCAGCACACAGACTACTGACAATTGTACATTTTTTTTTAATGCAGAAAACTGGAACAACGTTTTGGTTAAATGACAGAGATTTGGGTTTTGTTTGTTCTTGTTTGAATTGAGTGCTAATTGCCTTAGGTAAATTAAGAGTAAGGCAGCAACAGCAAATCTGTGATGCAGCCATGAGCAGATGCAGGCTGTTTCCACAGCGCAGCTGTGATGTCATAGTAGGGAGTTCACCCCGGGGTCACAGTATTTCTAACTCTGTTATGGAATTTGGAATGTGTTTTTATGCAAAGCGACTGTTCCTTGGTAATGCCTCTAGAATGAGCCTCTGTGTTAAAAGTTTCAGTCTCTCAGTTGTAGCTGGGCTTCGCCGGTGTCAGAAATGCATTCATATTCATGCGAGTTATACCTCTGTGCAAAAGGTGTGATCTGAATATTGCGAAAAACCAGATGAATAATTTAATCGCCTGGACAAACACTGTAGAGAAAACTGCTCCTAATGATGGCATTCTCACTCACAGAGAATGTGATTTCCAGGACACTCCCATCAATTACTCAAAGTTCAACTTTACACACATGGATATTTATAGTGTGATTTCTTTCTGGGTTTCCCTTCTTCACAAAAACATTTGTATACAAGACCCTAAGTACTGTCAGTACTTCATGATCCTGTCACATGCAGTTGTATAGTAGTGCTGTAACAATAACATACGTTACACTTGCTGTGTTTTTAATAAGTTAGCTATTAATAGTTGTTACTGGGTGCAATGTTCTGCATTAAATAATTAATTTTGTCCATAAGGAATAGTGACAGTTGGTTCTAAGGTCAGAGAGGCAGTTGATTCTAAGGTCAGAGAGGCAGTTGATTCTAAGGTCATGGAGGGAGGTGGTTCTAAGGGCAGAGAGGCAGTTGGTTCTAAGGGCAGAGAGGCAGTTGATTCTAAGGTCAGAGAGGCAGTTGATTCTAAGGTCATGGAGGGAGGTGGTTCTAAGGTCAGAGAGGCAGTTGGTTCTAAGGGCAGAGAGGAAGTTGGTTCTAAGGCAAGAGAGGCAGTTGGTTCTAAGGGCAGAGAGGCAGTTGGTTCTAAGGTCATGGAGGGAGGTGGTTCTAATGGCAGAGAGGAAGTTGGTTCTAAGGGCAGAGAGGCAGTTGGTTCTAAGGTCAGAGAGACAGTTGGTCCTAAGGCCAGAGAGGCAGTTGATTCTAAGGGCAGAGAGGCAGTTGGTTCTAAGGTCAGAGAGGCAGTTGATTCTAAGGGCAGAGAGGCAGTTGGTTCTAAGGTCAGAGAGGCAGTTAATTCTAAGGGCAGAGAGGCAGTTGGTTCTAAGGTCAGAGAGGCAGTTGGTTCTGAGGGCAGAGAGACAGTTGGTTCTAAGGTCAGAGAGGCAGTTGGTTCTAAGGGCAGAGAGGCAGTTAGTTCTAAGGCCAGAGAGGCAGTTGATTCTAAGGGCAGAGAGGCAGTTAGTTCTGAGCGAGAGAGTGGTAGTATCTGCGAGCACAGAGAAACCGAGGTAGTCACTGTGTGAGAAACATAAACACAAAATAACCTCCATCCATCTGTGCCTGATGGAGTTACCGGAGCAGAATGATGCAGCGTGTCCCAGATTTCCTCTCTGATGAGATCCCTCTCGTCCGTGGCTTGTCTCTGAGCGCTTCGCCAAGTCTACTCACTTAGCCGTCGGTTTATTTTGTCAGAGCTTATAACGAGTGCGACTGTGATGTGTTTGTTTGTGTGTGTGTGCGTGTGTGTTTCTCGTGTCGGTCGCCACACCCCTTCTCTTTGTCGGCTGAAGCTGAAAGCCTTAAAAGTTTAACGGGACCCTTCTCCTGCTTGTCATCTCCCAAGGTTACACAATAAGGAGGGGGGGCCAACTGTTACGGCAACTACATTTCAAAATGTAATTATTGCAGAACAGGCATTTTGGAAGTTGCCCTGTAATGTGGCTCACATGCACTCACATATACACACACGCACGCATGCACGCACACACACACACAGAAACAGTATGTATATATATATATATATATATATATTGTTCTGTTGATGAAAGAGATAGTAAAGGCTCACAGAGACATTGATTTTCTTAGGTGCTTATAGTGAACTCAGACTACACTATCCCTCATCCCTCCACATCCTCCCAACCCACTCACACACATACACACACACACACAAAAAAATAATAAAAAAAACTCAATGGAAACGTGTGTATATATGACACCAGTATATCTCTGTTCTGCCCGAGGCATTGATGGTCCTTCACCCAAGTTATTCCACACTTTCATCCCCTGCTCCCTCAACGCCACCCAATTTATTTCCTCCTCTACACCCTCCCTCGCTGGCGTCCGGCTGGACCATCAGGCTTGTGGTCTGTTTGGCCATTTTGGCTCAAAGCTCGGGGCCTTCTGCCTCCGTTTCACATTCAAAGCTTAACTCGGTTTGAAGACACCCACAAGCACAGGCGGACAGGCTGAAGAAACATCGAAAGGATTACCAGACACGGTGAAATAAATGCCTGGATTTTTATTTGTTTATTTTTTTTTTTAATGTCTTTACTGTGCAATTTTACAGAGGAAACACGGATAAAGAGTTGAAAGGGGCTTTCCTATATTCGAAACAGAACAAAATAGCCTGTGTTTTCATTTAGGAACAGGACAGTTATTCAATGCCATTGCATGCCATGGTATTATGTGCAAGTGCAGTCAAGGCGTCTGAGGTTACTACTTCCTAGGTTACTTGCAACCAAACAGTATTTATACGAACGGAAACCTTTCAAAATTGTTTTTTTTTTTTTTTTTGGACTAAACTGTATTGATTAATAATTTAATAAGCTCCACCGCCAGGTGGTCAGAGACTTTTGGTATACCAGAAATTGTATGTTGACACTGTTTCAGGTCCTGCACCTGTATGTAAAAAAAAAGCAAAATAAATAAATAAATAAACAAAACAAGCGTCTCAGTTCAAACACACTGCCAGGAAAAAGGCAATTGAGGAAATCAGTTGTTGAAGTTGGCATTATATTTCATGGAGAACAGAGTTTCCCTGCGCTGTTTGGCTAATGAACTGGTGACAGAGTCCCAGGGTGGCACTGGGCAGTGGTCTCTAACTCACAGACAAGCCCATTGACATTTGTAATCCCCAACCGCTATTGGCTGAATTATTCCATATGAACGTCCGTGCTTTTTATCTTTTAAATGAAGCAGTGAACGATGCAAAGTCATCCACAGTTCAGCTATAGAGCAAACATGATTGTGAACTGCTCGCTAACTCTAACAGACTTTGTACAAGTGCAAATATGAAGAGATAACATTTTTAATTTGAACCTTATTCAATTAAAGTAAAATCCCCCTCAGATCAGAGTTAATTTAACACTGAAAATTTTATTATGCAAGGATTATTTTTTTATTTTATTTCTTTTATTTTGCTTAGAGGTATCAAAGCCTACACTCTCCCACACTTGTCCCACCCCTAATATTTTTTCAGCTTATACTGTGGTATTTATGTAATTTCATGCAGTGTCCATGTAATACTTAAAAATGAGCATATAAACTTATATGAAGGCCCAGTCATAGAAATGGCTAAAATGTGCCCCCGATGATGTCACACTGCTAAGACACAATACCTCAATATATGTGCCTCACATGGTTAAAGTAAAAATTTTCTAAAACCCTTAAAATGTTAAAAACTAAGATAACTTCAGTTATTTAAAACACACAGTTATATGAAACTCTTTTCTGAGTTTATTGAAAAATTTCATTAGAGTTTTAAAAGAAACCTGCTACTTGATGCCAAGAAAGTGTATCTTGGACCCACAGATCCATGCAAAATTTAATAACCCTGAGAAATTAATTCTGGTCTGTACCTTGGCTAATCACCAACCGCTAACATAATTAAGCTTGGGACTTGAATTGTGAGCACTGCAAGGTGCGCCATGCGCGGGCTCAGCTGCAGTGCCCCCGTTAGAAAGTTAGATGAGATAGCTCCTTTCAGCCAATATCAGGCTTAATATCCTTTATCACACAGCACCTCGACGAAGCCATTAGCGAGCACGGTCCCCCCCCCCCCCCCCCCTCCCGCCACTCGGATCTGTAAAATGGTTGAAGAGGGCAAGGCCTCGGCACAGCAGCAGGGCTTTAAGCCCTATGAGAGAGGGGAACATTAGATCCAAACCTCCACAACTTCTCAAGTTCAGCTTTTTTTTTTTCTTTTTTCTGGCTTTTTTATGGGAGTTCCATTTCGGAATTACAAAATGGAGCTGAGTTGTAAGCGTCTATTTTATTTATTTATTTATTTTTTATTTTTTATTTTTTTGTCTGTTATCTATACTTGATTATTCCTGGTCAGGGTCGTGAGAGGGGTGCTGGAGCACATCCCAGCATGCATTGGGTGAAAAGCAGGAATTCACCCTGGACAGGTTACCAAACTACAGCAGGGCTTCATTTGTTCATTTATTTATTTACAGGGGTTGAGGGAGGGGGGTATTCTACCTGATATTGTACATTACCGGTTTCTGAATGAAATATAAGAACATCATATCTGGATAAATTTTAAAAAATAAATAAATAAATAAATAAATGGATATGGATTTGGAATCAAGTACAAGGAAATATGTATCCAATGAGCTGAATAAATACTAAACATACAGAAGCAATAACAATTGGCATCGCAGGGTCTAAAGCCTGGACATGCTGGGGAAGACACAGCGTGCGGATTACACATCGTTAGGAGACCGGGAGACAAAAGAGACGAGACAAAGCGTGACTGAGGGGAGATAAGCGATGGATTATTTAAAAAAAGCTGCGTGGAGCAGACGCACACTGCGAGTGCCGGCTTAAAAAAATTCACAAAGTCTCTGGCTCTCTAACGCGTTTAGAGAAGGATCTCCAGAGCGTGGGAACGTCGGCACCTGAGGCTCCCGTCTACTCCCCGAGTAGGAGACAGCTCTCTGACTCCGCTTTTATGGCCCAAAGGCAAAAAAAAAAGTGGATTATTTAAAAAGAGATAAATGACACCGGGCACGGTTCGGTTTAAATAAACCCTGAATTTACTGTTTTGAATGATCTAAAATAGTAGCAGCTCTCCGTCTCGCCTGGGCTTTCAGGGCTCCAGGCGTGGAGACCCGGGTTTGGTGGGATTCACTTTCCACCGTCTGATGACCTTCGTTGTCTTGTTGGTTTAAAAGTTCATATTTCAGCGTTACACACCAATGCACTGATTCATTCCTACCTCAAACAGGGCCTTGACACTGTTTTGTTTAACCTGCACTGTATTATTATTATTATTATTTTTACAATAGGACAGATCTAGGTCATCGTCATCATCATCATCATCATCATTGTCATCATAGTCCTAATTAAAATTGCGCACACAAATATTAGTTTGTAGTTCTCTGTTTGTAGCACAGTTTAACTGTCCTGGGGTTAGAATGCCCTGTGTGCACAGCACAGTCGAACTGTCCTGAGGTTATAATGTCCTGTGTGCTCAGCACAGTCAAGCTGTGCTGTGATTAAAATACACTGCGTGTAGCTGTGTGTAGCACAGTCAAACTGTGCTGAAAGTAGAATACATTGCGTGTAGCTGTGTGTAGCACAGCTCCTCTGTTATGGGGTTCAAATGCTCTGTGCTCTTAGCTATGTGTAGATGTGACCAGATTTCACAATGCTCTTGGTTTGTTTTCATAAAGCACGTCATAATCAATCATTAGCTTCTACAGGGACAGGGAAATCAATAGACTTTTGCATGCTGAAATTGGCAGTTGGGTCTCTCTCTCTCTCTCTCTCTTTGGATGTTTATTTGCCTTTCAAGATCCTCCATTTTGTCTTTTTTCCTAAGTCCCTGTGATTTGCTGCCAGTGTACAGGCTGGCAAACTGCGTATGTCCACAGGAGCCATCTGGACTTCTCCAACAAACAAATAAATAAATAAAAATAAAAAATAAAATGAAATAAATGGATAAATTAACTATGATGTATAATTAAACATCATAACAGTGCTTTCAGATAGCTTCATGGGAGACAATCTTCCTTTACGCTGCATTGATCTACATTGCATCACATACATTTATCAGATGCTTTTATCCAGAGTTACTAACAGTGTAGGAGATGCATCATGCATGAGCTTGATCAATAAGAGCAATAGTGCCAGACCTGGCCAAAGGCAATCCCCAAACAGCTAGTGAAGTTACATCATCACAAAACCGCAAGCATGTTAACTGCTAGTTTGTGACTACAATGGAAAACCAATTTGTTTTATTGGGGAAAGTTATCAGGCAATCAGGCATTTCTTTCCATCAGAAAGGGCTGGGAATCAAGGCTGAATTCTTAATAGACGTCTCTGCTTTCCCCTACAGCTAAAACTCCACTAGTCTGCATAATCGCGCCATTATGAGATGGTCTCAGTTAAGATGGAGTCCAGATCTCTTAAAGTGATGGATTGTGCTCATTTTCCCTCACTGAAATAACACTTAAAAGCGCAAGACTATATTAACTTTGGATTCATGATCACATAAAACTGTCACATGTGCCCTAATTGCCAATCTGATAACTCCCACACATACATGGAGCGATTCTATAACAAATGCAATAACTGCACATTTATTACCCTAATCGTGATTATTAGTTAACACGAAAGGCTTGAGCCTAAAGTCTTAATCTTCATTTCCATTTTCCACACATTAAGCGGCTGAGCCCCAGAAAAGACACTGTCATGGATTTCGTAAACAGAGAAGTTATGCATCCAAAAGGTCTCCATGTGTCACAAGTGCAATCCACATTAAAACACTTTGCCATGCTTCAGGACTGCTTACTCAGTTCCACCCCTGTCTCCTATGTAAGGGCTGTAGTTTGAGTATGATGGTATGCTCTGGCCCATGAGCACCCAAATGGGCCCATTGAATAAAACAAATATTTTTTTTTACAAAATAAATAAATTAATTAATTAATTAATATGTTTTCTTAAAGCCTAATATATTCAAATATAGAACAAAATAAACAGAACATATTTGTTCAGTAGTCATCAACATTACACCAAGCGTACTACTGCTCACAGAAATGATTCACTGGAGGGAAGAACACAGTCATATGCATTTTTTTGCACGCACTTCATGAGAGAGCCTTAACTCCCACCAACCATCCATGGGTCCCGACACATGGGCTGGCAAAGCACAACAATGAGGATAGAAAGAAAAAAAAACAAACATTTTCCTTCCAAATGAACACGGCAAAACACAACATTTAAAAAACAAAATAAAGTGCAAGTGTGACGTCAAGGCAACAACTGATCACCATCATCGGTGTGCTGTAGGCGTACCTGTCACATACGTGATATTAATTTGGCATAAATGCAACCCACATATTCCCCCCTCTCCCAACAAGAAACAGAAAAAAAAAGCCCCAGATTCAAGGGCATGGTACAGGTAAAATTAATATCCAATATTAATCTCCACACCTCCTGTGACATGTACACACACTGTGTGCTAAATATAGCCACACAGCCGAGAGCGCAAATGTGCAACATTCGATCTCTTGCTCCCCCTCGATTGGCAGGCAATCATTAAAACCCGAGAGGTGTATTAAAACATGGACTTCAAGCGCAGCGGTACAAGCAACGCGTTCAAGTCAATCATCAGCGCGCCCAAAAGCCGTGAAAGAAATTTTTTTTTTCTTTCAAATTAAACGAATAAACGGAGAAAAGCACGATCCAGTTTCCTGCTATATATATACATACCTGTGTTTACTCTCTCACATTTTAAATATTGTATATTTTCATTAGAACAGTTTATTGTTTGTGACACTGCTGTGATTGTGTGACAAAAGCTTGCCAACGCAAAATTACGAGGAGAAACAAATGGTATTCCACGTAATACGAATGCTATTTTAAATGAATGCTATTTATGTATTTACTTTTCATATTTCACCGCTGGATGTCTTGTCAGCATGCTATCCCTAGCCTCACGCAAATGTTATTAATTCCATTTAACTGCATGATTTATTTCCTGATGCAAAGAAAACTGTTCTAGTCTAGTTCTAGGGCATGGCCTGCCTATTTGCATAAAATCACATTATTATGGGATAATATACCCCACCACATTGTGTACGCATTGTCGAGGGGCATCTCTAATTTCAAGTGGAATGGGAGGATTTTTTAATTTTACCCCCCTACCCCCCCCAGCCCCCCACCCACACACACACACACACACACACAGGCACACGCATATGCACACCAACACACACACACACACACACACACGTACACACACTAGACAAGCCAGTCAGTTAAGTGCCTGCTCTCTGGTCAGTCAAAGCTTCGGCCCATGAATTGTGGCTAATCTAATCAATTAGAATGAACTGCAAATGGCCATAGAGAGCAATAACGGATGATCCAAAAAGAATGCCTGCGTTAAAATGACACATTCTTCTTATGAGGCTCAGTTCTAATGTTGACCCTGCGTTCAATCGCTGATTTTGACTTCATTCACAAGTCAGGATTCAAGTGAGAAGTACCTAGATTATATGTTTTACAAATAAGAATATATATATATATATGGTTGGAGTCCTGTTCTATGTGGTCACTTCTGGCACCACGATCTTTACTTCACTGTAGTGTGTTTTTTCTGCACCTCTGCACCTTGAACTGATGCACTTGTTGTAAGTTGCTCTGGATAAGAGCGTCTGCTAAACGCCTGTAATGTAATGTAAAAAAATGTATATATATATATATATATATATATATATATATATATACATAACAATGACATTAGTCACCAGTATCTGTCCAGTATTTCTGTCCCTAAGAAACAGTGCATTAGAAAAGAAGCGAGTTGAGAATGACGATGTCCACAATCAATAAAACAGACCGCAGAACGCAAGGATCATGGGGGGGGGGTGTTGGGGGAACGTAAGCAAAACGGGTCAGAGAAAATGAAGTAAGCGCACAGTGAGAATTCACCTTTCAGTGCTCGGCTGCTCTAAACGCGTTTCAGTCGGGGTGACCGACTGGCCGGAGAGCGTTTTCGGAGAACCGAGGGGAGTGACGCACGAATCCCGTGTAGTCGGGTTATGTCGAATCAATCCACTGCAGAGCACTTCAAACCACCCTGACATTTATCAGAGGGCAACCAAGGGTAATGCTTTTTTAGGAAAAGTCATTGGAGCCATGTAACTCCATCATAGGACACAGAAATTCTCTAGAACACTTATTTATTTGTTTGTTCGTTTGATCGTTTCCATTAAACTCTCTCCTCTGTGATTGTCTTTATTTGCTCCGGTGAATGGTTGTTTTTTTTTTGTCTGTGTGTGTTTGTCTCCTCTTTTGGGCTCAATCCAACTTAATTAAAATTGGACTTACATAAAGCTTCAGGATAACAACGCTGAATTGTGCAAGTGCTTTTGAACTGCTTTCGCCTAATGATGCGGAAAGAAAAAGGGAAGAAGAGGGCATGCATTTCATAGATTCTGAGGAGATAAGATGGCCTCTCACAGAGATCATGGGCCATAGGTTTGAGTTCCGAAGCTCTGGAGAACTGCTTCTGTTGTGCTTCTGAAAGGTGCTTAACCTGTGTTGCTTCAGTAAATACTCAACAGAATAAATCGACCGGATGTTAAAGAATATGGCCTGTGTAAGTAGCTCACCTCGTGGAAATAAAGTATAAAAGAATGTTCACAAACTTGCCGTTTGAACCTTGAAGGATCTGGATTTACTGGGATTTTGAGGACCGAGGTTTCAAAGTGGATCCTGGCCGTCTCCTCTTGCAGCCAGACCGTCTCGTTGACTTTGAAGAAGAAAGCCGTAAGAACCTCTACGAGTGTAAAGAAGTAAAAGTAACCCCATTGGAAACGCGTCTGTATCCGCCCAACCTTTACTCCCCCCCCGTCGAGCGCATAATCGCGGCGTTGCAGGAACACGGTGTTTACCTGCACGCCCGCGAATGTTTCCGTCTCTCTCATCCGGCGCGAATCGCGTGAACAGCGCGCGGTTCAAGGATGAGCGGCGAGGATGAGCGGCGAACCGAGGGGCTCTTTCTCACGGCGAATTCGGAGGGCGTCGGTTGAAAGCGCTCGCGAGCTCGCCGAGGCCGCCCTCTTCGCTTCACGGCGGGATAAGAGCCGGCGTATTATATTCGACACCTCTGATGGATTAACGTCGCGCGTTACACACGTGCGTTGATCGAGGCATGAACTTAGAACACCGTTCCTAGCGCTCGGTATGGATGCAGCTGGCACACATTTAGCCTTACCAGAATTACTAGAACTCGATTCATGAGAATGAATCTTTACTCACGGGCGTGAGAATTGTTAGCCGGCTGCATCTTTCCTCACTTCTCTGAGAATGCAAACGCTCCGGATAAGATTGTCTGCCTATGTAATGTGCTGTAATGTAAAGTAATGCCAAGCCGGTGTATGGGGGGGGTTCATGCTCTGCATTATGGTATAGTAGGAGATGAGTGTGTTAAAATGCAAGAGAGCCGCTTGTTCAGTCAGCCAGAAAGGCTCGCCTCTCAAGGGTGCGTTCTGTCAGTATCTTTATGTCTGTCCTGCTGTGAAGAGGGTCTTATCGCGCCGTTTTTACATCTGGATTTCGGGGCGGCGGCACGTACTTCATTTTCACAAAAGCACCGGGAAGAGGGGTGTTTATCGAACCCCTTTGAATGTGAGAAGGAAATTCGGCAATTACTCATGCTAATACCTCCCCGTCCCCAGTCACACTCTCTCTCTCTCCGGATGATCTAATTTCCTCAAAGAAGTGGCAGCTCAATCAATATTTTCAGCCAAAAGGGAAAACAGGAGAGCGTCAGGCTAATCTAGAGAATGATGGCTCACTCGGAAGCTGGGGTTTTGACACTCTGCGAGAGACACGCCATTTTATAACTCCTGCTCTTGGATATTGTTCCTGCTTACATAACTGTCATTTTTATATATATAATTATTTTTTTTACGGTCCAAACACATCAGTGGTTGCCAGCTGCAAGGTATTGTGGGACATCTCAGAGCCTCGCCCTGATCGATATCTCGGTAGCTTGAAATTATTGGCCGTAAACTATCATATCCCCCACTGATGTACATAAGATGGTGGATTTGAAATATATACATATATATATATATATATATATATATATATACACACACACACACTTTTCTTTTCTGGAAAAATCACTGAGGAGTTAACAACACTAAGCCTGGCATGGAAAATGAGCAGAAAAAAGAAAATGAAAATTTAGAAAGAGTGCTAATTAAACACCTAATTAAGCATCTCGCACACAGTGAAAATGAAGCAGTAGCCCTGTAGCTAAGGGAGGCACTATGAATATAAATAAATAAAAAAAGAAAAAAGTCTGCAAGGAGCTAATTTCATAGCAGGGTACTGGTACGGATATTTTAAAAAATGTCTGTAGGCTGACTGCAGGGTGAAATTACATTGATACATTAAAAAATTAAAATAAAAGTGTTTTATGTGTGCATGTGTGTGTCTGTGTGCGTGTCTTTGTGTGTGCAAGTTTGAGTGTGTGTGTGTGCATGTGTCTGTGTGTACATGTTTAAATTTTGTATATCACCCTGTGTTTCACAGACTAGCGACCCCCTGCTGGTCGATCGGGGCACCTGCGGGCCGCGCACCCAGGCGACGTGCGATGAGCAGTTTTCCTCTGACTCGGCTCCTCCGCGGCGGGAAAAGGTAGCGGGCTGCCGACGCCGCACGTTTTGGAGCAGAACCGCAGAGCTCCACGCTCTCCCGCGGTGGCATGGACGGGGCTACGATGGCAAATGATTGGACACACAGGGTGACAGGGTGTCCTGTCTCAAAAAATAATGGTTTTCTAAACAAACAGGGATACAAATCAGGGTGGAAGACAGACATGCTCAGTCCCGCTTTGGGTGCCATTATGAAAACAAACACATAAATATATAATAAATTAAACTTTTTTTTTTTCTGGAAATAGAACATTTGAAATGTTACTCTTGTTAATCCCCCCCCCCCCCCCCCCTTCCTTTTCGCTGCTCACTGATTCCTTTATGTAAAAAATTGCTTATTTCCGTGGACGTATAAAATAAATAAATAAACAGTGCACATAACCGCATGTTAAGATAATGGGGGGACTGCTGTAACAAATATGTCCGAGCGGAAAGCCGCAGGGCTAAGCCGACGGCTAATTAAGCTGTCTACAGCCAGCGAAAGAAAACGAAGAGACACAGAAAAGGCAGGCGAGAGAGAGCTAATATTATAATGTCACACAGGGCTGTTACAATAATTTATATTTTCCATTTCAGGACAGTCGCTGAATAGCATCCTGCCCACCCACCCACACACACACACACACACACACACACACACACACTCATGCACGGGCATTTGTTGATTTAGCTGTAATGTCTTGTTTGACGTCGCATGGCTGTATTAGCATTTTCTTTAATTAAACATGTTGGTACACTGTTAAATGCAATGTCAGAGTAAAGTGCTGTCTGATGAAACTGCCACCAAATACAGAGGATGTGAAACACGCTGAGCTGAGAACATCGAACGTTTCGGCGTTTTTTAAACACAGCTGTGTTTTGCCCCAGTATCTGTCATCGTCGAAACTCAATTTTTATCTTTTGATATGTTTGGTGTGCCAAAAACACTTCCTTTTTTTATCAGTGCAGTTAGAAGCCCAGAAGTATGTCTGAAGAGAAAACTGCAGCTGTTCCACCACACTGGGAGCAACATGGGAGAGTGGTGCCAGAACAGTGCGGAGGAAATGTTCTTTCCTGGTAGGAAGCATCAGAGACTTACTAATGAAAGATACGAGAGTGGCTTTGAATTATTAAAAACTTCTGGTCAAAACATGTCACCGAGACACGACGCTGGGGTGGTCGCGATGTCAGGTTGTCACCAGACAATACATGCTGGGGAAAAGAAATAAATAAATGTTGCCACTTAAATTCTACAAAATAGCAAAAGCTCTCGAAACAAGCAAAGAAAAGCTCCACCTTGGCTGGATAGGGAGGCCTTTCTATTTCATATCAATCAGGTAATGGGCAGCAGGTGCGGGGATGAACAGCATTAGTGCTCAGGTAGTTGGGAGAGGTCATCTGGCCCAGAATTCTCCCTCCTCAACACACATTATAATTACCCAGCAACCCCTGCTTCACAGGGCTAGAAAACTAAGCTAGGACTGAAGCACACTGGATAGAGAGGCAGAGGGAACTAATAATAATAATAAAAAAAACAGTGTGGCTAGCAGGAAGGCTCAGAAAATGAGCAAGACACCATGGTGGGTAGGGCACAACAGAGATAAACTAGCATTTAGCAAGTTCCAAGGCAATGGGTACAAGAAGGACAAGACACTTTACTTTGATTAGTAGCCGTTATTTGTGGGAACGTGACTTAGTTTTGTCTCTCACGTGCAAGCTTTTCGTGGACAGAAAAGAAGAAATGAGATGGGAGGAGGAGACAGGAAAAGAGGGGAGAAGAAAGGAGAGGAGAAGAAAAAAAAGAAGAAAGGAGAAAAGAGGGAAAAGAAGAGAGTAGAAGAAAAAACAGATGGGAAGAAAGGAGAGGAAACTGAGGAAGAGAGACACAGAGAGAGAGAGGAGAGGAGAGCTGGCAGACAGTGGCAGATAGCCCTGAACATCATGCGCTGGTCTCTGCCACCTGTCATATCTATTTGAATAAAAAAAGAAGAAGAAGTGCAGAGGCAGTTTCCCCTTGACTGGATCAATGGAGAATTCAAAGCATCCTAATTCCCTTCGGCGATGCCTGCCCAATGCGCTGTCCTCGCTGCAGAGTCTTCGGTAGGTCTGCTATGTGTGTGCACACAGCCTGTTTTTATCATTTCTCCAAGAAAATACATCGAAACTCCATCAAGGCCGCAGCAACATTTCTCAGACTACCTACGGTGGCTGCCCATCCATGATGCAGGGTTGATTATTAAGGCCTGGAAGCGTTTGATATTTATGGGGAAATCATTGATGTTTTATGTGGTTTTTTTTTTTTTTTTCATTGAGTGTATAATTTTTCTTCATTTATGGTGGAGTATATGTCCACCCCCAGGCTTGTTTCGGAATTGATTTTTGGAGCGAGCTTGACATGACTAGAGACAGGAGTGCTTCCAAATGGCACAAGAAAGATACAAATTACCCAGTGCATTTCATTCTAAATATTGAAATAAAGACATGTGTTGTTTTCCTTGTTTATTTATTTGTGGTGAAAGATCGTGAAAAAAAAGTGCATCCGTGTGTGTGTGTGTGTGTGTGTGTCAGCTGAAGGAGGTTTTATCCATGTTAGGTGTGAAACGCAGTGCTTTCTGTCTCATATGTCCAATAGTGACCAAGAACATTGGCTTGGACTCAAACCGCATTTTATTTCAAAATTAAAGTCTTCATCTTCCCCAACACAAACATGACAGCCACCGTCTGCATTGTCCTGCCAGTCTGTGAGAAAAATAAACAGTGAACATAATACAGACACACACACTCTCTCACACACACACACACACACACACTCTGGCTTACGCACAGGCACATGCACACACATACACACACGTGGTGTTCATGCACAAATGCCTTTGTGGGTGTGTGTGTGCATGCACCTGTGTGTAAGAGTGTGTGTGTGTGCACGTGAGAGTGTGTGTCTGCATTATGTTCACTGCATGTGTGCATGAACACCACGTGTGTGTATGTGTGTGCATGTGCCTGTGCGTAAGCCAGAGTGTGTGTGTGTGTGTGTGTGTGAGAGAGTGTGTGTGTCTGTATTATGTTCACTGCGTATGCACATGAACACCGTTTGCGTGTGTGTGCGTGTGTGTGTGTGTGTGTGCGTGTGTGTGCGTGTGTGTGCGTGTGTGCGCGTGTGTGCGTGTGTGTGCGTGTGTGCGTGTGTGTGTGTGTGCGTGTGTAAGCGAGAGTGTGTGCGTGTGTGTGTGTGTGTGTGCGTGTGTGTGCGTGTGTGTGCGTGTGTGCGCGTGTGTGCGTGTGTTTGCGTGTGTGTGCGTGTGTGCGTGTGTGTGTGTGTGCGTGTGTAAGCGAGAGTGTGTGTGTGTGTGCGTGTGTGTGTGTGCGTGTGTGTGTGTGTGTGTGCATGTGTGTGCGTGTGTGTGTGTGTGTGTGTGCCTGTGTGTGTGTGTGTGCGTGTGTGTGTGTGAGCATGTCTACACGTGTGCAGCCCCGTGGGGTGCATGACTCACTCCCTGGAACAGGCATGGCGGATCAGCCGAGGCGGACTGTGGGCTAACCGCAGGCAGCCCCTCATTAGCAGCTGCGGAATGGCCTCTCCCAGGCCCTCATGCATAAAGATGCCCTGTGCGAGGAGCGCGGCTCCGATACCAACACCGCTCGCCTCTGCGCGCGGCTAGCTGCCCGGTATGCTAATTCCGTACCTGTGAGACCATCGCAGCACCCCTTCCTATTTACTGAGTGCTGTTCCTCATGTTTTACACACACCACCCCTCCACCACCACCCAAAACCCCCCCAGGAGCATTAAACTTTAATTAAAGGCAGGCCGACATAAATGGAATAGAGAAGAAATTGAGACAGAGAAGGAAAAATATTTTCAAAGTGTGTTCATCTAAGTGTGTTCATGCGTTCAGAGCGATTTTGCCAGCGTGACGGTCGCGTGAGCTTTCATTTGCGACACGTATCTGTGATGAAAGTTAAGAAAAGAGATGCGCTGTGGATGTGGTAAGGTGTTGGGAAAGCACGCACCTTGAATGTGTATAGTTTCATAATGAACTAAAGCTATGCAGGCGGACTGATAATGTTATTGCAGACAAAATAGCATTAAAATTAAAAACTGGCTCTACAAACGTTAATTCTTAAGGCTTGAATTCATAAACTGATCCCCAAGCATTCCTGAATTGCCTTTCCGTATATTTACGGGACAAAATGTTCTTTTCTCAGGAGAACATGTATTTACTGACCATCCAGGGAATGTGTCTGGGGGTGATGGTGGTGAAACTGGCATAAAATGCATCTCATGCCTGGACACCTCTTTTTTTAACATTCACAATCAGTGTGATAAGTACTGCACGCCCTTTCGTTTAAAAGCCAGAATAGTTTTCCTGAGAAACAATGACCATTATTACTCTGTTTGATAAGAAGGAATCTCTCTGACTCAAGTGAGTTCATGACACTTCTTACGATTAATCCACAGCTTTAGGGCCTTCTCTCTATGCCTGCTCTCTTTCACAGAGTTAAGCCATCTGGCTTACATTATGTGTCATACGGGGACCAGCTTGATCCAGCATTAACGGTAAAACTAAAATAGCGTGATATCTATGGAATTAAGTAAGCATTGCCCCATGGTGCATTGCAATCCGGAGTTCTTTTGACGTCCGGTCAATTGAGTTATTTTCCGTGAGTGAGAGTGTGTTAAGTTCACCAAGCAATTCATTACAATTGCAAAAACCAAAACATACGATCTGCATAGATGGGGATTAACTTGAACTCCTCTGTGGAACCTGTTGTTAATTCTCAAGGCAAGAAGACTCATCTCTTCAAACTATACCTGGACTAGCTAACTACTGCCGCTCTCCAGGGCATTCACAATCTGGGATCATTTTTATTATACCAGTCCCTCTACTTTCTAACTATAGCACTTTCATGTTACATGTACCTCCATCCAGCACTTATATTATATCGTTATCTTGATGTTGTAGCTTTTCATGCAAATATTTGACTAAAAAATGTGGGCAAGCATGTGTGTGCATGTGTGTGCATGCGTGTGTTTGTGTGCGTGTGTTTTTGTGTGTGTGTGTGCATGTGTGTGTGCATGTGTGCGTGCATGTATGTGTGTGTGTGTGTGCATGTGTGTGTGCATGTGTGCGAAGGTGTGTGCGTGCATGTATGTGTGTGTGTGTGTGTGTGTGTGTGCATGTGTGTGTGTGTGCGTGTGTGTGTGTATGCATGTGTGTGTGTGTGTGTGTGTGGGGTAAAATCATTGCTGATATTTCTGATAAATTTCCAAAGACAAGCAGAGGAAACCAAGGCTTTGCAGGGAAAAGGTAACCACGGTAACCTCCAGCACCTGCACAGTGCAATCATCCCGTCTCTCCCACTGACAGCAAAACAAGCAAGAGGGAGGCCTGCTGAGTTACAACAAAAACTTTCCGGAAGTTTCCCCGCGTCCGCGATCAGGAACTCTCTGTCCAATCCCCACAGTGGCACCATTACGCATATTTATTTCCATTACAATGTCAAGGTCCACAGCCGGCTCTCTTCCGTCTGCATTTCAGAGCAAGAACTGCGCTACGAGGGGGGGGTTTAATTTAATTCTGCGGTTACGCCATTAAGGACACTTTAAATGAATATTTCAGCATCTGCAGCGGGTTCTGATTACTGGATTCCAGACTAAGAACATGGCCTGAGGAGATTCTGGGAGGGATTCTAAATTACCGGGACCCACGAAATGAAACTAATATGTATATTAGACAGGCGGGGATTCTCAAAGGTACACGGGATCCCCGCTGAGGAAGGAAACTGAAATATAAATAAATAAACAGCGGGCAGGGGCCAGCTTTGATGCATTTTTATTTAATGATCGCCACTTTGGAAACCCAGCGCCCGAACACTCAGGAGCATTCATTCATCAACGGTGCTTAATTAGACACAGAAACAGTTTGCTGGTCAAAGTGAATTTATGTATGCATGCGTTTGTTTATTTATTTATTCATGCGAGAGTTCTGCGGAGGCAGGCGACTGAGCCGAGTCGAATCGATCTCTACGAGCCGCGCGGACCCGTCGTTCCGTTTGATGCAGAGCTGCAGAGGACATTTTGGGTCGTCTTTTATGAGCTGACCCTGGAACTTCCCCGTGGCCTTGTACAAGGCTTGGACAGATTTACTTCAGATGTGATTTCAAAGAGCTGCCGGGCCTTTAAAGAGACAGTGGAAAGAGATGCTTTTTCATAAACACGGGCCCCCATGAAAAATAAAATAAACATATGCCAGCCGAAAGAGTCTATAAAAGAACTAGATCAATAATTATACAAGAGAACTAGTAGTAGTACTTGTTGCACACACACTCTCTCTCACACAGAAACACACACACACACACACACACACTCAAACATGCACACACATGCACGCAAATACACACACATGTACACATGTGCATGCACATATTCAGTATTGAGAAATGCTTGTCACCAATTGTATATTTAAGAACACCAAAATGTTTTGATTTTTTTTACATTTTATTTAATATTTTATTTTAAATTCTACATTGCTCCTAGTCCTTTTACTAGAACCAATATGTGGATGCGTACCAACCCTAGTGCCAGTGGCTTCTTGATTGGATTTTGACATACTGACGCTTGGTTTTAAAACCTTATAATGAATAAAATATCCAGCTATCTTGCTGAATTAAGGATTCCGTCTTGGTGCCACTGTACATTTATGATGATTGATGATGATGAGAAGGATGGAGGCGACAATAACAATGATGACTCATCTTATTCCCGCTTTGTGAAATGCAGTTTTCCGAACAGACATGGCAGCTCTGGTGTACCGGATGGTATTAAACTTCCAACGAGGACCAATGTTCAATCAAAAATTGTCCTTAAATTTGACTTATGAATAAAACATAACGGTATGATTTATCTCTCGCAAGCATGACTCGGCAAGCTCAGCAGCTACCAAAACTTACTTTCTAGACTGTTTGTGAAGTAAACTACAAAGTGTGCCCAACTGTGGAATTCGGTTCCAACAGAGAAGTGTCAAGAAAGGATGACACACAGGGCCATATTTACTAAGGACTGTGTTTTTTTATTTTTTTTTTACAAAGAAGCCAAGAATATTTTGAAACTGACAGACTTTTTGTTTTTGTTTTTTTGGCTCAAATGATCACTTGGCCGTGATGCAGGATTTTTTTTTTTTTTTGGGGGGTTCAAAGGTCAAACAAGTATGGTTTGATTCCAGACCTCAGTTTGAGAGAGGGGGGTCCCAGCCTGGCACAGTCTGACTGTGGGGGGGGGTCTGACATTAAGCGCTATGCTGATAATTTGAGAACGCGGAGAAACATTTATTATTTTATTTTATGTCAATTTTATTTTCCAGCAAAAAATAAATGAAAACATTTTAAAAAAAAATAAAAAAAAATGCATTGTAATATTTTCCATTCTTGCTGACAAGGTTGCCAAGGAGACCTCAGAGATAACATTAGGAACTGCTGAGCAAGGGGCCCATCAGAACACAGGTGTCAAACAGGATAAACCGCAGCACAGTGAGTCGCTGTTTGAGTCGCACAGGTAAATAAATTTGCTTTTCCTCCCTTTTTTTTCTTTCTCATTAAAATCATTTGTTCTATTTTTAACTCCCTGAAATCCACATTTCCCCTCTGGGGAGTCTGGCACACTGGCTCCTGAGGAATTCCACTAATGTAATGAATAGAGGAAATGCATCACACTTCTCTAAACAGAATGTGATTTAAAGTGACAGCTGCATATGCAGTGATCAGATGACATAAACAAGTCAGTGAGAATATCAAATAAACATTGACAGACAGTGCCTACATTAGTTTGAATCACAAACTTGTTTTTTGGTTTTCTGTTGACTCTGCTTTCTGTAAACTTGTTTATTGCATATCGAGGGCATTTAAATTTTAGCCAGTTATCTGCACCACACGGTTGAGCAGTATGACATCGTCAGCTTCACCACTTCATGTTTGAAAGTGTGAGTACATAAACATAGCAGACGGAAGACTGTAAACATGTTTGCCTAAGTCCTCCACACATTAGAGTGTAGATTGTTTATCAGCGGTGTCCCTATTAGGACAATACGAAAATAATGTGCAGACACGGAACGTGCACACGCAGCAGTAGGCTCTTCGTTTGTCTTATAATTCGATATTTATTATGCGTTTATCGAATGTCTCACTTCTAATTCATGCTGACATTTTTTAAGGAGAAGCAATCAAACTGTTTAGACAGATAACTCCTGTTGGTAGTCTCTGATTGTCTGACATTACCCGCTTGCAGAAAATAACACAATGCCCACGCCTAATTATTTTGATTGACATCTATGAACATAATTACCGCTACTCAATCTGACGCCATAACTTAGTTTAGAAAGTGCAGTAGCTCCCTGCCGCATGTAATGATGGAAACATCGGCATTCTCATTGGCTGCCCTGCTCTCCCTCAGGTAAGCAAACCCGTGTCGTCCCGTGGACAGAGAGGGTTAGGCGTTCTCTATCTCTCCCTCGTTCTCTATCTCTCCCTCGTTCTGATGCACTTTGAGGCCACGGGCCTGGGGTACGATGCCGTGAATTTGAGGAGGACATTTCCAGGTTGTTTCTCGGCAGCGTGGTGCATTTGCAAGCAGGGACGCACAGGACAGCGTCTGAGCCCGGGGGAGCCCTGTTCCAGGAGAGGTCAGTGTCCGTTTCTGGTTTTTTTTTTCTGCTTGGTCAGTTAGATCGGGGGAGGGGGGGGGGGGGGTTTCCAATCCGGTCGTGTCCAAAAAGAGCAGGTTTGGGTGCCGCCTGGGTGCAACACTACAACATCTGATTCAGCTGATTGACGAATCATGGTCTTCGATCAAGACTTCAGTAATTAGAATCAGGAAAACTAAAACAAGAAAAAAAAGAGGGTGAAGGAAACGCTGCATGACATATTTAGAACACAGACGACACACACAACAAAATGAGAGAGAGAGAGAGAGAGAGAGAAAGAGAGAGAAAGTTATGTTTTTTTTCTTCCTCAATCACCACAGTTTGACACAAAATAAATAAATAAAAATAAATAAAATACTTTAACTGCTGATTGGGGACACGATGCCTTTGTTTGAGAGTAAAAATGATAGAGAACTTGAAAGTACCCAGGGTATGAAGATAAATGTTTTATCTTTTCTTTTTTTTTTTAGATTTCACGGAATAAATCTATTTTCAGTTAAAAGGACGTGTTTTGAAACACAATTTTTATTACCCCAGAAGCCTCTGATAAACCAAGTGAAGATTAAAGAGTGATATACTGCGCCAGCTCTGGCTGACTTACAGAACATTCGTTTTGAACAGGAATAATTTGTATTATGAAGCCCTATTTTGTTGTATGTAGCTGAAGTATGAAATGAAGGTCATAGATGTTTACAATACGCAATATCTCAGTATGCCTTACAATGGACAACTGACTAGTGTAATCAAAACATGTAATGCTATATAATACATTTGCCTTTTTTTTCAAGAGGGATGTGGTATTAATGGCTGTTGGTTTGAAGAAAAGACATTAACTGAATGTGACTACACACATTTTCCTCTACTTACAAGTCTGCTGACTTTGGTTGCAATGTGAAGTTGCCTTTAACGCTATTTAGAGTTTTTTGCAATTTACAATTTAATCAGTCGGCAGCAGATGCTTTTTAGCAAAAGCTGCATTTAGCGTGATAAGCAAGCACCAAAAACTGGAGCAGGAGATCAAAGTTATAATCAAATGAGTGTCACCACGGAGGTGCTTCAACACCTGCAAAATTAACTCACAGGCTAAAATTGTTTCTCTGAAACACGCTGAAGTTAATCAGCTTTCTTGCTCATCTTGCATCTTGGGTGACAGCAATTTGCATATTACTCAGCAGTTGCTACCAGGGGGATCAGTTGTTTCATCCATCCATCCATCCATCTATCTGTCCATCCATCCATTTTTTAAAATTGCTTACACCTGGTCAGGGTCGTGGAGGGCCAAGAGGTGGGGGGGGGGCAGGGGTGCTGGAGCCTACTGTATCCCAGCGTGCATTGGGTGAAAGGCGAATTAGGTGGTTGCATCATTTATTTAATTTTGTATTTTACTTATTTATCGTGAGTGTTAACCCAGTGAAATACAATCTAGCATGACATGCATACACAGAAAGATTTTCAGTGTTAAATCAGCTCTTACAGAGTACATAATGGCCCGGTCTAACTCACACGTACACTGGAAGAGCTGCAGTGACGCTGGACATACTGTGTGGCTGAACAAGCGTTCATACGCCCTCGCACGTACACTGGAAGAGCTGCAGTGACGCTGGACATACTGTGTGGCTGAACAAGCGTTCATACGCCCTCACACATACACTGGAAGAGCTGCAGTGATGCTGGACATACTGTGTGGCTGAACAAGCGTTCATACGCCCTCACACATACACTGGAAGAGCTGCAGTGATGCTGGACATACTGTGTGGCTGAACAAGCGTTCATACGCCCTCGCACGTACACTGGAAGAGCTGCAGTGATGCTGGACATACTGTGTGGCTGAACAAGCGTTCATACGCCCTCGCACGTACACTGGAAGAGCTGCAGTGATGCTGGACATACTGTGTGGCTGAGCAAGCGTTCATACGCCCTCGCACGTACACTGGAAGAGCTGCAGTGATGCTGGACATACTGTGTGGCTGAACAAGCGTTCATACGCACTCACACATACACTGGAAGAGCTGCAGTGATGCTGGACATACTGTGTGGCTGAACAAGCGTTCATACGCACTCACACATACACTGGAAGAGCTGCAGTGATGCTGGACATACTGTGTGGCTGAACAAGCGTTCATACGCACTCACACATACACTGGAAGAGCTGCAGTGATGCTGGACATACTGTGTGGCTGAACAAGCGTTCATACGCACTCACACATACACTGGAAGAGCTGCAGTGATGCTGGACATACTGTGTGGCTGAACAAGCGTTCATACGCACTCACACATACACTGGAAGAGCTGCAGTGATGCTGGACATACTGTGTGGCTGAGCAAGCGTTCATACGCCCTCACACATTGAATGCACTTGCATGCGTTTCGGGAATATAACTAAATTATTTACGCATGTGAATTTTATCACCACGAATCCTGCTGATGATGCCAAGAACACTTTTCAGTGACATTTCATTCCGCAATTGGCTTTTTTCAGCTCAGAACTCGCTAATGTGTTCCGTGACGCCGCGAACTTGATGTGCGAATACATCCCTGGGAATTGCGGTGCATCTCAGTTGCTGAAACTTCAGAATGTTACTTTTTCAGAGGTAATGATGCCAGCGCTGTTTCATGGGCCTGTGAGTGTGCTTGTGTGTGTATAAGTGATTTTGTGTGTGTGTGTGTGTGTGTGGGGGGGGGGGGGGGTTAATGATTTGTCAAATGACCGTGTGCTCTGTGTGTGCACCCTGCAGTTATTTCCATATGCTATGACAGACAAACTGTGCACACAACGCGCGCCTCCAGGAGCCATCTCAGCCAAACTCAGCATGCATACGGTAGTATCAAAAATTAGCTTTCCAAAATGTCAATGGGAAATATGTCTATTTAGGTCACATGTGTGGCAGTGCTTGCAATGACAGTCTTCTGGAGTTATGAATTATTGGCTGCTTTGCCTGTCTCAGTCTAGGGTCTATGTCTATGGATGAGCAGGGCTTCATTATACATGTCAGATTGCATTATTTAGACAAACGTTATATTTAAAACGTATATTTAAGTTCTGAAGCCAAAAGACAAACTTGTGAACTTTTCTGTAATTGCGTTTCAAACGACCAGACCCACTTCCGTTATTCGGTACCACAAAATTGAAAGCAGTCGGCCTTGAAAAATGAGAAATTAAAGTTGTAAAGCAGGCTAGTGTGGCCATGTTTAAATGATAAATAATAGCCTAAAAAAAGCAAACATTTGTTGCTTATTTGTCTTCAAACATCCTTGGTTAACTACGGTTATTCAAAAACATATAGAGGTCTGTTTTTATTTGCACACCAGACTAATGTCTTGTTTTGTTCAACAGGCAATAGCCTAATCCATTATGCTGAATAAAGCGGTTGTTAGTAGTAAATAGATTTTGGATGAGGGCAGGAGTGATTTAGGCAGCGAAGTAAAGTGGTGCGAGAATGGAATTTAATGTTGTGGTTGTGGGCAGGAGTGGGATGCAAAAAAGCAGTCCTGCACAGATCTCTTCTTCTTCTTCTCCTTCTTCTTCTTCTCCTCCTTATTATTATTATTTTATTGTCATTGTTGAAAACGGATTATTGACATAATGTGGGCATGGCATTTAATTCGCTAAAAAGATGTCTCTGTTTCCCTGGAAACAGGAAAAAAAGAGAGAAAAAAAACAAAAAAACTGTGACACTAAATGTTTTTATTTCTATTTTTCCTTCGACGAAATACCCAGCACGACAAAATCCGTTTTCACCCCTGATTATCCATTCCGACCGCGGAGAGCTGGGAGTTGAGGCGAGGAGGGGGGCGTAAATGAATAAATGCTTTTTTTTTTTTTGCAGAAAGTACACAGCGTGCGTGCGATATCGCCAGCGACTGGACGCGCGGAAATCTTCGAGAGGTTCTCCAGCTGCGTCTCGCTCGGCACTTGATTGCCGGGCCGCGGGAGTAGCGCGTGACTCCTGCGTTTGTTTTCCAATCTTCGTCTTCAGAGGGCCGCGCGGCGGCGGCGGCGGCTGACGCCGGACCGTGATTGGTTCCCCGAAAAATCAAACGCGGTCACAGCGTTCCGCTGAACAGCGAGCGCTCTAAAATGTCCAGCGTTCGGCCAAATTTCAAACGAATAATGAATGGATTCTGTCGGAACAATTTTTTTATTTTTTTTTAAAAGAATTTTGAGGGAACAAATCTTAAAAAAAATTTTCTCGCAGTCCAAGCAGGGATCTAATTGGCATCGAATGTCCAAAAAGAAAACAGAAATAAAATGAAATTGAATTAAACAAAACAGCATTCCATTAAACATGTTGACTCTTTCGTTCAGTTTGTGTACAAAAATTACCAAATGAATCGCCAGGCTGTAGATAAGACTTACAGACTCACAGAATAAACATTACAAACTAAATGCAATGTTGGTTAACGATTAAACTAAGCAAGTTTAAAACTTCAGATATACATCCACTAATCACTCATCCTGATAGAATACTGAATCTACAGAACTATGATCCGGACTAAATCTAGAAACGTTTAAAAATGGCAATACCCCAGTAACCATCTGGCCACTATTTACACATTAATTCATTTATGTCTGATCCTTTTTTCAGACAGTCAGAGAGGATGTGGGATTCAGGTGGTAAACATGGGCAAAGTCAGCAAAGTTATGGCAAGCCCTAAACTAGAAGTGAGGCATGATTACAAGAGATATGGACCAGAAGTGAGGCATGATGATAAGAGATGTGGACTAGAGGTGAGGCATGATCACAGGAGATATGAACCAGAAGTGAGGCATGATCACAGGAGATATGGACCAGAAGTGAGGCATGATTATAAGAGATGTGGACCAGAAGTGAGGCATGATGATAAGAGATGTGGACCAGAAGTGAGGCATGATGATAAGAGATGTGGACCAGAAGCAAGGCAGGATTATAAGAGATATGGACCAGAAGTGAGGCATGATTATAAGAGATGTGGACTAGAGGTGAGGCATGATCACAGGAGATATGAACCAGAAGTGAGGCATGATCACAGGAGATATGAACCAGAAGTGAGGCATGATCACAGGAGATATGGACTAGAAGTGAGGCATGATCACAGGAGATATGAACCAGAAGTAAGGCATGATCACAGGAGATATGGACTAGAAGTGAGGCATGATGATAAGAGATGTGGACTAGAGGTGAGGCATGATCACAGGAGATATGAACCAGAAGTGAGGCATGATCACAGGAGATATGGACTAGAAGTGAGGCATGATCACAGGAGATATGAACCAGAAGTAAGGCATGATCACAGGAGATATGGACCAGAAGTGAGGCATGATCACAGGAGATATGGACCAGAAGTGAGGCGGCTGTACAGTCGAGTCCAGGCTCCCGGCTCTCTGGAGGAGCCCAGAGGACAATATGTCTGAGACCTGCTGAGCTGAAGCGTTCAGGATGAGCGAGGCGTGTTCTCGGTTCCTTACCGTCGTCGGCGGTCTCGGTATCCGCGGTATTTTTAGACCGGCGCAGAACGGCCGCGGCGTGGCGGACCGGAGACGCAGCTGGGCGCAGATGTCGGCGCGGCAGGGGCGGGGGGTGGGGGGGGCGGGGGAGGGCGCGCGGGGGGGAACGAAGGCGACGGGCGGCGCCGTCCCGCGTCTGCACCGCGCGAGCGCAGGTGTGCGTGTGACAGAGCGAGCGTCCTGACACGACGTGCACGCCGCTGGTTGAGCCTGGGTGCGCTGTGCCCCCCTACCCCCACCCCCCCGCCCCCCGCTTCGTTTGGGCTGGGCCCCCATGTGTGACAGAAAAGAGTCTGCAGTCTCTCCAGTTACACCCTCTCCTTTTCCTTCTGTCCTCCTACCTGATCCACCACAGGTTTATCCTCCTGGACAGGTTCCTCCAAAAAACAAAAAGCAAAACACTTTTCAAAAAATATGATCTATTAAATTTTTATTGAACATCCCTTGTAGTGTCGATTTCAGCACAGTAGAATATATGGTTTGTGAGATTATGACCAGAAACTCATGTCCCATACAAGGGACAACAATTAATTGGTGGGTCCCAGGAGGGTATAGCAGTATTGCCTGGAGGGTATTGCAATATTGACTGGAGGGTATTGCAGTATGGACTGGAGGGTATAGCAGTATTGACTGGAGGGTATAGCAGTATTGACTGGAGGGTATAGCAGTATTGACTGGAGGGTATTGCAGGATTGACTCGAGGGTATTGCAGAATTGACTGGAGGGTATTGCAGTACTGAATGGAGGGTATAGCAGTATTGACTGGAGGGTATAGCAGTATTGACTGGAGGGTATTGCAGTATTGACTCGAGGGTATTGCAGGATTGACTCGAGGGTATTGCAGTACTGACTGGAGGGTATTGCAGTATTGACTGGAGGGGATTGCAGAATTGACTGGAGGGTATTGCAGTATAGATGAAGTTGGTCGCAGCTCTTTATGATATTTCTGAAGCTGCGTTAGATTTGAATGATTCAGCTCCGTGTCGGCATTGGGGCCACAGAGTTTAGAGCCTGCTGGGGAGAAAATTGGGTGGGAAAAGTTCTCTGTGACTGTGTGAAACTCTGCACAGCGGGCCACATCACTGCGGAGGAGTATTTAGAGAATCTGTGAGAGAGAGGGGCGGGGGAGGGGGGGGGGGGGGGGGGGGGGGGAGAGGGGAAGAGAGCGAAAGATGGAGGGAGAGGGAGAGAGAGAGGGGGGAGAGAGGGGGCAGCGAAAGAGAGAGAGAGAAAGAGAGAGAGAGGGAGGGAGAAAGAGAGAGAGGGAAAGAGAAAGGGGGAAGAGAGAGAGAGAGGGAGGGAGAGAGAGAGGGAAAGAGAGAGGGGGAGAGAGAGAGAGAGGCACTGGGGTGATTAATGGGAAAATAGTGGATGAGGAAGTCTGAAAGGCAGAAAGAGAGGTAGAGTTTGAACAATGCAAAGAAATGTAGATTCTGCAGAATAATTTTGGAATCCAGAAAGGGTGTCAAGAGGGTGGAAGGAAGCGCTAGAATGATTGAGAGAAAAAGATGAAATAGAGAGATACAGACAGATTGAGGGAGGGATAGAGAGAGGAAAAAGAGGGACGTGGAGAGAGAGGGAAAAGCACCAGGCAGTGAACTCCCGCAGGGTGTGACAGCAAGCGGGGAGACACAGGTCCACTGGAAGAGTTGAGCTGCAATAGTAACCAAAGGTCATGCGGAGTTCCCAGCCAATCAGCCGGCTCCTTCAGCCAGGCCAACAGTGACTGACAGCACTTCAAGCATTCAGTGATAATTGAGCTAAATTCTTAGAGTTTTAAAAATATTATTTATTATTTATTATTTTTTTGTAGACTTTATACTGGAGGCGACGGGGGGAAGGCTGAAGCTCTGAGCTGAGAGAGGAGCAGAGCAGGCAGGTTTTCGGACGACGGGAGCAGCGCAGGGGGTGAGGGGCGGGGGTGTCAGGCCCGCCGTCCGGGATTCGTCAGCGCTGACGGACGAGACGCGCCGAGGGGGAGACGGACGGCTGGGCGGAGTCACACGCCGCGGGCTCGGGAGGCGAAGCCCGCCCCTCACACTCACTCAGGTCCCACAGGTCTGCTGAAGGGAACCAAAAAAAAATTAATAAAAACATTAATCGTGTCTCTGATGTGTGCCTGGGGCAGATAATTACTTCAGCTGCTTTACTCAAATGCAATACACCTCAAATATATTTACAGAATAAATATATTATGAAGATCTGAAAGTATATTGCACTTCGCAATATATGGGTAACTATGGAAACTATATTGATGTTTATAGATTAAGTATGTTGGAATCAATTCAATTGAGAGTATAACCCTCCAGAGGCCAGAATAAAAAGTTTTTTTTTTCTTCCATATTAAGAACAAATCCTGTTTTTTATGTGTTGTTTATGTTGGTTGTTGAAGTGTTTAGTTTAAAATTATCTACAGGGATCTACAGCAGTGTTTTCAAAATTGAACTGTATATAAAGTGAGTGTTTGCACTGTGTATTTCGGCCAATTTCTACGTTCTTGAAGCAAAAGAACTGATATATCGCACGCTCTCGAAAGGTACTGTGGAATATGTGATTTTCAGATGAAAATAACACATTCATCTGATTTTTCTCTGGGTAAATAAACCTTGGAAGATTATCATTTCCAGAGAAACTTACAAAATTGATATGGATTTATGCATTAAGCAAAGGGCATGAGGATGTTTGCACTTGACATAGAACATCTATAATTGATGTAAACATCAAACCATCAAGCTGTACGTTCCACTGAATAAGCGCATGCTAAAAATGCCAGAAGCTCATTACAAATCAATAACTAGAGCTGCCGACTCTCATTTGAGAAATACGGATATGCAGTATCGGGCCGGCAAATTCAGTGCCGTCCAATTTGCTTTCACGTCTCTGTGAAGTCAAATTGTTAGCTTCGCAGTGATTCAAAATTGACTGGGGAAGATATCGCTGCTATGTGTCGTCACCGTAGACCTTCTCAAAGGATGAAATACCGTCTCAGGTTTTCCCGTTGATTAAAGGTGACTAAATTGGGGCACCTGTGAACCATCTGATCTCTGTGCACTCCATCAAAGGGGGGGGGGGCATACTTGTTAAGCAGCTGCAAACTCAGGAAGCCAAAAAAAGGATTGTAAGGTTGCAAAGGCCTGGAGGTGCAATATCCTGAGGTGATGGAGTTGCCATTGTTTCACTCAACTTTTCCTCTTTCCTGCTCTATGTCACAAGGAAAGGTTTCCAATATGGCACAGCAGACAGACTTGGCCTTCTTGCCGTACGGTTTAATTTTTAGTTGGTGAAACTGCTAATGACTCACGAAATAAACTTGAAAGTCATCTCTTTCTGCGCCATCTTCATGAGCCAGAAAGACCATGGTATCTAATCGCTGTGGTTCAACCATGAGTTTAGAAAATGTTTGGGAAAAATACAATCATGTGTCATGCATTTAAAAATGATCAGTTCGGGTTATTCTGGCCCACTGAAACCCAACAGGTTCTACATTTTTAAAGAGCCACATTTTAAATGTTCCAGGTCAGTAATGCAAACACACTTAAAACAAACTGCAGAAGTCTATACTATTTTCAAGAAAAATGACACATCTGGGTTTGATGCTGACATACTGGTTTGCATTTATTTATTTATTTATTTATTTACTTATTTATTTATTTATACTATATACAATATAGTATAAATGTAGTACATTGTATATATTCTATATCAAAGTAGTCAGACAGGGAAAATACATACTAACACCAGCAAAAATAGGCAAAGTAAAGAATTTGAGGATTGCAGCCCACCAGCAGTATTGTGCTCAGGTAATGTGTGTGTGTGGCAGCCCAAAGAAAATGACCTGTAATGAGAATCATCGCTGACAGCTGAATGTGGGCCAGCTCAGCTGATAAAAATAGCAGAACCTAATTTGGTTGTTGAAGGTCTCTCACCGAACATCTTCTTCTGAATTTTATTTTTTATGTCTGTTTGGACATGGTGGACTGTTTTCTAGAATATGCAAAGAAATCCTACAAGAGTAATTATTTTGGCAAAGGAAAATTACCCCTGTCTCGCATTAAATTCCTGAGAACCCCCAACTCTGAATCTGTAGACTGTAAAGCTGAAATATCATATTCATACACCTCTCTCCAAATACATAAAAATACATAAAGAAATAACTGCAAACCATGTCATAGCGATATGTTCGAGCTGAATTTCAGACAGACACATGCAGTCGATAGCTCTCCATTTGACGTTGATGTGCTTACCCCATTTACTTGATCGAAAGCTGTTCTGTGTCAAGCCATTAACCTGCCACGAATGAGATATATGTATTTGTTTATCCCTAAATCTGTATTCATATTTCTTTCCCCGTTTCCCCATTCTCCGGCATCACGCTGTTATCAGAACTGAAAATGATGGCCTCCCTGTCTGTGAGAGGTGGATGTTCGTATCCTTCTCCCTGTATTTATGAGAGCGAACACCAAGGGGGATAATGAACACGTTTTCCAAGATGGTCAATGGCAGCTGAATAGTGCACTTAACTTCATAATGAACAATTACCAACACTGCCTAATGTGTCCATGCCAGTGATTCAGCCTAACTGCCATGCGCTATGGAGCCAATTTAGAGTAACACATCTCAGCCTGGTCAAAGGCCAGGCCAATGATTACATAGCGCACAGGGCCACTGGTTCTGTTCACTGAAGGGCAAACTCACAAGGGCAAGGCCTGACTTTTACACAGACCGTTTCACAAACTGGGCAGTGTGATGGCATTACATTGCACTACCATTCATTACATTACATTACATTACATTACATTACAAAGACTAATGCAGATTATCTTATCGAGAGAGACTTACAGGACTGGAGGACATCAGTATTAGTCTCCGAAATACAAAAGTGCCAGGCATCACCATAAGGCATGGCTTGCGTATTCATAATCAAGGTAGGAAGTCCCTCCCAGACTCAAAACAATTGGTCAGTGCTACTGTTACACAGCTTGTGTGTAGTCATGGTCAGCAGTCAACAGTCAGCGAACAGTCAACAGTCATAGTACATTCCATCTTCACCTTGCATGCTAAAAAAATTAGGAGAATTTTACAAAAAAGTGATTCTTTCGGTTTTGTCAAAGTGAATTAAACCATCTCTGTTGTCAAGCATTCCCTTTTCAAGTAATTTAATTTTCTTTTCTTTTTTTCTGTGTTCTGCCGTGCATAACTGCAACAATATATTATTGTTAAAATGCATTGCTCTGCAAATACAATTGTCAAGGGCTATTTACATAAGAG
Source organism: Anguilla anguilla (assembly GCF_013347855.1). Taxonomy (NCBI): domain Eukaryota; kingdom Metazoa; phylum Chordata; class Actinopteri; order Anguilliformes; family Anguillidae; genus Anguilla; species Anguilla anguilla. The sequence continues at coordinate 61,843,588 of NC_049204.1, forward strand.
TTGGGGTCAAATTAATTTCAATAGATTCATTTCATAAAATGAAGCAATGTCCTATGGGGATTTTTTCAATCCCTACCCCCCCCCCCCCCGCAACTGACCCCTAACTAGATTTACATAGCATGGTCTGTATGACTGATCTGTTTTTAAAACAACTCCTTTTCAAGTAGTCAAGTTCATTTAAATAGATTTATTTCATAAAACGAAATAATGTTCTATGAGGAATTTTCAATCCCTATTCTCCCTACTTTACACAGAATGTTCTGTACAACTCCTTTTATACTGAATAAAAGCCAGTAGTTCTTTACCCACTTACACACAAAGGCAGACTCTGCACTTCCCTGCATGCCTTGGGAACTAGGCAAAAACAGCTTCTGTCCTCCTAATGAAAATTACTATGTGCATGTCTGTACCATAAAGCAATAATAATAATAACAATAATCACCATCATCATAATCATAATAATAATACATTTCATGTTTAGTTTAACAAAGTATTAATCAAAAATTAGCTGGAAATGACCCATTAAAAAAGGACCACAATGGAAATAAGCTATTAGCTTTATTATGTCTATCCTTGATAGTTTTTATTTTAAATAATGTGTGCGAGAAGGTGGCTTCAGATGCATGTTTTTCTCTTTTTTTTTAAATTATCAATCAATCAATCAATCAATTACATTTGCTCACCCCCAGTTAACAACTACAGCCATATCGGTGGAGCTAGCATGTCCCCTATTGAGTGGGTGAGAAGTGGTGACATGGCTAATGAGATTTTGGTAACGGACCATGTATTCCCATCGGTGTTGTGCCAGCCGGTGCCAGGGACACATTTGGTGTGAAGACAGGAAATTGCCTAGCCTGGGGTTGCCTGCCGTAATGAGCTTTGGTTTATTCAAAAGAGAGAGCAAAGAAAGCCTCCTCTGCTTGTGTTTGGCAAGACCCATCTGGTGCAAAACCCAATTTGGTATTTAATAGAATTTATAAATTTCATAAGTGTTCATTTGCTTGTTAAGACCAGGTGTTTGGGTGAGGAAAAAGAAGGATTTTTTTTGTAATCAATGTTCTGCAATCATTAAGGGTAAATAAGAAGAAAAGGAAAGGCTAGTCAGCTTTGCACTGCTTGAAGAGCTTTTTGAAGGCAGTGAGAGTGGAAGTTGATCCTGTGTTCTGGGGACGCTGTCCATTCTGAACCACGGAAAACAGCAGCACCATGGACAGCGCCGGAAGACTGTATTATCGTTGCACATGAAAAGTGAATACAGAAACAACGCTGAACACGAAATAAAAAGAATGAATAAACAATTTTTTAAAAACGAAAAAAGAACCAGAATGACAGGTAGAAATAGCACATTGTTGACCATGCAACTCTGCACACCTCTCCTGTTGTCGGGTTGGGCGAGACTCAATTTGCCTTCACTTTCAAACTCCTTTGCTTTCTGTGAAGCCTTCATGTAAAGCTCTGTCTGCTCAAAAGGGTGACATGGCAGCTGTGTGGATGTGTCACTCTTCAAGCAAGAGTGCATTTGCGCGCAATTTGCTTAAGTGGCAAAGTCGGTCCCTTAAATAAGCAGCAGGTGTGCCTCGCACAGCGAGATCTGCGGAGGAGGAGGGGCCGTCCCAACCGGCTGAGCCCGGCGCTGCTCGCTGCACGAGCGCGTGGGAGAGACCGAGAGAAGGGCCGCCGTCTCAAATCGCTCGCTTCTTAAAGCTCGCCCCCCGACAGCTTACCCGTAAACGTTAAAGTGTGCCATCTGCGGCAGGAAAAAAAAAAAAGCCGTCGCGTTTAAATTTTGTCACAGTTCGTGGCTCCATTAATTTGCAAAGCCTGTAACCTGAATGTTTGCACATGAATACCGGTTTGCACGTATACTGTAGGCATCAGACGCTGGTGCGTTCTTATGTAATAATGGGAGGCAAGAACCTGTATTCCAGAACACCCACTGCTAGAATACCAATGGCTCACAGCCATTTGTCATGCCTTAAGATCTAAGACGCTAAGACCATTCTGGGAGGTGAAATTAATGCTCAGTATTCCTATGTCATGAAGAAACAGCTCAATCTGTAAAACATCTAGATTCGGATTACAAAATTTTGAGTTATCCCAGGGAGCAAACTAACTAAGGCTTACTCCATCTGGTTAATGTGACCATCTAAATATCCCAGGCCATGACTCCTGTATCATCTTATGAAATATCACTAGGATCCATCTGGACACTGTGACTAACAGCTATCTCAGAGCAGCTGCACTTTCAGCTGGTGAAACTATCAATATTCCCAGTGAGTAATCCAGTAATGGGGTTTCTCCCAAAACCATATTTCCCCAAGTCAGTGCACTGCTTGGTTCTCAAAGAGAGGCATGCTCCAGTCGACAAGCCATAAGAGAAGGAACGCTTAATGAAATGGCACACCCCAGGGGAGACCCCTCAAGAAAGAAAGACTTCATCCTGAACCCTGGATTTCCAGTCAGATAGGTGTTTGTGGGTGTCCTCTCCATCGTGCTCGCCAGGATGAGGCTTCCTGTTGGTTTGTCCCTTATTGTTGCCTCGTTGTGGGCGGCATGGTGGTGCAGTGGGTAGAAAGAAGAAAGGCTTCTGTGTGGAGTTTGCATGTTCTCCCTGTGTCCTTGTGGGTTTCCTCTGGCTACTCCGGTTTCCTCCCACAGTCCAAAGACATGCAGGTTAGGCTAACAGGAGACTCTAAATTGCCTGTCGGTATGAGTGTGTGAGCGAATGGTGTGTGTGTGCCCCGCGAAAGATTGGCGGCCTGTCCGAGGTGTATTCCTCCGAGAGCCCAATGCATGCTGGGATAGGCTCCAGCACCCCCTGCGACCCTGCTCAGAAATAAGTGGGTATAGTGGGTATCATGGATGGATGGATGTTGCCTCATTGTTTTGGAACGACAGAGAATGCTCTCTGGCCTCTGGCGCTTGTATCGCCTGTGCTGTGTGTATCGCCTGTGCTGTGTGGGATTGCCTGTGCTGTGTGGGATTAACTGTGCTATGTTGAGCTGAGAAGAGCACTGTCCACTTTTTTGTCTGGGGAAGGGTAGTTTTTTTTTTCTTTTTCAGAGGAGATACAGGCTTAGCTTGCATTCAAAAAAAAAAAAAATTGAGAAAAAAGAAGTAACGAATAGAGGAGGCCGCTCGCTCCAACACTGCCCCGCATCGCCCGGAGAATCGGAGGCCTCTGCGATGGAGCGCGTTTCGGGTTTGAGGGAACACTTCATTCTCCACACTTTTGGGGACGGATGATTTAGGGGAGCGCGGAGGGCCGATAGATGCAGCGTATCTGAGGCGAGGCACGGCGGCTGTTCGCTTTTCATGCCCGAAAATTTACATTCCCCCCACAGAAAACCGGGACGGCCCGAATCCGATAGCGCTCTACGACGCTGGAGGGGACGCGGGACGCTTTCCTAAAGCCCCTCTCTGTGGGAAATTGAGTAATCTGTCTCACACCGAGTGCCTTTCGCATTGTCTCCAGGACTGAAGTATACACCACTCTGACTGTTCTTTTTTTTTTTTTTTTTTGGGTGAGGTAGGATTCAATTACTTTTTCTGGGAAATACAGAGCTCCTCCGGCCATCTTATTTCTATGAGCGTTGCCGTGGGAACGCCCCCGCGGGTGAAGTGGGGGGTTTGTGTCTCAGTTCATAGAGGGGAACTGAGGAATGCGCTCCTGAATATGTACCTATAAACACACGTATGCATGCACACACACACACACACACACACACGTATGCATCCACACACACACACACACACACACACACACGCATGCACACTCACACACACACACACACACACACACATTCTCACAGCCAAAGCGTTCTCCTTCTGGACAGCCTCTCACTCTCTGCCTGCCTGTAGCAGGTGGAAGATAAGCCAGATCGGGGTGCTCCCTTCTGAGTCTTTTGGAGGTGAAGCTTGCGCCTGCGTCCACTCCGCAGACGCCGCTGAACTCTATCAGAGTGAGGGGTGAACTGGAGGCAGCAGAGTCTGCGCTGTGTGAGAACTGGAGCGTAACCAAAGAGGGTGAAACGGCTGCAGACACATTAATGACTAATGCAGCGGCGGCCTGAGCCAGAGGGCCAAAGGGCTGTGTGCTGCGGAGACACCTGCCATTAGCCCGCGATGAGCAAATTTAAAACAACCCCAGGAAAGTGTTTCATGGTAAATTTAATAAACTGAAAAATCAATTTAAAAAAACTGAAAAAAATAAAAAACAGCGATGTAATTAAAAGCCTTGTAATTAACGCCCTTGATCTTTTTTGATGAACACTTTTGATGGGGATTATTTTGAAGCACTTTGTTTACCTTTATGATAATAGTTCCTATCCCCACTTAGATAAATTATAACTGTAGAGAACTTTCTTTAAAAAAATAAATAAAAACATTTTCACAAATTCTGTTCACACCCATTGCTTTGTCACACATCGTAAACAAATCAATTTCAACTGAAATAATTTTTTTTCTTAATTATTAAACTCACATAAAAAACATTTTGGCATAAATAAAGTAAAAAAGAACAAACAAAAAAAAACTGCGCGTTCAGCAGTTTTTGTCAGCCTTGTAACAGTTTTGTTTTCTCTGTCAGTTGTTGGTCGGCATGGAATCGATTGGAAATCATAAACAGGACCATACTGTCAACAGGAAACTGCCTTTGGACAGAAAATGGAGCGTTCTGGATCTGTGTGGTACTTTCGGTGGACAGAACAGAGGCAGACGTACGTGCGATGCTTTTAGCATTTTAAAGGCCTGTAATAAACGGCTATCGAAGTTTCGCATTCAAACATTTTCAAAAAGTTTTACAGAAACTTGCGAAACTCAGAGAAGCGCCTCAATCGCGTGCGAGGCGAAAGCCAATCAGGCGCGAGCACAGCCCGACGCCGTCCTGACGCCTTTGAAGCAGTGCTTCCGCCGTCAACGTCTTCCTTCGGTTTGATTGGTTGGCACGTAATGATTTCTTCCCATGTGCTCATGGGATATGCGGTGCTCCATGAGTGAGCTCTCCTTTAGCGGAGTCATAGATGAGCTGACTACAAAACAGCCCCACCCCCCCCCCCTTCCCACTATTCTCACCCTCCCCTCCCTACCCCTGAAAACCTTCTAGAAACTTCTGAGACGTATCACAGCTTTGTTTTCACAGAAAATCCTTCAGAGCCGGGGACGATGAGGATGTTCAAAGCCGCTCAGGCTACCGTCATCTGGGGGTTGGCGACAGGGCCATCAGGGGGATCCCACCACCCCCACCCCCCCCCACCTCTTCTCTCTAATCTCAGCACCCGCCATTGAAGACACGTGGATGATGTCTTCCTGAAAGCGCAGGGAGAAGAGAGGCAGGGGGAGGGGTCATCCACACAGCGATGAGTCCTTTCCTTCCCAGCATGCCCCCCCCCCACCCCCACACCGATTACATAAAAAAAAAAAAAAAAAAAAAAACAGCCCGATAAACGAACGAAACTGTATTGAAGGAGAGTGGCGACACCCCGATCCATGATCATTTGCATTTTTTTTTCCTTTTTTTTCATTTTGCAAGGCACCTTAGAGAGACAGAGAAGCTGTGAACGACATCAGACAGGATCAGCTGAGGTAGAGGCGGAGAGACTGTGTCTCTAGCGCTAGCGGCGAGAATGAGACGCCGCTAACAACGTGGGTGGGTTTTATTCCTTTTCTTCTGATTCTTCTTTTTCTTCTTCTTCTTCTTCTCCGTCCGCCGCCCCCCCTCCACCCCCCACTTTCTGTACCTCGCACTCAAATGAAATCATCAGAACACATTTTTGCATCTTGAATGAAAAAGCACAGACAGAGAGTCCACACTTTTTCATTTTATTGTCCGTCTTTCTTCTTTCTTTCTTTCTTCCATTCATTATTCAGTACACACTGAATCAGCCTCATTGTTCAAATACTGGCCAAACTTAAAACGGGAGTCGGCATTGAAATTTTGACCGGGCTTTTAACATTTTTAACAGTAATGGAATCTGCCTGTTCACCTATTAAGAAGTACAAGATACAAATATATCTAGAATTTTTCTGGTTTCATTTCCAATATTCGATCATTTGTCATGACCGGAAAAAAAAAAAAAAAAAAAAACATTCTTTTGAAGACCAATTTCATAATAAACTCATTACTCTGCTGCTGCACTGATCTGTATTCACTATTTTCTTGCTGTGACAGAATGCATTTTAACCTCTCTAACCCTAAGGGATTTTTGGCCGTTTTTCACTATCTTTAGTTTTTTAACATGGTAATGAATACGTTCTAAAGGTATTAATTGAATTTGTAATGAAGTAAAGAGCCTGCAAGCTGACTAATCTATGCATGTATGCCTATCAAGTTCTGCCCTGGAGAAATCACTCATTTAGTCTTCCAGGATTATTTGTGTTCATTATTTTATGATTTTTAATGAATTTGAACAACTTATCTGACCGTTTAGGGACATTTTATTCCCCTGTCCTTGTGCCCTGTCATCAGTGCCTAGCTGGAAATATGACCGTAAGATGAGGTATTTATTTTCGCTTTATTTCTGTTTTATGAATTTTGTCAGAGACCGTGCACAGCGCAAATACATTAACCACAGAGACGAGAGATTCTCTGTGCCATGTTTGGCTGACGGCTAAATTCAATGCGCGGTCTCTGAGCAGGTAGATTTACTGTATTGTGAAAAAGTGTTTCCTTCAAAGAAATCACACTCGAAAGGAAGCACGTCTATTTTTAATGAGCTCCCGCACCTCACATTTGGTGGGAAGTGCTATATCTGCGATGATTTCCTGTTGTTGTCTCTCTTATGTTAAATATCCCGAAACATTTTAAAAAAATATATCAAATAAATTGCATAATTAGCTTTTAGTTCTAAATAATTATTTTCAGAAGCAAATGCATCATCCAAAGTGTTAATTCTTGATGGTCTCAGATGCAATTGAAAAAGATCTTTTTGCTATCTGCATGCAAGCTCTGTTTTTTTTTTTTTTTACAGTTATACCAGTTTTTCATATTGGTTTTCGTTCTTGTAACATCATTAGTAATTAATGTAGACTTCTTGGAAATGTACTGCAAACACTAAAGTGCACTCAAGTGACTGCGTTGGACCCTCGGTTCAATTCAGTACAAAGCCAGGGCTAGCTCTTGGTCTGTGGTTACCCTCCAGTTGGCAGGGCCTGTTCTAGGCATAGACGACAAGGGTGGTTGCCTAGCGCAGCATTAGCGGTGAGCCAAATGAGAAGAGAAAAAAATAATAATAATGTATATGATAATAATAATAATGATATGTCTGTGCCCCAGCCCTGGTCCACAATTGCTGAACCCCAGTTTGCAGTTGCACACAGGGCAGAAGAAAGGCTAGAGCCCAGCCTGCTATCATGGATACAAACATAACTGACATAACTGTTAATAGATGTAAGTGTTTTGTGAGCAGCCTGTATGGTGGTTGGGTAAATGTGTTCGCTAGCTGGTAGAGCAGGTGAGAGGTCGGTCCCAACTGCAGCACATCCCTGTGAGGGGCTGTCTGAGCCCTTCAATGGCGTGGCTGTGTATCCCCCAACATTTGAAAAAGAGAAAGGCAGCACCACAAGCAGGCTGATCGTCTGCCTGCTGCAGACTGGCAGAGAGTGAGAGACTGTCCAAAAACAGAACGCTTTGGCTGGCGTTCAACCAGAGAACGTGTGTGTGTCTGTCTGTGACCTGTGTGTGCATGCTTGTGTGCGTCTATGTGAATGCGTGTGTCGGTGTGTGTGCATGCATGTGTGCGTGCATGCGTGGTGCATGTGTCGGTGTGTGTGTGTGTGTGTTCGTGCGTGTGTGTATATGTGTGTGGATGCGTGTGTGTGTGTGTGTGTGTATATAGTGTGTGTGGTGGGAGTGGGCTTTATGCCTGACTAACCTAATCTCTGTATCTTGAAGACACACTAGCACACAGGATACCAACCCACCAGCCTACCAAACCCCAGTCCGTCTATCGAAACGACTGCAGCTGGAAAATGATGGAGGTTTTAAATACAGCTCCTGTACTCTGGCCCACATTAGGATCGGCCCACAGTGCTTCCTCTCAGAACAGAGCCTGACAAGAGATTTTCTGCTTTGCTGGTCACAACTTTTTATGCTTTTATTAAATCATAAAGGACATTTCTTCTCCTTCTACATCTTGTCCTTCTACTTCTTCTGCTTTTTCTTCTTCTTCTTGTTCCTCTTCTTCTTCTTTTCCTTCTTCTTCTTCATATTCCCCTTCTTCTTTTTCTTCTTCTCCTCCAATTAGTATTTAGTTATTTATATACTTAACATGAATGACTTCAATACATATCCAGCTGTATAAATAAGTTGCATGTAGCAGACCGTAAACTGTGTTAGTCCTCCTGGTTCAGACCTTCCTGAACTAACACTCCTCCTACCCCCTTCTACCCCCCCGCCCCCCCCCCCCCCAAAAAAAAAAAAAAACACTCCAAAGAAAGGATATATCACAGCTCGCTTTGGAACCCTCTTCAGTCCTCCTTCCAGTCTGTGGAGTGTGACTCTTTTGATGGCATTTCTCTCCGCCCCTGTCCGCAATGTCACGCCGCCTGTGCCGGAAATCCACTGCTGCCACTTCTTATAGCATCAAACCATTTTCCCTGCCGGCAGGGGGGCATATTACTGACGGCCTTCTCACGCCCGTCACGCCCGTCATGCCCGCGACGCTCCGCGACGCTTTGGAAAACCCGGGATCGCAGTCTTCTGGGGAGAAAGAAAGGGGGATTTAATTTACCTGCTTATTTATTTATTTTACTCGCTTTCACGTCTCACGATCCTTGTCAGTTTCTTGAGAGATATCGGAGATAGCACGCAGGCTAACCCCGGAAGCATGGGATTGTGGGAAGTGGCAGGCTTCAGCACAAACATGTTCAGGAGACACGTGTAGACTGCCCAGATAAAAGCAGATGACTTGAGTCCATATATCTGTCGTTATAAAATAATTTTAGAGAAGATCCACACACGGGCTACCCTGGAAGCAGTGGACTATAAAGGGATATGTCAGCCCTTATGTCCAGCCTTTATTACATAACAAATGCATAAATGCAAATACATTTATGTTAAAACCACCCATCTGTGAAGATAAGGTGCATAACAGATACAAGCAGAGGTCTAAACGCTTGGTTTTGAGCTGGCTGGAAAGGATCGATTGAAGAGAGAGAGAGAGAGGAAGAGAAACAGAAGTGACATGCGTGTCCGTGTCAGAGAGGTGTATCTGTCGGAGACTTTATATCGAAGGTGGGTGGAGATCAGAGTCTCTGTGGGTTGGGAGGGGCTGACGGGGGGGGGGGGTGGGGGGGGGGGGGGGGGTGTCATGGAGGTGGTGATACCCTTGAAGACGGGCTTGGGGAAAAATCTATCCCGACAGAACACTGACTAGGAGTGCGAGCAGCCAGGCTGAGAGAAGCTGAATCGCAGGGAGGTCCTGGCGGGGGGGGGGTTGAACAGCAGGGGTTTGGGAAGGGTACCTTTAGCATTAGCGCCAGCACCTGAGCTGTGTGCCAATCTAGATGCACATCTTGACATATGATTTTTAAACACTGCAAAAAAAAAAAAAAAAACTGTATAAAATACATTTTCCCAAACCTAGCATCATCTTTGCTGCCTCTTCAACAACATTACCTTCTTTGGCCTTCCTTTGTCTTCTTCAAAGGGACTTTTTTGGCTTTTTAAAAGAAAATACTGAATCATCCCTTGCTAGTTTTAGAAGAGAAACAAAATGACTTGATGCACAATTTCCTTTGATGCTGCTGTAGCCCGACAGTGCTGGCGGAGCTGGGGCCCTGCTAGCTGGGAGCTGGCTGGATCATTATCACCTGCAGGAATGTGTGTGTGTGCCACAGGATGTGGCTGGGATGAATAACTGATGTTTGAATAAACTGAGTCTGACAGTTTAAAACTTTTTTTCTTTTCTTCCTTTGCTCAAACTACCTCCCACTCTTCTTCCACTGCAGAGCTGGCTAGACGTCGCTACTTTTGCATACCGTCTTAGAATAGCAGTCAAAAGACTGAATGATACTGAAGAAATAAATTCAGACGTATCTGCAATTGCTGGATTATTATTATTATTATTATAATTAGAGAATGTACTGAATAATTTGTTAATTTGACCATCACTAAAGACCTTCAAAAGTATAGAGCTGTATATAGTGAAACATACTGTACATAGCAACAGTTGTCCAGTAAAACACGAATGTTCAGTCACCGCCATCGGGGACGACATTTAACAACCTGCCTCCCCACTCTGCCGACGGCCAAGTTTTCTATGTCAGTTAGAAAGGCTTTGCCGTCATAACAAGGCCACCCCATTAGCGTTAGGCCAGAGTTTCAGTACATGCCGCTCAGCAGGGAGCCCATTACAGCCTGAACTGGGCAAACTTCTCCTCCTCAACCCCTCTAACACCCCCCCCCCCTTTCCCTTTCCCTCTTTCCCCCTCCCCCCCCCGCCCCCCCCCCCCCCCCACCCCCCCCCCCCCCCCCCCCCCCCCCCCCCCCCCCCCCCACCCCCGGTCTTACACCTGTGTGCTCCTCATTCCGAGAGAAGACTCCTTACTCGTTATTTGGTTTAACCTTTTGAGGAGTATTTTTTTTTTTTTTCAGATTTCAAAGTCAGTGTTCTAAAACTCCATTGCTTTTTGATTGATGCACCCGAATTAGAAGGTTCAGCTGAGAACATTCTAATCACACATTTGTGACCTCACACCTTAAAGAGTTCAGAGCATTCCCTGTAAAAAGACAGCCTCGTCGGTGTTAAATAAATGCTTCAAGGGGGAAACGATGCAGGGTAGTGTTAGAGTTTTGTTTTATATCCATGTATAGTGAATCTGTCTCACATACTGACAGATATCAGTCGCCACGTACTTATGTGTGGACTCAAGTGAAATAATATGTTAATTTTAAAATGATGTATTTAATTTTTTTTTCTTTTGAAAGTGCCGTGAGGTAATTTAGCACAGCTGCTTCCTATAAAAGCTCAGATCACGTGTGGAGAGGAGAGAAAAATGCACAAGTCTGCAAAGGGATCCCACGGATCTCCAGGAGAAAGCAGCTCGCATTCGATCAGCATGTGTCCTCAGCTTTGAGTCACAGCAAAATTAAAACCTATTTGTCTCTTCAGCCAAAAACAATTATCAGCGCTCGACAAAATTCATAAAATAAATAGAAACATTTGCATTCAAAATGAAGTTGCAAGCCTGCAGAGCTCGTTTAATTAAGTTGTGTACTGTTACCGGAGGAAGGCCCTTGAACCTCCTCTCGGCGAGTTCAGCTCAGAAGGACGGCGCTACCGTATAAAGTGCTCTCCGTGTGAGTCCAGCGAAGACGAGAGAATCTGAACGAATCGAGCCGACTGACTGAAGGGCTTCGAATAAAAGCATGTCGAATACATACGCACGTGTTATCGTAACCTTGCTGCCTGCGCCTGGCGGCTTCTGACTTCCGGGAAACGCCCACCTCGTTATCCTCTCCACCTGTCCGTCACCCTCAGGTGGATCTGCTGCCTGTGCTCTTCAGCTGAACTCCAAGGCTTTCACGGGGGGAGCGCGTCGGCTGTAATTGAGTTAGAGTACGGCCAAGCAGGTGTTCGCCCAATTTAAAATCGCATCTGAAAAACCGAAAGATGACTTCAAGGATTTGGGAGTGAAATAACAGGTTGTTACGAGTTAAGCTGGACAATAATGTTCTCAGGACATCGACTGAACACATCCTGGACGCCACAGTGCTACCACACCAGGACTGTAGTGCTCTTAAGGGATTACTTTACCGTCCATATTTACTGTGATTTTTATCCGTGCAGGGCTGCAGTCTCCGGAATACTTCACTCTCCACATTTACCGCGCTCTTATTTATCTTCTCCGACGCCTGTGGGGAGCTCATTTAAAAATAACCACCGGGGGAAAATGTTCCTGCAGGAAGCAGCATGACTTCCATGTAATTTCAGGCAACCCGCGGAAGCTGAGGCCGTGCATTGTCTATTTACGTACCGTTTAGTTAGTGCGTACTATTTATCTATTCAATCATTTGTAACTTTTCAAATATAAAATTTTTTTTCTTTTTTTTTTTTTTTGGCTTCCCGCCTTACTTGAGAGTTTTACGAGAGCCGGCTGATTCGCAAAATGGCCGCTCAGAGCAACGGTTGGTACGACGAGCCCTCCCTGTGTGAGGCAGAGGTCTTTCACTGCACTATGGTGTGGCCATTCAACCCCCGCCCCCTCCCCCCCCCCTCAATATGGCAGCATTTGCCCAATCCCTCCCTGCCGCCCTTACAAACCCCGCTCCCCGTCTTACCACCACCACCACCCCAACCCCCCCCCCCCCCCAACTGAAACCAAAAACTTCAAGTTTCAAGTGTAATAAATGGTGTCGCTCATGGCCTTGTTTAAAAACAGCGCATTGATCGTTTTTAACCCTTTTTAGAAGGGTTTAAAAAGAAAAAACGAAGAAAGAAAGAAAAAAAAAAACATTGTTTTGGTAGTGCACCTTGCCTAAAACAGGGTAGCTTTCAATGTTCCTCAGCTGCACAGGAATATTTATTGTTTAAAAAAGAAAGAATTTTTCAATTAATATTATGATGTAACAATAGCTATTTATTCTCAACAATAAAAGTCAAATATAAGCAATTGTAAGCGCTTGACTTCTACTGGGCTGAAAATCAATCCAAAGCCAAATTAAATGTGTTAACTGGCAAAAGCCAGCTGAGGCAATGCTTATCTTCGAGTTAATACCCTTAAGGTTCTTTTCACGGAGAGAGGGGAGATCATTGTTAGTGTTCATTGTACCTGAAGCTAAAATAATTTGTTCGATTTATGAGGTAAGATTGAGCAGTGCCGCATACCGGATCAGCACATGAATGACTAAATCTTTTTTTGCCAGCATCCAGAGACCGTTTTTCCTGAGGTGAAAGCATTAAATGTGAAGGGAAATCGCCTTGTGCAGATGTGAGGTTTGTTTATGTATTTGATTTATTTATTTAAAATCTGGTAATGTAGTTTTGCTGATGAGGAAAACCTTTCTTTGACAAACAACGGATGGAATTTTTACGCATGCATTTATTTGTTGATTTCCACGTGCACTTTTGCATCGTATGCAGGCGTGTTGTGGTCTTTGCATCTCCATGCTCGATTAACATGCAGAGATAAGTGCTAATCCTGTCTGTCAGTCAAGGGTGCACACAGCTTAGAGCCCACGTTTTTTCTTAGTGCTGCTTTTCTCAGCGGAGTCAAAACATTGGTTTATGCGTGTGATGCCAGTGCTTGGATGGAAGGTCACAAATGGAAGCAAACACGCAGTAAAATGCTCAGTGCTAACTCAGTAACATTTATAGAGCATGTATGGTCCCTACTGGACTCACACGTACTAACCCTAACCCCTAACCCTAAACCTAATAACAAGTGTAATTTCAGTTAAAATATAACTTCTATAGTTCTACAAGGGAATCCTCTCCAAGCCTTTTCTTCAACAAGTTTGTTCTCCAGTTTTCTTTAGCACTCGCCGGAAAATCTAAAGTTGAAAAACATAATCATGTTACTGTGATTTACATTATGTTTGCATAATAACAAACAGCACAGTATATTATGGCTGTATTCAATTATCATTTGCCCTTAACATCCCAATTAAGAGCATGCTAAGCGCAGTTATATTATGTACAGAAGACAAGTGTCACATAAGTCTAGAAATCATTACTTTGTATGCACACACACACAAACACAATAACACGCACATGCACACACACGCACACGCGCACACGCGCACACACACACACACACACACACACACACACACCTTAACCGCTTGTTAAAAGCAGCAGCACTTCAGTCTAGAGTGCTCTAACATTTTAATTACTTTGGAAGGCCAGCAGCATCGCCTGCCCCTGCTCCCTGTTAACGAGGCCCTTCCCGTTTTATTGGAAGGGGTTCGATGGCAGCGTTATGAATGTTATCCATCAGGCCGACGCTCCCGAAAATGCGCTACTCTCTCCTCCAAACGGCTCCGTCTCCGCGGCCTGGCCAATCAGAGCCCTCCCGCCGGCCCGTCGGTGATTAATGGATCGTCGGCTTGTTAAAACAACATTACCGGCGTCGCCTCCGTGTCCGAGCCTCACCTCGGAAATCGCAAGCCCCGTCCCGAAAACGGGGGGGGGGGCACTTTCACCTCGGCGTGGGCGGCGGTCTGGCTGGAAGTGACTCACCGCTGGCCCTGCTGCACGAGCCAATCATCACACAGCTCCAGTGCCATCATGGAATATATTGCAATATACTGGAATGCAATATATATCCAAGATATATGTACTGGCAAATGGTTCCAGGGTGGAGTCTGTGCTGCTTCAGAGCTGATAAGGTGCAATGGTGCTCACAACTGAGGGAGTTTGAATTGTTCTGCAATACTAAACAGAGATGCCTCCGAGGTGTAGCAGGTGAGAGTATTTTATGAGCTTTGTTATACTGTAGAACTGAATTATGGGATCCAGGGTGTCGTCTGAGGTTAGAGACCAGATTGGTAGGCGGTAAGAGACAGAAGAAAGAATAGTTTTTTTGAGTTTAGGTAAGCATATGAGGCTGAATAAGTAAGATAAGGCCGAACTCTTGGAGATAAAGATGTTTTGACTGAGTTGCTTTGTTGGAATCTTGATATTCGTTTTGGATGTCAGGTGAGGCCTAGGCATGCCTACTCATGAGTAACTGCCAAGGGTTTGGAGGTGAAGCCGATTGGACCCGATGCATGTGTGGAGAATGCAAGAGCATGCATTCAGTTTTCTCGATTGCTTGAAGTCAGATGATGATGTCTGAAGCAGGAGTAAACGGTGTTCATATCAGTATTTAGTTTTGAAGTGATTTGATTTGGGGTCTTATCTGAGATGTATATAACTGTGTTATCAGCAGAAGACAGTGCGAGTTTGGACAAGCATCCAGGAGATGATTAATCTATGAAATAAAAAGTAAGGCACACAGTTTATACAGTAGTTATATTGAATAGGTGTGTGTGTGTGTGTGTGTGTGTCTGTCTGTCTGACTGTTGTGAAAACATACATATTGAAATAACAGTGAATCATACAAAAATATGTTGGATGTATTATTTGAAACACGGTGAACCGGAATTTTATATGATTACTGGTTTGATAATCCTTTTGTCAAACTTCTTTGCGAAACGTGTTGAAAGACTCTTCCGCTGAGATACATCCAATTATCTGCTTCTTCTGTGGCACCATCAGAAGGCATTGTTTCCTGTGGTAAAGTAATTTTCCACATGGCCACCAGTAATGTAATACGGGAGTATTTCATAAATCGCAATTAATTTTCCGAAACAAAATTTAAACTGAATTCATGCGGAAATAAGGATGTCTGAGACTCGAACTGCGTGACGTGAATCTGCGAATCTGACTATTACAGTTCCGACAGGCCTTTAAATCAAGACACAGCAAACAGAAAATACGCACGTACTGTATGCAGTAAAATAAACACTGATAAAGTACATGCAGTTACTGAAATATTAACAAACAATACAAATACACTGATTTTTATTAGATATTGTGATTGTTCATTAAGGGATGGAAATGGTAACCAATATAATTTCCTATAAATCTGAAGCATATCATAACTTACAAAAATGCGTGCTGATTTACGCAAATTCCTATGCATTTAACATGTAATTTTTCAAAATGCTATTTGTCCCCACAAGCAATAATTATTTAGAACATTTTACATTTTAACCAAGTGTCATTTTCCATGTCAATGACACTTGGTGACCAAATTGCAAAGTGTCATTTTCCAATAATTATTCCGAAATTTTACATTGTATTAACCAAGTGCCAAGTGCCATTTTCCATGCATGTGAACAGTCATACTATAAAAAAGCTACATTCATGGCTTCTTCACAAAACTACAGACACAAACTGTAAAAATGCATGGAAGGAAAACACAGGAACAAATTCATTGAAGAAATTAAATCGGTGCATCTAATATTGCAGTCCTAAATGAAACAACGATGTGTCAGGAGTTGTAGCACAGTAATGTTTGAGCGAGAGCATTATCAAACTACATTCTGTTGGCAGAGTGAAATAAGATTCATGCTTTAATATAAAAGCTTACTTAGGGTTTGTGAAAGAAGTGCTTATGATTGCATATCCCTGAAATTATTTTAGCATGATGAGAAAGAAAGACAAAAAAAGATTAATGGTACACGGGACGCATAACAAATGAGGGGGACTCATACTATTCAGCTGAAGACAAAGACAAACTGGTGTCATTTGCACATTAGGGCATCGACTCAATCAATCAATTTACTTATTCACGTATTTATTTATTTATCTATCCATCCATCCATCCATCCATCCATTATACATACCCGCTTATCCTAGGCACGGTCGTGGGGGGTGCTGAAGCCAATCCCAGCATGCATTGGGCGAGAGGCAGGAATACACCCTGGACAGGCCTCAATCTTTCACAGGGCACACACACACCGCTCACTCACACACTCATACCTATGGGCAATTTAGAATCTCCTGTTAGCCTACCCTGCATGTATTTGGACTGTGGGAGGAAACCAAAGTGCCTGGAGGAAACCCATGCGGGCACAGGGAGAACATGCAAATTCCACACAGAAAGGCCCCAAGCCAAGATTCAAACCCAGGACCTTCTTGCTGTGAGGCGACAGAGCATTAGACAATTGATCACTAACATCAACCCATTTCAAAAGCACTTCCAGGATTGCCTTGTTGCTTGTTTTTTTTTTTTTTTTTTTTTTTTTTTTAGGGGGGGGGGGGGGGGTAACAACCAAATTCAATAAAGACTGATTTGTTTCATGTACATTACATAGGCTTAATCCTCAGTGTTTGGCAGCCGAAACTGCATATTCAGCTCTTTTACTCAAACAAGACAGAGAAAAGATTTAAAAAAATCTACATTAAAGCTATACCCCACTGTCTTCTGTGCATAAGGCACTGGACCGACTTCAAAGCAAATGTAATCAACAAACTGTTAAATGAAGCAGTCCCAGCTGAGTTACAGTGCCCTTCAAACGTACGGTACGAGTGGGATTTGTTATTTTTGATATTTGCTGTATATTTAAGGTTTAATATGAATACCATGTATGTTTTACTATTACCAAAAAAACAATTCTCACTCTACCATTAACATACTTTTGGAGAGAACTTCAAATCTACCTTGTAGCTGAGGATGTTTAACACAAAAGCTGTGCTGCCAAAAATGTATGTATTAAACACACACACAGACACACACACACAAATGTGTGCACACGTGCACCACAGAAGTCCTTGTACACTCTAACCATATACCCCAGATTGGGCACGAGCGTGGGTACATGGAGATGGTTAATATACTGTATACATAGTTCAATATAATACAGACAGCACAAGGTTTTGCCAAGGTCTTCCTCACTTAATCACTTTCTCTTTGCCATGTAAGACTTGCAGTCACACGCCAGGGTCAAATAAATAAATAAAAAATCAAAACTCAACGGGCGCAGAGCAAACAACTCCCCTCCTTCCTTTGACCTTCGTCCTCCTGGCAGGACTCCATCTTGGGTGAGCGCTTCTTTTTCGAAAGGGAGCCCATCCAGACGGAGGCCAAGAAAACTAAAGGTTCGAAAAGAAAATTAAATCAAAAATAGAGTCCAAACTAATTCTCAGTAGATGGCAGATGGTGTCTGTCAGAAATAAAACAGCACTGACAACGTTCCCTGGATGTCCTGAGTTTTACTTCTTCCTGTTGTTTTTCTCACAGATTCTGAAGTGAAAGGCGATGGAAATGATGGGAGAAAAGGGGGTATTAAGAGCTATGAATATGTGGCAACTGTTATGGAAGAATAAAAAATTAAAATTAAAATATAAAAAAAACTGCCCCCAAGCTGACAAAATAACTCTTTATTCGGTATTTGAATCTAACAGGCGGCATGTCTCCAGGTGCATGGCTTCAACTCATTTACAGACAGTTCTGCAACAGCAGTTCTGCCTTTCAGTTACTGTACAAACTGCATGTTACTGATACACCTCAGCTTGGCCCAGAAAACAAACTCACGCAACACAGAATGGGCAACGGCAGCATTCTGGAAATGAGTCATTACAAATGCAGATGGGCGGAGACGTTCGTTTGGTTGTCTGCAAAATTGATTCAGACAGAGGACATTGTGCTGAACAGCATCTGCCCCCCCCCCCCCCCCCCCCCCCCCCCGTCCCGGCCCGGCCCCCTCCCTCCCCTCCCCTTCAGTGAGAATGAGATCAGAAGGCCTCCCCTAAGGCTCTCATAAACATATCTCCGGATTCGGGAATTGCCGTGGAAGTGCGGCGTCTGTGGGGGGGCTCCGAGATTGAGGGAGCCCCCCTCCGAGATTGAGGGAGCTCGTGAAACACCTGTAGTGCCTTTTTCCTTTCCGCCACGGCGAGGCTGAACATCTTTAACTTCCCACCGGGCATAAACGATCCCTGTGTGTAAACGCATAAAAAAAAAAAGTGTTGGCTTGGCTAAATAATCTCTCACGTATTTTCCATGCAACATCTTACATTTATGTAGAGAAGGGTATGAGCTATTGATGCAGGTAACCTGGTAAGCTGCGGGTCCTAAAGTCACATGGCTAGGAACTGACCAATCAGTGCTTATTGACTTCAACCCCAAGATCTGTTTCCTTGCCATTGGCACACTTGAGAACAAATGCCCAACTGCAGCGGAAGCCTGTCTGCCGGAAAAAATAAAAATAAATAAGAGAACTATGTTGAGAATGGTTATATAATGGTGAATGGTACCTTCCAGGTGGGGATTATAAAATCAAGTCCTCCCCTACCCTCGAAACCTGTCACAGCTCATACATTATGTATAATTATGGCACTGTGCGCAGAGTGCCATGGTATTAACACAGTGTGGCATTGCTTGACTGCAGTGCTAATTATTCATTGTTTTTTTTGTTTTTTTAGAAAAAAAAAAAAACACCAGATTGAAAACTTACCTCTGACAGTAATAGAGAGGTTGAGAGGCAGGACACACACAGACGCACACATATATGCAAAAACACACAATTCTACAAAAAAGTTTGCTCATTTTTTTGTATTTTTGTTAATTACATCTGACAATTAAACAAACACCTATGTAAGCAGTGCATATATTATCGCCAGTGTAATATAACCGCAAATAGGCATACATTGTGGGTTGCCACAAAGTTCAAAAGTTCAAAAAGTTTTTAGTCATCAGTTGCCCGCCCCCCCCCCCCCCCCCCCCCCCTTGACTGACCTTGACTCTGATTCTGTTGGAATGCATGACTTGCAACAGGAATGTCACGTTCATGTTTAAAATATAGCTACGCACATCATGAACTACAGCCTCGTGTTGGCAAACAACGGACAGTGTAAATTAGCTGTGGCTGGAACCCGGGCAGGAGAAAAGCGCAGGGCAGGCGCTCTGGCCGTACGTACTGGTCTGGTGCGGAAAAGAACGCCGCCGTGCTCCGCACAAGCGAACGCGAAGCTTCCTTTACCCGAACGAGAGAGAGAGACCATGTGACCTGAGCGGCTCCACGCGGCCGCGTCTTTCACCCTCACAGTCACCGATGCCGTGACGACAGACTCCGTCCTCGTGGATGACGTTTCTTGTCCGAAATTTAAATAGCCCCCGTGGCTCGCTATGCTACTTTTATTTTTAAAATAAATAAATAAATAAATAAATACCAATACGCGTTTGTGGTTTCCCACGTCCCAGGGAAAGGCCTGGCTTCTGCAGCTGCTGTCCTGCTATGGGCTGGCTCCAGTTCCGACTGTCTGCCCCCGTTACCATTCCCGAATAATGGCCGAGCTGTCACTTCCCGGCGTGCCCGACCGTAGCGTCCCGGTTTTCACACCGTCTGAGAGCTGTTTTTTTTATTTCTCGACCGGTCACAGCACAGTCCGTCAGAAGGACATATCGGTAGAGGAACCGCATCAACAAAACTGCAGTTAAACCATCACCCCGAGAATAGTGCGGGAGATTAACTTGCTTTAGCGTTCTGAATCCTAAGTTGCGTAATCGTATGACACGTGTACAATTGAAAGAACACCAAACCTCGTTGTACCCTTGCCAGACTGATTGAGATTAAGTAATTAGACATGTTAAACTGTAAGCTGTGTTGTGCTCACTTACCTGTTTGTGTTTTTTCTTTTTCTTTTTCTTTGTGCTTCCATTTCTCCCCCCTCTCAGCTTTAAAGGTGCGGGACGGATTCCGCGATGCTGTGAAGCCTGCTTCGTATGGCTCATTCAGGGTTGGTGAATATAACACATTAAAACTGACAGTGAACTTGGTTTTCATAAGACAATAAACGTGAAAGGTTTGTAATCTGAAACAGAAACTGGTGAGCATTATTTATGGAATATTATGTAAAATACTATTGCAAAAAGTGAAACACAAGAAGCCACTTGACTTATGGTAATGGGGGTGTGAAAGCTTAAGTGATTAATTTGTAGTGCAAAGTGTAATCAACATCACTGCAACAATCGCAGTGCATTATTTCCAAATAAGTGGCCAAAGAATTTACAGATTGGTTATTTAAGAAAAAAAAGTGTTTATTACATGACCTGAACCTCAACGTTTCCATGTTTAGCCCTAAATGTTTTTTTTTCAGTCTTTCCTTCTTTTCTGACAAATACAAGTCTGTACAGCTGTCCCATGCGATCAAAATGTCCTTTGCATTTGGGACAGGAATAATTACAAAAACCTCAAGTGTCTTCAAAGATAATAAACATTTAAAAACAATATATAGTGATTGAGAGAAATAGGTTGATAAATAAATGAATAAATAGCAAGTAAATAAATAAATAAATAAATAAATAAATAAATAAATAAATAAATAACTTTGGGTCCTAACAGGACCGCAACAATGTACCGGGACCACTTAATGGTGTAGAGAGACACTCTATTGCTTCTAACTCTAATTCATTCAACACGTTAATCTTGGCCTTCGTCTGGGCTTCTGAAGTAAAAGGAAAAATAAATGCTGTATTGTAACGTTACAAAATCATTTTGGACAAAAATAAATGAATAAATAAATAAAGAAAAGAAAAAAGAAAAAAACAATTCAACAAACAAACAAAAACTGTTGTCTTGAGGCACTTTTAAGAATGTTAAAGAGGATTCTTGCATTTCCATGGTTTGAAGAACTTCCTGTCCTCTAGCTGTGACAAATAAAGAAGAAAATAATAGAATAATAAAAGACTCTGGAAATAATAACTGAATGGCTGGCTGGCTGTATCTTTAACTCCTTCAATTCTTCTTCTTATTCTTCTTCTTCTCTCGCCACAATAATTCATCTTGGCAGTGAGAAAAACAAAGTCCAAAAAATAAACAATAAATAAAATAAAATGTAAAAAACGCTGAAACGAAATTAAACCCTGAATTGGTAAACTGATTAAAAAAAGTGTCTTAAACACAAAAGAAGAAGTTCTCAACATCAGGTGTGTTCTACTGGTACTAAAGTTTGTTTTCGGTCGACTGCGTGTTCGCCTGAGGGTCCTGCTCCCCGAATATTCCCGCCAGGGTTTTGAAACGCGGCCCCCACTCGCTGAGGTAATCGTAGTCCTCGTCGCCGTCGACGGCCGGCGACTCGATGGAGCTGAGCGACTCGGCGGCCGACCCCTCGCCCTCGTAGGCGTAGGTGGCGAGCGAGTCGTAGGGCGGCGCCGAGCCGTCCGCGTCGTTCTCCCGCAGCCGCTGCCGGATGTAGTCGCGGATGTCGCCGTTGTCCCGGGAACCGGCGGTGGCGGTGGCGGCGGCAGCGGCGGCGGTGGTGGCAGCGGTGGCGGCGGCGGTGGTGGCAGCGGTGGCGGCGGCAGTGGCGGCGGCAGCGGCGGTGGTGGTCGCGCCCCGGGGGCAGGGCGGAGCCTCCGGTTTGACGTCCCGCCGGAACCCGCTCTCCTTGACGGCCTTGGGGTTCCGCAGCGTCCCCATGTCGAAGGCGTGCGTGTCCTCCTCCCCGCCCCCCTCGTCGTCGTAGTGGATCACGTTGTCACGCACGTCCTCCTTCGAGGTCATCAGGGTCTCCTTCTTCTTCTGTCTCCGCACGCCCACGTACAGAACCACGATCACTGCCGAGGAAGATCAATCAACCAATTAATCAACCCCCAATCAGCACCAATCAGTCAACAAACTAATCAACTAATCCCCAATCACCATTTAATCAACTACCAATCACTCAATTAACAAAATATTTGGCAACCATTCAATCAACTAACCAATCAGCCAGCCACCAGTCAGCAAATGAATGAATCAATCAAGCACCATCACTCAATTAACCAATCAACCAACCACCAATCACTCAATTAACAAATAAATCAACCACCAATCACTCCATTAACCAATCAGCCAGCCACAAGTCGAGAAAATTAACCAATCAATCAACCGTCAATCACTCAACTAGCCAATGAATCAAGCACCAATCGCTCAATTAACCAATCAATCAACCGCCAATTACTCAATTAACCAATCAATCAACTATCAATCACTCAATTAACCAATCAAACAAACCCACAAGGAAGCACAAACGGAGACCCTGTCCCAGACAGACGGCCACCTTCAGTTCAGTTCAGTTCAGTTCATTAACGGTCGTACAGAACTCTGTACAGAACTTTGGGAACACAAAGGACAGATGCCTCAAAGCATTCTGCAGACATTCGGGGCACAGTGCCAAGAGCAAGCCAAGGGCGACAGCGGCGATGTTCCATGGAGCTACTCACTCCCCGCCCGGGAGACTCGGCTAATCCGTATAATCCCCAATCAATCAATCAAGCAATCTTTCTTTCTTCCTCTCGGTGCTATTTTCAGAACAAACAATATCGCTGGGAGTTATCACTGCGAGTAGGGTATGGATTACACATGTGTGTGGGGGGGACCAGAGTTTTACAGCGGGCTTAAAATTGTTGTTTGTTCATTTAAAGGCCATTTTTGGTTTCTGCCTCCAACCTCCACCCTGTGGACACGGTCCTTTTGAACACAGAACATCCGGTAACAACAGATACAAGCCGGTCAGGTCCTTCAAACCAACATTATCTGTTAACAGGAGACACCACAGGACTGTGAGTATAGTCACTTAGGATCTACATCATCTGGCAAAGAGAGTGAAGATGCTTGTGGGCACAGCTTCTACAGTTAGGGAACCACACCACACACCTCTTGAACCAAAAATCGGCATAAGCACGGGTTTCCCTATCAACACACATTTACCCAGGTGGAGGTATAGAGCACATGGATGCTTTAAGGATCCAAGTTCCATGACCTGGAATTCCACTGTTTCCACAAACCTCCTTGCAACTGACATTTAATTCCTTATTCATGTGTATTTAAATTTTTTTTATCCACCATAAGCAGGGCTAGAGGGAAGTGCCGTCTCACACCGTCCGTGAACACATTGTTGTAGTCAGTTCTGCGCTTGTGGGGAATGAGATGTGAGGATGTTTCTGTGTGCTTTCATCAAACTCTCACTTGCAAAATGGAGTCCTAGGCTGAACCCAGACTTCACACAGAAATGTAGTGCTGAGATTACAGTATTAAATTACACAAAGTAAAATTCCTCAATCATTCATATGTATATTTATTAATAATAATAATAATAATAATAATAATAGTAATGGACTCTTTTATTATATTAATTTCCATTTTTTCATATTTCTGTAGCAGCCTTACCAGCTGGTCATTCTTCCATTACGAAGCGTAGGCAGTTGTATTAGATGTGTTCCTATTCATACAGAAAAAGATCTGTTGACATTATTGATAATAAATATATTAGATTCACATATTGCGTGTTAAAGTCATTAAGAGGATAAGCTCTGTAAGCAAGAATCAAGGGCTTGTGTTTATTGCATTATTTTATTTGCTGGAAACCAACGCTCCATCAAATAAACTGTCACTGCGATGCCAGTAAATCGTTTCAGTAAGAGGATTTCACTCTTTGCTAGAGCACATCTTATTGGGTTCGTCTGCGCAGATCAATATATATTTGACTGGCATGTTTAACGGAAAGGCGTATTTCACAAGTTAAGGTCACACTACTGCAAGACTAATTATAGTTGTTCAAGACTTTACTGCCCTCTAGTGGCACGAGTGTGTCATTTTAGGATTGTGTCTGTCAGTATCAGAGGTGTCCTAGTGGGCTCCACCATGTCTTGCAGAACTATGTGGTTTCTTTTCAATCAGCAATCAGCTGAGGCCTTGTGAAGGTGTGTGGCACATTTAGCCAGCCAATCACAAGTGCTAAAGCACACTGAGAAGCAGCATTCTCCTTAACAACATCTTCACATACATCGCCATATGCCGATTGGATAAGAAGCCACCCGTGTGGTCCCATATAATGGATTCACATTTTGAATTACAGTGGCTTTGGACCTGGGAACTGAAGTAATGATTTAATACCCTGCTACCCAGTAACATTACATTGGTATTGCAATTAAATGTTAGTACAGTGTTTATTACATTGTAATAACACTGTAATAATCGTTGCTGCATAGTGTTGGATCTACAGTAGCGTGTGTGTTTCTTCCCCAGTCAGCTCTCTCTCTCTTTCTCTCCCCCTCCCTCCCTCCCTCCCTCCGTTTGTCTCTCTCTCCCTCCCCATAACTGTGCAGCTGAAACGTGTTCAGTTTAATCTCCGTGGCAACCAGTCAGGTGTCCGGCAGCTGTTGGGAGAGCGGCGACTCGCTTCGCCGGCCCCCGGGGGCGGCTGGCGCTCCCGCCGCGGCTTCCCGGAACATCCCGCAGACCTATTCGTCGTCCTCCTTAAAGGACGAAACGGCCGGCGGTGTGAGGGGGAGACGACGGGGCCGCTCTCTCCGTGGGCTTCGACGCCCGGGAGAAAATAAAGCCCTTCCCTTTCGTTCTCGAAAACCTGCCGTCGCCGCCGCCGCCGCCGCTGCCACAATTTACGATGTCATTTGCCGCTCTCACCAGGACGGACTGACTGGGAGGGGGAGTAAGACTTACAGCACAGCCCGGGAGACATGCTGACCTTCTTTCTTTCTCTCTTTCTTTCGTTTTTTCATATTTGGCACCGGCACTGTCGAGACTCAGCGCCTGACCAGCTCCACACCCCTGCACTGGCACAGGGTTTAACAGGATTAGCCACCCGGCAACCCCCTTGTTTATACACTTCCATTACTGACCTGTGCCAGAGGCTGTTTCTTTTTCATTAGTCAGGAAACCCTTCGGGTTTCAGTCAAAACGGACAACGATAGCAGAAAATCTGAGGAAATTGAAACAAAACCTCTTTACCAGCATTTCCCCCACCAACCGTGTACGATAAACAGTCAGCTCATGAATAATTCATGAGCTGACTTTCTTCAAACTCTTAAAATGCTTAAATGTTACATTTTGTTTTTCCTTCAATGGCCTCCCCTCTTCCCCTGATGCTGTAACTGTTTTCCTTCCCTCTATCCATCCCTCAGCACTCAGCTATTTCCTTGTCTGAAGGTGAATTAATCACATGATAAATAATGCCTGCCATAAAGGTTTATTCCACCGTTTTACAGTTTAACTCAATCACCCACTAAAGGGTCAGGGAATATATTTATTTATTTATTTATTCATCTACTGAAATTGACTAAACATTTTTTTTTGTTTTTAAAAATGTCCTCCATTGTGAAGCACTGTGCAATAACCTGCTTGTTAAAGCTCATCCATGAAAGCAGTGATTGGCTGATTGATTCGGGATGCTCATGATTAATGCGGGGCCACAGACGGAGAGAGGAGTTCAGGAAAAGACGGCCGTCTGACGCTGAGTAATCAGCTCTCTCTGCCCGTCCTATCGGGACCCACGTTGTGGTTAAAAGAAAAATAGCCATTTGAATCGATGGAGGGCCAGACAGGAAATGATGTAATAAATGGTATTTACATCCCTTCGGTTATGTAGGTGAGTATGGGAGGGGGAAGGCGGGTGGTTAAAGTCATGACCTTGGAGGGATAAGTTACAGTGGGAAAGGGGGGTAATGAGGCGTGAGCTGACTCCATGACTCTGTGGAGGAGGGGGGAAGAGGGGGGGAGGGGGATCTCAGTGCTCGGGCTAGAAGGCTGGTCTCTCCCAGCCTCCACATTTTCAAACAGACAGTGGGGTGTCTGAGGACCTGTCTGTCGGCCTCTGGACCAACCCACAGTTCTGTGTGTGTGTGTGTGTGTGTGTGTGTATGTGTGAGTGTGCATGTGTGTGTGTGTGCACGTGTGCATGTGAGTGCATGCCTGCGTGAGTGTGTGCATGTGCATGTGTGTGTATGTGTGAGTGCACACGTGTGTGTTTGTGTGTGTGCACGTGTGCATGTGAGTGCATGCCTGTGTGAGTGTGTGCACGTGCATGTGTGTGTATGTGTGGGTGTGTGTGAGGATCTGAGGTTCCTCTGAACTGTATGTGTGATTGTATGCATATGCATGTTTGTGTGTGTGTGAGGATTGGAGGATCCCTGTGAAGTGAATGAGTGTGTGTATGAGTGTATGCCTTTTCTTTCTAAAGAGGCAGATTTAGGCCTTATTGCTTGAAGCACTCAGCGAAACGACAGGACAGAGGATATGGGCCAGCACATCGCCCACGCCTCGCTTCGGGCTGGTAAACAGCCCCTCTCACAGAAATATCTAAAAGCCACATCTTAACGACCGCGTGACAAAACCCTCCGTAAACGGACAGCAATAATTTATTCATCATCAATATTGCACGAGCGTTCGCATTTTTACGTTTGCGTGCGTGGCTCACTCTAACGGGCTAATCCAAAATATTACGCTCAATTTGAGCGTTTGATCAGTGTTACCAGCCAGAGAGACAGACAGGGGGTCCGTGTCCCTTTCTTCAGTGGTCGGCCGTGTAATAGAGACCCTGCTCGGCCTCACGGCATCAACGGTTTGCGCCGTGGCGTCTGACGACGATGTGATTACAGGGAAGGCGATGCATCGTCGCGTCCGTACCCCCCGTACCTACGCAGCACCGAGAGTCCGCCGCTTCTCATCAGAAATAATTTAACCCTTTACAGAGCAGTCGGCGTTCCCGCAGATCGCGGACGATTTTAAAGTCGAACGCTGTCCAGGCCTCCGGAATGAGGGCAGAGACAGCGACGCAGTTTTCACACTCGTGCTTTAGCATGGACGACACGTCCAGGGGCACGACCAGCAATGGCCAGGAGCGCGATAGCAAAGTCAAAACGTGCTACGTATGCTATGGCACTGCCTGGTCCCGGAAGGAAGATTTCATTAGCATTGGGAGAACCAGCGGAAAATGCTAACCATGGTGAGGACCTGTCCAGGCTCTGGTCACTGGTGTCTGTTGGAGGTGACACACCTGGCAAGGTGACACCAAGGTCACGCGACCTGGGCTGTGTGCGAAACAGCCTCCTAACAACTGTGTCCACAAAATATGTACTGTCTACTAAACACACTGCCTGTTTTTTTTTTTAATATGCAATTCACTCTAGTGTTTCTTTTGCACCTCTACATCGTGAACCAATGCACTTGTTGTACATCGCTCTGGATAAGAGCGTCTGCTAAATGCCTGTAATGTAATGTAATGTAATGCAATGGGTAATATGCAAAATAATGCATATTACTATCCTCCACACTATTTTCCAACGGTACTGCAGAAGTGTCATAAGATGTCCCACCCTTGTAAAAAAAAGGCCCTGCCTCTTCCTATCTGATTTATGAGACCTTCTGGTGTGGAGCAGAAGTATGGTTTACTTTCTTCAAAGTGAACTCCTGAGTACACTCAGTGGAAACCCCAGAAATAAGTATGTAATCCTGGGATTTTAAGTACACTACATTTATGGAACCTTTTGCCAATTTAACAACTTTCTCATCCAGTGTACTCAACTTACATACTTAACAGTGGGCAAGTAACCTGCTTTGGACACGGCCTGGGTCAGGTCTCCGGTCTTTGTGGAACACACGACCTGGAGTCAGCCGAAAAAAAGCTAAAGGCGCCAAAGCGCTGGTCCCCGGATCGCGGGAGGCGGTTTCCGCGGTTACGCACCCAGCAGGATGATGATGCAGAGGAGGATGGCGATCAGCGCCCCGGTGCTCAGGCCCACCGGGAGGAAGATGGCCTCGGCGCTGCAGGTCAGCAGGGTGCCGTCCGACTCGCACCCGCACACCCGGACGGTCAGGGTCCCCGTGCTGCTCCGCACGGGCGGGCCCCCGTCCTCGATCGCCACCGGCAGGAAGTACATCTCCTGCAGCCGCCGCCGGAACCCGCTCCGATTGGCCACGATGCCCGCCGTGTTGTCTGCACGCCATTGACACACGCGCACAAAAAAAAGAGTAAGAAGAAAGAGCAAAGTTTTTACCCACCTTGATTTTTGGGAGGAGAAACGAGCAGATACAGAATAATTGAACAAATTAGGTTAATTTAAAGATTTAAAATTAATTAATTTTTTTATTAGACAGCACCAGCCAACAAATTATGGCAGAGAACCCAAATAGCTATTCTGAATTCTTGGCTGACAGACTTCATTGCAGACAGAAAGGAATCGATAAAACAGTAACATATTCAGCTAGAACACAGGGCAGAGCCAAGGTCTTGCACTTGTTTGCAAATAAAATCGAAGTGTGATGTGCTTTGACCTCAGTCTGCCACAGGGGGGCAGTCTCACACGCCCTGCACCGTTCCCGGCAGAGCTGACCCAGAGTCACCTCGGCCATCCTCTGAGCCGGAGCTTTTACAGCATCGGCGGACTGGCCAGCGACCTTCGACTCCGGCACGTCTTTCTATGAGCGGCTGTCCCGCCTGACTCGGGAAAAGGTCCGGGAGGTTAATACTTTACAGAAGGGGTGTAAAGAAATAAATAAACAAGGAACAGAAAGAAAGAAATAAATAAATCAAAGTGACAGAAAATAAATAAGATGAGTCGTGTAGAGTCTGGAGCAGGGGCATTATGGGATGTGATGAGAACTGCACACGCAGCATTCCTCAGGCAGGGAGGATTTACCTGCCTGGATTACCTGCTTCATAGGGCATTATTTTTATTATTATTATTATTATTATTAGCAGCAGGAGCAGTAGTAATAATAGTAGTAGTAAGATTAGTAGCAGAAGTACTAGTAATAGCAGCAGTAGTATTAGTAGTACCAGTAGCAGTAGTACTAGTAGTAGCAGTAGTAGTAGTAGTACCAGTAGTAGTAGTAGTAATAGTAGTAGTAGTACCAGCAGTAGTAGTAGTAGTAGCAGTAATAGCAGCTGCAGCATTTTGCATAGAGACAGACTCATGATGAATTGAACAAAAAAAATGAAATACGTTACTTGTACACTTCAGAGTGTAAACAAAATGTAGGCACAGCAGTACAGTGAATGTAGGGCCTCCTACACCCCCTCTGCCCCCTCCCTCGCCCCCTCCCTCCCCCTTCTTAGCGTGCTAACCTCAGATACACGTGTTTAAGCACGATGCTATTTCATGCATCCTGCTTTATCGGGACGTGCACTCGAGCAGCACAACCTTCAGGAAACCTCTACGAGCCCCAGATGACTTTTTTATTTATTTATTTCTTTCTTTTTTTTTCTTCCGCCGCTATCTCTCACATTCAGCCCAGCACACGTCCGCGTATCGGACTCTTATCGGAGAAGCCACTCACTTCCGAAATCCCGGACCGTGAAATTCCTGTTCCTGACGTCTCCGGCCGCCGACTTGAAGGAGAACCTCTGCCCGGCGGAGGGGAGGTCGCGGTCGGTGGCGCTGACGGTCTGAATTACCTGCGGGGAGCACACAGATCACACGGGCGGTCAGGCCAGGTCAGCCCGCGAGCACACAGATCACACGGGCGGTCAGGCCAGGTCAGCCCCGGCTGTCCCGCGAGGCTAGCGCAACAGCAGCCAGCGCCTCTCCCCTTAAACACGCTGTCGTTTGGGCCGTGGAGCGGGGTCGGTCCTGCTACGCTCTCAGGGGAAAAAAAAATGAGGGGTTCCTTTGGCTCGTCGCCATGGTCACCGGGGAACCTTGTTTAGTTCCTTATGGAACCCTCTGTGGTAGGTGTGGAAAATGCAAAAGCTCCCAGACTGAACCTTTTTTTTGTTTTGTCTGACAAGGAATTCTTGAACTGGACAAGGTTCGTCTGTGGAGAGGAGCCTTTTGGAACCCTTTCTTCTGGAGAACACTCTGCTGAAGAAAACGCATAGAACTGGTAATGTGATGGTCACGCTGGTTGACTAGCGTAGTCAAACTGGTAATGAAAATTGCCGTGCTGGTTGACTGCTTAGTCAGATTGATAATATGATGGCCATTGTGGTAGATACACCCGGTCACGCTAGACCAGCAAGACTAGTTACAGCATGCTGGTCACCAGCAAAACCATATTCATTGATCTACGGTGAATTTAAAAAATCAGCATAATGTTTAAATTCACTCTGCAAATGTACTCTACAGTATATCACTGTAATTCTTACAGTACCAAACATACGACTAGCATAACTGTTTATATTATGATACTGCTTTTACTTTGTACTGAATTGATTGCAATGATTTCACAATATCCATGAATTTGTGAATCCAAAACAAGTAATTTGAACTTCTACACGGCAAAATGGGCAGTTTAAAATCAAATCTAATTGAGTGCTTTTAACTTTAATAGAGTGCATGTGTTTCCTTTTGGACCCAAATTGACTATAACAATTGAATTAACGCTACAATGTGGCTACACAGAGCCCTTCAAATACCCAGTGTACATATTGGGAAATGCATTGAAGTTGTATAATATGGAAGGAAGTCAATCTTTCTTGTTAATAGTCTGCTTTGTTCGCCAGCAAAAAATAAAGAATCCCCTCAAAACTCTTGAGTTCAAAAAGCTAAAATGAATGCAAAGCAATGAACGTGACCGCAGACAGCAATAGTTCAATTTGCGAGTGTGACGACAGGAACCTACAGGTAGTTGAGGGCACTAAATTCACACAACAGTTTCCCACTCTGGAGATAACAGACATAACTCTCCCTGAACAATAATAGAGGCTGAAGGAAATGAACAGTGCGGAAGTGCAGGCCGGGCCAGGAACACAAAGAGGCAGGCTCCGCACAAAGAGCAGTGCTTCGCTGTAATGAGCGGCGGTAATGTGCCGTTTCGCACGAAGCCACTCACATCGTAACGGTGTTAATCTCAGTATAATGACGGGCTTCTCGGTCGGGTATCGATTGGCAAAACCCGGGCCCGCGTTGAATGAGCTGCCGGACCCCCGGGTCAATATGTAATTGGCTGGACCCTCACCCAGAGAGGCGGGGTTTCAGCCCACAGAAGGAACATCACCAAGAGAGGCGGGGTTTCTGTTGACAGGTGGAACATCACGCAGAGAGGTGGGGTTTCTGTTGACAGGTGGAACATAACCCAGAGAGGCGGGGTTTATGTTGACAGCAAATCACAATGAGAGGAAGCAGTGGCCGGCAGAACAGAGAGCAGAGCTGTGTGTGTCTGTCCTCTTTCAAACTGAGAGTGATGAAACAAGCCTTCTATTGGGAATTCTGCTTTTTTATTTTTTTTAATAAACAAAAGTGAATAAATGTAATTGTGCCAGAAACAGCGATAGACTGTGACATAAACACATGACTCTTGAGTCAAACTGAGGGTTAGAGTCACAGATGTAAGTGGATGACATACAGTGGCATGTGCAGTGAGGTGTGAATGTTCTGTTTATACAGCTGCGATAACATTATCAGATGCACACACTGGTTCCACACACAAGAATGCATAATCAGAATTTAGAGTGCGATCACTGAGTAATTATGCCCATTACAGTGTGCTCCCAAAGGAAGCACGCATGCAGTCAGCAATATGGTCATTTACAACTGTTAATCACTGTGTGTGTGAATGTATGTGTGTGTGTGTGCCTGCGTGCGTGCGAGCGTGTGTGTGCATGTATGAGTGAGTGTGTGTGCGTGCGTGTATGTGTGCATGTATGAGTGAGTGTGTGTGTGCGTGTGTGTATGTATGAGTGAGTGTGTGTGTGCGTGTGTGCGTGCGTGTGCATGCGTGTGTGCATGTGTGTGTGCGTGTGTATGTGGGTGTGTATGAATAAATATATATATTTAACTTGTATAATAAATATAAATAAATTGTAAGTTCCATATTCGTCTTCGAGCTTTCTGAGCCGTGGAAACACGCAATATAATAACGACAACATCGCCCTCTGAGCTGACGCGAGCTGCGAGATTCCAGGAGGACATGTTTTATCGCCTTTCCTGGCGGAAGGAATGGTCTTTTTTCCCCCCTGTCCAAGTGAACATATTTCCATAATCAATCATATGTAAATATTACCGGGCATCGGTTTCCAAAGACACCGAGGTAGGTTTTTGGGCATCAGATCTGGTCTTTCGGTAACAAATCACAAATCGATAACACGGTGCGCGTTAATGCCTCGTTATAGTTATTTATAATATCTGTAAACGCGTTAAGTGAGAAGCAGATAACGAGTATATACCGCATTGGAAACGCAGCTTCATACTTAGGGATGTTTCATGAACACGAATGCAATTGCCGAACGGAATACTGCTATCGTGAAAGTCGAGAAAGGACTGTTAAGCTACTGAGAAAACAAATGGAGAAATCACAGTCGTGCACCTATAGAACGCATAGACAAAAGTGGTTAGTGAGCCCAGGCGTCTCGACTCGACTCAGTTGGGAATGACGTTCGGCGTTGTGCATAATTTCGGTTGACCTGTCTTCCACAACGTCATCATCATCACGAGGTCATGCAGCTGCTGTCATGGCACCTATGCACCACGTGGGGCGGAGCCAAACTCCCAGAAGAGCGAAGCCCCGCCTCCTCGCTTGAGCCTTTTCAATTCATGAAAAGGTTTCAACAAAGTGAACCACCAAGAGATTCTTCAGGCAATACATAAATAGTGTATTTGTTACAGAAAAGTAGTAACTTTGACGCAAAATGTGTTGAAAGTAACACAAAGGTGGGAACACAAAAAGTGATTTCACGCCCCTAACACTCATTCTTCAGGGGCATTTACATGCATATGTGAAGTTTTGTTTTTTTGGTGACTCCCCCTCAAACCCCCCCCCCCCCAACCCCCATGACATATCACGTTATCTGACTCTCCCTCTTCCATCCAGTGATACCAGTAAAATCCCCTTCTCCCTGTCAGCTAAGGTGCTCCACACTGTTTTGTGGCGTCTGTTAGACCTGAATCCGATCCCCTCTCTTGTTGGCCTCTTTAAAATTCCTCGTCACGTGGAAATGTGCCTGCTGTTCGTCCAACGTTAAACTGTTTTGAAAATGATTTTTTTATTTTTTTATTTTTATGGCAGATGAGTTAACTTGTGAGGAAAGCTCTCTGACAGAATCAGTCTTTAGAAACAAACACAGAAATAGATTTGCATTGCTTAAAGTAATTTTTAAAAGCTTGCAGCGCCTTTATCCTCCTGCAGTACCAGCATTTATAGCATTTATATGACCGTGCATAACCTTCCTACGGCCATTATGACTGTGGATATGGCACCATTATGTTTAAACTGCCGCCTGCCAGCACTGGAATTTCAGATTTATTTTAATATGCGTTTAATAAGGGCACAATTCACCTTTGTATACTACATGGAGGAATGAGCATTAACAATAGGATTTTTTATTTATTTATTTTTTTTAATCCTGCCATCATGCGCAGTCCTCAAAAAAAATGTAAGCCAATGTAACTAAATACAAAATTTTAGTCTTGGAAATGAAATAGGCCTGTCTCATCACCTGCTCATTCGTTACCATGAAAGGGCAGAAATATCTACCTGCAGGCGGAGGATTACCGCGGTCTGAAACCGCCATTCCGTGAGACCGAGTAGCACATTAGTGACGACTCAGGCGTAACAGACACGGTCATTATTGCACAGGAGTTAGCGGGGAGAAAGAGAGAAATGAATAAATAAACGAAATGCACAAGCAGCTGGCTATCTTAAATGCATCAGTATGTAGCGCCGTCACGGTCGAGAAATCCGCAGAATCCCTCTCCAAGCGTGTTATTAGAATCCCTGACTATCTGATTTGAACCCCCCCCACCCACCCCCTCCGCCCCCCTCCCCTTTCGTACCCCTGCAACGGGGAGCGGCGTGTACAAGGTTGATCCCGGTCCTCATGTGCAGTCACAGGAAGGGGCGGAGCTAAGGGGGCGTAAGAGGGGAAGCTTTCCTGGGCACTAGCGAGTCCAGGGGTCCCCTAGAGGTAGAGGATTGCATGTGTGTGTGTGTGTGTGTGTGTGTGTGTGTGTGTGTGTGGAGGGGGATTAGGGTTACGGACCAGTGACTGTGGGGTAATTTCTCACTCATATATTTTTTTTTTCGCCTACACAAATCATTTCTAGATCCTTCCCTGGTCACAGGGGGCTGTCGACGTTGGCCGGAGTACGCAGGGTCTGCCTGGAATGTCAAACTGTTAGCGCGCTAAGCTATGCTACGCTAATGCACCACTAGGCTAACACTATGCTATGCCTCGTGAGGCTAACGCTACGCTAGGTTAACGCTATATCATGCGACGGTGTGCCTGCGGAGGGAACCGCTCCCCCCCTAACACCCCCCCCCCCGGTGCCTCTGTGCGCTCCCAAAGGCAAAGTGGTGACAGGAGCTCCACCGAACAGCTGCTTCCTCGGACAGGAGAGCCTGTTGATGCTAATGCCTGCAGACGTGTGTGCGCTTCTGCACCCACGCTTACGTAGACAGTAGTACCAAATCCCTGTATCAAATTCAGTCCACGATCCGTCTTTCCCTCTCTCAACTCTGTGCCTTATACTCTCCCCCGTATCTCTCTCCCTCCCTCCCTCCCTCTCTCCCTCCCCATATCTCTCTCTCTCTCTCTCTCCCTCTCTCTAGCCCCCCTTATTACTCTCACCCCCTATCTCTCTATCTCCTCTGTATCTCTCTCTCTCTCACACACACACACACACACAGAAACACACACACACACGCACACATAGGAGGGGAGCCGGAACACGACTGTATGATATCATCAAAAGACACGGAGAGCCCATTTATAATCTGTACGTGTAAAGTCAGCCAAACAAACCGACACAGAATGCCAAAATGCAGCCACTTACCTCTCCTGCTTTAGCGTTTTCGCACACAAAGGTCTCGTACGGCACGGCAAACTCAGGGGGAAACTCGTTGACATCCAGAACGTGGACGGTGACGGCCACTTTACTGGTCAGGACGGGATTATCTGCAAGGAATAAACAAGGCAGGATCTCACCGATAACTCACAGAACCCAAACATCAATTCATACATCTTTAATATTACTGTAACGCAGGGACTTACGCTCTGACAATTAAAAAAAAAAACTAAATGAATGACCCTGCATAAAACAGGACGAAATGGAAAAAAAAAAATATATATATATTGGCCAAAATAAAAGATGCATAAAAGAAACAACACTGACATCATGTGGTTATACCCAGAACTGCAGTCTTCATGATTCTATTCAGTGAAAGGGGACAGTGCACTACTGGTAGAAATTTTTATTTATTTAATTTCGGCATTCTTTGGCTGCATTTATTGAATCAAAATAATGTAGTTAATTATGTTGAGAGTTTCATTGTGCAGACAAATATGACCTGCAACATAACGTATGTAATTATTGCAAATTGACTGAATGGCCTGCTCTTGACATAATATGTTCTTGTGAACAAATCTCTTCCTGTTCGTAAACGTCGATGTAATCCATAAAAAGCAGAGCTCTGATGGTTAGGAATCTGGTTGGCGATGTCTGGCCAGAGAAAAGTACTCAGCCCCAAAACAGTGATAGGGACACTGTCAGAGGAGGGGCAGTCCTTCACAAGGACCACTGTGACTTCCCGATTGTGACAGACTACATCCTCAATAGGTTAAACCACATGACTACATGATAGACCACATGACTACATTATAGACCACATGACTACATGATAGACCACATGACTACATTATAGACCACATGACTACATTATAGACCACATGACTACACGATAGGCTACGTGACTACATGATAAACTACAGTACATGACATCAACGGTAGAATGGCAATAGTCGTGATGTTACATTTCTGCTCTGGAGGCTAGAAAACAGAGAGTTTAAGTGCTGCACCATAATACTCTATCCCACTGTGCAATGCATGAGTTTAGCCTCAGTTTAGCTCTTTCAAAGACCCTGCAGAACCCGACGCGCAGCTCAACACTTCAACGGTGAAGTGTGCCAAACCACGGCGATTACTATGGCAACCACATTACCTGTACACTCAGGGATACTGAAGAGTTATGAATTCCTTTCAAAGTCGTACCCTGTGAAGAGCCTTTTAAGAGGCGAGTAAACGATAAAAATCCAACGACACACATGGTTTTGAAAAAATAAAAAAAACAAACAAAAAAAAAAACACTGCTCTCTGTAAATGCTAAAAAGCTGGTGTAAATATTAGTCTCAATATTATTGACAAATGTGTGCATGATTCATAAATAATAGACGAGTCACACATGTTCCGCACAAAACCATCAATACACGTGGTCTGACCTCGAAAACTGTGACTTGAGCAGTCAGCTATGCAGGCAAAAAACATCATATTCCATATTAATACCCGCAGACATGGGGTGTGCTTGATGCGCTCTCTCCATCTCTCTCTCTCTCCCTTTCATTCTCTCTCCCCCTCCCTTTCTCTCTCTCTCTCTCCCTTTCATTCTCTCTCTCTCCCTGTTTTTCTTCCGCTGTATTTTATAAGATTCTGTCCCAAGGTCCTTGGGTCTCCTGTAGTCTCAAAGACAGGTGCATTTAGCTTCCTGACACATTTTTACTGATGGTTGTAATCTGCTCTCATGACATCAAAATAAGTTGACCTTTGTGTGTGTGTGTGTGTGTGTGTGTGCGAGCGTGTGAATGTGTGCAAGTGCATGTTTGAGAGAGAGAGAAAGAGAGAGCATGTGCACATAAGCTAAATATAATCTGAAATTACCATTTCATTATGCATGCACTGTTCCTTTATCCGGAACAAGAACATAAATTAGAACGCCATCTCTGCCTTCTTATTTTATCCACTAGATGGCGCCATGTACCCTGCAAAAATAAAGTCAGTACAAATCCGCTGCAGAAAGAACTATTAACACTGCTTTTTAGAAGTTGCTAATTATTCGTTCTTTTTTAAGACAGTTGCACAAAGTCAAAGTTAGAGGTTACAGGAGACAAATTTAGTACATTTCATGCATTTTATTCATTAGTGCATATGTATGGTAACACACGTACACGCACACACAAACGCAGTGCTTCTCTGTCTTTAGATCTTTCGCTCTTAGATTGAATCACACCTTCTTCTTCCATGTTTTATGCAGTGTATCCCTCCTTGACACAGTCAAAAAAAAACAAACGAAAAAAAAAACAACAGCTACAAAACAGGAAATCACACAGAAAAGTACACGCACAGCGCACACAATGCCACCCGCGACAGTTCCACGATAACAACAGCCCTCCTTCACCTCTATATTTAAAAAAAAAAAAATTTTTAAAAGAGCGTGCGTCGCTGTTGAAGCACCCCGCGGTTAAGCACAGCCGGGGTATTGCTTTTTTCGGGAAAGCAGCACGGCGCGGTGCGCCAGAGCACTACAGGATACTTCACATCCCTCGCCTCGGCGGATCGACGGGCGAGGAGGCGGCACTTCACGAGCTCAGCGGCGGGGTTTTTATTATAAAAAAACGTGGCATTCCGCCTCGCGAAAAAAAAAAATAAAGCGCAAAAAAACCGAGCAGCTAATTAAAAACTTTTCAGCGGCTCGCGTCGCCGCCTTTTTACGCCAGAACGCGCTTCGAGGGGCGTCAAGTCGAGTAACCTCTCTTCGTTTTGGATCCGTCCAGGAGCCCGCTCTCCTTTTTTTTTTGGCAAGTGCGGAGGTCACGCGGGCGGCTGCGAGGAGGTAGCGGTCAGCGGCGACTGCGTTAGCTCTGAGCGGAAAGCGCAGGCTAGCTGCCGGCTACAAAGGCGCGCGTTTGCCTGAGAGTCTCGCAATCTTCCGCTTGGCTGAGCTGGGTGGGATAAGAGCCGCTAACAGGCTATCAAACGCTGGTGCAGATTAGCCGACTAGCCACCTGATATCGCCCCCCCCCCCCCCCCCCCGGCCCTCCTCCTCCTGATCCACCCCCCTCCCCCAGGGACCAGATCTAGCAGTAGGAACAAAGACTGCAGGCATGTAGGGACAGTCTGACACATACCTAGCACTGAGCAGCCAAGGTGAGGTTTACTCAGTCTGGTCAGAGAGGAGTAATCCTCTCTCTGTTCCTGCTCAGATCATCTCTCTCTCTCTCTCTCTCTCTCTCTCTCTCTCAGATAAGTTCAGCTCAGTTGAACTGTGGTGTGTTTCGCTGGCAGCACAGACCAGCCCTCAGAGCAGTGGTGCACAGCGGAGTGTGAGCTGCAACAAAGCAATTACACTGCGCTATATAACAGGACCATACAAATACATGGAACATCAATCCACTTTTTCTCTCCATCCATCGCTTCTCTCTCTCTATGTCCGTCTCTCTCTGTCTCTTTCTCTCTCTCTCTCTCTCTCTCTCTGACAGATCCCAGGGTTCATGAAGAAAGCATGTTTTGCATGCAACAGCCGCTGTCGCCAAAACGTCCCTCAGCACCTCTCAAAGAGATGGCTCTTTTCCAGGAACGTGTGTTCCCGTCCCGCGGAGTTTTCTGTGGGGGGTGGGGGTGGGTGACGGGGGAACGGCACAAGCTGGGGAGGGACTGGGCAGGGACGGGGGGATGGACGGACTTCCAAACCGACCCGAGAGCAAGACGCGCCGCACTCTCTAACTGATCTCCGTCCTTGCCCGCGACCTTGACGTAGTGCGTAGAAACGAGCCAGCAAGGTAGTAAAGGCTCAGTGTTTAATGGTCTCATTTCACATCCCTTGCTAATTAATTTACTGCACATGCAATTTTGATTGAGCGCCATAGAGTTAGGATGTAATGACTTCCTCAGACTATCAGTGAGAATTGTAATCAATCAGTTTTTTCTTGACACAAGCAGTGTTTTCACCATGTATTGTTGTCACACATGCTTTGAAATTCACTCTAGAAACATGTGTACATAGACAGAGCATGTTGGGATATGTTTATGGGTTACCGCCAGCAGAGTCTGCTTATTTAAATTGCACCCAAGGGCCCATTATAAATTATAAAGACAAGAAATATGTATTTAGTTATGAATGATCATTTAATATGGGATATCTAATTCATGCTCTGAATTTAAGCCTATGACTATTTTAAAATGACCCCCGGGCGGGTAAAATGTCTTTGGAATGCCAAGCATGCACCGTTAAAAAGGATTCCAGGTTATTTAGAATAGGAACACAGCAGCTTTAACTGTGTCCAACCAGCAGCTTTCACTGAGTTGTTATGTCACAACGTTTTCTTTGCTTATTTCCCCTGCACTTGCATACAAGAAAACAATGGCAATCTTTACAAGGGAGGGATATCCCATTTCACCACGGTTCTTGGACAAACAGGTACACAGGTAAGATGGAAATATCCCACGGAGGGACTTAGAAAATGAAGCTGTACCAGAGGATGTGCCTATGCAAGCACTGAGAAGCCCAGTCAGCTCTGGAATTCAGAGTACAGAGGGGCATAAGAGCTCTGCAGCCAATATTAAACTGTGAAGCACAGTGCTAGACAGAATCTAACATCTGTAAGCACTGGGCTGACACAGTCCTATACAGCACATCACCATACTCAAACAGTGACACAAATGGTGCTGCCATCAGGTATTTCCTAGCTGGAAAGGAGAAGCAGGATTTATTTCTGAAACAAAGACCTAATTCAGAAGGCAACCCTCTTCATTTACTAAATGATATAAGCTAGGTTTTGTCTTGACCAAATTACGGTTAAGATGACGGACTGTGCAACATCAATAGCAGACCGTAAAAAAATAAAATAAATAAATGCTTGTAAAACAGAAGACAAAGAACAGTAAATAATGGCGTCATCATCATAAAAAATGGTACATTTTGACATAGTATTATCACATAGGTTATTGACATAGATGGAGACAAGAATAGGGCCTTGCACTGAACCTTGGGGCACACCTTGAAAACAGATGAAAAAGATGAGGCAGACCCGTCAAAGTGTATTCGCTGAATTCCAGCAGAAAGGTAGTATACCACCCTGAAGAGTGACTAGATAAGAAGTACTGAGAAGCCTGTTTATCACGATGCCAAGGTCAGCTGTGTCAATGCCTTAGACAAGTCAAAGAATAGAGCAGCACTTTCTTTGTTTTTTTAGAATCCAGTGGTTCAATAATACTAAAAGTGCCATATTGAAAATGGAGAAGATTGTGTGTGTATGTGTGCATGCTTCTCTCTTTTGAAAAAAATAATAATAATTTGGGAAAAAAAGTGAAAAGAATGTGACTAAAGGATGGCCTTGGTCTGAAGTGGGCTGAGTGAATTATTCTTTATGAAAAGGCAATAAATAAATAAATAAATAAAATTACTCCAGTGAAAATGGGCTTGACTAATGACCTGGGTAGAATCTAACACACACAATGGCTTCTGCGTAAATCACCATTGATTTGTAGTCATACTTACTAACTTTAGTCGCTACCACGGAGATGTTGTGCTGGGCGATGCTCTCTCTGTCCAGGAGCTGATTGGTGGAAATGGTCCCCATCACAGGATCAATGCCGAAGTAGCTGTCCAAATCACTCTTCCAGTCGATAGAATACCTGACACAAAAATAGATAACTAAATAAATAAATAATGTTTTGAAAGCTTGTACATTTATACAGTGAAAGAAAGGTATATTGGGTATTGCATTCAGCTTTGGACAAATGTATTGAGTTTAATTTGGCATTGCGGTGTGGTAGATGGTAATAATTTCTTGTATCTGATTTTTCTTCTTTTTTTTTTTTTTTTTACCTTTGGTAAATATTTATAAGACTTTTCTAAGGGGATTTCCTTTCCCCAGCCTCAATTATAAACTTTATTTGTTTTAAAACTATCTGAAACAGCTGGTGAGCAGGGAGAAACTGCATATTCAACATATCTTTTATCGGTGTTCATAAAACATGAAGTTCTACAATCAGGTGAACTGACTACAACACCAATCATAAGCATTTTCTATCTCCAGACATGCAGCGGTGTCAATCAATTTTGACTGTGTTCCGTTAAGAGGCACAAAAACAATATCACACCAGTCAACTTCCCAATATTAATATTTCTTATTTTAATATCTTATGACATACAAATCTGAGAGAAGGGTTTTTTTTTAAGTTTGTTTTATGGAGCAATGTGTCATTTTCTGCAACCCAGCGATTTGAAGGAATATTGCACTTGCATTCCCCTTTCGGATGTCATATCACCCTAACTCTGCATTATTAATTGTGCAGGTCAATGAAATCAACTCTCCCTAAGTTACTCTGAAAGAGAAAGGGAATTTGAAACGGGAAGACTCAACATTCATATTGATATCCTTTTCTTTTATTTTATTTGCACAATGCACTAAACTAATGCAAAGGTAACACTAAAAATGCTCTGGTTCCCCTGCATTGAGAAGTAATATTTTCATAAAGGAATCTCAACTTTTCAGCATGCCAAAGCTAATGAACACCAAAAAAAAGAGAAACATTTTGTAAAATTTTGAACAGAAAGTTGGCTACTGCAGGAGTAGTTAGCTACCTAAACATGCTCCGCTCGTGATCTTACTCAAGGGATATTATTACATAGCTAGCGAGTAACAAGCTCAAATTTGCGCTCTACTCTCCTGGCAGTCAAAGGATGTCAGAAATGTCTGCCTGGCTCTTCTCCTTTTCTATTTGACTGTGGCACATTTCTGAAGAAACATCTAGGAAACATTGATGTTCAGTTGTCCCTCATTTTGTGCATACTTCTGTAACAGTTTGTTACAGTAC
This sequence comes from Anguilla anguilla, assembly GCF_013347855.1. NCBI lineage: Eukaryota > Metazoa > Chordata > Actinopteri > Anguilliformes > Anguillidae > Anguilla > Anguilla anguilla. The sequence goes on from NC_049204.1 coordinate 61,885,384, forward strand.
TGTTCAATATCGTGCTTAATCTGCAGCAAGTATTACAGCTTTACAACAGTATTACAGTATTACAACATTGCTCATTTGAAATAATCACAGTAGGAAAGCATGAGGCTGACTCAAGTCAGAAGACACTCAGTCGTAATATTCACCGCTATCTTAAGACAGAAAAAAGCCATGCTAAAATAAAATGGTGGGACATGTTGGCATGACGACGTGCCAATGACAGTAGTGACTACTGGCTCCAGCAGGAGATCCCAAGCTAGCTGCTGGGCCTCCTGTGTATGCAGGTTTTTTATTCCAGCCATAACTGCAAGCCCAGAATTGCCACACGCTGAGAATAGCTCATCAGACACTCTTATAAAATTGAAGAGAAGACTCTTTTAAAATTGCCTTAGTGACCCCAATCTGATCTCTGTGGTTACACAGAAGAGATGGGCTGCATCATTGGCACAGACAAAGCACATTTTATTCAGCACATTATTCATTTACAACAAAGGGAGCAAAGTGAGAAGGCTAAGGTTAGTACTGATAAAGGCAAACACTTGTTATGCATTAACATACATTGGATGGATGGATTGTGCCTTTTTTCGTCTGATTTCTGGGTCCTGGTCACTTTGTTTACACATGCTAAATGTAAAATGCTGCAAGAAAAGAAAAACAAAACTACAAATAGATATATTAAATATCTGCTTCAAATGACAAATTTGCACAGATTAGCCTACACTAACAAAAAAGACCAATTACCAACTCATTCACTGAATTCCATCTCCGAATTTATCTGCAAGTGTCATGGTTGTGGGTGATAACAACATTTCTTTTACAGCGTGCGTCATTCTGTCGTTTATTACGGCCTTTTTTTTGCGCATTTTCTTTAGTTATTACGGCCATTGGTTTTATCTGCGCCTTTTCTTCAGTTAACATGGTCATTACGTTTTCTTCATTTCCTTGATTGAATTATACGCGTGCAAATCTCTTTTTACAATTTGCACCTGTTGGCTTTCTATTTAAACCCCTAGCAAGCCGATAAGCTTTGCTTCAGTGTCATTTACGTTACACGAGAGCCGGTAATCTGTCAAGTGTGGTAAAGGTATAGGATCGCGAGTTTGCGGTATTGGATTGTTGTAGCTACAAAGTTAGCACAGCAGTCTTTAGCTTTATGGGTTGTTGGCAACAAGTTATTGCCACAACCTAAACTCAGAATTCTTCTTTTAGGGTGTTATTTTTTCAGCCTCGGTTTGAGGTCCGTTTTCTATGAGTTACCCCCGTTTTCTACACGGGCAGTTTTGTTTTATGTTCAGAAAGTTCATACTAAAGCCGGTTTTTTTTATTTTTATTTTTTTATTTATTTATTTTTTTTTAAACCCAGTACGCGGGTTGTTTAGAGCTTTTCTTTGGGATACTGTCCCCTAGGAGTATTTTTCTTCTTGTTCTTTATGCCTGTCCTTTTGTCTCTTGAGACTTGGTCGTTATACTACCTCTGGTGAATAGCTTAAAGAATCCCTGCTCAGTTGTGTTTGATCTCCCAAACCCCCCCCCACCATCACAGTAAGGACAAGACCACCAGAGGTTTTATTCTTTGAAATAACAAATGTAGCTGCTCATCCGCAGTCAGCCAATACAAATCGCAGAACATTCGGTTCGAAAACATACTTGTTTTGTAAACCCCAACTGTGATCAGTACGACCGCGGCCATTGAGGACTTTGGTATCAGCACGACACCCCCCACAGCACAGGCACACTACAGGCGGGCCTTGGCCCACTCAAAGATTTTAGGCAGAATGTCCCATTTCACTGAAGCAACTCCAGCTCTGATGTTCCCTTCTTCCCTCCCGTCAGCCTCCGAACCTGGGAGTCTAAAACACAAGGCCGGTCCTCGCGTTCTCCCTTCAAAGAGAGACTCTTGTTTTGAAACCCTTGACGCGGTGGCACCTCAGCCACCGAATTATTCAGGGGATTTGGGAACACCAAGTTCAAAAGCATTTTTCAACACTTTTTTTTTTTTTTTTTTTTTTTTTAAACCGATAAAGTTTAGAAAAGCACTAATGAAATGTTTTCCCTGCTGAGATCGGTGAATGATACAACGTGTCACGATCTGGGATGATGCGCACATTGCAAACACTGCTGGGGGTTTGAGAAACTTTCAAGGTCACAGCAATTTTGTTTCAAGATGTCCTTTAAAATAGTGCATTCTGGTTTCCAGCTGAGGCTCTCTGAATGTGATCTATTTACTTATTTCTCTCTACTTGCTACAATCACTGACGTAGCCATTTGAAGGTTGACGCACAAGGTTTTGAACGTCTCTTCCGCAGAATAAGACTCCGGGTTCATTCCAATGGCTTGCTGTAACTCCTTGCATCTCTTCGTCTTCCTCTCGTTAGCTCCACTCAATGGAGGACGGGAGGAAGAGTTGCAAGGATGGGATACAAGGACTGAGTAATCCAGACAGCATTTTATCAGGCAAATGGAACTATTGCAGTGAACCCTTTATCTGGACCGACTCCGCTTTCATACATTATCCAACAGGTCTGTGGTTCTCATCCGGAAACATCCTTAAAAAAATTTTAAAAAATCAAAGAGGCTTCTAGCAAACAGTCCTTAAAGGGCTTCTCCAGGGAGCTGTCCTAGAACCTCTGCCTTCCGACATCTTATTTAAAATATTCACAACATCAAAAAAAACAACACACACAGTAAGCAGAGAACCACCACCATGGCCTATGACCAGGAAAAAAAAACAAACAAACTTTATGATCACCGGTAAAGCTGTCCACGGATCTCATCGCAAGGGGGCTCCTGTGTGCGAGTTTGGAGACTCAAAATGAGGGCCACCCGCGGAGCCTTCTGCCAAGTCGGCCCAACCCGCCAACTCAAAAACCTGAGAATCCGCTGCGCAGTCAACACCATTCCATTTCTTTACCTTCGAGTCGCCATGGAAACACCTTCTCACGTACGAAAAGACAGGCTGTCACTCAACAGGCAGCTGTATTAATAGATTGAGACGATTTTGCGCTGCTTTTGATTGGCTGGGCTCTGGCAGGGAGCCAATCCCGTTCTCCCATGGTCCCAGTGTCCTCGGTTTCCTCAGTCTGAACTCAGATGCTCCGACTCCTAAGTTTTTATTTTTATAAGTGCTCAAGGAGAGCGTGTGCCTTGTGTATCCTGTGATACATACTCCACTCCATCTTCCCAAGGCCTGGCTGTCAGCATTGCTGTAATACTGTTCACTAGAAACAACTGTGTATCCGTCTCCTTTGTAACGATGTACAGGGAGAGGGAGAGGGAGAGAGACCACTCAAATCAGCTCATATCCTCTATCTCTCCAAATAGGCTTCACCTTCACACAGTTGACTAACTTTTCTCTACCTTCAAAGGAATCCCCACATAACTGTACAGAGCAACTGTGTGTGGGCTAATGAGCGAACACAATGTCCAGAACCTCTGGATGCTATTTCAGCAACCGCACAGACAGACCTGGTGTTGAGAACATACCCAGTGTTGTCAGATTTGTTTGCCACTGTTTTTTTTATCCTTGAATAATACAAATTTTGATCACAATCAAATGAAAATGTATGTTCAGATGTAATCTCAACTTCATTCCTTCAAAAAAAAAACTGGAAACTAGTTCCACTTCTTACCATGTCCCTGAACTTTAAACTTGTTTTTCTCCCTTTTGTTCATGATTTTTTAAAAAGGTAAATCTGGGCAGAGTGGCATCTAAAGGAGAGAAGTAACTGTTGAAAACTGGAGAATAAGATTTGACACGCCAAACTCTATTTTATTTTCTTGTCTTCAGACAGCTCAGAGGCACGGTTACCTTCGGTCTATAGCCATTTTAAAAGGAAGTCTTTGAAAGTAAGGAAAGAGTCTGGAAACTGACAATCGTCTTTCTTTTGGGGAGAAAGACGAGAAACCCATCATACAGACGTTTGTAGTTTTCTCAGAATTCCTCCAAATTCATCCAGATTGTTGCCAAATTCCATTAATGAGAGTATACGATACACAAATATAAATAAATAAAATTTGGACATTATTAACCTTCCCAATGGGCTCAGTACAGGTTCGCCAGGGCAAAATGTAAAGAGATTAAAAGGTGGACATATGCAGTGACAGTGTTCCACCACTAGAGGCTGAGGGTGCATTAAGGGGCTGAGGGTCAATGATACAGTCTCACTCTAGTGTGTCATTTCCCCTTTAAATTATTCTTTAGTATTTAACACTCTTATGCTTTTATTTTATTCCATGTTATTGGTATTTATCTTCGCATGCAGAATGTATTGAAACAATGCATATACAGGTCCATACTAATTCAATTACACTTTCATTATCCAAAGTGCTGGACTTTTCTCCATAAGGGATTCTCATTCCACATGTAGGGCCCACATGCTTGGATCGCTGGGGGGGGGGGGGGGGCAGAGAATCATACCCCCTCCCCCCTCCCCACATTTTAAAAACAGATTATGCACCAGCTGTGAGTAGCAGCACAAAAATAAAAAATAAAAAAATAATAAATAAAATGCAGGGAACTCCAAAGCTCATCAGCCGGTGTGATTAATGTTCCTGTGCGTCGGATTTCCTTCCTTTTGACTGAAAAGCAATCTCATCTTCAGGTTAGTGTCATTCATGTCTGAATGGGACAGAGATGCAGCCTGGGGCTCTCCACTGAAGAGCACTCGAACATTTCCCCGGGAAAACAACTACACACAGAATCAGAAGGTTTGGTTTTGTCAAATGGAAAACGCATATTACTGGGTTTAATTTTAATATGTATATTTATTTATTTATTCCCCATTTCAATGGTGTTTTTTGTGAATGCATTGATATGGACACGATTTAGACTCAGTAGCTAAGTACAAAAGTTGTGTGTGACTTTGAGTAGGCTAACTGTAGTGATAAAACACTGCATAGGCAGAGTGCACCGTGTGGTTTGGGCCCATCCTAAAAGCATGATTCCGTATGCATGGTAGATCCTCGGGACCATTGTCCTGCGTGCCCAGGCTGCTACTGTATGTGTAATCGTACCCCTCAACAAAACAATGCCGACGTGAAATATTAAACACCCAAGACGAAACGAGAGAGTTTAAAAAAAAAATAAAAAAATAAAAAAAAACAGCAGGCTTTCAAGCATATCCACGCCTGTTCCATTTTGTCGCTTTTCCTACCATAAAATATTGATATCAAAACAATCAGTTCTTTCAAGAACTGATTTATTTTTTATTTTCTTTGCGCCTCCCGAGTGGGGAGAGGGTCGGCCTTCGGCTGCGTTTAACACCAGCGCGCCGGAGCTCCACAGCCTTTTTCTCACAACAAAATGCGACGATAAACACTGGTGACAGCCAACGAAACGGCGCGACAAATCGTCCAAGTGCCGCCTTTTTTTTTTTTTTTTTCTCTTCGAGCGGCGCCCGGCTTCTTGTGTGAAATGCCGAAAGTCCGATCTCTCCCTCAGCTACCGTGGTGTCTGCTCCAGGCCACATTATCGCCTGTCTCTACGCATTCACACCACGTCGCTTTTATATTAACTACAGGTGAGCTTAATGAGAAAATTACCAACCATTTTCTACAGAAAGGCAAGGGTTAGCTTCTGTTCTTATTTCATAAATCCTTATGTGTTTAAATTAGTATCATATCTCTTCACTAAAAAGTATTCAATGATAAAGTAAAAAAGCTGTTAACCTCACCAATGCAATTATTCTTAAGGCAATAAATAAGGGTAAAAAGGTTTCCTTTGTTGAAAAATTAAATACATTTATACTGGACTGAAGGCCTTTTGGTACATTCACTCTCAAAGCAGACGTGCTAGAAAAACAGGTCATTTTTAATACAGTTCCATGTCTAGTTAAGGACAGCTCATGTGCTACTTTCAACACGGTCTGTGTTTGAAAGTCTCCTTCTGTAACACATACAGTGAACTGCATGTGTAACACACAAGTATTAACACAAATGTGTTGAAAGTAACACCAAAGTAGTTACACACAAAGTGTGTTGATTAACTCCTCCTTTGAGAGTGTTGTGTTGTATTTTGGAGTAACACGATTTGTGTAACCTAGCTAGTTCTGTACCTCTGATCCAATCAGAGAATGCCCCTGAACCTGGTCTGCTGTCCCCTTCGCACTATGATTCCAAAATGACTAACTAAAACCATAGTGTCGGCTAGGTGTTGAAAGCAGCTAATGTCAGCCAAATACATTTCACAAGCTTTAAGTCTGGGTTCATATCAAAAATGTGAGAACAAACAAAATGAAACTGGCCAGTTTTCAAAAAGCAAGATCTCCGGAGGCCCGCACAGGCCGTCCATATTAAAATGACGGCCATCCGTTTGAACGACTGCTTGCTTTTAACATCGAGCTACGGGCCAGTCGAGCAGACCCATTTCATTTACAGTGGATTTAGTCTTCAGCAGGCATTATAAAACTCCTCCTATATAGTTCAGCCTGAAAAAATATTTCTGTGCAAAGTCTTAAACTGCCTCAGCAGTTGGTTGATGGCTTCTTAAAGTGGCTGTTCATATTGTTGAACTGGACATAAATAGCCTGCGTGTTAGCGTTAGCATTCCGTTCAGTGCAACTCTTTTAATTACAGCTTGGCTGTGTAGATCATTGCAGGTCATCTCGGAACATCCCCCACGCGCACTCCAGTGGCTCTCTCTCTCCATCTCCTGCCCTCGTAGACCCACGCGGTGGCTGCTCTTTCTTTTCAGCGTGCGAGCAAAAGGCACTTGAGACCCAGGAAATCAGGTGAGCGGCATTAACTGCATAGTGAAGACTCTTAATTGCGCGCTCGGTAAACGATGAACACAATGGAAAAAGCAGCAGGACCGGCAGATGCCCAAGGGCGAGAGTGAGGACCTCTGGCTTTCCGTCGGTGCTTCAGTTTATGAAGTGAGTGGCCATTCAGCAACATAAATCAATTAACTATCAGGTAGAAAATAAAGCCAGCAGTAATACTCTTCTCCAAGGGCAGGAGTTTATGAAGCTGGTGCACTCCCTACAGTATATATCAGGACCGTTCAAATCTAGCCACTGTGGCTAGTAATGCTGGATTTTGTTTTTTCTTTATCTACCTGATAATTTATTGGTTGATTCACTGATTGAATGATGTCACTGATTGACCAAAGATCCCTCTCACCTGGGGGGGGTGTCTCATGAAGCACGATTTACTGAGGAGTTAGCTGGAAAACTGCACTGGATAACATTTGAGTTTCCCTCAAATAATCACCAGGCAGTTCACACTAGAGAAAACAGGTGAGGTGAGTTAATCGCATAATCAACTGATCTAACTGGTAAATTAAGTTCTGAGTAACACCGAAAATCAGAACACCCTGCACCCCCGCCCCCGCCCCCCACCAGGACCAGGGTCGTGGGGCAAGACCGGCACGCGACTCGGAAGCAAGCGGGGCCCGGTCCTTACCGTACGTGGCTGCTCCCGGCGTCCAGGTCCTGGGCGGTGACCGCCCCGATGACCGTCCCCACCACCGTGTCCTCCAGGACGTCCATGCCGTAGGACGGCCGGCTGAAGACGGGCGGCTCGTCCACGTCCAGCACGTTGATCTTGACGGTGGCCATGTCCTTGTAGGGGCCGAAGTTGTGGAAGCGGGGGTCCAGGTGGGCGTTGGCGGCCTCCACCTTGAAGGTGTAGGCCTTCTTGGTCTCGTAGTCCAGCGGCTGGAGGAGGAAAGGGAAAAGGAAAGAGAAGCAAGTCCATGGCTGAGTAAACGCAGAATATGGAATTCAAAGGCCATGACCGGAAGAATATCTATATCCATATAGGTTTTTTATATAACCAATTTGAGAAAGTATATGTGGTTAGCAAATTTAAGCAAAGGTTATTCTTCTTTTCTTTATATAAAGGCACACCGGCTTTTATGCACTGTTTTGGACGAAATGAAAAAAGACGAGGTAATACTGTAATAATCCTCACAACTTTAATATTTGCTTACATTTTCTGTTCAGAGCACAAAAGCCCACAGGATTTACGGCTCAATCCAGGCCAAAGTGTGTTGGACACTAAAAAAAAAATCCCTGACAAAGATGTATTCCTTTTAATAATCCTGTTTTTATTTTATTGTTTTTTTAATTTTTATTTTTTGCAAATGGGTGCAAGTTTTAGAAAGTATTTATTTGTTTATTTGCCCTTGTAAAAGATATAAACGAGGTGTAAAATGGGCTGCATCTCATGCCAAGGTGGAAAGCAGCGCAATAGCTGGTAGCCTATAGCGGTGGCCGTGTGTCGTTTTGCGCTGGAAGTGTTGCCTGGGGGCGTGTGATTGGCTAGCCTGCGGGTACCGGGGTTCTTCCTGTGTTAAACAGCGTCTGTTTGCTGTGGTGCTGTGAAGGGAGTGGGGGGGGGAGTGGGGGGGGGGAGTGTGGGACATGGCACGCGTGTGTGCTAGGTGCGTCTCGGAGGAGAGGTTTTCGTTGGGGGGGGGGGGGGGGGGGGAGCTTGTCGTCTCGCTCCACTGACCCCCCCCGGTCTCTCCGGGGGAATCTGCTTTGGCGTGCACTCGCTGACTCACAGGCCTCATACCCACCAGGTGTCTGTCAGCCCCACAGCCCTCTGGGAGAATTAGCATTTGGCTTGAGGTGAAGAGAGAAGCTAGCTGTACTGGGGGGTCTGGGTGGGGTTGGTGCTAACAGGAGTGCGCATGACTGCGTTTTCTGTGACGCACCTCGTTGGAGGTGGGGTAGGGGGGTCCGTTTTGGGCGTTGCTAACGGGTACGCTTGAGTACGAGGAGGCTGCGTTGTCTGTGACGCACCTCGTTACTGGTCTGACTCAAGCCCGCTCCCACTCAGCTCAGAGGGGCGAGTGAGTTTGACAATGACAAGAAAGGGGGGGGAAAAAAAAAAAAAAAAAAAAAGTTTAGTTGGTTTCTGTGGGTGTCCCTTTTCAATCGGACGTCCTTCATCTACTTGCGTCATACCGTGAGAAATATTTCAGTAAGCATTTCAATTGTTATTTAATCACTTGTGTGTGTGTGTATGGGTTTCTGTGTGTGTGTGAGAGAGAGACACTGCTCCAGTGTGTAAATGCACCCCTCGGTCTGGCATTGATCCGGCCCGCTCCAGCCCCACAGGTGGCCCGTAATTGGCCACAGAGAGAGCAGCAGTGTGGAGCGTGGCAGGTGAGCTCCATTAGGCTTTCCATACCGAGGTTAAAACAGTGAGGGACGAGGCACTGAAATGGTTTTGCATGGATTTTTCAACATTTGACCTCACCTCACACTTCAGTTTTTTTTTTTTCTTCCTTTGCCAACAGAATTTGAATTTCATCTGCTGTCGCTGAACCTGCCCAACTGCTCTTGGGGAAGAAGGGAATAAAAGTAAAGCTTTTTGGGGCTCAGGGCAGATGCTAAGTGAATCCAGGCCTCTGCTTCTGACTGGAGAAAGCCAGAGGAATGGCAGTGTGTTGGGCTAGCGGCAAGGCTAATGCTACTGCTCCTCACACTCATCAATGCAAGCCAAATAAATACAGACTTCACAGCTGTTATTTTCGCCAAAATATGGACCGTCTGCACAGAACACAAAGCAACAAACAAGCCCCCCCCCCCCCCCCCGTTGGGACTCAGCGGGGAAAATTTTAAAATAAAATAAATACAAAAATAAATGACAAAATTACACACAGCGCAACCCCATACTTCTGTGTTCCAGCCTGATAAATTGCAGCCTTTACTCACGTAATGTGGCACGCAGATGTTTTCCCTCAGAGTCGAGCATGGTGTATCGCAAGGTCACAAACCACGCCGTTGGGCATTTCCAGCGCGGTCAAATTACAGTGTTTGTAAGCGTAGGAAAGTCAGTAAATATGGCACTGGATGTAGCTTCACCTTGCGGAAGGACAGTGACCCCCAAACGTACTGCTAAAGCAACTTTTCTGGGCTTGAAAGTGTTATGACTGGCCTTGTCAATCACACATCCGGAATCCAACTGAACACGTGTTTCACTTGCTGAAGAAGACAAGTCTGAGGACAAAACACCCCCAGACACAAGCAGGAACTGAAGATGGCTGCAGTACATGCCTGGCAGAGCATCACCAGGGAATATAACCAGCGTACGGTGACGTCTATGGTTCGCAGATTTCAGGCAAAATAAATTGTGAAATGATCCGAATACATATGGACTGCACTGTGTGTGTGTATGTAAATGACACAGTCATTGTTTCTGATTTTATTTTATGTTTTTAGTAATAGCCCGCTTGTGAGAGGCCAGGCAAGCGTGCAGCAGTAAAGATGAGCAGCCCTGGAGGCTCAGAGCTGGAGGAAATGTCAGAGGAGCTCCTCACATTAGCCTGGGTCAGCCGGGCCAGGGCTGGGAAAATGTCAGGAGCTCCACTGGTCTTCATGAGCGTCTGACTGGGGCGGGGGTGGGGTGGGCGCAGGGGCGGCCGCGGGTCGTCCTTTTTAATGACTTCCGTCTCAAAGCGTGGCGCGGGGAACACAAAGGGGTGACGGAGAAGGAGGAGGAGGGGGGGGGGGCGTAACGAAAGGGATTCCGCTCTAATGAAGAAAGTGGATAATGTGTCGACGGTCGGACTCAGAGGACTCCGGCTCGGATTGAAGGGCAGGGGGGGCGACTGAGGAGGGGAAATAGCTGTGAGACTAGGGGTTTTGTTTTTCGTTTTTTTTCCTGTGTTAATCTCCGCTACCCTCTGCTATGGTTCCCTACCCAAAATTTACATGTAGGCTAAGTTAATGCGCTAGAATGTATAAAGCGATTAGCCCCCCCCCCCCCCCCCCCCCCCCAAAAAAAAAACAAAACAAAAACTGTTCTTCAACTTTGTTTTTTTATCACAAAACAAATCATGTTTATGAACATAGAGAATTCTGGGAAAAAGCCACCGGTTGTCCATGGCGACGGTGCGGCCCGAGCCGAGGAGCGGCCCGCAGCCGGTCGCCAGTCGTCGGCCGGGCGACCCGGAACACGGCGAGCTTTAAATTCCGCTCACGCGAGACGAGCGCTCTAATATGCTAATGTACAGCTTCGCTGCGCCCAGAGGAATACAGTGGAGGATAAGAACTGAGCCTTGCAGCTGAAGCCCCACACTATTACCCATAAACCCCCTCTTTATTTCTAACAGCAGTCACATAGCAGACATTACGGGTCAGAAACGTGCTGGACGTCACCTTTTTTTTAATTAATATAAGTTATTTACTTATTTATTATATATGCTGCTAGCTAACACAGAAAGCCGGATCTATTCAGAGCCTGTCTGTAAGTGCAGAGACGCAGGTATTAGCGTAGCATAGAGAACGCGCGCTGGCGTGCTAAGGTGATCCATATTTATAGCTTCAGCTCGGGCTGAGGGCTGCTTCTGTCTCTGCCATTTGGAAGCCTTTTATCGAGGCTTTTAGAGCCAGAGAACCGGCCGGGCCGAGGCCCGCCATCGCCGCTCTGGAGGTGGAAACGGGGCGATGCATTTTTAATAGGCTTTCCATTCCATTTGTCTGTGTGGAGTTCAATAACACAATGCCATACCTCAACTCTCCCCGCACCCCCTCCCCTCCACTGCCACACCCCAACGTACAGACCGGTCGCCGTTGTTACACCCGAGCCAGGTCAGCGCCGCCGTCACCGTGACTACGCCCTCTGACCCCGCTGCAGTCTCAGACACAGGTGCCTTTTGGCTTTCTGGCACATTTTTACAGCTGGTTGTAATCACTACTCAAGTGACAACAAAATTTGTCGGTTTATAAGTGTGGGTGTGTGTGCATCTGCGTCTGTGTGTGCGTGTGTGTGTGTGGGTAGGTGGCAATCAAGCAGTTTAGCTGAACCACCACGCTGCGATCTGACATTTACATTTTCCTGCGGTTCGTCCGAGTTTGCAGCAATTCCCGCCTCGCAGTAGATCCTAAAAAAACGTCAATCATTGGGTAACCATCTACATAAACCCCATCCCGGGGGCGGTGAGGGATCCGTCATAGAACACCCCCCCCCCCCCCACACTGCCGGGACTGCCGGGGGGTGTGTGGGGAGGGAGCCGCCAGACGCCAGTGCCAGGGTGCGAGACAGACGTGTCAGACAAGGCTCTAATGAGGGGGTTAGAGCAGGACGCGTTCTATAATGCAGAGGGACGGAGAACGCCCAGCCAGCGCAGGGGGGCGGGGTTAATGCCCGGTCCGCACTCACGCCACTGCTGGGCCCAATTACCATGGAAACGCCTCTGTCTGCTGTCTCACATGCATGTGAATGAACTGTAAAAAACTGTATTAAATTATATTATATTCTTTAATATTAATGTGCTGATTGTTCCAGATGTGAATTTTAGATGTGAGAATTTGAAACTCAAATTTATGGCTGACAACTAGTAACAGTTTTTAAAATGACCTACAGAGGGCACTGTTTCCTTCTTTTGTCGGTGGAATCTGCCACACGACCCCTTAATCTACAGTCACTGCTCTACCACAATACCTTTGACAAAGTCTTTGTTCCCCATTACATAATCTGGTTATTACATTTCATGTGGTTGGCAGTTGCTCACTGAGACACCAAAGGTCGTGTAAGATAATATGCGGGATCCTGTTAAATTATTTAATGTGCACACAGCATGAATATGACATTTTTAATTCAGAAATATGACTGTAACCACCCAGAGGATAAAATGATCAAGTGAGGTGACAGGGCTGTCTGCTGAATATTGCACATGCGGTTATTTTCGATGTTTTTAAAAAAATTTTTATTTCATTTTATATTTTTATTTTTTTTAAAGCACTGTGCGCAGTGGGTGATCTCCTCTCTCCTCTTGATTTACTCTCAAAACAAAACCCAGCCAAAAACTCGGTATTTTATGGTGCCCATTGCAGTACCATTCATAGCTTGTTTATTTTTTTCCCCACTGTGGTGTTAAATACAGTTTTATCAGAGCAAAACAAATGTTCATGAACTCAGTGAAGACATGCCATCTCTCACGTAAAAAAGGAACCACGTCAAAGTGCCCCCTTCAACATGCGACGCCAAGAACTTTTTCGCATCAACCGTAATTATTATATTTTTATTTTCATCAAATGTGGTCCTGGTCTTTATGACACGTCCTTGCTTAGTAAATCCGAGCAGCCAGTTCCACAGACGCGATCCTACGTCCTCCCGGTGTTGAGAGGCCCAGATCTCGCTACGCAGACGGACGCGATCCCCTGTCCTCCCGGCGTCGCGGGCTCGTACCCCACGCGGCCGCGCAGCATGGCCCCGGCCCGCTAGGCTTATTGCTTTTCAATTACCCGTCTCCGCCGACCCGCCGTTTACCAAACAAAAATCTTACGGGGGGGGGTCGGGGGGGAGGCGCTGAAAATGGTGGCGAATGCACTTGAACAAATGTAATCTGACAACGAGCTTCTTACCCCGGGAGAGGGAGAGAGAGAGAGAGAGAGGGAGAGGAGGACGCTTTACATTAGAACTCCTTTATTTACCCCTCTGCCAGAGAACGGACGCGTGCGACACTCTCTCTTCCCCGGGAATTCCTGCTGGGACCAGGGCTTATTGTTTCTTCCTCTAATCTCTTATTTTGAAGGGGGGGGCGGGGGGGTGGGCTGGGGGGTGGTTTGTAAGCCAGGCCTGTCTCTCAGCAGGCCTGGTGTTATATCAGCAAGACCCCCCCCCCCACCCCCACCCCACCGAAAAACAGATGATTACCCTCCACAGCCCATTACAGCCGCTGATCCGATTATCAAATGACAGACCCCCCCCCCCCCCCCCCCCCCCCCAACACCCCCCCTCAACACCCCAACACATTTACTGCCCTTGGTCTATTCTGGGACTTATGGGCAGCAACCCACACACCACACACCACACACATCACACACACGTCACATCACATCTCTCACATCACACACGTACACACACACTCAGCCTTAGCGGCAGCTCTGAGCTGCAGTCTATCAGTACTGGGGAGCAGTGCTACACGTCTTGCGCTGGTGTTATTGCAGCTTGTCGGCCACAAAGACACAGAGCAGAGGAAACGGGAAGCTGGAGGGTCCCTGTGCAATCGCTCCTGCTTTCAGCACATGAACGAACGGCCATCCATTTTACATCACTGCTTTTCTTTTCCGCTTCCATTACAGGTCAGCTTTAAATGATCTACAGCCATTGAATGACCTCCATGGTTCTCGGTTCTGCATATCTCCCTTTAGAAGAGTTGGACTGGATGATGATGGCACGTGTCATCTTGCCTACGATACATTGCCTCACATTACATAACATTACACTTTATCGAAAGCAACATTCAATATGTGCGTACCAAAGATTAACTGGAACAATGACAGAACACGTGTCAGATATGGTACAATTCTCATAAAGCATCAGTATCCATAGCACGAGCATCGATACTAGTTCACACTGTAGGCAGTAGCTAATTCAGTAAAGTTTTGGCAAATCATAAACTAGACATGAGGCATGATTACCAGACATAAAGAGCTACAACATCAAGATGAAGGTACAAGGGCAATATGAAAGCGTTAAATTGGAGGACAAACGAATGAGCAAAAAGCTCAACTTGGCTAAAACTGAGATACTCCCACACTGTTAAACATTTCAAGGAGGCTCTACTTAAGATAACAAGTAAACTTGTGGCCTTAAAATATTGAGCTCAGCGAACAACATGTGTTCAGTTCTTCGTACTTCTGCATGAACAGTTGTACTGAAGATCCATTGTTCACCTAACTGAAGAGTTTAAGGCAGCCAAGTTACTTGTTATTTTAAGTAGAGTCTCCCTGGAATTTTTCACAGTGCAGCTAAATCACCCCCCCCCCCCCCCTTTCTGGATCTGTCGTCCTCTCTGGGGGGCAACACAGTGGTACCCTCTTCATCTGCCAGGAAGCTCGGAGTCGACTGGACAAAAAACTCAGAGTACATCACAACATTTTGCCGGGTCTGCAGTTTTTTTTTCTTCCTGCACAACAACATCCTGAGAATCCGCCTGCTCTGATCTACAGCCTCCTCGGGCTCAGCCATGTCACCCCCCCCCCAATCTCCCTCCACTGGCTGCCTATATCAGCTATCACATAAAATCCAACACCTAGGTGTTTGGACTAGCCTATTGGACAGCCGATGTTGGGTGATGTTATAGGCACACTTGCACAAAGATGGGCTCTATCTGAGGGCATTATCTGAGACTGGTAAGCTATATGTTACGATACAAATTGTTGTTTGGGAGGTGAACATTACACTTATTGATTTCAAATGGGCCTCGTTGCCGGCTTGGTAATACTGCATTTTTGTACTCCTGAGAGTAACACTGACGTTCCCCACTACTGTGCGTCGCTCTGGAACACATCGTCTGCCAAGTGATTGTAATGGTTGTAATGATCATTTAATTTTTATGGTATGGATAATCATATCACTGTTTTTTTTGTACCCTGAATACCCTAAAATTGTATTAAAAGTGTTGCAATTTCTACATGGTGAAACCAAAGTGTATGGACATATACCCTTAAATAAAAGCTGAGAATGTGCACTTTAACCACATGTAAATTGTTTACAAATCTAAATTGTGGAGTACAGAGCCAAATAAAAAAAATAAAAGTATTTTACCCAAACATTAAGCAGTTCACTGTATATATTTAATCTTTTATTTAGAATTATTTGAGTAACCAAGTCAATGTCTGCAGTGTCTGCTGTTAGTAGCTGATGTTTCTGTCTCAGGTCACTGCTCATTCAGTTGTATAAAAAAAGGACTCAATTAAACAGCGCAAATATTACTCAATGTATTCATGTATCAGTGTGTGTGGACAAAGCAGATGGAGAGGTATTCTCCTAACAGACACTTTGCAAATCACACAGGGGTGTTATTTACATGCCACACAGAAGGAAAATTAAACCAAGGGAAACCGTTAGACCTGTCAGTGAAACGGCTACAGCTACCGACCGGATATAATATCTCTCTCTGCTGCCGTACAAACCCGCCAGAAACGCTAACAGCTGGAGAGAAGCCCGCTTCCTCTGACATTTTTAGGTTGAGCTACAGACGGTGTGCGTGTGCACCCTCAGGGAAACGCGCATAGCTGTTTGCATATGAAGGGGCGAGATGGGTTTTTTTTTTTTTTTTTTTTGGTCCAACAGCGACGAAAATAGCCCAAATTCCAAACGAAATAAATAAACAGGATCAGGGCGGGGCCGTCACCCCGTCTCTGAACATAAATAACGGCACCGCCCCCGCCTCTCTGTTGCTGAGGCTGTCTTTCTTTCTGACTTTGAGTGCCGAATTTGTGCAAGTTTCGTATCACCCCCCCCACCGCCCCCCCCCTCATTTTACACCCGCTGACGCGCTGCAAATTCTCTCACGCTGGGGCTGTGGAAACGGCTCTCGGTGTTTCATTACGGGCTTTGCTTCCCCCAAACCCGAAACGGCTTCAGTCTGTCACCCCCCCCCCGCGCTCTTCAGTACTGCACAATGGCCCACGTGGACGTAAACACGGTACTTGCCAGAGATTGGATTATTCAAATCTTTCCGCAGGCTGCAGTCGATATTTTCTCCAGGAAAAAAAAAAAAAAAAACATTTTAAGTCGTAAAAAAGGCCTTGGCTTGGGTTTTTAACTGCCGTCACCTGGGAATTTTTATTATTATTATTTTTTTCTGTACTCTTGACAGTCACAAAGGACGACCAAAGACAAGAAAAAAGTGTCTGTGCCAGTGTACTTAAACGATTCCAAAAAAGAAAAAAAAGAAAAGTAGCGTGTCACCTCTATGGCACCTGCAAGGGCATCACACATTACATTATTGTGGAGGCATCATCGGCTGTGTCACTGATGACTTAGCATCATCTTCACTTTTTCCATGAACCTTTAAGTATGAATTTAATGGCTAGGAATAGATCAGACACAACAAGGAGAGTGGCAAATGTGTACTGGGGGGTGGGATGGGAAGGAGGTTTGAGGATGAGTCCGACATTTGGCTACAGCTCCCTGATTGGCTACAGATTGACCTGCTCATCACTGTAAAATACAACTCGACTAACAAACCAGGAAACAAAAAATGTCATGTGAAATACAGCATTTTAAAAAAATAAATAACTTTTTGTAAAAAAATAACAGCTGGCCATTACATTTAGAAAACTTTTATTAATTAAATGATTTATACCCATAATTGTAATCTGCATAACGGTGATCCACTAATGAGGCTATTACAACTTTATTACAACTTTATAGAAGCTTATAAAGGTTGCATAATGTTCTATTTGATGTGTTCAGAGATTTGAAATGCTATTGTGTATGAAGGTTTAGCACACTCAGCTTAATTATGTTAGCTAGAAAACGCCAACTCTTCATTATTTCTGGCATTGCATTGCCTGTGCATGTTGTGATAATACCATAAATACCTTTTTTTGAGACACTGATGATTTTATATCGTAAACAGATACTGACTGTCTCTCTTGCAAAGCCTCTAACAGATGAGATCGCTGGCAAGGTGAGTAACTTCAGCAACATCAACACGAGTTCCACCCGAACTTACATTAATTAGTGTTCTGTTATTTATAATTTGTGTAAGCTAACGTGTCAACTTATACACTGGCCTTTTACCAGCCACCTTAAAGTTTGTCTTCAAACTTTCCTTTCCAGTTCAACTGGCATACAGTCTTCACCGCTGCAGCACAACAGTTAGTCCGTGCTCTCAAATCACGGTCCGGTTTGTTTCATTTCGGTAACGCCAGCGCTGTTCATGCTCCGCTACCTCTCTCACGGCAATCGGCCTGAGGGGGGGCCAGGGGGGGGCTACCTTTCTCCGCAGGTCCTCCGAAAGATCAGGCCCGGGCGGCATGCATTATTCAGGGACGCTTCATTTATTAGTTGTTTAAGGGAGACGGAGCCTTATTAAGCGAGAGAAGGGGAGCGGGCGCATTCGCCGGTCGGCGTAGCGGTGCGCACTGAGGACCGCTAACCGTTGAGAACAGAGTGGCACAGACGGCGGCGGTAAAACCCGCCGTGCGCTCGCACCGGCAAGGCGGGCGGTAAGAGATGGACGGGCTATTCTCCGTGCCCGCTCAGTCTCACCCTCCCGCGTGCGTTCACGCGGTTTCACTAATACGCCGGAAGCAGAAACGCGGCCTATGATGGTGGAGCTGCTGCGGCAGACTGGCGAGCTCTCCAGGGTATATTCCTGACTCTCGCCCAATGCATGCTGGGATAGGCTCCAGCACCCCCCGCGACCCTGACCGGGATACATGGGTTTAGGTAATAGATGGATGGATGGGATTGTAGATCCCGTACCCCAGTGAAGGGGCTCCAACCTTGAGCCGGGGCGGGGCCATGGTGTCTTCGGGGTTTTTGTGGTTTCCTGTAACAGCCCATTACGGTATTGAGAGGGTGTGCAGACTCTTCACAATCAGCCACTTAAACTGATGATAAAAAAAACAGACACTGTGGCCCTACAGAACTAGTCTGCATCTTCATGGACTCATTTTGTTTAGGTCACATGGTTCTGTCCCTGGGTGAGCAGTGAGTCAGGGGTCAGGCGGGGGTCACGTACCTTCTTCAGGACGATGACGCCCTCTTGGGTGTGCTCGTGGGTGGTGATGTCAAACATGGCGCCTCCGTCGCCCGGGACGATGCTGTACTCCACCTCGGCGTTCTTGCCCGTGTCCAGGTCGTGCGCCTTGATCCAGCCCACCGACGCCCCCACGGGAGAAGATTCCGGAACCTTCAGGTGAAATATGCCTTTCACAAAAATAAATAAATACAGAATAACTGAGCATCATGCAGGAATGTGTATCACAGACAGCGATAGAAAAGTATGTTCTCTCATCATCTTTAATCACACATTCAATCACTTTGGGGTGGGGGGGGGGAGGCCAAAATGAGCCCCAGATGACAGAAGTTAGACCAAGCTTGGACAGAACACCAGCTGTGCCAGAAATACACAGACAAGAGGTTTAGGAGTCATATTTTCTGAGGTGAATAAAGGACAAACAGAAAGACGTGGAAAGAGAGAAAAAGTTGGGTGGGGGGGCTGGGGGTGTTGCGCGTTGGGGCATCCTTGGAGAGGTCACCATGACGACATTCAGAATGTTGTGCACCAACCTGAGATTATCTCAAAAAAAAAAAAAAAAAAAAGATTTGGTAATTCCCTCTTGATTTGATAATTCCCTCCTGATTTACACCTTCGTACAATTCACAGGGTGATTAAGTGGAAGTAAGGCATAATTATTCATAGGCAGTGCACTTTGGTACTGAATAAGCTAATTTTCCACTAATTCGCAAAATAAATGCTTAACCTCTTGCTATGGTGAATCAGTCTTGCTTGATTTATTTATTTATTAATTTATGTATTCGCTTTCTGTGGTTTGGCTGCCAGAACGGACAGACTGTTAGCTGTGAAAATCTGCCATTGTATTTCAGTGTGACCTTAAACGGGCTAATCAGTGATGTATTGTTGGCATATGTACTCGTTGATGAGATGACTGTCATTGCTAAAAGTAATATGCAAAAGGTTTTAAAATACACTATCTGTACCTTTACTGGCGAGAACAGTATTCAGTTATGGCTTTCCATACAACTGAAATTTCATTATTATTATTATTATTGTTCCCTCAAAGTTAATGATGTGAATGTAAGTAAATAATTGCTCTGAATGTTTGAAATTTCCTATTTTGAATTATGTGGCATGTTATCCTGTGATACCTGTACAAAGGGATAGAACTCCAACCCCAAAATAGTACAGTCGTAAGAAAGCAAAACAAAAACAGACCGAAAACAAAAAGTGCACTTTAAAAAAACAAAAAAAAAAACAAAAGCAAACAAACCAAAAAATCGAAAAGATAAAAAAAGATGTGTGTCCATTCTGCTTTGAAAGATAGTGCCTATCTGCAGACTCCACGTCCAGTTGTTCCTGAGAGGGGCCGGTGGTTTCGATGGAACAAACAGATAAAAAAAGAGAAACCGTCACGTCTCCCGTGCGCGAGCTTCCAACCGCGGCTCCATCCGTTCGCCTTGTCGTCTGTTGGGAACCACCAGCGAATTTCACACCAAAGGAAAATCTTTCTTTTTTTTTTTTTTTTTTTTCTTTTTTCTGTTGAAATCCTTTTTATTTACTGCTACTTTATAGCAGCTGCTTTCCTTTGGTGTCGCGATTAAACACTCAGCATTCTCTCAAAACTTACAGTAGCATTTCAGCAATATTAAATCTGGGACAGAGAATCTTGAATTGATTTTCTTTTTTCTTTTTTTTTTTTAATTACGTGTTTCTATATTGTCCCTAAACTGTCACAAGCTAACTGTACCGCCTTGGCTAATTTAGGTTCCTTTGTTCTGGGTAACTTAAGGAAATGGTGACTTACACCTTGAGGTAACGGAAGGTACGGAACTAGGTTTTAAACTTTAAAAAGATTTACGGGTTTGATTCCTAGGTGATACAGTGCAGTTGTACCTTTGTGCAAGGTGCTTACAGTAATTAACCTGAATGAAAAATGGAAAAACTACAGGATGGTACATCTCCAGGAACAGGGTTGGGTGGCCCTGCTACCTACCTACAGACAGACAGCTTTGTGTATTCCAGGCAAGACAGTTTTGCTGGAGTAGTTTTTTGTAGGCAGTAAGTGTAATACATGTTGAGTGTAATTAAATGCTGATGGAAAGCGCTCACTTTTGGAGAACCTGGGTGGGTTGTCGTTGACGTCGCTGAGGGTGATGTTCACGGTGGTGGTCCCCGCCAGACCCCCCAGCTGTCCTCCCATGTCTTTGGCTTGGATCAGAACCTGGTACAGCTCCTTCACCTCCCTGTCCATGTTCGGGAGCGCCGTCCGGATCACTCCTGCCAATCAAGCGCTAAATTAACCAACTGGCTGACCAACCAGCAAATCAATCAGTGAACCAATTAACATGTCCTCAATTGATCAATCAATCTGTATTGTCCATAATGGGCAATTCACTATGTTGCCATTTAAACAATAAATTACTGTCCGTACTCCAGCACGTTGAATTTATAATGAAACCATGAATATGATGTTAAAATGCAGACTGTCAGCTTGAGGGAATTTATACCCATACTGGGTGAACTATATTGGAATTGCAGCCCTTTTTCATACATAGTCCCCCATTATATCCCCCATAAACAAATTCATTTTTAAAACAGTAAGCCATTAATTCAGGGATCTTAAAAGAGCCTCTTCATGTGGGCCGATCTAAGATCGTTCACTAGAAAGTCTGCCTTCAAAGGAATATCTCTGAAATTCTCTTTGAAAAGCTAATCAGCCGTATTGATCAACCCTCCCACCAGAGCTGGGGTCACGCTGGGGGTGAGGAAGAGGGGAGGGGGGGGGGAGGGTTTGGGTGAGAAAAGGAACAACCGAACGAGGAAAGGGAGAAAAGGTCCAGGGCTTTCCTTCCGTTTGTTGTTTAATTAGCATTCGAATGCGTGGCGCGCTCGGGCGTGGCTCACGTGGACATGCGTGCGTTCCCTTTGCATTGGAACTCGCTCTGGTTTAAGAGCGCGCGCTAAACGACTGGACCGCGACGCAACCTGGCCTTTCTGGAGCGCTGTTCTCGTGACGGACGAACGAGGGGTGGGGAGGCGTGGTGGGGGGTGTGAGGCACGTGCACCACTGGGAGCGTTTGGGGGGGGAGGTGCGGCACACGGGGAGTATTATTTGGGGAAGCCTTTTCCTCGCCGCCCCCGGCCTCGTTGCTCCTCTTGTTTGCCCGGGCTATGGGGGGGGGGGAGCCGGCTCAGTCTGGGACCCGGCATGGCAAACATTTGATCTCTCTCTCATCTCTCAAACACAGTCGCCGCGCGGAAAATGGCACGGAGCAAGACGGATCCTCAGAATGCCGGCTTTGTTCGGCGGATGATAACACGCGCATTCCGTTTTGATCTCCGCGGTCAGCGGTAAACTCGCGGAAACTTACCACCGGCTTTTTATCAGGGCGATATAATGAAGGGATGAAGAGAACAAAGGGATGTCATCGTCAACTATTTATTTATTTAATTATTTTAATATGCGTATGCTAACGATGATTTCCCTTTGTTCTTTGAAGGACACCACTCAACATTATGTATTCTATCATATAGAAATATGTTTGCTGCTGTTTTATTTTTGTTTTTTTAAAAATATGTAACATTCATTTATATATCACAGATCATATAAAGCAGAGCATGGTGTGTGTGCTTGTGTGTTTGTGTGTGTGTGTGTGTCCTGGCACATTCGCTAGCATGCTCAAATTAACATACAGGCCTTTCCGAAGTTGGCGGGAAGCCCTAAATGTGCCCGATGCTTTTTGAAAGCCTTCCAGAATGATCATGCACCATTCCCATGCAGCGATATCTGAGGACTGTAATCCTTGAACAGACACCCTTAATATGCATGAACAGATGTTGTATTATTTCTGCTCTTTTCAAACTTGTGCGTAGTTTGAACAGTGCAGAGAAATGCTAAAGAAAGTGCCAGTGTGTACAGACACTGCTCTGGCTCACAGAGAACACCCAGCTGTGCCACTGCTGATTGGCCCAGCCCAGATGCTCCATATCTCCAGCACAACTCTTTGAAAAGACTCTACAACATAACTTCAGATTTCTCCCAAAGTTTCAAATGTTCGCGAATGCACTACTGCTGTGAAACTTTATTTATTTATTTATTTTTTAGCTTCCATATCCCCCCCTAAGTTCCTAACGCTGAGCAGTTCTGCGCTTGCGTTGCCCCAACAGATGTAATGCTAATTATAGCGAGGCTGTTTGATATGAGATTGCGGCATTTTACTGCGTCAGAAGATTTAGCCTGGAGTGCGGGATGTGTGCAAACGAATGACAGCCATTGATCGGGTTTCTGAATGTCAAGGTAATCACATTCCTGTCTGGGGGGGGTGGACTGCTCGCAAGATTTAATCAGCATTGTACAAACTGCGCTTGCTTTAACCTTGATGCCCAGTCTTGTGGCGGCGTTGCCGAATCCAATCGGCCGCGCCCGTTCGCTCGGGTCGATAGTAATGAATCACAGGGGAAGTACCCCAGGAACAGGAGCGCGAAAAGGATGTTCCCTGAGCGCGTGCACCCAGATAAAGTACCGGATCGGGATCACGGAGTCAAGCACCGGATAATGGCAGTGCGCTAAAGACAGATTAGCAACAAGCAAAAGGCCACCTCACACCAGTCGTTCTCTTCTGCAGAGCGGTGCATTGTGGGAAGAACGTGAGAGAACCCTCCAGGGAGGGCCAGCGTGTCGACGGGGCATCGCTGCTCGATTCAGACAAGTTATGATATCGCCGTTCGCTCGGATTACTGTTTCCCCAGGCTTCTGCCACCGTGGAGAGGGACCGCAGGCGTCTGAAAGTTTATTCCTGATTCTAAAAAAAATAAAATAAAAAACTCTTTCCGAGAGAAACCCATTTCGGCAGGCGATTTATCTCCGGCATTCTGCGCCGATAGGACCAGCGCTACACTGCTATTGTTATACCAAATGTACAGAGCTCCTGAAGCCGTGTCTCCCCCTGCCCTTAAGTGAATTGTTATGAGCAGGAATTCGATACGAAGGTGGCTACATGAGCCATGTTCTTCCACATATTCAGCTCTTCTGTCAGTGGCGTTAAGATGCCAGCAGTGGCTACGCGTTTAGCGAGCTGATTCCACCTGCAAGTCCACTGTGCAGATAAAGGATCCCTGGTTCTCTCTGTGACCAGCTCACTTTGACGATCAATGATAAGGCCAAATATCGACCAAATCCAGGCCAAATGGCTCATGAAAAGTGCTGCAATTCAATGACTCAATATGTATGGAGTCATTATTCCGTCACGTTCACATAAACATTTTTTTTTTTTTTTTTTTTTTTTTTTTTTTTTTTTTTTTTTACTGTGAACAAGTAAAGCTTTACTCCACACACCTTGGTCAAAGCAATTAGCAGGACAAGCTGCTACTGCTGCTACTACTACCACCACTACTACTAAGATTATGGCTATTGCTAATACTACTATTACTACTGCTACTACAACTACTGCTGCTACTACAGCTACTGATACTCCTATTATTACTGCTACTACAACTACAAATGTCATACAGTAAAGTAAATTCATGTAATGTGGAGACTTTGCTTAAAGGCATCACAGACTCCCTGTTTGTGATGTCTTTGTGCTCAAGCTGCACCACGCCCATTACCTGTCTTGGGATCGACGGAGAAGTACGGTTGCCCGTGCAGAATGCTGTACACCACCCTCGCGCTGTTCCCGTAGGTGGGGTCGTCTGCGTCCGTGGCCGTCACCTGCATCACGTAGGTACCTAAGAGAAAGGAAAAAAAAAAAAAACAAGGACGCGTTTAACCTTTGGGGGGAAGAAAAAACAAGGACCCATTTAACCTTTAACCTCTGATTTTTCAGCACAGTGGGGTTTGTCTGGAAGGAAACAGTTGTGTGTAATGTCCCGTGTCGAAGGAAACAATTCCAATTCCAGGGCAAAGCAATCGAGCGCCTACCGGACCTCGATCAGGCACAGCTGCAGGCCCCACCTGCATTCTGAAATTGAGAACTGCGGCGGCAGCGCCAGCCATTCGCCGGCTATTCTCCGCTCTCTACGCAGCTGATTCTCGCTTTTGACTCTCTCCCCTTCGGCGGGCCGCTGTAGAGCTGATCTGCACGACCGCTGATAGGCCAGCAGCTGCACCGCTGACAGGCAACTAGGGCACCTGTTAGCTGGTTTTCTTTTTCGTAGATTGGACACAGTTTTGCAGCTGCAGTTCTTCGGCACTGGAATGTCTAATCATTGCAGATACAAGGCTGCCGGTGCAATAGGTGAGATGATAAGGATGAACTCAGTCATATTTAGGGGAAACAAAGAATAGCGGTTAAATGGACAGAACATAAAAAAAGATGCCGGCTCTGCTCTAGGTTTGTATTTTGAGGGGTAGGAGTGTTTTCTGAGGGAAAACATTTGTCTAATTAAAAAAAATAAAATAAAATAACAGCACTGCTGTTGCATATTTGGACGGAACTTACTTTTTTATTTTGGCTTTGTGTTTGCAGTCATCAAAGCAACCTCGTCCATTTCAAACAAGGCGCACCGACAGCACTATCCTCACAGAACTTCACACACTAAGTTTTGACTCTCCGTTTAAACCAATGTTAAAGCAATATTTTTCCCTCCTTCTTTTTTCGCGTGTTATTTTGTCCGTGCCGCCCCACCCCCCATCCAGCGAGAACAGAGGTGCGCTGCCGCGAAGGCCCAGCCCGGAACGGCCTAACTCATCGACTCGCGTCCCCGCGATCAGTCTTCATTTGCCTTATCGCGCATAGCGGTAAACACAGACCCCGATCGCGTAATTGCCTGTAACCGGCGGCTTCCCGCCGCCACTGGCAGATGGTTAACGAGCGTATTAAAAGGGGAGGGTGATGAAGGTCAGAGAGCCCTCCATCTTGTCAGCGGCTCTCGTTCTCTCTCTCGCGCGACCGTGAAAGGCGTCGCCGTTTCCCCTCGGCCTTGCGCGCGGACCACGCCCGGGAAAACTTTCGCTGCGCAGGTCGCTAACCTGCCAGGTCATGTAGTAGAGGCCAGAAACTCTGGGGGATTTTCAAGACTAGGCTTGATACGGTGTTAGATACTATCTAGTCTGTAGGTACACAGAGCACTACTTCAGTTAGGAAAATGGAGAGCATCATTGGGCTGAATGGCCTGTTCTCGTCATTATATGTTATGTTTCTTTGCATTTACAGTAGCTGACAGCTGGATATATACTGAAGCAATGCAGGTTAAGTACCTTGCTCAAGGGGTTCTACGCAATCTTAAGAGCAGAATTTAAATCACCCTAACTCCTGCCAATTAAGTTAAACAAAGGAAAGGGATCAATACTTTGTACAGTTTCCCCATTGCGCAAAGGGTAAAACAACCGGGGAGCTAATACAGCTAATGCAATTTTCACATTTCAAAATTACACAATAGGTGCAAATACATTACTGAGATCTTCCACCTGCTGCGTTCCATAAGTGTGACTTCTATTGGCCACGGGGGGGTTCCAGCAGAAGCACATTTACTCGTCACTTCAGCCCAGAAACAAAATAAAATGCGGAATTTTAATTGTGGAATATGATGGTGCTGGCAAAAAAAAACTGGAAGAAAATATAGAAATTATTTAAAACTCCTCGGGGCGGCACGGTGGTGCAGTGGGTAGCACTGTCGCCTCGCAGCGAGAAGGTCCCGGGTTCAAATCTGTGTGGAGTTTCAGTGTTCTCCCCGTGTCTGTGTGGGTTTCCTGCGGGTTTGTTGTCTCTCAGAGTCCAAAGACATACAGGGAGGCTAATTGAAGACTCTAAATTGCCCACGAGTGTGTGAGTGAGCGGCGTGTGTGCCCTGCGGCAGACTGGAGACCTGTCCAGGGTGTATTCCTGCCTCTCGCTCAGTGCACGCTGGGACAGGCTCCTGCACCCCCTGCGACCCTGACCAGGGGGTATAGATAAGCGGCTATAGACACAGGGTGGGTGGACTGAAACACCTCAAAAAGAAAGAAATAAAAACTTCAAAGTCCCTCAGAAGCTGGAGAAACAAATTAGATTTTGTCTGTTGTGAAAAGACTCATTTAGCCATGCCAGAGCGGGGCAGTGGAAATCACAAAGGCAGGAAATTTCATCCCGCTAATTCGGAGGGGTGGGGGGGCTGATTGTTCTCTCAGGACAGTGGGAGATTTGTGGGTAATTCTCAAAGATTTATTTTTTGACTTTTTTTTTTTTTTTTAAAGCATTATTGCTTTTAAGTTTCTTCCAGACACACACAGTAAGCAAAGTAATGAAATACCGCGTGGCGGGGTGGCGCAAACGCCATGCTGTGTCTTCATTTCTGTCCAATTCGCCAGCAGTGAGCCAGCGAGAGAATTTCAATAGCGATAACTGTGAATTATAAGCGAGGCTCAGCCCATTGATTTTCTCTAAAATTATTGGTGCAATAAAGGAGGCTGAAAAACAGGCTTGTCTTTTTTTCAGTTTTGACCACGAGTCGCTTTCTCGATTAGAACAGTTTACAGATCAATTTTAAAGGCTTTATTCAGATGTCAAAAATGCCCAATAGTGCATTGGCACATCAGTTTTGCTTCAGAACAACCAGTGACATTTTTTTTTTCTGTTGCTATTGCTGATGTTGGAAACTACTTGGACAAATGATCTGTGTATGTGTGCAGTACACTTAAAAAAGCCATCACTGAGCTTTGTACAGATATCACCAGCGAAGGGCTATGCTCAGAATGTATCCTGCATGGCTCCAGTATCGTGTATACGTAGCTTTTAATCTAAAGACACCACCATGATCAGTGTCCATCTCACCTGTACTACAGAACCATGATGTGAGTGTCCCTCTCACCTGTGCTACAGAACCATGAGCAGTGGCTCACCTGTACTACAGAACCATGATCAGTGTCCATCTCACCTGTGCTACAGAACCATGATCAGTGTCCCTCTCACCTGTACCTGTAGGGCACTACCACTTTATACCTACCAAGTGGGGACTGTAGTTTCTAAAACACGGTCACATTTATTTTTACTACATTTTCTGACCTCTGCGGTTTTGATTAAGTTTTTAATAGTTTATAAAAGTT
The DNA here is from genome assembly GCF_013347855.1 of Anguilla anguilla. Taxonomy (NCBI): domain Eukaryota; kingdom Metazoa; phylum Chordata; class Actinopteri; order Anguilliformes; family Anguillidae; genus Anguilla; species Anguilla anguilla. Next base: position 61,912,845 of record NC_049204.1, read on the forward strand.
TTCCATTCACCACAGCCTCCAGACAAACGATTACTCTATAAACTCAGTCATTATTACACAAATACATATAATCAGCCCGCATTTTATGAAACTACAGTGAAGAGAACACATTTTCTAAACCAGAGAAAATCACTCATCTAACAATGGATAAATCAACGATGTTTTTTTTTTTTTTTTTTTTTTTTTTTGAAAGCGCATTTTTGATTTTAACAGCGGCACCGTCATTATCCAAATGCTGTCGCATAATACATGAAACTATAATGATGGAAGCCAATTATGCAGATTTAAAAAAAAAAAAAAAAACAACATTAATAGAACAGCATTCCAAATCCGCCAGTCCATAATTTTGAGGCCGGTCATTTAAATTCCGCAAACACGGCTCACGGCATGCCTTCCACTTCCCGGAACCCCTGCGCCTCTAATGCGCTTCCTGGAAAATATCGATTTCGATACAGAGGCTTTCTCGAGTGGTCTCCCTGGCGGTGGTGTGATTCGTTTAAGAGGGGCTCATTGCACATCCACGCACTCGCACTCGACTGCTGGCGGGAGCGGCGCATTTCAGCTCCTCTCGTCGACGTCGAAGGTCCGAAACGTGAATATTTAAAGGTCACCTCTCTCTGTGCAGGTGTCACGCCGATTATAGCAACATGCACAATGCACACATCCTGTAATACCCATTCGTTTATTTTCAGACAACAAACTTTTTTTTTTTCTTGCACTCAAAGAGCATTTTAATCAATTAGGCTACGCCCATGGGACTTCTCTTCGCCAATAAATCCCCTCCTTCAGTGGTTTATTAAGTTCACACTGCAGTTCCTGTTTTGCAGAGGCATCTGTTCTTCTGCTGAAAAAGCAGTATTATGCTCCTGATTGGCTGCTGTTTGTAATTTGAGAGGGTTCTTGGTGGCCTTCTCCCCAACCAGTCTAATTCTGCATTTCTATTCTTAGACCTGACACATTTTTTTCCCCTCTCTCTTCTCCATTCTCAATGTATCCCATCCTCTCTCTCTCTCTCCCCCTCCCTCTCTCCTTCCGTCACAAGTAAGGGGAGGGTGTCAATCTTTAAAGATTCGAGTAAATGTGGAAGGTCTTTTTTTCCCCTGTTATGTTTTATAAAGGAGCATCAAAAGTACAAAGCCCTGCAGCTTTTTATGGTATAGCTTAGTTCCAATGCCCTAGACAATTCCTAGGAGCCAGCAAATGCCGTTTTTATGAACTCCACTAACCTCCTTTAGAAAACATTTATTTTATCTTTCTTTCTTTGGATTTTCTTTTGGGTTAACGTTATAGTTATCTGTCTACTGGCACTTTCTTTAGTTATGATATAAATTGCCGTTGCATGACTGAAAAGCTGGACGTCGTGGTTAACTGCACAACCGGGGAAAAAAAAAACGTAGAACGTTCAATTGACGTTGACCAGATGATCTAATGATTTAGCGTTTCATGTCTCCTTTGCCCTGAATTTTTAACCGAGGCACGGACGTCCCAATCCCGACCATGGAATTCTCGCTTTTGTGCCCCAACATCCAATGAGGTCTCTCCTTCTAGCCGTGGCAGCCAAAGTAATGGACCAATGGCCAGCAGTGTAGTACAATGGGTAAGGAGCTGACCTAAAGGTCACAGGTTTGGTTCCAAGGTAGGACACTGCCGTTGTGCCCTTGAGCAAGGTACTTAACCTGCACAGCTTCAGCATATGTCCAGCTCTACAAATGGATGCGATGTAAATGCAATGTAAAAAAAGAAAAAGTTGTGTTAGTCACTCTGGATAAGAATGTCTGCTAAATGCTCGTGATGTAATGTAACAATCTTTTCATACGCAACCGTGTCATGCAGTGACGTGTACTGCTTAATTAACTGAACGGGCTGAAGTTTGAATTTTGAGATGGTGCTGCAGAGGTACTTCTGAATTCTGGATTCCTCCAGCATATGCAGCATTCTGCCTCATAAATGAATAAACAGTTAGTTTGAAATATGAGCTGTGTGTGTAAGTGGATAAGGCTCTGTGCGAAGGGAATAATTATATAAATAAACCATTTGTTTTTGTTTCTTTTTTTTTTTTGTGCGCAGAGCACTCTTATCTGCCAGCTAACACAGCTTGTGTTTATGTCTTTAGTGTATACTGTGGTGTAAGCATAATTTTTCTATCACAATACATAACAATGCTAAAAATAAATGGATTGATGTGGTGATGCCTGAACATTTATTAACAAACAAACACTTATGTTTTTTTTTTTTTTCCTCTTTAATCTTCCACTTTAGACTCATGCGGGCTGAAGATTCTATCTTAAACCAGCCGAAACTGGTCAAGCTAGTTGAAACTGTTTTCAAAACCTTTAGCAGGTCGATGGCAGCTAGTTGACCAGCTTACTCTTCACTTATACAGCTTTTACACTTTAACCAGCTTTGACCAGCCAAAAAACCACCTATGAACAGCCACAGACCAGATATGATCAGCGAAGCCTAGCTTAGAGTCGCAGCTAGTTTTAGCTGGAATTTTTGGCAGCGTTGCTTGCTAATAATAACAAGCAAAGTGCTATCGACAGCAATCATTGTTGAGCTGAACCTCTTGTTCTCATAATTGTGTCATATGATGTTGTGTTAATACTCGGTTACGGAAATGATTGAATGATTTAAGGAGGGGCGGGGATTCTATCTTGGCTTGCGGTGAGATTCCCTTTCTGACTTTGACCACTTAACATCCGTTCCATTAAAGAAGCGAGCCTCCCGCTCGGTCTGAAAATGGCGCTTGACCCCGTTTAATCTCAGAGGAGATACAGCAGGGTGATGGATGCAACCAATGAGAGAGCCCCGTTTAACCTCAGGGACAGGAAGGGGATCCCTGGAGCCAATGAGAGAGCCTATTTAACCTGAGGGTTAGGAAGGAGATGGCTGGAGCCAGTAAGAGTGTCTCGTTTAACCGAACTTATACATATGCTTGAGAGGAGAGCACTTGCTTGTCTGAACTCACCTTAACCGACAATAACTGCAAAAATGAGACCAGCTAATAGGAAAAAAAAAAAAAAAACTAAAAATCACTTCAACTCTTTTCTAACTTGAGCTTCTGCAAACTTAACTTCACACCTCAGGGAAAAAAAAAAAGCAATGAATGTTCCCCTATGGAATTAGCAGCACTTTCAACACCCCCAATCCTCACTTTGAAAGGCATCGCACGGTGGATGGTGACGCTTTCTCCCAGCCAGTTTTCGGTGTCGTTGCAACCACTGCAGTCTGATCACCGTGGGACGCAATCCAAACCCAGAACGCCGAAAATCCCAAAGAAACGTAATTCAGAAACTGCTAGAGCAGTTAAAAGAATACATAAATAAATAAATAAAAAGACGCTGAACTCTTTACCTATTGCAGTTGTGGCAGTGCGCCAGAGGTAACAGAAGACCCACTTGTCTGTTTTCCATCGAACCACATCTGCTCTCATCGCACCTTGGCTCACCTGACAGTGAACCCTGAGCATTCATTACACACATCCTGGCCATACCTGTGCGGCGCAGAGAGCCGTGTGCTACCGTTCCTCTAACCCCATCTGCCATTCAAAAGACTGGATCAGGGAAGCTGCTCAAATCTGCCCCCCAAGACTAGTACTTCCTTTCTTCACCTGGCAGTTCATTGATAGATCAATGCCTCTGATTGGTGTTTGACCCTGCACCTGTGATGCAGCCTCGCCGCTTTTGTTTGGTTATTTCTTCGCCTTTTTTGTGTGGCGTTGGACGGGGAATGTCCTTTTACTTCCGTGCGCGCGGTTTTCCACCGATCCCCGCACTAGGTTCTCGGTCCTCCTTCTCGATTTTCTATTTGTCAGTGGGCGACATAGCTCAGGAGGTAAGACCGGTTGTCTGGCAGTCGGAGGGTTGCCGGTTCAAACCCTGCCCTGGGCGTGTCGAAGTGTCCTTGAGCAAGACACCTAACCCCTAACTGCTCTGGCGAATGAGAGGCATCAATTGTAAAGCGCTTTGGATAAAAGCGCTATATAAATGCAGTCCATTTACCAATTAGTTAATATTCCACCGATGTCTACGACAAGATTTAGTTTGCTAGGAACTTACTTCTTTGCGGAGTCATTTGAGGGACAAGCTGAATGGCAACTCTAACACAGTTTTTGCAGTGGGATTTCTTTTCCAACCACCAATGCTTTACATCCCCGGAGCTCTGAACTATGAGAATGTGTCATGCATGAATTTACTAGCACTACCTATTCAATATCTAATATTCTATCCTCAACCCCATCTGCTACTTAATGCACTATATCCTCAACCTCCATCCAACACCTAGCAGGGCACTTAGAACATAAACCTAAAACATAATGCTATTGCTATCCGTTGTGATAGTGATGACTTGGCATCTGTTCTATTCATTGCCTAAAGCTTTATGCATAATACTTTTTTTTTTTTTTAAAGTTCTGGATAAGATGCAAGTTCTGCATATGAGTGTCTGCTAAACGGCTAAATATAAAGTTAGCGTAACCCCCGAGGAGGGACGGGACGTGATTAGTGCTCTTCTCAGCAGTAGAGGCAATGCCGTAATCTCTAAAATGGCTTCCGTGACCGGGGCAGAAGGCTATATGCGGCAGCTGATTTGAATGGATGTGTACACGCTGAGCGTGACTGTGCTAACTGCTGATAGCGCCGCGGAAGGTCATACGTCCTCTTAATGTGCACTTTATTGCCTGTTCAAAGCTAATGAGCGCCCATTAGCCTTATCTGAAAACAATATTAATGCGGGGCGTTTCACGGGGAGGGGGATTCAAATGCGAGTGAATTAAAAACTTATCGACGTGGACTGACAAATACGCTTATTGATGTGAACTGACAAACACAGTGAGATTAGCACATTCCACATACAAACGCAGAGTGGCATTTTATTATAATGCACAGTTTTATTCATGTGTTTATTTAATCTTTTTGTTTTTAATGAATATCCCTGCAGTATCCTCAATTCATATAATATAAGAAGTCCGCCAGGCAACATATGTGTCTGCCAAATTAAAATGGCGGACGGCGTCATGGAATTCCGTGCCAGTGCCGACAGTGGCCATTCGCTCCACAGGGCGACACACAACGGGCGAAAAGAAGCAGCAGGTAACGCGACGCGTTTTGGGGAATCCCCGGATGTCCGTCAGTGGGGTTCCACAGTCGGGGCAGGTAAATGGACATTCCAAATTAGGGTGAAAACTGGAAATGTACAGCCCCGCGATGGGTGCCAAAATGTATTATTTTTTTTTTTTTCTTAAATGAATGTATCCGGTAAATATGAATAATATATGGAGGAAATGCAGAGGACGTGGGGGGGACTGTGAGGTGCCATGGACTATCACCCCCCCACCCCCCCACCCCCACCCCCACATGTGGTCTTATATATCTTGTGTAAAATCTTGTATGAACAAAATAGTTCCCAGTGAGCAGTAATAGGAGGTTAAGGGGTACGTGTTAACAGCAGGCAGAATGCGCTGATGTTAATTGGCTCGTATGTACGCCACATGTTTAAACGCTAAAGAGAGAGAGAGTGTGTGACAAAACAACATAAATAACAATTTCCTCCATGCGAGGAACGTCATATAACACATCATAAAGATGTCAGCGCTATCTAAATGAAATCGCTATCTAAATTAGCGGCTTAATTCACACCGGCACGTTCCTGATAAACGCGCTTGCGAGCCCTTGTTGGTGTAAACACTGGCTGCATATTTCTAACCAACAGTGAAATATTTGAACGGTTAATTGTTTCAGATGTGTGTTTAGCCGATACGAGACTGCTTCTGTAAATTTGCGCATGGAGGGAGCTCTCCTCTTTCCATCACAGACTACAAGCTAGCGGGTCATTTCAATTAAACTCAGAAGGGAAGGTGGCTGTTTTCCATTGAGAACTCCCCATCCCCCACGATCCCCCAATTAGGAGTGATAGTGTTTGGAGAGGACAGCCAGGGTGGTAAAGGGTACGGACCAGGGGTAGCCCGGCTTTAATTACACTCAAACGAAACAGGCACCTTCATCCTCCTGTCTGAGCCACTCTGGTCTACACCGTCGATTGGTAGAGTCAATTACACTGCAGTTTCAGAAAGGAACAGGGTAGTGGGGGATCTACCTTAAAGATACAATGTGATTTCCTTTATTTTGTAATTTTATATTTCATATTAGAAACATCCATCCATCCATTATCTATACCCGGGGGGTGCTGGAGCCTATCCCAGCATGCATCGGGCGAGAGGCAGGAACGCACTCTAGACAGGCTGCTAATCTATATATTAGAAAAATTATTTATTTCATTTTTTAAAATTTTTTTGTTTTGCCAAAAACTAGCAAAAAGGCAGCAAAAAAAAAAAAAAAAGGAAAACTGAAGGAAAGGCACCTTGCCTCTGGCTCGTTGCAGGTGGGTCACTTCTGGACGGTGACATGTTTTATTTCTCCGGGTCTGCTGGGAGATGTAGTGCTCTTAATCTGGTGCATAACGTGCTATTAGTGGGATCTTTCTGAAGGCTCACTCCAAGCGCGTTTTCGGATAGTCGTGCAAAGACCATTGAAGATGACAGTAGTAGGGCAGAATATGGGCGTGGTGGACTGAGGTCTCTTTAGAAAGGTTGTGCAGTACATTAATTCTGCTTTTGGGCAGAACACTTTTTAAATACAGAATTAAGTTATCATAAACAGCCATGTGTCACAGTCTTTAGTGGTGAAACACCAGGTTTTAAACATGTAAACTCTCATATGCTACAGAAAAGACCTTGATATAAAGAAGTCTTTATGACTGATATTAATTTTGTCATATTACATAACATAAAGGTCAGCCTTGCTGCAGTGGACTACAAACTAAAGCAGTGAATGGCAATATAGACTAATCGATGGGAGACTTCACATTTCTGAATGATTACTTCACATAACACATTTCTAATGCGCTGAATGGTCTAGTCTCATCATTATGTTATGGTATGTAACTGAACTCAATAAGAAAAGACACTAGCAGTAGTAAATAGGTGAATACTCACCCACGGGAGACATCTCCGGGACACTAGCAGTGTAAGGTCCCTCCAGGAACTTGGGCTCGTTGTCGTTGATGTCCTGGACCTTGATCACGAACTCGGACTCGGGCTCCAGGGGCACGCCCGTCTCCACGTCGACGGCCTGGGCGCGCAGCGTGTAGTAAGGCTTCTCCTCGCGGTCCAGGCTCCGGAGGGCGTGGATGTCGCCCGTCGTCTGGTCGATGGTGAAGATGGACCCCGCCCCGTCGCCCGAGAGCGTGTACTTCACCTCGCTGTCGCCCTTGTCCAGGTCCGTGTGGAGCTGCGGGACAAGAGAGGAGATCAGTGCCCGCCAACCCGCCAAATCACCCGGATTCTCAGAAACAGCGAAGGTTCGGCGGGGTGGGGGCGTAGGGGGTTGGGGGTCATGAAGCTCACTGCGACAACCCACTAAATCAACCAGCTTCTCGCATAGAGGGAAGGTTGGGCGGGGTGGGGGGGGTGGGGAGGGGCCATTAAGCTCAGTGCCCCAGCCCACCAAATCACAGGTTCTCACAGAGCAAAGGTTGGGTGGAGTGGGGGGTGGCGGGGTGGGGGTGGCTGAAAGCAATTTGCCAAAAAATGTTTTAGAAAGCGTGTCATTTCTGGTCCTTGCTATGATACGCAAGACATTTCTGAGTCTGCTGGTATTCAGTACGAAAGCTGGAGGAATGTCTCAAAATGGCAGGATGGGCTGACTCACCCTCAGCAGTGATTGAGCGGTGAAGTTGTTGGTCTTCAAGATTATATTAAGAATGGCAAACCTCCTATTCTTAGAAAAACAGACTGTACTTGTCTGCCACCTCCTACCTACACCTATATCACACCACTGAAACGCAGCTTACACCTTTACAAAATATGAAATGCTGGATTACACTGCACTCAAACCTGTCACCAGTGTGTCTTTCTGGTAGTGCCTGTGTGCTATACTGGTTAGTTACCTGGACAGAGCTTGCAGGTTCGACTCCCAGCAAATGCTGCTGTGCCCTTGGGCAGGGTACTGAAACTGAATTGATTCATTAAATAGCCCACCTGTGCAAATAAACCGCAAATTAAAGAACACAAAAAGTGTACACTACGTTCGTTTCCCTGGGTCACAGTGACAGCCAGATGTTTCATTTTGAATATATATGACAAGAAATTAGCATTTTGTACACATTCTGAAAATCAGACTCCGGTGTTTGACCCCTCGAGCACAGAAGGCGTGCAACGTGATTAAGACCCGATGTGCCGTTTCCTAGTGCCGTGCGCGGGTAATTGGTCTTTGAATTACTCTGGTAGAAATGGCCATTTGCATCGTTGTGTTTCCTGTGCGCCATATGCTTGGCTATCAGTGGAAAATGCTGCTGTTGCATCTGCACACTCGTAACAGCTTTGGGTGAAAGTGAGATCGTACTTTCACTGGTGACTCAGTCAAGTCTGTGGGTTAGTGTGACTATGGATGCCCTATGGAAACGGGTACTGTGAGTTTACAGGTTGCGATCGTGGAGTGGGGGGTGGATGTTGGACATGTGGTTGCAGTGGGGGGAGGCGGTGGGGGGGGGGTGTCCGATTCTTCCTGGGGTCCCATTCAGTGTCAGGGCCTCTTGAAGCTTTCCCATCGCTCAGGAAAAAGCCCCCCAGTCCAAATCCCCCCCCCCCCCCCCCAACAATTACACACATCACAATTACCCCATACACACCATAACTTCCCCTACAAACGCCATACCTGCCCAAAGACACCATAACTGCCCTCAGACAAAACAACTTCCCTCACACACAAGCTCCACACCTGCCCCTTATACCTGCATAACTACATATTTACCACCAATAATAACAGCTGCTTAACAGCTTTCTATTTGGTGACTGTCACCTCCCAGCAAACACCAGGAAGACACTCTCTCTTATCTCCCCCCGCATTCCCCAGCACGGTTTGTTTACCCGAAACGCACCCGTCCCTGTTTGTTCTCGTCCCGGGCCCGTCGCTCATTCCCATGCAAACGTAAGCACGGCCTTGTTTTCTCCCCTTCGTTTCCATGAGAATGAGGTCGCTGCCATTTTGAGCGGGATGTTGTTTTAACACGGAATGCGTAAGTGGAGGTCCCGCTCGCCGCGCCCCCAACCCCCCCCCCCACCCCCCCCCCCCCCCCCAGCGACCGCGAGCCGGCTAACTGAATTTTAGGGGGCCGACGGGATTCTGAGCACGCGCCCGCACCCTGTTTGTTCTTTACCGATATTGAATTTGACTCGCTGTTAAATAACTCGGGGAAATGAATAAACAAAGAAGCTGGCAAACGTTCCGCCCCCACACCGCATGCAGATGTGAGCCCTTCCACAGCAGAGCGCTGTGGATTATCGGGCGTGTACAAAAAAAATAAAAAAATAAATCCTTGATCCTGTAATGAATCTCTTTTCAAACTTGAACAGGGCCATGAAACAATTTAGAATTTTATGACTGGCTTTTACCAAGGAAATAAATATCACTTGATAAACATGAATATACAGGCCGATTCATCAAGTGCACCATCATTATCCGGGCACATTTGAGGTATGATTTGCACATTGTAATTCAGTGTGCACGGCAGTACATTACGGCCACGTCTGTCAGTGATGAGCTGCGGTCTGGCCAGCTGTTTGTTTTGAATGGTTCTTTATCAGTGGATGCATTCAAACTTTAACAAAAAATAACAAAATAAGACCAGTGCATAGAGGATGCACACACACACACACAGTGTCACACGCACACACTCTCACGCCCACATACACAAACACACAAATAATTCCCTATCCCCTATTACAAGCAAAGGGCCCCAGGCAAAGGCCCATGGGAGCTTTGAAGAGCCTCTATGAAGTGTGTCTCATTGAGAGAGTGTGCATGTGTGTGCGTAAGAGAGAGAGTGCGTGTGTGTTGTGTGTGTGTAAGAGAGAGAGTGCGTGTGTGTTGTGTGTGCGCGTGTGTGTATGTGTGTGTGTAAGAGAGAGAGTGCGTGTGTATTGTGTGTGTGTGTGCGTGAGTGTGTGTACTCATCTCATGCCCCACCTAAAGCCACAGGATACTGGAAATGCATATATTGTACTCTGCTGATTGTCAGTCATTACGTTACATTACAGCACAACCATTTGGCAGACAATCCTATCCACAGCAACAAACAGCAGTGGAGAACATCAATGTTACTCTCAGGAATACAAAATGCAGTAGACACAGAGGTCCATTTATAATCCCTAAGTTCGATATTAACCTAACAAACAACCTTTTGTATTGTAACAAAAGTAGGTACAATTCAGACACACAACCTTTTACACAGCTATACCTACAACATTATCCAGAAGGACATCCAAGGAGAGAGAGAGAGAGAGAGAGAGAGAGAGAACCACAGGGAGTGTGGTTTACCGTTTGTAGACACATGAATTTAGCACCCTCAGGTTACTAATGAAATCAGGATAATAAATGCACATATGAGCGGTGTTTTTATTAAAGGGAACCTCCCCTTCCTGTTCTTTGCAACACATCATAATGTCAGGCACAAGAGCTTACAGTATCATCCACATGAGTTGCAGTAATTAGATCACTCTGTTTAAAAACATTTTCATTCAACTGTTTTTATGTTTAATTTGTCTTTCCTGCCTACGGTGTTATTTTTCCACACGTTCTTGTGAAATATTTTACACAGCATTTCAATGAAACAAATTCTAATTACAGTGATACTCAACCGTTATTGCGTATTGTGCATTACTGTTCATTGTAAAATCGGTTTTGATTGTTCCAAATGATTTAATGAAACAATTATTTGCCACCAAGAAAATGGCCAACCTAGATTTTGAAGAACAGCAGGGTCTCCTGGCATTTATTTGAACCTTAACATAATCAACTTATTTAGACCCAATTTCGAGATAAGCTAACTGTTTAATCAACTGCTTAATTGATTAATTAAGTACTGTGAAACCACAAAAACCCACCGGCCCTCCAGGACCTCTGCAGGGGACGAGAGTTTGGCGGCTTGGGCAGAAGAGTGCGCTTAAAAATCACTTGTTTTTGTGCTCCAGACTAATTTTTTTTTTTTTTATAAGAGTGCAAAAATATCCTGTTTGTGTTTTGGTAAACCCCCTTCTCCTGGAGAATTACCACCATTTTGATTCAAAATTATACGGAATGTGCAGACAGATTGAACAGAATGAAGCTTGATTGAGCAGAGACTGCTCTGTACGGGTTACCCCATCTCATTTCTCGTGTTTTTTTTTGGATTTCCTGTTGGGATATTAACATTATACATATGCGATGGCTGTTAGGTTCGCTATGGAGTGGCATTTTATATTCCTTCATACTGCACACTGACTTCACTCTTGATTATAACAGGCCCCCCGGTGCCTTCTGGGTGATGTAGTACTTTTGTATTCCTAAGTACTTCCATGTGAAGTTCCGCGCTATGACGCAGAAGCTCGGACAAGCCGCCAAGCGATTGCCCCCCAAACCCCCACCCCTACCCTCACCACTGTGTGGGGCCGTACCGTTCACCTGCAGACCGACAGACTAGGGAAACACAGGGGTTCCCCGTTGTCGCATAAGGTGCAGTAAGTGACCTGTGAAGCAGTGAGCAGGGTTTGCGATAAACTGTAACTGGTCTCCGGTGAACATTCAAGTCTGCGCTTTCCTGAAATAAAGGTTGAAGAGAGAAGAAGTTTAATGAGAGTTCCTAGCAAGTGCAAGTTTTTGGTTTTCTGCCAAAAATAAAAAGTATTTTTGACCTCAGTCTCTGAGGTATTGTACATCAAACACATTAAAAATGAATAAGGTGTGACCTCATTAAGACAGTTCAAATGTTGGGAAAAGTTCAATGTATAAGCTGAGAGAAAAACAAAACAAACAAAAACAATCTTATTTTCTGCACTTTATGTAAAATAAGATATGAAAACAATAATTAGAAAAGCTACATAGACAATTATGTGATGTTCCAAAAAGTTTGTTTATTTATTTATTTTAATGATTTATTTTTGCACCGAATGGTTCGAACCACAGCATTTACATGTAACCCTCGTTCCAATCAACTTTTGCCTTTAGCTTTGAGTGAAAATCAAAGCAGGTAGTTTTTTGTATGAACCCATTTTTTTATTTATTTATTTATTTTTTATGAATTCTGCATTTGTTAAGATGAGAAAGTAACTACACTTAAGATGGTCTAATTACAGCAAGTAGTTGCACAGTGTAAAAAAAAAAAACACTTAAGATGGTGTGTGGTTTAAACACGATAGTATATTTGCGTAAGACAGGCCGCTCAAATTCAACTGGTTTCAGGCGAAAACCAAAAGAAACGTTTTGATATCAGTGCAGCTGAACCCCTGCTGCAGTGAACAGGGCTGTGTGTGAAGAGCCCTTGGGGAACTGAAAAGTGCGATACAAATCAATGTTTAAACTGGATTATTACTAATACAATGTGAAGGGTCCTCTGTGGCAAGAGTACCTATCTATATCTGTATGTATCTATATCTATATCCTTTTGTAGTGCAGGGTCTGCTGGCTTATACATAGCATTGCGGAAATTAATTATGTGGTTTTATTCACTCGCAATACAGCAGAATGTCAAAAAAGTATGTATTGTACCGTAAGCATTTACGAAAGACTTCTGAAGGCCTACTTTCTGGACATGAAGTACAGTTGTTTAACTGTTGTTTGATTGTAATCAGCAGTGAAAGTACAGGTTTGATTCAAATAATTTATTCACACAGTGGAGTTCATCAGCAGTTTTCCTTGACTTTGATTCAAAACGGACTGAAAATGAAAAAGTTTCGACTTCAAATGCAGTTTGGAAAGTTTAACTCCAAAATAAAAAAATAAAAAAAGTGCATGCATTGAAAAATACAAAAATAAACAAACAGATTAAGGAGAAAGGGAAAAAATCCAGGCTTTGGTGTAAAATGAACAGAAAATCGTAACATTTCCAATTGTCTGAATGATCTGAATAGTTTCACTTAAAAATAGATACACAAATAAATACTGCCCACACCGCTCGTTTATGTACGATATCATTCTATTACAAAGAACATTATGAAACAGAAAAAAAAAAAACAGAAATCCCCCATGAGAAACTGAAGTTCAGTTTGCCTTGGTAGATAATAATCAAATATCTCAAATGTTTCCTCGATAATTGCTCCTCTGTGTAAATGCTCAGGAATGACTCAGAACACTGGCAGGGTCCTTCAAATGTGAACTGTGATTTCCCATTGTGGGCCTGCCCGATTCATCACGCCACGGGCCAGCCTACTGACTAATCTAACTGATTGAAGAGCTCAACGCATCCAGCCTCTGTATAAAAGGGCCTAATTGGATTGGGGAGAATGGGGACGCTTGCAGTGCATGATGGGTAATGCTGAACATCACAGCAAGCTCAATCTGAGCAAGCAATATACCTGGGAGAAATTCAGAATACTGCTAGTACTAATACTACACATGTAGTATTATTATTATTATTATTATTATTATTTGGCTTTCCTTTTTTATCGCCCTTGTAGCCCAAGCCATGTTTACAGTAGGATATGAAAACCAAATTTACGATTTTCGGAGAGAATGCAGGCCTCTGTTTACACCTGTGTACAGAGGGTAGAAGCTCGTGTTTGTTTACAGCAGCAGTGCTGTTTAGTGATGTAAGAGATACTCTGACACTTCCTGGAAAAGAGGATGTCCTCATCCCACCTCCTCTATTAAGAGGCACAAAGACCTGCCAGGCTACAGCATAAAAAAGGCAAACGAGACGGTACAGCATTGTGTGAACTCCAAATGTATTAGAAAGCCTACATCCAATCTGAATACCAATGTCCCCAATTGAGCTGAAAATTATTCCCGAAGAAAGGGTTGAGGTGAGCATTGTCTGACTGTGCTGTCAGATATAAAGGTCCTCAGAAATGCATGGATATATGAAATCTCTAACCCTGATTCTTCTGACTAAAGCTAGAGGAGCCCAGAGGAATTTAATAAACACACACACACATACACACACACAAACACACACCGCACAATCGCAGTTTGGCCGTCCCTGGTGCTGCCCGACAGCAGCAGTTACATATTTGTGTTCCTATCACTCAGTCCTGATGCTCAGTGAGGCCTCACAATAAAAGCAAGGCTAGTTTGCCGTCCTCGTGAAGCTGATTTATTTCTGCCCTGTTATTGTGGATACTGTCAGACTCTGCTGTCTGGTGAAGACCTTGTATGTGTCAGGTCAGGGCAATACCTGCTCCACACTGCAGCGCTCAAAGCCCACAGCATGGTAATGGCTGCATTAGTCCTGTCGTGGCTGCGGGATTTGCAATGCTGACATTTTTCTGCAGTAATCGTTACAGTTTAAATGGATTTCCGATGCGTGCCGTTTATTTTACTTTTGTTCACCCACTTCCAGTTTGCACACTGTTAAATCCGATGCACCAAGCATGCACCTTTGCATGCGTGCGTGTGCGTGTGTGTGTGTGTGTGCATTTGCATGCATGCTTGTGTGTGTGAATTTGCTAGCATCCTTGTGTGTGTATGCATTTGCATGTATGTTTGTGGGTGTGTATATGCGTGCGTGTGTGTGTACAACTAATGTAAACAAGTTCAACTGTATAGCTGGCAGCTCCAACCACACCCCGTTTTAGGATTCCATTCTCTGTACCTGTCATGCTAGGGGAAAAAAAAAAAAAAAAACATTTCTCAAAACAGCTCCGAAACAAAGAGCTCCTCAGCTTGAAGAAAAATCAATGTCCCACAGGAGCTGCGGTAAATGTGCAAAATGACTGAGCGGGAGGCCTCGACTCCGATCTCAACCAATAGCGACAGAGGGGTCAGGAGAAGGCCTGTCCCTCAGGGGAGAGGAGACAGCTACGCCCATTAGCCCCACCTTCCAACGCACACTTATAAAAACCGGCATTCCACTCCTCAACGGGGATATACTCATTATCAAAACACTCCACTGGCGTTACAGACGGCTGAACCGTGAACAAAAAATAAGCTCAGAACATTAACAACTTGGTCTAACCCCACTTTGCAAACAGATTAAATGAAAGCAAACAGAATAAAAAGACTGTCTCCGTTAAAGTTTTAGTGTGGCTTGACTTTGGTTAAGGGGGCACAGCGGTGCAGTGAACAGCACTGTCATCTCACAGAGAGACGGTACCGAGTTCAAAACCCCACCGAAACCCAACCTTTTTGCGTGGAGTTAGTTATCCCCGTATCCACGAAACTCCGGTTTCCTTCCACAGTCAAAACGTGTGCAGTACGCTAGTTAGAATTGCCCAAAAGTATGAATGGGTGGGTGAATGGTGTGTGGGTCTCGCCGTGGATTGGCGACCTGTCCAGGATGTATTCCTGCCTCTCGCCCACTAATTCCATGTCTCCAAAACAAAATGACTACAGAGGAGCGGGGGTAAAGATGGCCAAATCTGTTCTCCAGTATGTCATCTGTCATGGCTGTTCTGTACACGTTCCCGAACAACATTACATCCGTGATCCTTGCCAAGCTGGAATCCGTTTAGTCGCAAGCAAGAGGATCAAGGTTAAAAATGTTTACAGTCAATCTGCGCGCGATTAAAGAACTCTAAGCGGAATCGATCGACTGCAGGGTTCGGGCGGGGGGATGTTGACGGCGGATGACAGAACAGCTGACCTGGTTCAATGTAAATCAGGCTCGCTCTCTCTCTTCTTGGCAAGCGCGGACAGATTTATCGCTTTTCCCTCAGGCCGGCACTTCAGAGACGCTCCCTTGCGTCTAAAAAACCCAGCACAATTTTCCCCACTCAAAAAAAATTCTACGAAAGTACAAAGAAGGCAGGTATGACTATAATGCTGTAATTTCTCATATGCAGACATGGATTACATTTTAAAAAAGGAAAGAAAACATTTCACATTTATCCAGTTAAATGTTGAGGAGTGCTGAAACTCCTTAAAATGCAAACATTCCTAGCCATAGAGGTGTTTTAGAACTGCACTAGAACCGTGTCAGATTTCTGAATTACCAAAGCCCTCGCACACTTTACTGCATCATGTCTGAATTGGTCCTCAAGTTCATTGCTGTTCATCGCACAAAACAAGCATTTTCTTCTGCATAACACAAACTCACTGAGATTCCAAACTGAGCTAAGCTAAGGCACTTTAGCAGCAAGGTGACATTTATTTATTGCTGTAATTTCTTTCTGCAAATGCAAATATTTTTTTCAAATTGCCACACCGTCGAAAAGTAATAGAAAGTGTCATTGCATTCGGCTGGCAAATTACTAGCCAAGTAATCTGGGTTATTTATCAGCAGATATTAATTGAGCTCAGAATATCTAGATGAATGAAAGAAGGGAGTTACCATGGGACTCTCTCACAGTACATATTATCAATCTGTGCCCATATGCTGGTGCAAAATGGCAGACAGCTCAATAAGTGAAACTGATTGGGACATTAGCGCGATGGAAATTCGCTCCATAAGCAATGCAAGGAAAAATACATTTAATAAAATGATAACGATAATAACAGAAAAACATTACATTTAGCAGACACGGTTATCCGTGAGTGACTTACACAGATTTGTCCACCTTCTTTTGCATGCAAACCATTTGTACAGCTGACTATTTCATGAAAACAACCCTCTTTATTAAAAAGCCAGCACTTTGGAGTCATGCACCTAGTTTATGGGGCTGCTGTGTGGTTCATTCGGCACCATGCTGAAACTCATTTGGTTAAGGTACCACGCTGTGGCTCATTCAGTTGAAGCGCCACACTGTGGCTGACTAGGTTAAAGCACCAAGCTGCGGCTCATTTGGTTAAAGGATCACACTATGGCTTATTTGGTTAAGGCACCATGCTGTGGCTGCTTCGATTAATTCACCACATGATGGTGCATGGATAGTCAGATGAAATTCAGACCGTGCCAGCTCCATACGACGATCTGCAATTGCCAAATGCATCAGCCAGGATATGGGAGAGTTCAGTTAGTTGGGAATCAGTGTTTCGTTGCTCTACAGTGACCCCTGGTGGTCGCCTGGGTGCCAGAGGACTGCATGATAAAGCACATTTGAAAGGTCTTCCTCTGACCCCTCTGTGCGTGCTTGAAAAGGAGCAGGTGATTCATGGATGTACTCTTTCAAATCAACATTTATAAAAAATAATGATAACAATAAATAAATAAAATAAGCCCAGCTCTCTAATCATTGCACATCACTGCCAACCAATAATAATAATAACAATTATTATTATTATTGAGAGCGCAGTACAGCTGGGAACAGGGTTTATTTTATTTCTTTAAAAAAAATAAAATATACGCGCATTATTGTCAACGGTGTGAGTCATAAACATTCTCAGCAAGCCGCACAGTCATTACAATCGTTAATGCCTTGCAGCTCCTAAACACGTTATAATGAGGAGGCAGAGTCCTGCCAAATCCTGACACACAATTTTATGTGCAGCAGTCATTCCAAATTGATTCATGTCGGAAACGTGGAGGCCTCTAGCAGAGCCGCTGTCCTAAACGTTAAATCGAAAAATTAAATTATTTGAGACATAATTTCGTGCGGGAGATTACGTCACTTCCAATTCAGTGTTAAAACGAAATTCTTAACGATGGCGTTCCATTCCAGTGTCAAGGCACACGTGCATTTAAAATGCATCTAGGTCCACAATCCAGTTCCTATTATTCAGGTAAATGCTCAAACAAAATGCTTTGCAACATAATGCCTATTGTATTCGGTAACTGTCAGATACAATCGGATTGAAACATTATGCTAAATAAATGAATTATTTATTTGTTTTCGTAAGACAGGTCCTTGTGAAGAGCTTTACTTTTTTGGAAGCTTGATTTCGAGCATAAAAATCCTACGTTCTCCTTAATTGCCCAATACAGTGCCAAAACTTAATGTTATTTGAACAGTACCGCAGGTTTGTGTGTGTGGTGGGGCGCAGCTACCTTTGTCAGTCATACACGCTCAAAACGTTCAGCGTTAAATCAACACTTATGAAGTACATATGGTCCCAATTAGACTCATATACTCTGTTAGAGTTGAATTAGCAATGGACGTTTTACTGTGTAGCAATAATGTGTAGGCTGTCGCAGGTGATGTAACTACCTGACACTCACTGAAAGCTCCCAAGTTGAAAAGCATGTGCCTTTAGCCAAACTGGCTAACGTGCTTTTCAACAGTGCCATTTTGCTTGATCTCTCCTGTTTCACCTTCCGTTTACAACTGAGGTATGTGACCTTTAATTGTTGAGCAATATTGTTATGCATTTGTACAATTTTACATTATGAAAAAGTATATCTAATTAATGCAAATCTGTCTCTTTTGGGGAACAGGGCTACAAAGTATTCTTTTTTTTTCCACATAAAATGCACAAATTTGTTCTCTGTAGGAAGAACAAACAGGCCACTTGGTTAAAAAAAAAAAAAAAAACATTCTTCATTTGGTAGTCCCTCAAGGAAGAAAAGACAAAACAAACAGGATCGTTTATCTCCAACCTGACAACAGGGCTGGGAAGCCGATTCCCCAGGCAAGCTCTCTTTTTATTGCGAAGCAAGTGTAATCCTCTTCTGCTCAACAAGTGCTACTCCAGCAGCCATTTTGTGCCCTCGCCCTCTAGTGGTGAACAGGCAGCGCTGCGGTTAGCTTCCACGCTAGCCGCTCCCTCTCTCTGCGGGCAATTCAAAGAGGACCTCGGCGTTTCCTGGCCTATTCTCTCCTGTCAGAGCCAATAAATCAATCCCCTCGATCTCTCCCCGCGAACAGACGCTCCGTACATTAGCCGCGCCGCATTAATGGACCGTCCCGCCTGGCGTCGGATACTTCGCCGAACACGCTGACGTCATTTCCATTAGCGTAAGTGTCACGGGCGGGATCGGTTTACAGCGGGTTTCGGCCGCCGTGGAAGCGAGCGATCTCGAGATCGCGTCTCGGAGACGTACGAGCCGACGCAGGCGAACCCCCGGGCATCGCGATGCAGCACGCGACCACAGGCCCCTTCTGCACGGTTTCAAACGCGAGACCGTCTGGTTTTTTTATTTTCTTGGAATCGTTACCGACTGAGCGGCAACTTTATTTCTTCCCACCCCCATTATACAGTGCCTGAAACTTTCATTGTTTGGAAGTGGCAATCAATCAGCTCATAAAAGCGGCATAAAAAGGTTTTATTGCCTGAAGATGGGATCTTGCTGAAAGATGAAAGGCGCGTGGGGAGGAACGCCGTAAATCTATCTTTAATGTTGAGAAGGAGTACGCCGAGGGGCTGTGGGGGGGGTGGGGTGGGGGGGGCATTGATAAGGCAGGAAATACAGTCGGCTGTCATCTCAAAAAAAAAAAAAAAAGAAAAAACAGTGTGTAAACAAGATGTTATAGAAAATGTTATCGGCCCTTCTACAAAGAAAAAAAAAAATCAAAATAAAAATAGTATTGACTTTTATTCAAATGAATAACCTTTATGAATTCCTCTCTATTTAGCGAGCCCTTTGAGACCCACACGCCCAGCAATCACGTTGTTTCCGTCTGCAGTCCATCAGCCACCAGCGGCCCGTTAAACCTACGGTGTTAGCCGTAGCCCAAACAGACCACTTTCAACCGGAGGAGGTGTCATGTAACCGTCTTTGAGTTCATGAAAAGCGCTATATAAAATAAAATAAATTTATTATTATTATTATTATTATTATGTAAATCTGTGTGATGTCATGTCCGTCAGGGGTACAATACGAGCCCCACCCTCTTACAACAGATAGAAGACAGCCCCTTGGAGCGATGCATGCTGGGGAACTTGATGGACTTCTCCGGGATCTCCCAGTATCTGTGAGCGGGTGTGTGTTTCACTAAAGGGATAATCTCTGTATTGAACTGTAAGCTGATTGCACGCTGATTTGTTGCTTGCTGGAACGATTTGTACGTTTCAATGTAATGCTATCAGATCATGATACGGACTCCACAGCCTACTCTGGTGTCACATTGAAAGGAACCAGTCTTGATACTTGAGAGGTTGCAGGGAACAGCAGTGATTCCTGAGGGAGAGCAGTGTTTCCTGGGGACAGCAGTGATTCCTGGGAAGATCAGTGATTCCTGAGAAAGAGCAGTGATTCCTGAAGAAGATCAGTGATTCCTGGAGAAGAGCGGTGATTCTTATGGAAGAGCAGTGATTCTTGTGGAAGAGCAGTGATTCCTGGAGAAGAGCAGTGATTCCTGAGGAAGAGCAGTGATATCTGAGGAGAAGCTGGATCAGTGATTCCTGGCACGACAGCAGTGGCACAGGACAGCTGCTGCAGTCTGGATGTTGACCTCAACTGCC
The DNA here is from genome assembly GCF_013347855.1 of Anguilla anguilla. Lineage (NCBI taxonomy): Eukaryota > Metazoa > Chordata > Actinopteri > Anguilliformes > Anguillidae > Anguilla > Anguilla anguilla. The sequence continues at coordinate 61,933,088 of NC_049204.1, forward strand.
TGTTTAATCCTGACTGAGCAGGCCTGACTTACCACAAAGAAGGGGATGACAGGGTTTAAAATGTAATTTTTTTTATTTTTTTACTTTCTTTATTTATGTTGCGACTACCCATTGCACCGTGTGGGAGATGGAACATGGCGGGTGATTTAATCGTAAGAGTAGAGCCTGGAGAAACTGGTCCCCAGGGCCCGATGGATCGGAATCGTGCTTTAACACGAGTCATGCGTGCTGAACACAGATCAGTCCCTGAAGGTGTGTTTTTATTTTTATTTTTTATTTCTGGTCACGAGTATGCAATGCATTTTAAATAAATTGCTGTGCAAGTTTTACGATCCGTCTTAATAAATTAAGCAAATTTACCGCTGCTGTGATTCATGTCCCGGAGGGATCATCAAAATTATAGATTACGGAATGAGCGAGAGAGGCTGTATTCAAGTGAAAGAGTCACATTAAGGAAGTGTAACGGGTAATCAAGTGTGAAAATATTGACTTAAAAAAAAATCAAATATAACTTATTTTTTTCTCTCTTCTGTTTTCCGTTTGTCATTGGCAGGGAGACTGCCAACACGACTCGCATTTGGAAGGAAAATACAGTTTGTCTATTCTATTTACAACAACAATGAATAAATTAATGCATATACAGTATATTAGCGTATTTATATATGTATATATATATATATATATTAGTAAATATTAGCGATTAGTAAAAATTACATTTTTAACTATTACGACTACTATGAAAACAACTACTATAACTACTACTACTACTACTACTACTATCATCATGATTGAATTTGCATGAAGAATGCAGAGCATACTGAAGGGAAAGCACAGGCTGTCAGGCACAGCCATACATTTGAGTTTCAAATTGCCCCCAAAATCCAGCTGAGTTTCAAATTGCCCCCAAATCCGGTAGAGCTCACGAGTAAAAAGCAACTTAATTTCCCAAAAGCCACTTCCTTCCTGGCTAGCGCGAGCCTGGGCGCGGGCTATTTACTGCTCCTTTTTAAGATCCTGCACACGTTGCTGTTTCCCGCCATCTCCCCTGATCTGTCACATAAGTAAACAGCCAGCGCTGCTCTGTATTAATGCAAATGGAACAAGGCCTGACTAAACGAGTGAAGAAAAAAATTCTACACTCTGTTCTCTGCTCTTGCGGCATCACTTTATTGATCAGCGGTGGTGAAGTAGTGCTGTATTCCACAGACTTCTTAAAAAAAAAAAAAAAAAAAAGCTTTAAGTATAATACTTAAAAGAAGTATAAATGAGTGTTGGCTAACAAAGTTAACAGGGAGCCAAACCTTGATCCCACAAGGACAATTCAGTTCTCTGCCACTGCGGTGGGTTGCCCAGCTGTGTCATAATCCTCAAGTTCTTTTCATCATTGCGACCAACCGTCAAGCGTAAATGTCCTATTTCCTGAGATCTGCTCTTTAACAGAGTTAAAAAAAAAAAAAAAAAAAACACCCACACATCTGTGCCTGAACCAATTCTAATTTATCTCTAAAGTACGTACAACACCAGCTATGACCTCTCAGCCTCTCTGTCAGTAGGGGATGTATTTATTTATTATTTTATTATTTTCTTCATTCTTTTAGATCCCCTTTCTGGAAGTTCCGGCTCGTTAACGTCCTCTGAGGCTGGACAAGGTTTAAAGGGAGGAACGCTCTGTCCTGAAACACCACCCGCCATAGGCTCATTATTCGCCGCTGAGCAGCAGATAGCGCCTCGGCGTGTTCGGAATCCGAGCTCCCGCCACGACCGGGTCACGACTGCAGGGCCACGCGCGCCCGTCTGATCTCTGCGGAGGCTGCGGATAGGACTCCCATGGTGCACTGTGCGCTCTGAACATGCGCTGCGCCTCTCCAGGACGAAAGGCTACCGCCTTGCAGAAAGTACTTATTTTGGATTATGCCTTAAAATAGATAGATAGATAAACAAATAAAACCACCTTGTGTGAGGATATCTACTGTTGTTTCAGCACAATAGTTTATTTATTTATTTATTTTTTTAAATAGCTGCCATCCATAGAGCAGTGTCAGAGCTACCTGTGTATCACGTATGTTCCAGTTTCAAGGCTCCTCATTGGTTGATTGCTAATATTTCTGCACCTGGATTTTGTATGGGATTACCCAGGTGAAGGCACAGCCACATTCTGTCAGAAAAAAATAATTAATAAATAAATAAATAAATAAATAAATGAATAATAAGCCAACCTGTCTGAGCCAAGGGACCAAATCAGAGAGAAAGAAAAAAAAAAAAAGCCACAACAACACAACATGACTAATGAGCCTTCTGGTAGAGCGTGTCCTAGGGACTCTTCTGGTGGTTAAGATGACCGTACCCTCGGTCTCCACGGTTACCTCTGACCCTGTCCTCCGTTGCCCTGGTCACGGTCCCCCGACGGACCTTTGGCCGGGAACACGCTGTCTGTGCCCGTTCGCAATTAAGCCCTGACCCAGCGGCTAGACTCCGCTCGTTTGGAGCCTGCCGATCTGTGGTATTTAAGGTTCTCTCACACCGGGCTCGGTGATTCACTCCACAAATGCCTCTAATGGAAATGGCAGCAAGCAATCAGTCACTTATTTTCTAGCGCAGCTTCTGTGTGGATTTGAAGAAAAAAAAAAAAGTTTATAAAAGAGAAAGTGAGAAAGAAAAAAACAAGACCCAGGTTAAAACCTAGTATATGGCTGGACCTAACACACGTGATCCGGCTGAAAAAAAATGGTGTAACTTCCTAACTTGGCCGACCAGTGGTGTAACTTCATCAGTCAGTCACTCAGTCACAGACATTCGTGTTTGTAGGGCTGGCCCCGCTGTTGCGGTCCTGCCAAAAACCTGCAAATGTTGCAGGCCATTCTTAGCAACTGAAAAGACTGCAAACAGCATGACTGGCCAAAGCTGGCTTGAGCCGGCTCTGAAGCTCATCCGGGCAGCTCTGTGACAGATCTGAACAGGGCAGATTTTGTACCATGCTGGGGCAGATTTGAACAGTGCCAGGGCAGATTTGAACAGTGCTGGGGCAAATTTTAACAGTTAACATAATTTATGTGCAATTTTATCAATTTATTTCTTTATTTTCATTTCACTTTAAAGAGATCTGACTACTATGCTACTACAGCTGCTAGCACAGTTGTCGCTCCTAGCAATGACCTTGAATAACCTTCATTTGTGAAGCTCTGTTCCACAATATACTGCGATCATACATTTCAAATATAGCGCATTATTATTAATACACTGTCAAACTGCTAAATCACACGATTCAGCGTTGATGTATTTTTTGCAGCGTTGATATAAATTTGGGCAAAATGACAAGGATCTGCAGAAGTTTCTCAGAAGAAATGCACAAGCATGAAAAAAACACTGGACTCATCTTCCATGCCACTAACACATTTACTAACATGCAATAATGTTGGATTACACATCAATAATGTGTTTACAAAGCATTTATAATGTAAGTAGCAATGTTCTATTACACATTCATAATTGCCCTGCATTCTAAAGTGCTCCCAGAATAAATATTTAAAAAGCAAGGAGTGGAAATTGAGCAGGAAGGCCTGTCCGTTTCCTAAGAGTCATCATTTTTCTTCACTTCACTCTTCGCAAAGTCATAAATTCACAAACCGCTCGTTTTGCTTTTTATACGCCTGCTGCGCAATCAAAAAAATAAACATAGAACTGCTGGCAGGCGCCCAAAAATATATTGATTTCACCCCCTTCGCCACAAAATCCTTAATACACTCTGAAATTCGCAAAAAAAAAGAAGGGAGATACGCCATGCCGGGGCGAATAAATGAAAATATTCAGGATCACAGCAGAAGGCGGTGGCTGAGGCAGGGGCGGAAAGCGGATTAGACTGGATCAGCGGTGGAGAGGAGCGGCGGAGGGCATGCAGCTCTGTCCTCCGCGCTCACAGACTCCCGCTCAGGCAGGGCTGGGGAGGGGGGTTTGGTGGGGGGGTCTGGGGGGGTTTGGTGGGGCGGGGGGGTTACAGTGTGACCATGCTGAGACTGAGTGATTAAACATGAGACAGACAAATCTCTGTCTCTGTCTGTCTCTCTCAAAATTAGCTTTATCATCATGGGAGGCACAAGGCACTGCACTGCACTGCAAAGACAAGTTTCTCTGTAACTTTCTCCCTCTCAAATATCCCATTCAAAACAATAATAATAATCACACTGTTAATGAGGTTGTAAAAGTTTGACGTCCCTCTCTCTCTCTCTCTCCCCCCTCTCTCTCAGTTCTGCAGGCCCAGCAGGGTCCAGTGGTATCACAGATTGGGCCATGTCCTTGTCTGACTCAGCCAAGCGCAGTGAGTTCAGCCCAAATCCCCCAGTCTGTGATTATCAGCACTTTCTGTTACCTCTCCACTGCGCACACACACACACAGATACACACACACACACACACGTGCACACACACACACACACACACAGACTGACCCACACACACAGACACACACACACACGTGCGGGTGGATGTGTGCCAGATGACAGGCGTGCGCCAGCATGCGACCGTGCATCATCGGACCCGCTGCCGTGACTTTAATGAGCCGTGTTCCCCAGTCAGCGACTCGAGCCTGGCCCAGATTACTTCTACATTATTCACACTTTATTAATTATCCAGGCTGACCTCAATATCTTTTAAGCGGATTTTAACATTTTTATGCCTTTTTTTGTGTGCGAAGCAGCTCAATTCATATAAGACTCAAACTTAAAATCACCTCTTTTTAAAGACTTGAGCCACTGAAAATCAACCCAGTTTTTTAAAGGTAAAGACAAAGAAAATATATTATTTATCTACTAGAGCCAGTAACAATCTAACTCTTGTTAAAAAGATTATGACCACTCACAACCCATCCCTTGCTGAGTCATTGATGCTCCAAGCCTAGTTATAAATACTGCTGACGATATACCATGGGTTTTCCAAGACTAAGCTGATGAAATCCACAGCTTGAGCTACTGACAATACACCATTTGCTTTGAAAGACCACAACCACAGAAGATCAACCATTGTTTAAAAGGATACAAGACCAGGATAACACACTTTTTTGTGAAATAACTAGACTACAGCTACCAGCATGCCACTACAACCACCCATCTACCATGGGTTTTAAACACTGGAGTCACTCAGGGACAATCAACAGCTTGAGCAACTGAGAATCTATACTTTTCTTAATAAAAAAAAAGGACTATAATCACAGGGAATTCAACTCTTGTTTTGTAGAATACAGCCAATAACAATCCTTAGTACAGGTAAATAAGCGAATAATAATTTGTATAGCACCTTACCTTGCCCACGTACTGGGGGTCGGACCCCATGTACTCCTCCAGCACAAAGAACTGGTTCCACACCCATCCTCTCTTTACCCTCTGGAAGCCCTGCGCTCCGTTCCTCCTCGGTCCCAGCATGCTTCGGGGCGGGTCCTTTCCCAGCCTGCCCTGGGGCAGGGAGTGCAGGGGAGACAGCAGGCCCCGGTCCATCAGAAAGCAGAGGAGCAGGAGCGAGCAGTTCCTCGTGAGCATTGGCAATCCGGCAGGGACAGGGGGAGGGGACCCCGAGTTAGACTTAAAAAAAAAAGAAGGGGGGGGAGGGGGTCCCTCCCGGGGAGGGGGGTCAGGTCCCGGAGGCGGGGCAAAGACAGCTGCTTGGTGACGGACGGGACAGGTCCGACGCCTCAGGATCGTGGGGTTTGAGCGTAACCGTCACTGTTAGCGTTGTCTTTTTTAAGTGCTCAAGAGGTCCATGACCTGGCAGAGAACAGGGAGAAAAAAAAAAAACAGAATGGATGAAATGTTCAGTATAATGAACTATACATTAAATACACAGTATTTCAGTGTAAAGTAGTCTTTTGGAGAGTACATATGGCCCCCATTGCACGTACATGTGTTCGGTTAGAGTTGAATTAACACTGGAAAGTTTATTGTGCATCCACAAGTAGATGTGGCTAATTTGTGTGGAAAAAAAAAAAGATTATTTTCTTTTTTTCCCCCAATTAGATGAGTACTATTAGAGTTGTCAGGCTGGATAAGCACCAGAAAACTACAACTGCAGCGGAATGCCGATAGCGCAATTCTTGGCTGCTTGCGTGTCAGTTGTAGTTTTTGCATTGACTTCTGATAAAAGAAAACCGAGAAAAAAGAAGAAAAAAAAATCTGCTGAACAGAACATTACTTTTCCCGTGTGTCTGAAAAAAAAAATAAAAATAAAAACACCAAGTGTGGAGTTCAGTTCCTTCAAACAGACAGGTTGAAACAATACACCTAAGATGTTATTTCTGGCAACGGTTACAACTCATTGCATCATTTGCATTATTTTTGGGTACATCTAAAATAAATGTGAATACAGGTTTGGTGTCAGGTGACTAGTCGTTAAGGCCACGTGCTGAACGCTATAAAGTATACAGATTGGGAATGTACATGAATGGATCCTTAAAAGAGCTTCAGTTAGCACTTCAGAAGTACAGAAGTACGATTGAGGAGTAGCAGGGTAGTAAAAAGTCTAAGGAACTGGGCCTATAACTCAGAAGTCGCAGATCCAAACTCCCTCGTGGGGCATTGCTCTTTCTACCCATGAGAAAGGTACTTAACTTGAATTGCTTTAGTAAAATAAAAAAATACAAAGTCATAAATGGGTAAGTGTGAAAAACAATAAACTCCAAGTTGCTGCTGACAAGAGTGTCTGCTAAACAAATACATGCAAATAAGGATAGTGACATTATTTACTTCAGGGCCCTGAACAAGACCGAGGGTAAAGCTCATCCTTCTCCCTTAGCTGTCGGACATCGATTAGAACTGCCTTACGGCTGTAGAGCGCAGAACGCTCTTATTACAGACCCACCTTCCCCTATATAACATTTTCTCATTTAAAGTTACTTTTCTCTGCACATTGTAGAGAGAAAAAGAGATAATGCATTTTGTAGATAATGCCAAAAACCCTTCCTCCATATTCCCACACTCAGCGAGAGGCAGAGAGAGGGAGAGAGGGAGAGATTAAAGAATTTACCACCAAACTTGTGATCTTATCTTAAATCTGAAACAGGTGAAGAGAAAGATGTCATCGTGCTGAGCCAGTATTTCCCACTGAGCTGTAAAGTATCTCAGATTACCCTTCGTGTAACCTGACTTAAAAAAAAACTCTTTAGATCTAAACCCTGCTTTAAGTGGTAAACCATGATTATTCTGCACTGAATAAAAGGCATTGTGTCAAAGATGTTCTGATTCTCTTCTTTCATTTGCCAAGCTTTAAAATAGTTTCCTCCAAAATTTGCTGTCCTTTTTACCCCCGCCCACATGAGATTATGATGTAACTCAAAGGGGCATGATCCAATCTTGATCTTACATCCTGTGAGGTTGGTAAGGGATGTAGGGTGTCACTATTTAATCAGGGACCCCCTTATCTCCTAGTGGTCAGCCACAGGAAAACAGTGTGATGAATAGAAGCTATTACTTCTCCCACTGCCTACCCAATCACTTCAATTACAGACCTAGCTTTAAAAAAAAAAAAAAAAAAATTGCTAGTATCCCAAAACACAAAGTATATTTAAAACTAAAAAAAGCTTTTTGTTCAGCTGCAAGCTTAACTTGCGTCCAGCGCACTATTGCACGCAAGGGCAGTGATCCCTGTCCGATTTTTTGGACCCAGACAAAATGGCTGAGCCCCCTCAACAACGGCGATGAAGACAGACTGCTGTGTCTGTTTATGACTGCGGTCCGCACCTGCTGCGCCCGCCAAAATGAACAGTAAGAGTGAGGTCACAGCTGAAAAAAACGCTATTCCAGAGAAATGCAGGAGCACATCCTTTTTTTCTTTTCTTTTCTTTTTTTTTCTCCTGGTAGTGGATGTGTATATATCGCATTCCCACCCCGGGTTCGGAATGTACGACTGTCCGCAACCGCAGCAGTGCACCATGGGAGAACCGGGCCGTCAGCTCGGGAGAGCAGGGGCATCGGCGGTTCTCCTCTGAAACACACGCTGTCCAGCTGCTCCTTTTCACATCACAGACCACAGCGAAGCTCTTACAGGGCGGAGTCAGAGGAAGACCTTTCATTGTTTGTGTTAGTGTTAATCAGTTTAACCTACAGGGTCCAAGTTGAACTACGCGGTTGTTCCCTGCACTTGAAACGGTACTTCTCTCTAGGGTTTTCGAAACGCTTGTTCCTGGTTATGGTTATACACTTTGTTGTACGTCGTCCTGGATAAGAGCGTCTGCCAAATGCCTGTAATGTAATGTAATAATGTGTGGCTTTGATGTGCAGTCTTAGAAGCACACTTGTAGGCAAGGGGGGTGGGCTATCAGTAAAGGCAAATCTTAATGCTACAGCAGAGAATCACATTCTAAACGATTCTGTGCTTTTTCTTAGGCACTTCAAGTTTTGAGGCATTATTGATCGTCTTAAGACACATTATTTTAGAAATGACTATTCACGCCATAAATAATAAAAACCCCATTGCCATAGTGTGCCTACTGCGCTTTATTGCAAATGATTACAAATAAATTAAAGACTGAGGTAAATCAATAGGCTCTTAATTTGTGAAAATGTGGACACCAAGTCTCTAAAACTCAGCATTTAGTAGATAATAAATAATTCAAAGACAACATAAATGAAAACAAGCCAACCCTTGTGTTAATAAGTATAAGGGTAAAAAAATGAATTTGAAAACATGTGTTCAACTACCTTAATTGAGCAAGAGACCGGTTGTTAAATAAACAGCAAACAGTTCAGGGACCACTGGTGTAGGGGTGATTAGGTGGAAAGATGTGGAAAGCCAGTTATGCAGGAATTTGACCAAGTAACTGGGGTGAACAGCCCAATACCATAGTTCCACGAGACCATAAGGACATTAGATCATCAAATGAGTGTGAAATATTGATTAAAGCAAGCTACGTAAATGCGTGGGACTGTTGACATCATTATATAAGTGACAGACCACCGGTTATATAATCTGGAATTTGTTGAACATGTCCTGCCTATTCTTTTTTATTTAAAAAATTTTTTTTGCTAATATAAAGGGTTAAGCCCACAATGGGTTTCAAATCAAGTCCCTCGCTAGTCAGAGCGCACAACAAAAGACATGATTAGCCCACTGAGCTAACAATGAAGGTCTCTGGCCAAGGGAACAAACCATGTTCTTATTATTTCTCGATGGGTCACATTGTGTAGCAGACAATCTCTCGCTAGGTCTCACGCTACAGCAAGTCTTCGCCATGCTAGCGTGACTGAGCAGAGGCACGCAAACATTCTTGATCTTTTTTTCTGCTTTCCGTTTAATTGCACGGTCCCCAGTCCATTAACTTGTAAGTGTTCACCGGGGAACGTATGATACAGCACTGACACATTGCACAAAAAAAAATAAAAAAAATCTTGTCGTATTCAGCGTGGTCTGTAATAATGTTGAGCACAGCAAGCGTGTTTGTTGGAAACCGGGAGACACAAGCTAACTCGCTGACAGAGATAATATGGAGTCGGTGTGCATCAGGGCGTGCAGCGCCGTGTCTGTGCGGGGGGGGGGGGTGCAGACAATGGCGGGCGATTCCAGATGCCCAGGGTTAAAGGTGATGAGCGTCCTGACTTTTGCTTATTGTCTGTTCATTTCTCCTAATAGGAAGAGAGAAAGAGAGAGAGATGAATAGAGAGATGTAAGGAAGACAAATTCAGTAACTACGGGCAGAGATTATGATTGGTGATGCTGTCACTCAGCATTCTACTCTTTTTTTTATTTCCCTTCTCCCTCTCAATCTGTCTGTCCCCCTCTTCCCACACACCTCTTATCCGTCTCCCCTCTTCATTTCACATGCTCCCCCTCTTTCTCTCTCTCTCCTTCTTGTTTCTTTCACGCCCCTCCCTTCTGTCTGGCTCCCCATCCTTATTTCACACTCCCCCCACTCCTCCATCTCTCCATCTCTCTCTTCCTCTCCGTCTGAGAGGCAATGCGCCGCTGCATGCATAATTATGTATCTGTGAGGTGCGTGTCAGACCTGATAAATGGAAACCCGGGCAGGGAAATTGATTCATTCCATTTTGTGAAATCACACTGCAGCCGAGGCCGACCTAACAAGCCACCCGGTAAACACGAAAAAGAAAACCAACTTTTCTTCTACACACAGTCTTAGAGGGGGAAAAAAAGGGCTATTTGGTTTGCCTTGACAGGGGGATCCCTTTGTAATTCTGTTGGGAACCCTCTACGGTAGATGTGAAAAGTGCAAAAGCTCCCAGATTGAAGTGTTTTACCTGCCAATGCAGAACTTTACAGGAGCCGGATTACATTACACTACATCACTAGCGTTTAGCAGACGCCTCATCTAGAGCAATTTAAACACAACTATTTATTTATTGAGTTATTTATTTACAGACCATCCATCTATACATCCGGGCAATTTGGATTACACTGTGGAATAATTTAGGTTATGTGCCTCGGTCGAGGGTACAACAGCAAGCAGCGGAGTCAAACGTGGGAAGTTGAACGGACAACCTTCCGGTTACAAGCCCAGTCCCTTTACCCATCATATTGCACTACTGCCCAGCTGTAAGCACACATCACACAGGCTCCACACGTCCGGTAAACAAACCGTGACTGTGCAATCCTTTCATACAGCACCACGGGCTCATTTAAAAACACATCCTGGTTCGAAAGCAGTCAGTATTCATTTACTTCATTTTGTGAGTGTGTATATATATAATATATACACACTCCTGCCTAGTTCTACCCTGCTCTTCTTTAATTAATAAACAGCTGAGACAGCATTCTGGGAAGGGGAAGCCTCCACAACACTGTTGTCGCAGACACGGGGTTGCACTGTAGACGCAGTGTGGCAGTGCGTTGCCACGGTGACGTGACATCTGCAGAAGCTGCCTCAGAGGGGATTACCTCAGCTTTTCGCTCTTTCTCTCTGCCACTGCCCCTACCCTGCGCTCTCTCCCTCTCTCTTTTGCTCTCTCTCACTCTCTATCTTTTTCTCTTCCACTGCCCCTACCTTGTGCTCTCTCTCTTCCACCGCCTCTACCTCGTCCTCTCTCTCTCTATCACTCTCTCCCTCTATGTATCTATCTCCCCCTGCACCCTGTGTTGCTCTTGCTGTGTCTTTCATTCACTCTCTTGCTCTCCCTCCTCCCTCCCTTTCTCTCTCTCTCTTTCTCTGTCCCTCTCTTGCTGAGTGAGGTAATACAGAGGCAGACTGTCCCGGGACTTGGCGCACATGCATCAGACCGAAAAAAAACCGCCTCGGCCCCGTCGCCTTCAGTTAAAAGCCGACGACGCCGGAAATGATGCTGGGTTTTGCCTTCAGGCACCTCAGTGCCGTTTCATTATCGAAGGCACACATTTCCCTTTCAGAGGCCGCAGCCGACGCCGAGTGGAGTTTTCTCCCTCAGATCGTTCTCGTGGAAGGATTAAAGCTCGCCCGTTCCCGGAAAGCTGCACTCGAACCGGCCAATTATTATCTTTAAATCAAAAGAATACCTGAGCAGCCCTGACGCATCACGCCATTTGGACCAATTAAGCCGAGTAATTGATCCGGTTAAGCAATTAAAGGACTGGATTAAACTAAATCCTGAAAAAAACACAGTCGTTCTCTCCGAAGCCGTCTAGTTAAACAGCTCGAGATTAATTAGGGATGGGGGAGTGAAATAATTTAAAGCACTTAACCCAAAAGTTCCCTCAAGCACGAGAATGACCTCAGGGGTGAAAGATCGACTCAAATCAATTGGCTTTGCTCACTCAAAGCAAATCATTCCAGTTTCTACAAAAATAACTAAATAAATACATAAAATCGCAGACAGGGCAATTACCAAAAAATGGCTGCACCTCCATTTTGCTATTTAGTCTCAAGGCCACACCAGTTTATCACAAAAAAAAAAACACTGGACATGGGACAGTAACCTGCTGCAGCCGCTGTCTTTTCTGGATCTTACAATCTTAAATCCATCCTTTATCTATACCCACTTATTAAATTCAGGGTCACAAGTGTATCCCAGCATGCACTGGGTGCAAGGCAGGAACAAGTCCTGGACAGGGTACAAGTTCATCGCAGGGTGAACATGCACACGCACACTCTCTCTCTCTCACACCCAGACATACAGACACGCAGACACAACCAATTTAAAGTCTCAAATTAACCTAACCCCCTTGTCTCTGGACTGTGGAAGGAAACTAGAGTACCCCAAAGAAACCCACGCTGACACAGGGAGGATACACAAAATCTCAAAATGTTTCATATACAGTTCCGCCAAGTGAGTACCCATCATGTCCCGATTTGACGCCGTGAAATTGATATGAAATTTATTTAGATAACGGTAAGCTCTAGTGTAGGTTCCCGCCTGTGTGTGTGCGTGTGTGCATCCAAGCTGGTGCTGAACAGTCGCTTTTTAACTCCTGGGAGCTGGGGGAAACAGACAGAGCGATGCTGGGATGCTGTCCTACTCATGGATTGAAATGTGTTTTTGGCCCCCCGGGGGGGGGAAGAGGAAACACACATTACTTTTTTTTTCATACACACAATCATCCCATTTCTCTGCTGGTGGTAGGCGGTGGGGGGGGGGGGGGGGGTGGTGGGTGGGGATGAAACCATTGGAAGAGAAAAGAGAAGCTATTTCACCAGCGGTTGTAATTTCATTATCTTACATCTCATTGACATCCCATTGTCTGTAGTTAATTTTATGAGACGTGGCACACCAATGAAGCAGAGAGAGAGAGAGAGAGCAAACTAGATAGAGTGAGAGCAAGAGGATGAGAGAGATAGTTTATGTACACAATTGCTTTGGCAATACTGTGCTGATGTGTCGTCAGACCAATAAAGCATATTTGAATTGAATTACAGAGAGAGAGAGAGACAAAGAGAGAGAGAGAGCGCGAGAAAGAAAGAGAGATAGAGAGAGATCATTCGATCAAGGTTAAACTTTTCACCCCTGCTTAATTTATTTTCCCGCTCACTATCTTAAAGTCAAAACTAATCAGCGAGGTTCCCCCGGAGATCGGGACAGGCCGCCTCTGAGGGTCGAGCGAGCTACCCCGCAGGGGCACTCCTCATTTCGGCTGAGCGTAATGGGAAACGACCGGTTTGGGTAATTCCCGCAAGCCGCGGAGCAACACAGCGAAGCTCCTGCCCGGTCTCCTCATGCATATTTAACGAGATGAGTGTTCATTAGCATGTGTCAGCAACACCCCCCCCACCACCCCCCATCCCCGGTACAGAGCCTTGACCCACGCCCCACGCGTCCGCTTCAGAGAACATGACGGAGAGCGCCGACAACGGTCTCACCCGTCGCCACCCTATAATCAAACGAGCATATGGCGTTCCCGTTCCCCCCGTCCGAGATCAAAAACCGCCACCATCGCCATCGCCAGCGGAAACCTACGAGCTGTCTGTCGGTCCGTAAACATGGAGAGAGCTGGGTACGTGAAGTTCGCCCGGGGGCAAAATAAATAAATAAATAAATAAGATGAAATAAAATATGTTGGACGCGTGTGTGAGAACAGGTGTGTTCTCGCGCAGGCCAGAACACCGGAGGAGTACGCCGTTCACAAAGTGAGAAGAATGCTTGGGATTTTATGAAGCATGCATATTCAGCGGGCTACTGTTTCAGAATCGCTGGTTCACGGTCCTCAAATGAGAAACGACGGAGATTAATCGGACAGTAATGGATATCAAATACCAAAAAGCAATCACTCACATCGCGTCCTTTTACATATTCATAAGGCAGAGGTCACAGTGATATCCATTTGACCTATTTGACATTCTGATACATCATTGGTTGTCTGCACTGCTGGTCTGTCTGCATGCGTAATCTCTACACAAAAATGATCTGCAATAAGATAGCACACATAGCGTTGCAGTGTAGTGGTTAGGGAAGAGCGACTTACCCAACTTTTATGTGGCGTTCGTAGCGTTCGGATCTAGGGTGGGACACTGTTGTAGTACCCTTAAACAAAGAACTAATTAACGGAATTGTTTCGATAAAATACGTGTAATTGTAGTGGCTTTACAAGTCACTCTGGACAAAAGGACACGCTAAAATGTAATATTATTTAATTTCATTGACCGGGTTCTACAATTTTTGCCTTGAGGATCCCCCTCTTTCCAAAGTAATATTTTGGGAACAACATCATTATGTGTCCATTAACAGCCAGTCTGGCAGTTTCAAAGCCCTGAAAAGAATATGGAGCGTTTATACAGCACGACGTGCACAGGTGACATTCTAACGTAATGTGGCAAAAGGGGGCGAATCACCCCGCAGTAGACATCAACAGCGTCTAATTGAGAACAATTAAGAGCTCGTTATAGTCTGAGAGTTGCAATCATGTTTGGAGCTACAAACGAGCATACACAAGTAGGCCCCAGGACGTGAGTCTAGAAGGCCCTGAATCCAGGCTTTAATGTGCAACCTATTGAATGACAGCCCAGTCCATTACTGTGTGCCACTCAGGTTCCAGACACACCGGTGCGGTACAGTACAAACCGCAAGCATCGGTAGATAAAGTGGCTTGTTTTACGGCGTCCGGCGCATTACACAGATGGCATAAAGAGACAATGGAGGCCCGCGGCTATCGCCGCGCCAACGCTACCCTGTTATTTTATCCGTCGTATTTACGGACGTGAATTACGCTCCGTTCTCTCCGCTCCGTCAATATAGACCAATAAGCTCCCTGAGTCTGTCTCTACCTGCGGAAGGGCCACACAGAAATCATCTGCAGAAATCGGCAGCTGTCACGGTAACGAGGTTAGCTCTGAGACGGTCGTTTTCAGTCTAAAGATATACGAGACACTACATTACAAAAGGCCTGCTTCTGAACCTCTCTATCAACAATGGGAAGCAAGCAGGGCCACCCCCTAACCTTTTGGGAGCCCAATATGATATCGTATTTGGGTCTCTCTGAAACAGGTGGGAGAAGGGGGCAGAGGGTGGAATTGTGACTTCAGATTTTTGGCAAGGGAGGGCGGGCCTGGGGGGTATGGACTGGGGTACCTGCGGTTGCAGACTTGTGTGTTCCCTTTTGGGTCCCTAACAGAAACAGGGCCCCCTGGAAGCTTTCCCAAAACCCATCCCCCAACCCCTTGCATGGGCATCCTGTTAATTTTTGTGAGGAAGTACTTATTGTGGGAATTAACTTGAACCCTAGCCAGCATAAGCCAATTCTACCACTGGTAGGACAGAGCCAACTGTGACCTGCTAATGCAAAACCTGGCACATGGTATGAATAACAATAATATACACCATCACTGAAAATGTCCTTTTATGAGTGAATTTCAATATAGGGAAAAAAAAAAAAAGCAGCGTGTTTCAGTGGGATAAGCTAAGCTGTATAGCACAGTTAGTTCGACCGTCATAAGTTGTGGAACTTTTCTATTGAGAAAACAAACTCCAGGCTTACATTTTCACCTCTTCATCCATCATCCAAATTTCAACCAGATTCAATTATAGTGTTTGGGGTTGTTGCTCATATTTGACATATTTGACAAATACCTCATTCCACAGGACCCTAGACAGCGCTGGCTTGATCTGTCACCTTTTGTGGCCTTGAGTTCCATTCCGCGCTCTGTATTCCATCAAGGCTTGTAAAAATGTGCACTAGGCCCCTAGAGGCGGTGTCACATTATAAAGTGTCCCCAAGAAGAAAAACAGACAAACAGAAAAAAAAAAACAACAAATCAGATGACTGACCAGTTTTTGAAAAGTGCACACTCCTGTGGCGTCGGAAAGAATACGTCCACCTCAGCAACCCAGTGCCATCGGAGCACATAAAATGTTATTTCACAGCTGGTTTGAAGAATGCTACTGCAGCTGGAATCGTATAGTACTGGAAAAAACGGACATTTCAGGCCTGAGCAAAGCCAACAATTCACCCTCGGTCTGCCCATCATCTCGCGTAAAGACCCACATATGTTGACTCATTCTGAATTATCTTTGTGCTTAAGTGGACATTGCACACGTTTAATTGCTTCTGTGTGTCTCTCTTCTCCTGTGAAAGGGCAGATCGTCCTCATGAGACCTAATATGAAAGGTTAAACGTGTAGGTATCTGGCTAGTACTACTGGGCGACTCATTCTCATTCTGTTGAGGCGCTGTTCTACAGCAAGCAACAGGCCCCACGGTCTGACATCAAACGTGGAGGGCGCCAGTGCCGTCTTTGGCTGGGGGGTCTCTGGAGCCATCCTTAAATCAGTGAACGGATTAATAACCATCTTGCATTACATAAATAAATGTTTAATTTATTTAATAATACATGTCTACGCGCGGTAAATTGTGCGTTGTGAGTCATTGCAGGGTGCGTGCACGTCTGAGAAGAGAAGATTGGCAGGGAGGAATAGCCCGAGAGGATGGTGTAGCGTGGCGGTATTGGGGGAAAAGGAGAGGAAGAGGAAGAACGGGGCATCTGGAGAATACGAGCATAAAGCAGAGGCAGGCAGCCGGGGGGACGTGGAAGGTAATGAAGAGTGAAATGTAACAAGCTCGTCTCTGGGCTAAATAAATAACCAGGGTGTAGTTAATGAATAAATGATGGAGGGCCGTTAAGCGTGCTGACTCTGACGGAAGAAAACGATAGCACGTTAGCGTAACGCGGGCAGAGCGTCGCTGGTTGCAGGGAGTGGAGACTAAGGTGTCTACCTGGTGGAAGGAAATGATGGCACGTTAGCGTAGCACAGGCAGGGCATCGCTGGTTGCAGGGAGTGCACTCAGGTGTCTCCCTGGTGGAAGGAAACGATAGCACGTTAGCATAGCACAGGCAGAGCATCGCTGGTTGCAGGGAGTGCACTCAGGTAGCTCCCTGTGCTACTAATAGCTTCTTTGGCCAAAACATTCAGCACTTCACCTTCATTGCTGATTCACCTTCCGTGTACAGCACATGCACTTTTGTCCAATATTTTTGTGTGCTCTGGCCTTATCTTATCAATTGCTAAGTCTCGTTGTTAGCGCTGTGTTGCATCGCATTAAAGTCTCTGTGTCTAATGAGTTTAGCGAGGCAGTTACCCAGGCCTGGCAGGAAACCACTCTCCACAGAGAACTGAGTTCACAAGACAAGATGAAATACCTTTAATGTCGATGAAATCCTACAGTTTTTTTCCGAAGGTATTAAGGAGGTGTATTATGAAAGCAGGAGGCGAGCTCATTGTTCTGCAGAAATATTTCCACAATGCAGCAGAAGCCACTCGTTCCATTTTTCACCCTCAGAACAGCTCCACTTGTGTCAAGGCTAATCAAGTGTTGACAGTGCGGCAAGAGCCATGTAGGCCACGTGTTCCGATTTAATTTTTTTATTTATTTTTTATTTTTTGGCACTTAAACGCAGCGCCACAGCCTCGTTCGATAAGCGGTGCGTTTCGACGACGGCACAATTTAGCATACCGCAGCTTCCGCGCGTCCGTGCGTGAACGTCGCGGTTCTTCTGCTTAATTAAACGGAAGGCGGGAGACTTAATCAAAAAGAGGTCGCTCGTCGAGCGGACGGGCTGATATACCGCAGGACGGCGGGGGAACTGCCCGCGTCAACTGCCAGGGAACACACACCTACGGGGGGAAGGTGTGCGCGGGGGAGAACACACCTACGTCAACGGCCGTCGGCACGTATTCAGGCTCCCGTTCCCGAGCAACATTAGAGTCCGAGTCCTATTTGCGGAAGAGCGTCATTTCAGACATTGTGAGTTATTTTGTGTTATTTCCAACACAGAGGGCACGGTGCAGTGAGACGCAGGCAAGAGGTTGAATAAGGATTCTGCCTTTTACCACTTGCCTCTTTGAGAAAAAACAAGACATGCTCCTCTCGGCACCTCTTCCGAGCTTTGACTGTGCTTCTTTGCACATGGTTATGGAATAGATGCTGCGATTGTGTCAAGCGCACGCCCTAGCACAAAGCAGTCAGTCGGGACAGCCAGGGAGACTACAACGTTTGAAGGCTGCTTGCTCCATTCAGAGCTGTACAGTTCATGAAACAAAAGAACAGGAAACCCTGTCTAATGTCACGTAAGCAGCCACCATTTACATTTGAGTATTCTTATTCGGAGATGTACAAAGGTTTTCAGCGTGGAAATTTAGGCAAGAGCTGCTGCCAAGGCATCAATATCTGAACTGACATAAGCAGACACTGTGTAAATCTGCAGAATAAAATTAAATTCTATAAGCTAGCCTAATAAGAGGAAAAAGCTAGGTATGCCGTGTGTTGTCAGAGCAACCTGTACCCACTGTGGCTTAGAGTCTTTCTGTGTCTGGAATCTTACAGGAACACTGTGACATCACTCACAATCAACGAGAGAGACAATCAACGTATGATTGGGAAGACGAGAATAAAAATCGTCGTCTTGGTTGTGATTCTGGATTGTTCCATAAATGCTTGATTGTGTGCAGACCTGGTCGCTGAGAAGGAGGACGGCAGTTGAATGCTCCTCAGACCACTTCAACCACTTGTGCTCTATGGACAGAGACAGTGTCACCTTGAAGGACAGACACTATTATCTGCAGGAAAGAAATGCTTCTACGCAGAGCACAGATGAATGCTCAACGCTATTTAGTGACAATTGACATTGAGCGCATCTTAATTCACCCCCGAATAATTATAGAACCACCGTAACTCTTTCTTGTCAGAACTTTGTTCTATGCCAGTGGTTATTTGCTGTGTGTCAGTGTTTGTTACCTTGCAAGTTTAAACTGACTGTAGCGGTGGATGAGGCTGAACAAGATGAGTAATTCACCGAGGGTCGCCACGGCGAGAGCACTTGACCCCCGTGCGAGGACTGTTCCTTTCAGCACGCAAGGATTTTTTGTTAAATGGCAGCGTGCTGAACATCGCTTCATTTCAGACGACGAGCTCTTGGCACTAACGTCCGCGAGGCTACGTTATTGAAGATAAGAGTTCATTTTTGCGCCAAACGGCACCCTCTCTTCACCAGTGAGGAAGATACTGAACGACTCAACCAGGCTCGAATGGCATTCATTGATTTATTTCACAATTTAATGGAAATTTTTCTTACCAAAAAATCCAGAGGTTCGTTCAGTGGTCTAAAAGATTATCCAAGCATACCGATTTGCCTGTCCATAAAACGTAAAGAAAACATGACATTACAAGACGTTAGCACTGGTTACCTCCCTTGCTGCTAACACAGGCACGTGCTATGGGATGTCCCCAGCTGTGCCTATCAAAAGAAGATGGGAGAAGAAAATAATATAATCACTACACAAACTTTTTTACAGCAAGTGAATATTGCCTTTCAGCATGCAGTGCATTCCCCGACACTGCTGAAAATGAGATTCTCAGTGATGTACTGTTTCTCCACGATGAGATTGAGATCATGGTGTTGACAAAGAGGTATGATGTCTTGGCTCATTAATGGAGTTAAGCAGGAGTTTAATAAAGCTTTATTATTTTTCTTATGCGGCCCAGCTGGTAGTTTTAGCTGATACAATCTGCAGCAGAGCAACATCACAGAGGAAGAATAAATGTTTCTCAGTGTTTCTTTCTCAGATGAAATGGATAATTGTTGTTTATGAAGCTATTCTGTTCTGCGCCAAAGCATTTCCCAGAAGTTCAGCTCGATCGGCTTTTAAGTATTGAATCATTTCAGAACAATTGAATTAATAAAATAACTAGAATAATCTTCTTCTTTTTTTATTCTTATAATTCCCTCTGTGTAATGCCTACTGTGAAGTGCGTACAACCTGTTTGTACATGCCACTCAAAAAAAAAAAAGAAAAAGGAAAGATTAACACTGATTGATGGATAAGACAGATTTGATGCCGTATCCCACTGGGGGAAAAAAAGGTGTTTATAAGTGGTTTATTGTTTCTTTCTCAGGAGAGAAAAATGGGTGAGAGGGGAGGGGGGGGGAGAGATTTATTGAGCTTACACTCTTTATGCAAAGTCCATTTATTCAGCTGGGGTATTTACTGAAGTAATTTCAGTTAAGTGCCTTGCTCAAGGGTGCTATGGCACTGGCTCACCTGGGGTAAAAAACACCTCAGAATCGTAAAGCCTGTTCCCGAATGGCAATGCTACGTGCTACGAGCAACTTCAGGATGAAGGGAGAAAACTTACTGAGCGCCGCGTGGCACGACAAGGAACTACCGAAACGAAGGCCGATCCTTAAAAATACCTTCGCGTTATTTCATGTCAGTTTGAGACTCCGCGCGGCTGTTCTTGCAAGGTTATTTCATATCTTTTTTGCTTCGGATTCTGTTCAGACCATGCTGAGCCTAAACTGAGATCTTACTCAAGAAATTTGAAACAATATTTTTTTTTTTAAAAAGCTTGCTAGAACTACTGTGCAAACTGTCAACATTTTAAGGATGGACTTGGATTCCCAGATTTCACTTGATTGTTTAGTTGTATTTAATTAGCTGTGTTCCAGTGTGTCTCCCTCTTGTCAGCTTCTGTTGAGTCTCAAACTTAGTAGTGCATAACTGTGGCCTCCCTCATGCAGAATCCGTACGAGGTCAGCGATACCTTAATGCCAGGGGTACCACCAGGGATTTTGGGTCAAACTTTGGGCCCCACCATCCCAGAAAAAATCCTGTGTTTGAATATTTTTGAGGACCCCTGTCAGTCAGGGCCCTTAGAATCATCCTAACTCCAACCCCCACCCCCACCCCCCCACACACATAGCTCTCAGTACGTATCGCCTGTGTCTTTTCGATGAGAGGCTGAACTCCATGTGAACCTCCCCTAAAGACAGGGAAAGGCTTTGCTGTGCTGACAAAATGACCGCAGGCTCTACAGCAAAGGAAGTGGAGGAACAGTAAGAGGAGGCTGGTATCCTTCCAGGGACCGGCCTGCATTGCGTTGCGTTGCGTTGCTTGGGGGAGGAATTCTTATGATGCAAGCACTGTGAAAAGGACTGATTAGCCAGAAGCCACCGGGCGGCCCAAAACACAGAGTGAGGCATCGGTTCCTTTATTCTCTCGTACCCGGAGGCGGGCGGCGGACAGAACGGCGGATATGCAGACGCGCGAGTCGCGTCGCCCGTCTGTCGAGGCTGTCGCTAACGGCGACGGAGCGCAGCGGCGTGTTGGAACACCGTGTTCTGCTCAGAGCCGCGCGCGTAGGGCTCTGTGATCTCCCCCTGCCGAATGCCGTATTGACGCAAGGCCAGGATACAAAACGTCTTTGCCCAGATTTCACCTCTTAGCAGCGCTGCGGCCCCACAAATCCGCTCAGTGCCTGGCCCGGCGGCTCCTCAGCAATACAGTAGCCTACTGTTTCCCAAACTCCCTCCCAGGGAACCTCTGTGGATGCTGTTCTTACAGCCAGTTACTCGGTCCAGGGGAGTCCAGTCTCATCCAGAAATGGCTGGTGTGGGGTGCAGGTTTTGTGTTTTAGCCCATCCTTTTGACAGCTGATTCTACTCATCAAGGTCTTGATTGAAGACTGTGATTTGTTAATTACAGTAGTTGAATCAGGCGTGGTAATGGATGAAAACAAAAACTGGCACCCACCTCGGCCCTTCTCAGATAGGATTGGACACCCCTGACTCGGTCATTTTTGAATATTTGAAAACAGGTGTTTAAGTACGTTAAGGACATTTTCTTAATGAGCCGCCTAAACATATCTGTTGCTTAATACTGTAGGTTAGTGAACAATTATCCACTTGTTACAATTTAGGAATTGCAGTTGTGGACTTGCGGTCTCTCTGTCCCTCTCCCTCTCCCGATTCAGGAGGCATGGTCTGTGGAGAGCTTCTTTATTCGCCGCCTGCAGCATGAATTTAGATGTTCACAATTTAGGGTGCTGGAGATTGGCTTGGGCCACACGTACGCATGTGCAGTGCATCAGAGCCTGCCCGAGCAACCGGCCCAATGTTCTCTGTATTTTTTTCCTGACTAATGAACTAATAAATAAAAGATATATGTGGAAGCATTGTTACAAGATGGGCCAAAACAAAATGTTGCCGTTATGCACAGTAAAATAACTCCGTCCTTGTAAAAAAATCTAAAAAAAAAAACCAGTTGAAGAAAGTTCATTCATTTGTGTTGGAAAATAGTCTAAAAATGTTAACCGTAGTCATTTGCAGCCATTTTAATACATAACGGGTGGCTCCACTGTGGTGCTGAATGTTTGCTCCTCTGTTATTTTACTTGCAGTTCACTGAGTGGATGCAGAAATAAAATGTGTGACGTTTTTACTGCAGGGTATATATATTTTCCATTAGTAATGTTCCTTATTTGATTGCAGTCCTTCCACCCCCAAATGCATAAGTATTCATGGTGCCCTGCGAAAGCAGAGACAATAATGCTCTTCCGTGCTCCATTGGATTGATGACTCTACATCTGTCAAAACTAAAGACGCACTATTGAACGCAGTCAGCCGTGACCTAGCGTCTTTACAATCTTGTTAAATTAATTGAGCTGTTCAAATGTAAAGTGATTGAATAATAGACCTGACTGTGGAAGGAAGATGAAAATGCAAAAGAGAGAGAGCGAAAGAAAGAAAAAAAAAAACTGTGACACACAACCTGAACCAATCACTGCATTTTGCTATGAAGAACAAAGTCATTCATTGGTGCATACAATTAACTGACAAGTGAGTAGTCATAGGGAGCTGTGCAAAAAAACAAAGACACATTGCATGGCTCCCGTAAGACAGGTGTCCTGGATGGCATTGTACATAGTCCCTATTATACATGGGGGGGCGGGGGTGGGGGGGCGCTTATACGTTGACCAATTGCCTGTCGTTTCGCCCTCAGGTCGTGAAGTTTGTGAAGACTGATCTTGGTTTCCATCAAACCAGTCACCGCACTTACACGTGTAGCGGCATTTTTTTTTTTTTTTAAGGGTGCGTGAGAACCTGCTGTGCTTTGTTTCGTAAGACGGCACCCATTACAACGTATTGCGAGTCGAAGGACAAATGCAGACGTAGTGTCACGGGTGAACCTATGCCCAAGAGGAAGTGATCTAGTGTTTATGAATAATTATGTATTGTTGTTCAACCTGCGAGAACCTAAGTAGGCTACGAAAACAATTAACGATGATTAAAATAAGAAGAGTAAGAAAACATTCAGTGGAACAGCTGGATGTAGAGGCATGTGCTGAGAATAGCATACTTTATATGTAATATATATGTATAAAAAAAATTCTTTTTTTCCCCCACACATTAATAATTTCCCCAGTGCCTGTGCATTATTTTGAATGCCTGATTTAAAATCCAAATGCATGTCTCCCACCCAAAACATGTCGCTGGTCGAAAAGCATTTATTAGTCCGAACTAAATTAAATCTTCCCAGTTTTAATAAATCGGCAGCACATCTTGTTCTCTGTATTGTATTTTCTCCCGGCAAAATGAATTGCTTCATTAGGCTAAGCGAAAGCTCCCATTCCCTTGTGCTTTCCCAGAAGAACCTCAGCCATGTGAATCGTAATTGTTTTAATTAGTAATGGTTTATTTCATACACTTTTTTTCCCAGACAGTACATTCAGATATCTTGCTGTTATTTAACAGACCCCCCCCCCCCCCCTTCACCACCGACACACACATGCATGCACGCGCGCGCACACACATACGCCTATTTTCCTATTTTGTTTTCAGGAAAATCACCCAGTGTGTCAGGAGCTTGAATAATTGCTGTTTCTCCTCTATTTATTTATAAATGAAGTCATTATTGTCATGTCTCAAGTTCTAAAATCCTATACATAATGTAAATCTAACTAGGCAATAAATAATTCACATTGTTATTGTTGCAGATGATACCTCTAGATTGACTATAGTGGTTTAAAATTCTCCAATTACGGAAGACTGATTGCACGTCCTATTCCCTGTTGTTGACCAGATGTCCACTGATCTGAGCATGTATGCGTGTGTGTGCGTATGTGTGCACGTGTCTGTGTGCCTAATAAAATATGGGGCACAACAGGCACTTCTGGAATGCCGATACATTTCTCACTTTACATGTACAGTGAAACCATCTAGTAGACTGTTGTTTTCACAGGTTAGGATCTAGCCAACATCAGCATTCATCCAAGAGAAGCGCCATAAACAGATTGGAAGATTTGCAACATGTGTAATTTATTTCCCCAATGTAACAAGCTGTCTCATTTATTTTAAGTTGTGAACATGCTAAACTGTGTTTTTTTTTTTTTTTTTTTTCACTTCCAGTCTGTCAGAAGTTATAGCCTTTGAAGATTAAGCGAGGTGTCTGGAGTAATTATTGTTTCATGACTGTCATATGGTATGCACGAATCGGAGGACATTAAAACAAATCACATGATTTGAAAGTGTAAAAAGCATATGACAGTTATTACGTTTAGTTCTTTTCAAAACAGCATAAACATAATTTATATGTTCCTATTTAACTCTTTGTTCAGTAAATGCCTGATTTTAAAACATCACTTCAGTTCCTGAGATCAAGCATTCCTCTTAGTGGTTGAGGAACACTTTTCCATCCACATTGGACGTGTCCTCGTCGCTTGACGGAAAAGGGGGTTCCAAATTATTTCTGACGTCTCCCTCTAACTACTGTGACCGGAAATGATACAAATCACTGACCACGGTCGGATTCACGTCCTGGACTGTGATGCCTGCTGCACCAGGGTTGAGTATTCCGTACATATATCCCCTTCTCAGTTACTTAGATGCTAACATGCAAAGACAGAGTCGCAACGAGTCATTGTTTAGTCTAATCTAGCATCCATATATCCGTATAGAAGATGGTGCTAAATTGCATTAGACAGTGAGGGTAGAGAGAGAAAGGGAGGAATAGGGATCAATCACTGTGTCTGACTCCATTCCATGTGAATGGTGGCTATAAAACACCCCGCTATTTCTATTTTTGGTTTTTTATCTCATCCCCGAGTCTGTGGAAGATGGTTCGGATCTTTCTCGCATTCAGATCAGAAAACTCTGCATACGGACCAGAGAGAGAGAGAGAGAGTGTATGAAGAAAAACATGAATAATGGCGCAGTTAAATTAAATTCTCTGAGCTATTCAAAATTTTCTCCAAAACACAAAACGAGTTACTTTGAAGCAGCCAGCGCGCAAGGTTTTTTTTTCCCCCCTCTTCACAGTGACATATGTTACTAGAAATGACACATCTGAAGACTCCACAGCCCGTGAAAATTAACAGCCAAGTAATGGGATCAAATCACATCAGTCTGTTTGAAGATCCTCAGGCAAGGAAATGTGGCGCTTAAAAATGAACCATTTCTCTCACGTCTACAGACATAAGATGCCGAGACAAGGCTCCCGTTGCGATGTCAGATTTTAAATGAATAAATACAGAAATAAATAAATAACAGTGTTGGAATCTCCTGCTTTGAGACACGCATAGAGATTTAGAGATATAGAGATTTGTGCCTTTGTGATGACACAAAATTGAAACGAAACACAACAAAAACAAGACCAGGTTAAAACCTAGTATATGGCTGGACCTAACACACGTGATCCGGCCGACCAATGGTGTAACTTCATAACTAGGCCAACCAATGGTGTAGGTTCATTGAAAAGTGGTGCAGCGGATAGCATTAGCTCGACTGTTTCTCATTGAAAAGTGGTGCAGCGGATAGCATTAGCTCGACTGTTTCTCATTGAAAAGTGGTGCAGCGGATAGCATTAGCTCGACTGTTTCTCATTGAAAAGTGGTGCAGCGGATAGCATTAGCTCAGCTGTTTCTCATTGAAAAGTGGTGCGGCGGTTAGCATTAGCTCGACTGTTTCTCATTGAAAAGTGGTGCAGCGGATATCATTAGCTCGACTGTTTCTCATTGAAAAGTGGTGCAGCGGATAGCATTAGCTCAACTGTTTCTCATTGAAAAGTGGTGCGGCGGTTAGCATTAGCTCAGCTGTTTCTCATTGAAAAGTGGTGCGGCGGTTAGCATTAGCTCGGCTGTTTCTCATTGAAAAGTGGTGCGGCGGTTAGCATTAGCTTGGCTCTTTCTCATTGGAAAGTGGTGCGAAAAGTGGTCCCAGCCGGGGCTTCTCTGTGTGCCGTTTACATAGCCTTTAGCGTGTCTGCGTGGGTTTTCCTCCGGGGTTTCCTCCCACAGTCCAGTCATGCAGGTCAGATTAATTTGAGAGTCTAAATTGCCCGTAGGTATTAGTCTGTGAGTGAATGGTCCTGCCTTTAACCGAGCGTCTGCTGGGATAGGCTCCAATCCCCCTCTCCTCTTATCCATTAGATAATGGATAGATGGGTCGTTATCCATTTTAAGCAGAGTCGATCTCTTGATGAGAGGCATTGACCCCATTCCCAATGGGTGAATTTAACTGGCAATCCCTGATTATTGCTAATGAGCAAAGACAGAGTGAGTTTTCATAAACCCATTTCATTGAATGGAGCTCCTATGACCTGTCCAATAAGGCCCCGGGCTCAAGTCACTGATGTCATACAATGGTCTATTTTTAGTTTAATAATGTAGTTCACTTTAATAAGGACACTGGTGTTCACAGCAAAACAATCTGATTGGCTCAAAACAGTTTGTGTCGGGTGGAACATGTCAGTGAACCCAGTTTGTAGTTGGTGAAGTCTCATGGCCTCATCTTTAAGTATGTCTTCCTGGTGGTTCAGGTTCGCAACTGACAAGTGCGAATCACAGATCATCTCTCGTCTCTTATTTCACATCATTGACCCCTCGAGGTAATTTGGCCTCTGCATTTGATTTATTTTCACTGATCCTTAGTTTCTTAGGATGAGTGGCCAGCCAAGGTGCAGCATCCGGGGATCAACTCCAGTTCTGAGGCCAGTGCCTTGGTCAAGGGCAATGGTTGGAGTGTACCTAAACTGCAAGAACATGAAAATTCCACGCAGAGAGGATGGGAGCTGGGACTCGAACCTGAAACCGCCTCCTTACGAGGCCATCGTGCCAACCACCCCTTTTTTTCCAAACGATGAATGAATCCTTGTCTATGTTTCTCGGCCAAAAAATTACACTGGAGCTCTTACAAGCCCAGCAAAGTTTCTGAGGTAGTTAAAAAAGGAGTACTTTTTTTTTTCTTTTTCTGTGCCAGTAAAATGGACTCAGGTGCTCTCATGTGCTTCAATTTAGTTGCTCGAGCCTGTTCCAAGTATATTCCATTCCAGCAATTTGGATGTTATTTATTTATTTGTTTATTTTGTAAAACTAGGCACAAAAAAAAAAAAAAACAGCCACAGGCGCTTGATTGATGAATTGTTCATTTGCAAATCAGAGTCCCCCGAAGCAGACACTCCACGCTTTACTTCAGCCCCAGAGCCTGTGCTCCCGTGATTGGGGAACAGCGGATACAGAAAACCAATCAGGAGAGCACAATCTACCAACAAACAGCTGGATTGGCTCTCATGAATATGAACAATTCTCTAATGAATCTATGCTGATTCCGTACGCCCAGGCCTTTGCTGGAGACAAATAGATCGTTCAGTTGTATGTATTTATTCATTTCATTCCTGGGGTCAGTTTAGGTAAAGCAAACAAGGCAAATAAGCAGGTCTGGAATGACTGGGCACAGACAATGTGCAGTAAAATGTGCTGTGACTTCATGGCGGATTTGCGTCATCTTGTCAATCATCTCTTTCTTTCTTGCCTTTTCTTGTCCCGTTTATTAATCTGGACAATGCCAATGAAGCGCATCGTGGTGCCTTGAAGATTTCTCTCATTTTTTAAAAATTTTATTTTACAAAATTGACTGGGAACTTTTAAAATTAATTAGCGCGCGTTCTCTTCGAGTTTTTAAGTTGTGCGCTTTATTTTCCGCATACAACCACATTAGTTGCTTTTGCCGAACACGATTCCTGCTTGCAGTTTTCCATTAAAACAGTAATCTAAATGCAAATTTGAGCCGTCGTTCTTTAAAGCCAGGATGACACTCCGGGCACAGGATCGCATTCTTAAGAATTCCATGTTTTTTTTGTTCTTTTTTCCCCTTTTCTTTTTCTCTCTGTGTTACACGATAATTTAATAAATAATTAGGGCTGCCCATTAAAGGAACGTTATTTAACAAATAATAATAATAATAATTATGTACACTTGCTCTAAACTGCATCCCAGGACAACTAAAGACAGACTCAAATGAATGGAAACACTTACAACTGGAAGTTCCTTCAAATGCACACAACGGGCACCACCAGGGACAGGCAAAATGAGAGCATTGATGAAGTAACTGTGCTTGAGATCAGACATTTCAGCTCTCCGGCTATGTGTATTATGGCTGTACTGATTAACATATTAATTGGTCTGATTAATCAAGCAATGTTTTAATTCATAATCACCAACTAATTGCAGATAAAGAATTATCATTTCAATGCTAAATTTATTTTTTGTTTAATATATAATGCAGTTGCTGTAATTTGGTAAAAAAAGAAAATTCAAAAAAAGAAGAAGGAGAAACACAAGCTAATTAACATCTACTGTAGGTCATTGTATCTGTTAGCATTACACTGGTCACTGGGATACCAGCACATCAGTGGGAACTTTCATGGGTTTTCAAGTTATATGCAGAGGCAAACACGACCATGAAAAAATAAAATAAAAAAAATACTGCCTGCCTTGTTGTCAGAGCTTTCTGGACAAGGGCAGTGTGAAAAGTGTGCAGTATCACATGCAAGCAAAACACCATTTCATAGTTTTCATTTTCACATTTAAATGAAAATGGCAATGGATAAGCAATGGACTCTAAAATGACTGCTGAACCGACTGCATACAATATCAAGAAAATTATGTCAACAGCACTGATAGAATTGAAAAGAAAAGCATTTACGAGCTCACAGTAGCAGCCTGGATTGCACAAAATGGCCGACCAATTAATATGGTTGAGGACAGCAGGCTAGAAGACTATGGCTAGCACAAGATTCCATAATAGGGACCAACGGAAAAACCTTGCAGTGATAAAGGTTTGCCATGTTACTGTGGACCTGCTTTATGATTTACTAACCTCTTGCAGGTGCCTGTAATTGAATTAATTAAGGAATACTTCTGTTCATGCCAAGGGGGAGATGATAACAGGTAAGAATGCAATTAAATGAATAAAATTATAATTGCTAATTAATAAAATTAATTCATTGTGTGCTTAATCGCTAAATGAAGTCCAGCGTTAATGCTGTTGTGTCCATTTCTCACCAATGTCAGTTGTGCTGTTGGGAGTTCTGGTATTCAGATGCCTGTAGGCAGTGGTTCACTCCATAGCGGGCATTGGAGTGGAATGATTTCAAATTTCAGATAGTGTGCCCCCCCTTCCAAGCTCATCTTTAACATCGTCACCTCTAATGCGTTAGTTGTTTCCAACATAACTATTCCATTTCATTCAATTAATTACTATTTGTATAGCACTTTTTTACAGAGACACTGTCACATCGATGCAGAGGAAACAGACAGAAATATTTAGCAAAACCAGGTTGGAACCCCCTACAAGTAATCGCAAATCTACCTCAGCAAAATGTTCCTTTTTATATCAAATCTGCAAGAGCAGATTTTTCTCTGTCAGAATCCATGATCCCCATGATCACTCATAGAAACCATTACAGTGGGATAAACGCTTAAAAAGTTACTTTTCTACAGCTCAACATCTTCCAATGCTGCCAGGACACCTCTGGTCATGCTTCAATTTTCAGTTTCAGTTCAATTTATATTTGTTCAGCGCACGTCACTCGAAGGTGTACTGAGGCGTGGACGAGTTCAAATCGTTTTGCAGAACCAGAAAGCGAGTCGCTGTTCTGTCCGTTACCCACAGTCCCACTAGAAAAATAAATAAAAAATGTAAAAACAACAATGAAAAAGGAAATATTTTGAGCTGAGATTTAAAGTGAGCCATTTTTTTTCCCCAGCAGTTCTAATCTTAGCCCAAAGAGAGTTCTATAATCAGTGACCATAGCAACTCAAGGATTGTCCATTTGAAAATCCACCCCCAGTGTCTCACCGGCAATAGAAATGAATGTTCATTTGCAGTTATGGACTGCAGCTTGATGTTCCTGTTACATATATAGCTTGAGTACCTTGCCATGACACTCGTGTAGGATACACTGCAGAAAAGCTTCTGCCCCATTCCTAGACGGCAGACAGGTAGATTGATAAATAGATATGTTTGCTTGTGCTGTACATCTCCTTGTTGTTGTTTTCGTCTCTCTCTCTCTCTCTCTCTCTCTCTCTGCAAGCCAGTGTTCTTTTTTGTTTTGTTTACCTTCTTTGACCTGAGATATACTAAAATTTCAAAAATACTACAATAAAAAAATAAAAAAAATGTGATATGGCCCTGTTGATTTTAAGAAATGACAGTTTAAATCCCACATACAGGATTCAGCAGCAGGTAACACAATTGTGCGATTGTGGGACCTGAGTAACAAACAGCGCATGTCCCCTGCAGGTACAACTGAACTCCCCCTCACCTGCTCGTCTCTTCCCATTCCCCCACTCACAAAACAACACAAGGCCTCACCTCATAAAAACGCGCGTGTGTTTTCACTTTACAGACACCATTATGTGATTCCATAGTTCTGATCCCACTGCCTCGATTAAAATACTCCCAGTGATAGTTTAAAAACCTAGCCCCACTCCAGGAGAGCCACAGGGTGCTCTGTTGTTTATCATAGTTTTTTTTCAGTAATTGGCCGATCAATTAAAGTACTTCTTGAGCAGTTAATCGCCTCATCTGCTAGATAAATTTGCGTCCCAACATAATTGGGATTTTTATTGTGAAAGTAAAAACCAGGAGGCCCTGTGGCACTCTAGGACCAGTGTCTCCAGGATCACCTGCCATATGCTAATGATTTGCTGTTTCCTGATTTTCTGCAGGATGACATGTGCATCAATCAAATCAATCGGACGCCCTGATTGGCCAGCCATTCTAATCTGCTGAGCTAGTGCTTAGACTCTGCTGAAAAGACAGAAGTCAGTGGGATGGTCCTTATCTCATTCGCCAAGAGCAACATACTGGCCAATCATGCGCCTGCAGTTCTTCTCTGACAGCTCAGCAAAAAGTGCACTCTTTCTGACACAGTGTCTGAGATTCAATCAACAAATTGAATAACCATTAAATTATATTAAAAATAAAATTATATATTTTTTTATTCACAAGCACAATGACAATTTATGTGATCACTCTCGCTCGCTGACTTGCCAAAGTTATTTTGTGAAGAAGAAATTATTGGGTGAATGTGTGTTATGGACGACAACAGAGTTTAAAGCAACTGCTCTACTGTGACTTTCAATTTGCTTAGCGCTATGTAATATTACTTTGGCATAAATAACCATAAAACCTCAATGAATAGCCCGGCCATTTAATTAGGCCCTGCTGTTTGTTAGAGATTGGCTGCTGTTCTAGACCATCCATAATGTTTCTCGCTAATTAAGCTACACACTTAGACTACGAGCCTAGTTTTAGTGAGGTGCAGCTTAAGTTTTCACAGTTATGCAAGACGACCTTATGAACTGGATGACCGACAAGATGAAAGACTTAAGGTGCATTTATAAAGGTAATGGCAGTCGTTGCTTTATTCAAATGCTGATTTAAATAAGGCTAATGACTAAACAGCTCAGATGGGAGAAGGGAAGGGGAGGCTAACAGTATGAATTCCAGGAACAAGGGGCTTGTCTACTCCACTGGATCGAGGACATTGCTTTGGGACGGCACGAAGGCTACAAGTGGGCATCCATGTCGATTATTAATTAAAGACATCTGACCAGGGAGGTTATGAGTCTGAATCCAGTGTCGTGTGATTGCATCGGGCACTGCTCTGTGAACAGGTAGTAAGGCATCACATCACAATATCTCACTTATGTAAGCCGCCCCTAGATGTGACTGTCGACTGAAAAAAAAAAAAAGAAAGAAGAAGAAGAAACGAATGGCAAAAAGTAATCTGGCTCTCGTGTCGCTTAGACCACTTTGATATTGCACCGGGGGACCAATCGCATCGCACCGCCAGCACAGCTGTGGCTCCCCTCCGCAGCAGGGACAAAGCCGACACTGCTTAGAGAGGCACAAATCCTTCATCCTCCTCTCTTCCTGTCAGCTTGAGGCTATCAATCCTCCCGGGAGTGGAAGTAGCAGGAAGTGACACGCGGAGAGAGTTCTCCACTGATCTCTCCCGTCTGCAGTTCTGCTGCACTAGCGGAGGGGGTGGAGCCTCCCGGTGAGGGTCGGTGGTCTGACGCCTCAGATCAGCTCCTGGACAGAGTACTCTTAATCACCAAGGTGCACCGTGGGAATAAACTTGGCGAGTCGAGTCAGCTCAGCAGACAAACTCTTTCGTCTTTCGGCATGGCTGCGATTCGCAATGACTTCCTCTCTCTCTCTCTCTCTCTCCCTTTCCTGGAGTCTAAAACCCTTGAAATGCAGATGATCAGGTGCCAGCCTTGACAAATCATAACTACAGAGAGATGGCAGAGGCTCTTAGAGTTGTGTCTGGCACATGCCTTCTTTTCTCCAGGGCACTGAAATGCTCAGTTGTGTCTAATGTAAGCTGTGTGAGGCTGCCAGTGTCGTCATCTCTACTAGGGCAAGACCCACTGGTGCATTGTGGGATGATTTTAGGTGGATTCTGAGATTACAATGCATGTCAAAAAATAAATAAAAAGAGGCATTAACAGCACACCAGTCAATAGAGGCTGCTGAGGTTATGGTGCACATGTACTGGTGTTGAGATACATTAAAATGGAACATTTTAATGTGAGGTGAGTCACAGAACATGTTTTCCCTATAATGATTCTAGATGATTCTTCTTCTTATTCTTCTTAAATTTATTATCATTACTATTATTTATTAATGCAACATTCCTCATTCATTAATGAATATGTGTGAAAGGATAAATCAGGGAAACATTAAACAAACGCATTGGATTTACAGGAACGGAGAGAAAGCGCAGTGCAATTAGATTATCTCCCGGCGCCTGGGTTTAATATCGTTTGGACTAACAGGGCGTTTTTCTTATTTTTATACGAACGCCAGCCATTATCTCGCACGATCTCGTTTTTTTTCCTGAGTCAGTTATTTGCGTATTCTCCGGGGTTTTTCCGAACGCGCTGGAAAACGCTCTGCGCTAATTGCACGCGTGGTTCTGTGTTCCTTGAGCCTTGTGCTGCTATAATCCCTGACGAAGGCGCATTGTATTCTGCCCACCGCAAGGCCCATTAGACACAGGTGATTTCCGATATGATGTACTGCTCCGCGTAACCTGTGGGCAAGTTCATTAGAGGTTGAGCACACAACCGGGCTCGTTAAGCTTTAAATATCCGGGCGCATATTAAACTTTCAGTGTGGCTTTTAATTTATTTCTGTTCTGTCTGGGACCGGACTTAGAAATCAAATAAAACGAGGGGGAGAGAGAGAGAACGAGGGAGAGAGAGAGAGAGAGAAAGAGGGAGACTGAGAGAGAGAGAGAGACATAGGGAGGGAGGGAGGGAGGGAGGGAGATAGAGAGAGAGACAGAGAGAGAGAGGTGTATTGTTGTGAAGATGAGAGTTTATCTTGCTGCAACAGCCAATGCTGGTCTGATCCTCCTCTACCTTTGTTTCCTGGGTAGCCTAATTGCACTTTTAATGAATTACTGTTGGTACCAGAGCCTCCTTGCTCCATTGACTGTGCCCTTTTTGTACTTAATGATCAAGTCAGGGTCAACAGAATGATTCAGAAACTCTCTCTTCTACATTCACTAGTATTTCATTATAAACTACTATACTACGTACGCTCGATCTTCCATTTTACATGATTGGGGACCAGTGCTCTACACCCTATGTGACTGAGAATGCTACAAGATACACCGCCTGAATTTAATTTAAGGAATCAGACAAGATTTTTTTTTTTTTCTTCAAATGACTATCTGAATCATATGATTTTCAAAGGAAGACAGATTGCTCCCATTTCATCAATAAGTTACTGAGCTAAAAAAATAATCCATGGACACATCAAACTGTTTCTTATTTACAGTCCACAGTCTGAGCTGGACAGTCATCGCATATGATTTCCTGTATGTTAGCTTAATATATATATATATTTTTTAAATATATTAAGTTATGGAAGCAATTTAATGCTGCCCTCAATTGACTCAGAAGTGCTTTTCATCACCATTTACTGAGTTCAATTTAAGTTCAATTTAATTTAAGTAGGCATTTAAGTTTGAGGCTGGAATATGTCACTATCTGACTATGACTGGGAGTCCACTGCAGCGGGGCAGAATTGGCTTCTGGGATTTTTTTTTTGTCAATTTAAATGGGTTCCTTAGTGTCCCGCAAAAATCATCATCCCCCAAGTTCCTGAGTAATAGCCGCCGGGTAACCTGTTCACGGCAGTGCGAGATGCCTCTCTCTCTCCCAGTCTTTGTTAGCTTGTCCGCGGCTCGATGTGTGAATGCGACGACTGGGATGCTCAGAAGAAAGCAGGGTAAAGCGTTTCACCCAAGGCAATCGCTGTTCAGGCATGAACGGGACCGCGGCGAGTACACAGTAAGACTGCCAATTCCAAAATTCCAACTCGCAATGCAAGAGAGGGGGCAGTGATGGAACTTCTTTCCATTCTGAAACTGGACGGTGAACTACAAAAAAATTCTCTCTAAACTTTTTTTAAGTCTGGTAATGAGACTTAATATCTTTTCCTTTCCTTTCCTTTTTTTTTCTCAAATGGAAATTATTCACTTGTTTTTAGTTACTGCTTGCTTGACGAGTGAAATGTTCTTACCTCGTTAGAAAATAGAAATGAGTGAAACTGTCTCACCTCATTGGCTGCATTCTGGCATCTTATTTAGCAAAAGATATTTTAAGTTTAAATATAAGACTAAAATACTTGAGATTAACTTTTTTTTTTTTTTTTTAGGGGGGAGCATACACACAAATTTTAAAATGCGCAAAGAGAAAAATTTGACCCAGTGAGAATTAGAAACACTACTTTTATTTGATGAGAGTGCTAGGGGGTGGAACAAAGAGGAAACCTAAAAAAAAAAAGTACAGGTCTTCAAAGTATAGCTTATATCTGGAGGAAAAGAACAAAGCAAAAAAAAAATAAGTGGTGTGAAGTGGTCGCAAACGAAGCCGAACATCCCTGCACTTGCGGGGTGGACAGGGGCGGGGGGGGGGGGGGGTCAAAGCGAACAGAACGTTCTGATTAGCGCGGGTAGGGCGGGGCTCGAGCGCGCTGGCGCGTCTTCAAAAGCGTACCCGCCGTCGAGGCTTGAGGAGCCGTCGGCGACCCCCGGCCCTCATTAAAGCCGAGCGCCCTTGTGTCACTTAACGGCCGCTATCAACCGCTCACCACCTTTCTTTCTTTCTTTCTTTCTTTCGCTGCTTGTGTCATAACGGGGTGTTTTTCCACCCCGATCTGGCCTCGGGCCGGATGCCGTTACCGAAGACTGACCGGCCAGCGGAGAGTGGTGAGATCGGGGACAAGGGCAAAAAAAAAAAACAGATGTGCAATCGAAAGAACACATCTAATGAGCGATCAGATCAAATACAAGACAAAAAAAAACAAAAAACAGCCCACTCAGTCCATTTTTCAGCATTCTAATGAACCAACAGATTTTTTTCCCCCCTTTTTAAATTTTTTTTATTTTTTTCCCTCAAGGTAAGCCCCATTGAGCTTTAGACTCTGGGAGGCTATGGCGAACAAAACTTTAAATTACTTTTGCAAACTGTTACAGTGCCTCTTTCCCATTCTTTATGGTTCTCTTTCTTTAGAAGCCCATGCAATACAGAAAAAGATTCAAAGAGCATGCAGACCAAACAGCCTTCACCGCCAACACAAAGGCAAACACAAGGTTAATGTGTGAATAGAAGGCAGGAAAACTTGAATTTTGTAGTGATGTTTTAATGCACCTGTCTGAAAACCTCTAGTCTGTTGCTCCGGTTGGCATCCATACAACCAATTAGTTGTACAGAAATCGTAAAGTAATTATACTGCAATTAGCTTTTTCATTAGACAGGACTGCAGAACTACATGAGCATAAGCTAGTATAATTACAAACTTTCTAATTGGCCTCACAATTAAGCAGAGGTTAACAATGGGGAGAGTTATACTGTATGTTTTTTTAAAACCACAATATTGTTTTTCATTTTTAGTTATGAGTTCAATCATACAGAGGAAATGTAAAATCTGTGCTTACTCAAGACAGACAACAGAATGCATTGCAATGTGTAATTCCACAGAACCAAGCACATTATCATGGTTACACAGAATCCAATGTATGAAGATACAGGACAGTACAGGACAATTTATTTATTTATTAATTTAGTTTAATTTAATTTAATAAAATTGCAATAAGTAGTAAATTACCTGGTTCATCTCTCACACGCTACAGAAAACAACTATTCTGTTTGACATAACACACAAGCCTCCACTCTGCTCACAGGTCAAAGGTCAGTCCCGGCATGCCAGCGCCCCCCAGTGGACATGACTGTGCCGTGCAGACTTGAACCACTTTGCCAGAAGTAGTCAAATCGGGCCCTCGAGACCAGTAGCAGTGATGGCTTTCTTTTTGTACCTGATAGTTACTGAATGCCACTGATTGGCCAGAGAATTAACTCGCCTGGTGTACCAGGTTCAAATAAATCCTGATGAGAGGGAAAGAGTGAAAGCTAGCAGTATCACTGGCCTGTTAAGGGTCATATTTGAACATCCTCACCCCACAGCCACAATGACACATAGAATAAAAAAAAAACCCTAGACTGCAGGGTGAGGGATTTACTGTTGCAACTGTGGTTTTGCTGTCTGGGGCAAATGTATAAGCAAACATTAAAAAAAAATAATAATAATAATAATAAATACAGGGGTAATTATTTTAAAAAGCATCTTTAAAATGCTCTCATATGCATGATGAATAAGTGATGAAAATTGTGATCTTGCAGAAAGGTTTTGTTAATAATTTATAGTAATAGATGGAGTTGCCATTTTACCTCAGTTGAGTTATGCCTTAATAGCAGTATTTATTTATTTATTTATTTATTAGTGAAATGGGGAGCATGGAACAGAACTGTTGTTAAAAAATAATAACATTTATAATTTTCCAATATACAGACACCCACTTTAAAAAATGTCAAACTTGTATTCAAACTTCTACTAAGTTGTGATATTGTTTTAAAACTTTATTTTGCCGTCACCTGACTCAGACCCCGGTGCACTTTGGGGTCTGTAAAAGTTTGATGGGAACTCATTGCAGCACAGGTAAAATGAACAAATATCCCAGGGTGCTCTGCTGTATGCGATCTGTTTCACCAGCCATTTATCAGCTCAAATGTCTGCTGGCTGACATTTTGTTTGATTTAATGCAAATAGAGGTATTGATTTTACTGGTGTGCGCCACAAAGTTAGGGTGGAGGTAAAATTAAAATGTAAATCTACACGATGTTCCCGAGCACTTTGTTTATACTGCTGTAAACAATCTAATTCATTAATTAGTTGATGTTGACTTTCACAATCATGGTAATCCTAACATTGATTCAAATCACTGAATCAGAACAGGCAAAAACTTTTCTTTTTTTTTTCTTTCTTTTTTTCTTTATTAAAAATGCCTAAAATTAAAAAAGAAATGCCTACAGTACCTCATTTACTGATGGCTCATTATTAGGTTGCTGAAAGCTTATAAAATTAAATCACACTTAATTGGCAGCTAATGATGCACCAATAAACTGTCAGTACATGCATAGGACCCTTAACCCTTTAACCCCGTTTGTAGCTTGTGCATGGTATGTGATTAGAATGTTAAGTTAACATTCTAATGCTGATTTAACAATCACTACTAGGGTTTGAAAGCAATGGAGTTCTGTAACACTGACTTCGAAAATAAAACAAAAAAACAAACATTCCAAATAACCTACTCTTCAAAGGGACAAGCACAGTTAGACATTTATTTCAGAATTGTTTTGCTGTAGATTGGATGCTCCTGTATTGAAAGCATGCAGTGTTAGCGCAACATTGACGTGCTGTTCCAAGTAGGGACCAGAGAATGATTCTCTCAGAATGTGGTTTTCCATTTTGGTCTCTAAGCACCAGGCAGGAAGTAAAGTGTCCCCCCCTTAATTGCATGCATGAAATCAATAGGCCCATAAACAGACTCCAAGAGCGAGAGCATCCCTTCTTCTTCTTCTTCTTCTTCTTTGCGGCTGTGCGTTTAGAGCAAACATTGCACAGATCCAAAAGCTATTACTCGTATATGGAAGCAACAGCAGTCGGGCGTGCCTCCAAAATTTACCGTTGACAGTTCAATTATGATAGCAGAGCATGACGCATAGCGTTCCTTTTCAGAATTGCCGGACATTATAGATGGAGACAAGACTGAGACCGCGCAAGGTTGTGCCACATGACTAATTTTGTCCAATAAAAACAGTGGATTTGGAAGCTGCTTTACAACACGTATGATAAATGGAGCTGTGCCCTTTGTATACTGTAGGACGGTGCTGTGCACAACTTCTGCAGCGTTGCTGATGCATAGCATCGTTCTACGATAAACAGATGGCAAAGCTACTTCAACTTAAATGGGTAGCGTTCCTTTTTATGCTTTGTATCTACATGACATGTTTGGCCATGTGACCACACAAGAAGCTTGTGTGTTGATGATTAGCAGACAGTGATATTGGGCAAAAATAAAGATGACTGTCCATTTCCAGTGTTACCGTGATCATCATCAGTTCTACCGTCTACCACCACATTACCGCAACCAGGAAAATACACAAAATATGTGAAAACATGTCATTGCGCTCAAACACTCACCTGCATGCACTGAGTTACAAGACTGCAGCTTCCCAGCATGCCCTGGCTGAATCAGGTGTCAGGTACCAGCGTGGGAATGTAGGATAACAGTTGGAGAACTTGACTTACAGTACAACTGAAAAGTTTTTCGGCTGGAATCCCATCAGGGGTTCTCCTTTCGTACCCCTGAGAAAAGCACTTAACCCAGATCGCTTCAGTAAATATCCAGCTGTATAAACTGCTGGTAACCACAAATGTACTCTGTGTACTGTAAGTCACTCTGGCTAATGCCTGCAATGTGCGGTTGTGTAAAACACATATTAAAAATGTCATAGGGCACTTGCACGCCATTCGTTACATGGAACAAATCTTCTCTACCACCCGCTTTGCAGCACAGATCCAAAATGGTGGGACGGATTAGACTGCATGGGATTTTCATCATAGTCTTCTCTGCCACTGACTTCACAACACAGATCCAAAATGGTGGACGTATCAGACCGCATAGGATTTTCACCATACGGTCTTCTCTACTGCCCACTTCATGACGAATATTCAAAATTGTGGACAGGTCAGAATGTATGGGATTTTCACAAGCAGGCTTGAAGAGGCCAAGGCTCAGCATTTCACAGAGTTACACACTTTCATAAACATCCTCTAAATGGAAAATCTATGTGTTATTGACTGAGAACGGCTGCGCAGAGAACACATGCTCTGCTGTGTAGCACATGGGAAAATGATAATCAATAAACCATAACCTGTAGCTCCCATCTCTATCACCCTCCTCTTTCATCTCCCAGAACCAATTTCTGATTCTCTACCTGTGGAATACAAATAATCTGTACAAACAATATGTAGGAATTTCATATCAAACATAAAATGTAAAAAAACGAGTCCCATAACGGATCCTCCTTTAAATCTGCTTCAGCCAATTGCAATTGACAAAGGGTGTGTTACATTAAAAAGTTCCTCTGCTAAGAATTATTAGCGTTTTCCTTGAATAGAGCGCAAAAGGGCAGTCAAATCCCTGAAACAGCATGTGTCTTACGGTGCGTTTGTATCACAGTTTGTTGTTTACTCTCTTGTCCTCTTGTTTACTGCAGTCAGCCCTTGCAATAGAGGGAGAATGCCCCTGAGCACCATTAGGGTAGGTTAGCGGAATCAGCCTGTGTTTTGACTTTACGCCCTAATGATTTTTTACACAACGGTATAATGAGCTTCTTACACCTGCTTGCACATGTCTTGGCCGGGATTGGCTGTTTGCTCATGGGTGGGCTGTTTAACTTACTCCCAAATGCTTCCAGAAGAAATCTACGCCGCTGCACCCCGCACTATTTCTTTTGGGGGGGGGGGGGGGGGGGAGCCTTTCGCTTCGTTTGCTGCTCCATGTTCCGGCCGGTTTGAAGCACTAATATCTCCTCCACATCGGGGGTTTATGAAGACAAAACATTGTCTATTTTTACAGAATCAATTTCATGGCACATTTCAGCGACAGCCCCTGCTGAACTAGATTTTTTCTTCTTTTTTTCCCCCAAGCTTGAGATCTATTCAGCAACTACTTTAACTTTGAAATGGGCAACATTCATTATTTAGCATGTCTTGTTTTTTTGTAATGTAATTATGCAAGCCACTGCTTTTCTTTAAAGAAACAACAAAAAAAAAAAAACAAATGAAAAAAAAAAAAATGCTAAAATGCTAAGACATTAAAAAGCTGAACTAAATTTGTACACTGAACATGCTGGAGCGTTGGAACAGTGGTATAACAGATACCAGACCATGGGGCCCATCCACACACTGGAACAGAGCCTTAACAGATACCAGACCATGGGGCCCGTCCACACACTGGAACAGGGCTTTAAAAGATACCAGACCATGGGGCCCGTCCACACACTGGAACAGGGCTTTAAAAGATACCAGACCATGGGGCCCATCCACACACTAGAACAGTGGTACAACTGATACCACACTATGGGGCCCGTCCACACACTGGAACAGAGCCTTAACAGATACCAGACAATGGGGCCCATCCACACACTGGAACAGTGGTATAACTGATACCACACCATGGGGCCCATCCACACACTGGAACAATGTCTTAACAGATACCAGACCATAGGGCCCATCCACACACTGGAACACAGCTTTAACTGGATGAGCCACCTTTTATGCTTTTTTCCCTCCATTTCTAAGTCATCTAGGCATCTTCCTATCACAGCGGTTCTTTGTGGCGCGCCCTATGAAAGCTATCATCGTCAGGCAAGACTGATATCAAGGTTCCCTGAGTTTGAAAGGCTGTCAGGACGTGATTGCTGAAAGAACGTCACATTTATGGACAGAATGACAGAATGGTGCATTACATCCACCCCGAAATGTCATTTCTCAAAGCCAGGATCCAAGATGGAATCTAAATGTCACCATCCACCAAAAAAAAAAAAAAAAAAAAGAAATGTTAGCGGGAATGTAATTTTATTTCTTTATTTTCGCCTGCAACTTCCTGGCACCTGTTAAAATACACACAGAAGTTAAAAACAGCCTTGTTTGAGTAAATTGATAAATATGTTTCTTGTAAGTGACACACTCTGGCTTTGGCCATCTGTGTGAAACATTTGTGTGTGGATTTTTGTACCGGAACTTTCTCGCAAAGGCTGAAGACCGTCCATAAAATGGAAGGATATGAAACTTGCCCCACATATCAGTTTTCTTGAAATTCATTCGCAGTATAATTCCGTTGCCTGTTTACTTGTGTAAATACAGTCTCGCAGGAACACGCCTTTTGTGTCTGCATTCTTCTCGTGTAAATAACTGTTTCAGTGTGTTCTGGAAGATGGAGCATTCAAATTTAGGAGAAACAGCAGACTGTGTTTTTTTCTTCTCATTATACCTGAATTTATCCGTTAAATTTTGAGTTTCCGGCACTGATTACACCTTATTGTTTTACTTTGAAATAATGCGGACGAGGTTTCAAAAGGCAGAGATCTTACGACAATGTCTTATGACGCATTTGAATCACGGTCTATTCATTCAACAAGCTTCATTTAACTTTCATTTTCTTAAATAGAAGAGAAAAAAAATATTACCGGCCATTGTTCTCAATTGTTTTTAACTCTGGCTTACTGCAGTCAGTGCTTACAATAGAGGCAGATTACCCATGAGCACCATTACCGTAGGTTAGTGGAATATGCCTGTGTTTTGATGTTATGCCCTAATGATTTGAGCACAATGGTGTAATGAGGCTCTTATACTGCATGCTTGCACATGTCGAGATTGGCCCATGGGTGGGCTGTTTAGCTTACTCCCAACACTTCCAGAAGAATATTACGTTAAAATTATTTTTATGAGTACAGCAGACAGGTATACAATGCCCTCCATAATGTTTGGGATAAAGACATGTTTTGTGATGGGGGGGCAATGTATAAAAGTGTGCAGTAATTTCTACAGGGTGAAATCAATATACTGTAATACCCTTTAATAAAAGCTGAGAATGTGCACCTTAACCACATGTGAATCGTTTGATTACAAATCTAAAATTGTGCAGACAATTCATTTTTTAAGTCTAATCATAATGAAAGGTGCAATGTGCAAAAGAGATTGATGTAAGCCAGCCAAAAAGCATATTATCTCAATGAACTCCTACCGCATTATATTGGAAACAAGCCCTCGTTTCCCGCTGAGTGGGCGATGTAAGCAACGAAAAAGGGACTTGCCACCTGTGCTTTTGTTTTCTCTCCTGCATCCTGTCCCGTCACCTCATCGTACACCTTATTTACAACTCTAATGAGCCAAAACCCACCCATCCACCTATGAAAATATTATTTTGGTCCAGTGGGAAAAAAAAAAGTAAGAAAGAAATAAATACACATACAATAAACAAATACATAAATAGCGTGTCTACCGACACATTCAGATCTTCACCGTCACCGTGCAACACCCAATCACGCGTCAGCATCCGGTGTCAAAGGTGATCCGGCGTGCCGAGGCCCTGTTTGTGACACGAAGCGCTGCTGTCTGCCGTGTTTACCGCGGTGGAATGACCCCGTTTAACCAAACGTAAAAAAAAAACGCACCGGCGCTCAGGGGAGACGGGCGGCTATCCCACGCCGGTCGGCTAGCTGACACGAGAGAAGCAAAGCAGAAGCTTTTTCGCCTTAGGAGAGTGTCCTGGCATCTTCATTTTTATACAGAGACATTCTACTTTAATATAATGGGGCATCATACCGAGGAAGGGAAAAGAAGAAACTCAGCCTCAAGCCGCAACCTCTTTAACCAAGTCATTTATTTATTTATTTACTTTATTATTTTAATATTTATTATATTACTATTTCCATGTAAAAGAAAATCAAAAAAAATCACAAAAACCAGCAGGGACTGCGGCCCTCCAGGACTGGAGTTTGAGGCCCTTTGTTGACAGCAGGCGTGCCAAGCCGAATCCCAAGGTGGGCCGCAGTGTCTGCAGGTTTTTGTGCTTTCCTTTCAATCAGCTGCCAGCTAAGGCCTTGGGAGCAAGGAGTGTGGATTCCTTAGCCAATCAACGACTTAAATGAAACACTTGTGCTGAGAACACCCCAAAAACCGGCAGACACCGAGGTCCTCCAGGACTGGAGTTTGACACCTGTGGTCTACAGGGATGAAGCTCTATTCCATCAGCCTCACTAGACAGGCGTAATTCTCCCTTTGAAACCATCGCTGGTCAGGTAGAGAGAATAGGCCCACGCGTATTGGCACTTTTCATATATCATCTAGTGACTGCTCACTGCTGCCTTTTCACTGCTGATTTTCCTTCCTAACCTTTATTTCTTTTACTTCTTTTTCTACTTCCTGTTGTGTTTATTTATTTTCCCTTCACACCGCTGTCACTGGGATATGAAAAAAAAAACTAATATTTCTCTTCTGCT
Organism: Anguilla anguilla; assembly: GCF_013347855.1. Classification (NCBI taxonomy): domain Eukaryota; kingdom Metazoa; phylum Chordata; class Actinopteri; order Anguilliformes; family Anguillidae; genus Anguilla; species Anguilla anguilla. Next base: position 61,976,523 of record NC_049204.1, read on the forward strand.
TTATGGATTATTAGCCATTGATGGTCTTGTTATGATGCCAAAGAACAAAAAATAAAATAAGATAAAGGACATTTTTAAAAAGCAGGGCTCGGCTCTTTGTGGCCACGCGGTGTGTGTTAATGGATCACCGTGTGGTTGCCAGACGACGCGATCAGGGCGCGCATCAGAGTCTCCGATGCGCCAGCCTGTTGTGGTGACATCATGTGACCAAGGGCGGAATCCGTTCCCCTGCAAAACTTTCAGTTATTTTTCATCCGAAAGGAATGTGGGATTCAGTTCTCTAACCTCATCCCTTAAAGCTAATGGGCCGTAGCGCACTGTGGACCTTCAGCTAGATTTCCATTAATTTGTTTGACTTATTTTTTCCCCTAAAAAGAAAATCTAATTTAATTATGAGTTTAACATCATTTTACTTGACTTGACTGTCTTCCTGTGGGCAGTACTGAGGGGTAGCATCCTGGATGAATAAATGCAGTTAGTGCTGCTTATTGCTCAGGAGCTGCGAATGCTGTCCACTCCAAGGCATCAGCCAGTCCACTGAAGTGCAGATGGAGGTCAGGTGACCATGCGGCCACGCCTAAAGAGCCTTCACAGGAAACACTTTTTCTTTGATGATCGTGCCAACGTTTATCTTCTCTGCTCCATTAGTTTGCATTTCCGGCTGCATCTCATCTCAGATGCCTGAGCAAATGTATTCATTTAAACTGAAAAAAAGAGGTTCTGGCTTCAGGTTATCTCCTCACACAGAAATCAAATAAAAGGATGGTTCTGCTGGTTTTTAACACCCATTATTTAAGTTGAGCAAGCACTGCTTCAGTCGCATTCATTGGAAACTTGCCTGTCGTTTTTACACGGGACTCATTTTAATTTGTCGTACATACTGTATAATGGTGCAGCACGAATGATTATGACGAATAGGCTAGCGACCATTGAGCCACAGATGAGACATGCTGAACAACCAGCCAACTGACCTCTTCTTTATTACTTGGAACAACTTATTGTCGCAATTCTCGGAATTGAACCATTTTGAACGCAGGATTTTATTAAAGTAACATGGTTGAAGGACAAATGTAGTAGACTATGTCTAAATGTGTGTCTCTGCGCAGTGAAATAGCCTATGCATCGTGATCCTTTTCAGCAGAAAGCAGATGTACTCGAGCATTCGTTCAGTTACAATACATTTGTAAGTGAATTGCAGCTTGAATTTAGCTCTATAATGGCATTCATGAGAATGCCTCCTTTTATTAGTCTACAGTGATGTTTAGAACAAATTTGGACTCATTCAATGAATGTGTATCCTTCATTTTGAAAATACTTTCCTATGAACACATTTTTTTGATTTTTATTTATTTATTTATTTTTCATGTTAAGCCACCATTTAAGCCACCATTTCTCAAGGTACACATTATCTGATAACTATGCAAAAGACGGTTTTATACTGTATAAAGTTTGCACAAATATATAGTGCTCCTTCACAATACAAAATACATTTTCAAAAAGTCCATGCTCCTACCTCTGTGCCTTGCATGCGGAATAAGACCAGGCTTGGTCCTGAGAGACTGATTCACGGCACTGAATAAAATAAAAAGCATTGCATATTTTTTTTTACATGTGAATTCACACTAAGACCCACGACGTCTGCTTTTTAAACCTTTGCACTGGCTCAATGATTCACAAGTCTGTCATGTCGCTACCGTAATGGAATAGCTAGCCTGACATAAGGGAGCAATAAATATATCTTTTAATGCAGGCTCATGGCTGGCTGTATCTTACAAGTGCTTACCAAGCAAAGCCTGCAATGAATTGTAAGATGATCGATTTAGATGCTCTAAATTGTGTTTCCACAATAATTTTATTTGCATGCGCACTGCCACACTTGCATTTGGAGGCCAGGAACACAATAATACACCAATCGCAGCTGTCACTTCTCAAGTGATGACCACACACATTCATATTCACACGCTGTCTGGGTTACTGTCATTGTTGTCATCTGCCACTCAGTGTTTATATAGCACATTGCATAGCGGCCAAGTCAATCTCTCTATCGCAAAACATTGTCATTTAAACCGATCCTGCACAGTGGCAGTGCAGCGGATAACCAGGTGTCTTACCTACACTCGGAAGGCCCCCAAACTTGACCTTCAGCTCTGGCGCGTTGCTTACAATTCTAATGAGGGGTTTAGTGTTCAATCTCTCCGTGATGTCGCTGTCTGTGCACAGGAAAGACAGCCAGGTGTGTTAATCTCCGTTGAGTCGCCGAGTTCCGCAGCCAGGTTTTCAACCGACAAAGGGTAGAAAAAAGATTTCTCCGATAAAGCAACAGATGACAGGGAGACAAGCTCAGCTAACTTTGTCCACTTCTTTGAGCTGTGTGCTAGATAGCAATACTAGTTCAACTAACTTATCTGCTTTGTTGAGCAGTTGGCAGATAGCAAGAATAGTTCAGCTAACTTGTCTGCTTTTTTGAGCACTGTGGTAGGTAGCAAGAGCTTGTGTGAGAACACAGGTCAACAGACACAAAATGTCAGACTAATTAAATTTCTTCTATTGGTGGTTGCCTGCATGGCACAACTTGGTCTTCTATTGATCTTCAGAAAAGACACACGTACTGTCCCACGCCACACAGTTGTTCACATCGGATTCCAAATTGGGGGCTGTCCCGTTGTATGCTGGGAAGTGTACGGGCTGGCTTGCCGGTATCAAGGCCACTGTCACGCTGAGGTGATCAGCAGCACGAGGCCACCGAGGGCCAGAGCTTCTTAATTAAACAGGAAGTCTTCCCTTCATTTTGCATGTTTCACCTGTTCCCCCCTGAGAGCGACTGTTTTTAGAATCCCCCTTGCATCGCAAAATTTAATAAAGGTTCCGTAAATAGGATCCGGTTTCGGGACTCTCCAGGGTATCCGCACGCTGGAGCCACACCCCCTTCCCCTGTCCCGCGACCAGTGAACACGCATGTGCCATCACTTTAAGCCCCAAAAAGGCTTGGCGTGTGATTTCAGGGCTGTGTTAAATTTTGGAAACATTTTATAAACTACGGATGTTTAAAAGGGCGTGACTTCATAACGTGTGACATCAGATCAAAAGATCACATTCAGATCACTTCTAATTAAGCTATAGCACTGTGGAAGCACACTGGAGTAAAGTAATCAGGTAAGTACATGCTGATAGGCTTAGATGCGTGTCATACTCAAAGTGCATAGTCTCATTACCCTTAAATCCGGGTTGATACCCTTTGTTTTGTTCATTCCAGGAATTTAAAAAGCAAATTCATTTTTATTTTATTTTTTTACACAGTTTTCATTGAGTTATTTCATGTGAAGTCTGCTCAATAAATGTGAAGACGAAAAAAAAAAAAAAAACTGACATGATTTAGTTTCCCTCCCTCCAAGGCGGGCCCTTCCCCGCAGCGGAAGGCCTTGCCCCCGGGAGTGCCGATGCGAGTGGCAGCCGCGCGATGAGCGCGGGCCACCTCGCTGACAGAGGTTAGCTACATCATTAAGCTCCGCCTTCTTCTTCGCCACATTAACACCGCCTGCCGACGCCGACGCGCGCGAAGCCGCCAAGAACAGGCGCGGCCTCCTCCCCACGAGTCCGAGGAGACTGCACGAATAGAGTACGCGTGATCCATAATGTGGATTTAAAGGTCCCCTGTCATCCTGTTTTTTTTTTTTGTTCAGCAATTTTATATTATTCCACAAGGTCTGCCAAATGTGTGAATAAGGGTTTTTTTTTTTTATGGAAAAAAAAAATATATATATATATATAAACCCAGTGAGTTGCTCATCCTTCGAACTGAACATTTTGTGGGAGCGGCTTGCAGGTTGTTTACACATGCTCTGTGCTGATTGGTTAGCTGATAAAGAATGACATGAGCGCCCCTCCCATCTCCTGCCTGCACGTCCTCCCTGGGACAGTGAACAAACAAAGCCGTGGAGGAAAACCAGGTGCCTGTTCACGAATCAAGGGCCCCATCCGGGCCTCCTGAGGGTGTCTACCGTTAGCGTATACTGACTAGGAGATGTCTCACAAACATACAGAACAATAAAGGAACTACAACGCCAGCTCTTGCAGGAGAGGGTGGATGAAGGTTAGCATGTGTCTTCATCTTTAATACCCATAGCTGGCTCTGGTGAAACCAATGAACTTTTCCACTGTTATATTTATTGTGGGGGCAGGCAGGGGTAGGGGCTGGGGGTCAAATGCCCCCCCTCCCCCCCCAATATCAAACTCACTCCTACGCCCCTGTTTAGCACTGATCATTATGCTGTGTAATGACCATTTGTACTCTCTCAGAGTTGAAATCGCTCTATGAGAGTTGATTTTACGACTGGGTATTTTGCAGTGTATGTGCACCTGAAGCCACTATCTAGGGACATTGTTTTACTTTTTTTTTTTTAAAGTAATGTGGATTGAGGTTGGGTTCATGTTTCCCTTCCTCAATATAATGCCCCAAAATACCAGGGGACACCCCTCCGTATAAAAATGGTGACACATGGAGACTCCCCTAAGGCACAATGTGCTATTCTAGTCCTCCTCAACAGCTGGCTGACTGGGAACAGGTGATATTAATGCTGGCAGAGAAGGATTTCTGGGAGGAAAGTCTTTCTGAACATCTATCCAGGGACATAAGACCTTTTTTTATTTTATTTTCAGTTTTTATTCAGTTGAAGCCTGAATGTAAGTGGCAAGTCAAAGGATTGTTCCGTTATGGGCGATGATACCCTGACATCTTAACAACCCCTCGATGGAACAGAGTTTCCAGTCGGAAAATTGGAGGATTTATGAAAATATCCCACTCCCTACTGTGAGCCTGTGCTGCAAATGGCCTTCACGCAGACAGAGTTATGCAATTCTATTAATAGAAACAGACTAGACATATTTTGTCTCCGGGTAATGCCTCATAATGGGTTCAAACCAGCCTTAATTGGGAAGAAACGGCAGCCAACACAAATGAAAAAAGCAGACTTTCATGCTGCACTTAGGCTAATTTGATATTATATTCAATTATCCATGATTTAAACCGATTCTGTGCTAGATTTGTGTGACTGATAATAACCATTGAACACATTTTAGCATATTAGCATTTATATATATATATATATATATATATATATATATATATATATATATAAACAAATAAAAAAATCTGTATACCAGTTGTTTCTCCCTGTCATCTCAGTACCTGCAGTACCTGTGCGGCTATCTCTGCCAGTGAAGTCTAAGGAGGATGCTCTCACCCATGAGAAAGTGACTATTTTATACCCTACAGGCCACACACAGTACTACAGGAGAGCCAGTGACTATTTTACACCCTACAGACCACAGCCAGTACTACAGGAGAGCCCGTGACTATTTTACACCCTACAGACCACAGCCAGTACTACAGGAGAGCATGTGACTATTTTACACACTACAGACCACAGCCAGTACTACAGGAGAGCACGTGACTATTTTACACCCTACAGGTCACACAGTTCTTCTGGAGAGCCAGGGACTATTTTACACCCTACAGACCACAGCCAGTATTACAGGAGAGCACGTGACTATTTTACACCCTACAGGTCACACAGTTCTTCTGGAGAGCCAGTGACTATTTTGCACCCTGGAGTTCACACAGTACCACAAACGAGGCAGATGCTGATATACTCTGTACAGACCACATGCATTTCTACCAGAGAGCCCCATCACAGGAATTGAGATGCTAAAGACCCTGGCATTGTTCATTAGTGACACAATTATTGTATAAATACTGCATGCTAATGCAGTGATGACACAATCAACTCTCTGCCTTACCATTGGCTGTATCTAGCCAATCCTGTCCTGCCATTGCAGACGCTAGGTCATATTCATCTAGTGACATCATCCCACCTTAAACCTGCAGTAACAATAGCCTTTTTCAACTGACTGAGTGGAGGTGTCCATATGTTAAAGTAACAAGCATTGATTAAAAGATGATTCAAATACCAATTAACAGCTTTTCAGCTGAAGGTTTACATTTTACAGTCATCATCCATTGTGTTTTATGGGTTCATTATATTGTTTGGATTCAGTTGTTTTACCACAGGAATCATTTAGTGTGCTAATATGATAGCAGGTTGCCTGAAATTGATATTTGCCTCAAAGGCAAATCCACTAACTTTCCATTCTGCATTTTCCACTTTTCACAATTCCATTGAAGCATTGAAAAGCTTTAGTCTAATGCTGACAGTAGCTACAAAAGGCTTATGAATACCTTTCCATTGAAAGTTTCAGTTTCATTGAAATATTAGTCCATGGCTGAGCTCAAAAGTAGTCTTTAAAAATGAGAGTTTTTCAGAGGGGTTCGAAGCACAGAAAAAAAGAGGTATTCAAATGATTATGCAGGCATCTATGGAGACCTAGCATACCAACGAACATGTCTGTTACTGTTTATGTTACTGTGACTTTAGTCATATGTGCAATGTGAGTCACACAGGTTCAGGTTCAGGTTACTTTATTTGTACCCGCAGGTAGGTTTGGTTTGCAGTAGACGAGTCATCCATCTTGACACACAATTTAGAAACAACACAGACAGTAGACACACATAATAAAAGTACTCAAGGTTCACACACAGACCGTCCTGCTAATTCAGTTTAATCTGGACTTTGTCTAAACGGTTCACCTGTAAAATAGAGTTCCACCCAAAGCAACCGTCACCGTTTACAGGAAAGTTATTGCACACGTTTGCAATATGACTTTGCAAAATGAGTTTTCACCGCTGGAAACATGTCACTCGTTAGCATATGTTGGTATTAAAGTAGCAATTGACGTTTGTTAAAACAGGGACAAATTGCAAGAGGTATATAGTCGGAGTATTCTAGTACATACACACCCGATGCAGTCGCTAACGTCCGTCCATTAGGCTATGCTAAGCTTGCGGAAGGCACTGGCAGAAATGAAAGGTGAGCTCGCGCGATAATCATCATTAATCAAGCTACTCAAATTCTTGAATTACGTGCAGAGCTTGTTTATTTGTCTGGGTACATGCATTAGCGCCCGGACGAGATGTCAGAACTAGAGATACAACGAGAAGATATATCGATTTAAAAACTGGAAGCGCACAGAGAGGGAGAATTCTTTCTTTCTTCAAGATCAAAGGGAGGATTCAAGGGGTTTTCCGTGCTGATGACAGATGTGTAGTTTTTGATATAGCGTGATTCTCGTTGCCGAACCGTGTAGAGCCAGTCTTGCTCGACTTGGCGATTTCACTTTTAAACATCAGTGAATGAAGGTGATGTTTGGCATCTGTCATCCATGTAACTCTATTTCATATAGCACCTCTCACAGACAGAGTCACAACGTGCTTCACAAGTGCTTCAAACAGAGCCACCAGAAGACAATTCAGAGTAAGAATTCATTCTGCAGACAGACATCACAAAACAGGGGACATTGGGACACTTCCCCTCCCAAAAAATAAAAAATAAAATAAAAAAATGAATGCGTGTCATGGTGGCATTCCCATGATTGACATCTCCCTGTGGGGAAAAACAGCACTCACGGCCAAAGAGAGGTTTTTAGAATGCAAGACATCGTCATTTTATTAATAAACGCCTGTAGGTGTTAGACCCCCCGCCATGCCAAACGCATGACTCAAACGGCCGCCGAAGAACAGAGATACCTCACCAAGAACCGCAACTTCGGCTGAGTCACCATCTTGGAAAATGCATGCAGTTAAAATAATAATAATAATAATAATAATAATAATAATAATAATCTTCATTTATAAATACACCAAGAGACAAAGCTGGCCCGACCCAATAGGCAACATAAGTGGAGTCTTAGGGCCCAGCAACTACCTGGGGGGGGGGGGGGGGGGGGGCTGTAAACATTCCAATTTGTATTTATTATTTAGGGGGTGAATGGGTTGGGGGGCACCCAAATAAGATCTCTGATTAGGGGCCTCAGAGGCTAGAGATGGCACTGAGCAGAAAGAAAACAAAAAAATTCTTGCCTAAAAGCAACTTTTTCCACACTTGAACTTAACGATACACTTGCCAGCACCCTTGTTAATATACTGTAGCGTCATTATTTATTTGTTTATCGGGGTTGACCGTGACTTATGCACAAAACATCAGCAGCTGATGATGTTGCCGTACTACACTGTGCAAACACATTACTCTCAGAGATATCTTCCTTTATGCTTCTAACCCTAATACACACACACATACACACACACACACACGGAAAGAAAGGAAAAAGAGAAATAACTGTAGCTTGCTGTTGAACCCCATTAAACGCACATTATTGTGAGTAATGGTGTCCCAATCGCAATTTGACCCAGGCTGACCATAGTTATTATTTGTTTGTTGGCTGAAGTGAACATTCAGTGGATGCCCCAGAGGATTCTGGGATATGAAGCCATATTCTTCCGGTCTCAGGTAAACTATGTGTTTTGTGCTCATCCCCCCCCCCCCCCCTTGTGGGACCAATATGGAATTAGCCAAGAAAGCCAGTAATATTCAATAGTACGATACTGTTCAGTGGCCCAGGGAACAGTTCTGTGTGATTTATTAGTTCCTACCAACATTTACCAGCAGTTTGTGAGGAGAAAACCTAGTTAGCAAACTGTAAATTGTAACTGTAAATTGCAGTAGTGGATTCATACTATGTATGTAACATTTATTCATTAATAGTAATAATGAATTAGTGTCAACGACAGTGTATCAGGCTCCCAAACACAGGCATTGTCCTTTCAGAGAGTCTGTAAATGTTGTTGAGACTGTTCTATGCAGGGTGGGCCTGTCCAAAGGAAATCTTGTGGCCTCATGAGAACTTTGTGTTTGCGTGTGTGTGTGTGTACATTTATGCGTGTGCGTGCGCATTTGTGTGTTGCTATTTGCCTGTTTCTTTATGTTGTCTTTTCATTTAATTATTATTATTATTAATTTATTTTTTTTAGTTTTATGGAGAAATTTGCATCTCATATCCATGCTGTTTTGGAAGCGAAATCATTCCGGACACCGAAACAAAAGAGAAATGATTGAAAATAAACACACCATAGAAATGTTGTCCAATGAGAAATTCTTCATTTACATTTAAATTATTGTTTCCTTTACAAAGCCTATCCGCTGACCATGATGGGCGGAGGGCATTTGAACATTGAGGGGACATCTGTTGCAAATCGTAACAAAATGAATCCACCATTGAATCCATTTTTTAATTTTTTTGTGGTAGTATTTCCTCTTTGTTCGAATGAAAGTATAATTTGGATGCCCTCTGTCACATTGGCTATGCAGCATTGTAATTATATTTAAACCCATTACCAACAACTCTTGTAGACCATGATAAATGGCAAAAGTCATTCAATTTTTATTTATTTTTTCTTTTCTTGATCAAGTTTTTGACTGAGAAATATTGTCTGCATGTTACAGTATACTGGAACTTACAATTACTATGCTGCAATTTTAAGTTCAACTTGATGTGTTTGATTGATCTGCTCTGTTCAGTTCTGAAAAGAAAAGAAAATGAATTGAGCACTCAATATATGTAAATAGTCAGAAATTATGCATTCATTCAATTTTGTGCGAAGATCAAAAATTACAAATAAATAAAAAATAGAAAATGTCACATTGTCGAAGGTTTGAATGTGCTCATTGGTTTGTATGATTTCTGCTTTCAAGTGAAGTCGGGTCGTAGTTTTCTCTGAATCCAGAATATGTCACAACACGGCCAACCGACTTGCTCGTGTGGAAGCATTGCTTAATGGTCGGACAACTGAAAGAAAAATGGAGGCGAACGATTGTGTGCCTTACGTGTGGCTACGCGTCAGTTATATTCAGCACCTGTCTGGTACTCGGCTAGCGATCAACTAGCTAGTCTCCGCAAGCAAGCTTTGGCTATGTCAGGGTCTACAGGTCTACAGGTCTCCAGTTACCACAGAGAATCGAATGCCACGGTACTAAAGACGTGTTTTAAATTTGTAGCTGTGCTTCACTTACAGCATTATTGTGACTATTAAATCACGTCTTGGCCAATTTATGTCGCATTCAGAATTTATCGTGTGACATGACAACAAGTAACTGCCGTGTAACAGAGTAGTTGGATTCTTTATTATATTGTTGGATTGTTACTTTATTATACTGTTATTCCCGTTATGTTAATTGAAGGCTAGACGTTCCAGCTCTCTCTTGCTCATAACAGCAAGAAGCCCTTTTCCCTTCTGAATGACTGGACCTAATCGAATTGTGGATTCTCAATTGCTGAAACAAAGAACAGTCCTGAAATGGCACAAGTACAGCGACGGCATAAATGTATGAAAAAAAAAAAAAAACCGTAATGGTTTGAAACTGCTCTGCGTGTAATAGGCAATATCCGTGTGTGGCTTTGCAACGATGCCAGCATCGGACTCAAATCGCTAATTTGGTTGGCAGCCACGTCGGACGGGAAGACGCGCGCCGCTTGCACATCGCCAGTCTTTGCAGATGGGCGTTTTTCGCTAAAGCAATTCAGGTTAAGTGCCTTTCTCAATGGTGAAATAACGATACTCTGCCAAGAACTTGAGCATCATCCAGATCTCTTTTTTTTTTTGTTTTTTTTGTCCTCCCTGCAAGTCTATATATATATATATATATGATCTACCTATTACCCACTTTGTCTGCATTGACAATGAAGTAAATACATAAATAAATAAATAAATGAGAACGAGCAGTGTTTACAGGAGCGGGCCCAGTTACGGTGTTGGAACCGAAGCGTGAGGATTGTGTGTCTGGGTTTTTTTTTTTGACGTGGTGCCATGGAGACGGATTAGGCTGTGTCTCTGCAGAGCAGCAGGGGCGTGGCATATTGAGCTGTCCGGCCTGGCTGGAACAATTGGCTCAAAATTGTTTTCTGCCACCACTGGAACGCCCCCACCCCCCTGTTTCTCTCTCTCTCTCACCACCCACCACCTCCCAGCAGGCTCACAGGCCGAGATGATGTCTGTCGGAGCAGAACACCTGGTCTTTTCCCTGGGTTCAGTCCAAACGTGGCACTGACCAGAATCACCCCCCCCCCCCCCCCCCCCCCCCCCCCAACCCCCTCCCAACCCCTGGGGTTGCACTTCATCAGGAAAAGAAAGAAGGAAAAGAGAAAGAGAGAAAGAAAGATAAATACGGCTCGCCGTACTCGTCTGGAACTTTTTACAGGTCCATCAGGAGCCGGCCGAAACACAGATTAACAAGACAAACAACCCGAGGAGCGCGGCACCAGCGCACCTGTCAGCATTACACCCCTGCCTCTGCTGAACTGTCTCTCTCTCTCTCTCTCTCTCTCTCTCTCTCCTCTCTCTCTCTCTGTGCCCCACGTTCTCTGGAAAACAAAAGAACACGAGCTCATTTTGTGTCGTGATCGGCCTATCGGGGCTCTGTCTGAGCCTGTCATTTTCGCTAGCGAGCACAACAGGGATCCCCACACTCCGGTACTGGAAAGCCGCACAGCTGGCTAGTTTTCAGTGACAGCCAAAACCTAGTAACCAACCAATTCAGACCCAAGGAACCGGGCGAGGTAGATGTAAAATCTGCTTTAATTGAGCAACTGTGAGATGAATGAGAATGAATCACAGCATTTCTTGCGTATCTACAGCAACAGGATTTGAGATCTATGAGCCAAAGACAATCCAGCACTGTGTCAAGCCTGCTGTTATACTGTTTTCAATTTAGTCATTTACTAAACTTTTCTTTTAGCCGAAGCGTGGTCTTGAGCACCACGAAGCTGACGTCCTTGGGAAAAGTAATACCTTTATCTTACTACCAGTTGTTCTTCGTTAGACAGCAGGTAGCCTCTACCCAATAAACTCGCATTAAGGGCAAAAAAAAAAAAAAGGAAAGACCTCAAACTGAAAACTCTCCTCCAGGTGCCTTCGGAATGTTACTTATTCGATCTTTTAAAGGGGATTAGCGGTAATCCCCCCCCCCCCCTCCCCCCTCCCCCCTCCCTGTGTGAACCTTGATGCAGCATTACAATTTCACAGCATTGATCAGCCTTGAGGCGGAAGACCAGACTAACCGCAGATCTCTTTCTACCCCGTTACAAAAGAATGCATTGACCCTTTAAGGTGCGAGATCACAAATACGCGATCACAGCGCTCTTAACCGAACATTCTAACGCTGATGTCACAGTCGCTGCTGGTAATCAGGAGCAACGGAGTTCTAGAACACTGACTTAGAATACTGAATAGAAAAAAAAAAAAAAAATACGTGTGTTAGATATCCCACCCCCTTGCACCCTCCACCCCACCATAATCGTATGGGTGACGTGCTCCATGAGGGAGTGAAGATGACCCAGCCATGGGGAGGACTCAGCGGGGAGGGGCTGGGTCCGAGAAGCAGGGTGCGTCAGAATGATTTCTGGCTCCATTCTGCTGGAGGACCGCAATGTTTTATCACCGCTTGAGTTGATGGATTCTGTGAAGCTCTGAAGCCCTCCCACCCAGGAGGTGGGAGGTCTGTTTGGGGACAGGGTGCGGCATACAAACATCGCCCTTCCCCTTCAGAGTGATTTAAGAGTGCCGGGTGAGATACTGAGTAATCGTGCTAAATCCCCTGCCTCCCGAATAATAATACTGATAAAATAATAATAATAATAATAATAACAACAACAACTATTATTATTATTATTTTTATTATTATTATTATTATTATTATTTCCTATATGCTGGCTGACATTTTTTACCTGTCTCTCCTGAGATAAAGGACATTAAAAAAAATAATTTATTTATTTAAAAAATAAAATAAAATAAATAAACACAACAATGCCTGTGTCCTTGTGCCTTTGTCTGTGATGTGTTTCCCCGGGAACACTGGAACTCTCTGCTCTCTACTGTTCGCCTCTCGGTAATAGATTTCAGTGGAACTGAACTGTAAGTGACAGGACGTTGGTTTAATTGTGCTGCTCGCGTCGTTTGGCTTTCCTTGGCTCCGCCGCATCGGGCAGGAGCTTCGATCGCTGCACTCTGAAAGGTCACCTTTTCCAATCAATCAAATATGTCTTTTTCATTTTTTTTTAAATCTAATATGCTGTGGCATTTGTTTTTTTTTTTTTTGTTTTTTTGTTTTTTTTCACACTGTTCTTCTGTGAGAGCTCTGCAGGAGTAGAGCCTTAAATTATTGCCGGTCCAACAGATGAGCAGCGAAATGAGTGACGGACAGCCATATAAATGAAAGATAGAACACATTTCAAAGGGAGTCTTTGCAAGCAGTGATCAATAAACTTTGGTGCGATGTATTCGACTTATCTACCCAAAGAGGTTCTGACAAAATAAATTGCTGTTAATTGAGATGTGTTAGTGGGGGGGGGGGAAACCCAATTATCATCAATGGAAGAAATGATTATATAAATTAATCCTTTCCTAATTTTAGGGGAAGTTTGGCTTTTCTTCTGGGAGATCAAAAAAACTTTGGTGACCTCAAAGAATGAAATTACACACGATTGAAAACATTCATTGTATTATCACATATCAACACCAGAGACATAAGCACACTGTAAAAGCCTCAGGATTTTCATACAGTGTGCCCGCATATAGCTATGAGAGAGAGAAAGAGAGAGACCACGCTTTTTGGCGGTTGCAAATGGCTTTGATCTAAACTACAAGGATCAGATGCGCAAGCTTGTCCACGAAATGATGTCACCACTCCCAAACGAAGTGATTCCTGGCTGAGCCTCCAGCTCACCGTTCTTGAATGAAACGCAATATGCCCTCGGATCCCCTGCCCTTTGTTAACTGTCTAATGTGATCCCTTCTTGAATAACTGAAAGCCACCTGCGTGCCCAAAAGTACCGGTGGAGGTGACCGGCACCCTTGCGTCCCATTCCCCCCAAACCCTCCCCCCCCCCCTTTTTTTTTTCTCTGGGGTTTGCCGAGTGATCGATGCATGCGCGTGCGTCACCGTGGAGACCGCCGCCCCCCGGGGGGAAATCCCCGGGAGACGGCCGAGGACAGACGGACCGGCGCGTCCGTGCGAAAGCGCCCCTGCACTTGACCCCCGAACGACACGAACGAGCTCGCCGCGCGTCGGCCGGGAAACGCGCGGTCGGCCTGGCGACGGCGGCCTTCGGCGTCCAGCTCTGTGCAGAGAGAGAGACGTCGGTAACGCGGGTTATAAATCACAGCACGACGCTCTACGAGTGGGCTACATGCAGTAACTCTGTCCTACATGCTACACAACAGCATCACCGACAATACGTGGTCATTCAGCACTTATGAGGACAGAGACATGGGTGAGGAGGGTTATAAATCACAGCACGACGCTCTATGAGTGGGCTACATACAGTAACTCTGTCCTACATGCTACACAACATCACCAACAATACGTAGTCATTCAGTACTTATGTCAAAAACTGAAAATAAGCACATAGCGTGTGTCACTTCTTAGTATGTCATGGTACTGTCACTTCCTGCATCAATGGTGATATGACACACTGTATTCCTTCTTGTAGTCACTGACATGACATTATGTGAATGCTTATGTAGTGCTATTCACTGCATATGAAGGGGCTATGCAGGATCATTCAGAAAGTGTTTCCAAAACTACAAAAAATACTGAATAAGCTGTAAAACAAAACCGGAGACTAGATGCTTAGGAGACTGCGATTTACTGGAAAACTGGTCTTCCTGCAACTCGCTCAATGCATGCCGGGATAGGCTCCAGCGCCCTCCCGTGACCCTGACCAGAAATAAGTGGGTATAGGCGCTTATGAGAAACATAAGGGGGTTTAATGGAGAGAACAGACCATTTATCTGCACCGGCTCACTACAGCAGTTGAGCGTTTCCAGCTATAAGTGATCAGAAATAGATCTGTCAGGTTTCTTCAGGCTAGCCGTTTGGACTGTTCACATGAGGTCTGATAACAGCAGCTTTCTATATAAAAGACCTGGCCTCCGTCTGGCATCTATCACAGTCATTTAGATCTCGCATTTTCTGTAAGGAGTCTCCATATCACTGCCCTCCTCAGCACACGGGTGAACACACACTCACAAGTACGCACATACGCACACACACACACACACACGCACACGGGTACACACACATACACACACACACACACATACGAGTGTACACATACCAACACACATGGGTATACACACACGGTTACGCACATACGCAAACACACACATACGCGCACACACACACACACATACACAGGGGCATGTATACTCACACAGAAACAAAATAGCTACAGTACCTTTTAGGTCAGCTAGACAGTCACTTAGGTCACAGCTCATTTTAACCCGAATGCTTTTCTGTTTTTTTGTTGAGAGCCACAGGGTCTGCTGGTTTTAGTTTTCACATTAAAACAAGTTTAATTAATCAATTTATACCTAAGAAACCTGAGATGAGTTCAGTGTGTAATAAATTGCTTTAATTGATCAATTAAATGCTGAGTAACAATGGAAAGCAACAGACTCTTCGTCCCTCCTGGACCACGGTTAGAAACGCCTGACCTGTAGCATAACAACAACCTGCTAGAACAGCCCAACAACTTTGATATCTGGTGTGTGTAAGTGTTTGTGTGTGTGTGTGCGTGTGTGTGTTTGAGGCTACAGTGAAATCATTCTTAAATATGATATCATCTGCATGTAATGATTAAATATGATGTTGCCTGTTTATTCACTGTATTTATGCTATAAGCCCACCAGCAAAATTAAGTGACGATGCAACTGCAGCAAGCGACTGCACTGTAACTTGCAATCTGCTAAATAATAATGTGGAAGGATCCAGCAGGGGTGCAGCGCACCCCCCATGACTACCAATCACGTTATTTTCCCAAAACCCTGCACTGCCGATGGCTGCCGGTCCGTCCGTCAATATTAGGGTTGGCGGGAAGCCCGGCCCGCCCCCAAAATGTCCCCTTCTCAAGCAGTTCTCCCTCTGCTTTTAATTACCCCGTGGAGCAAATTGATCCAATCTCGCCCTCAGGCACAGAGAACTCTGCTCCGGCCACAAGTGAATGTTCCTTCTGAAGACGAATTGTAAACCGTTAATATGCATGGCCTTTGATTTTCTGTTATTTCCTCATGATATTAAATATGAATTTCTGCATAAGGAAAAAAAAACCGATGTTTTATTTATACCGTGTGTACACAGCGATGAATTTTTTTTATTTTATTGTGCTGGCTTTAATTTTCCCTTTTATGCAAACTTTTAAATTAATAACAAGAAATGCAATAGATGGCGTTGTGCGGATGTGTCCGATGGCCGGGCATCAAACAGAGACTGTGCCAGTGTTGCCTCCATACAGACCGAAGCAAATTTGGGCATGGTGGACACATTATACACTCCTTAATTTGGTCTTTCTACTTTACCAGCTAGTTTATCACCTCAACTGTTACCTGCTCAACCCATTTGATTATTTGTCCAGATGTCTGAAGCACTGGTGTAGGCATAGGTGGGCTAGGGTGGGCCAGCACTGCCTAAACAGAGCATGCCCCACCCATTTACCTTGGCTGAAGCTCCACACTCAATTGTGAACTCCAAACAAGGTAGTTCTGGTTCTTTTAAATAGAGAGTGATTTATGTGGGACACTTTTTATATAAACGAAACATGTACTGTACAGGGAATGCAGTTCATTGTGTACATAAATCACGTATTTGAATGTGCCAATGGGTTATGTATTTTGAATTGGTACAATGCACAAGCAAAATGCTCTAAGACTGAATAGAAAGCAGAGCTGGATTTTTTTTTTTGCATATTTATAAACGTAGGCGAAACTTTTTTTTTTTCTTCATTACGCTGGATTTAAACGACAGGCAAAACGAGCAAGGTTAATGAAGGAAGGGATCGGAGCGGATTTGAAGCGAACCGACAACCGAGCGCTTTCCTGCCGTCGCCGACGTCCCCTTGGTAACCGTTCCTGTCGCATGCCGCTGGCTCGGGTTCGCACGGCCGAGATCCGCCTTGTCCTCCGCCGGCGGCGATAGGCGTAGATGTTTCGGGCGCCCGACAGCGCCTGCTTGTGTGTGGGAGGCTAGCCGTCGGAACAGCGAGCGCTAAGAACAGGAATGTGACGTTCATGTGAATGGTATTCACACAGTGGCGCAAAGGTAGCGCTGGAAACGAGAGGAAAGAGGTAGAAAAGATAGAAAAGGGCGGGGGGGGGGGGGGCGGATGAGGCGGAAGGCGCTCGTTTAAAGCCGCCCTTCGGGTCTTCGCCGATCCCGCTTCATCTGCGCTGCGTCTTGCGAGAGGCCGCCTCGGCGCGGGAGCGCTTGACTGCGCGCGGAGAAAGGCGCCGGGAGCGTGGGATTGTGGGATTGAATCTGCTCTTTGGATAAAGGCGAGAATGGATTTCAGGATCAGAGCCGCCCGCGGTTGCGAGGCAGCGCTAGCACACACTTTGTTTATGTGTGAGCGTGTGTGTGTGTACTTGCAGTCATGCATGCATGTGTGTGTGTGTGTGTGTGTGTCTCTGTGTGTGGTGTGTTTGTGTGTGCATGTGCGTATGCCAGTGTGTGTGTGAATGTGTGTATGTGTCTGCCTTTGTGTGCACACGTGTGCAGTATGTGTGTGTGTGTGCATGAGTGTGTGTGTGTGTGTGTGTGTGTGTGAGGGTGTGTGTAGGTTTGTGGAATACACACGGTCTCCTCTCTTTGCAGCTCCGTTGCCTCAGTGTGTTCATCCTTCTCTCTCCCTCTCGTCGGCGTTCCTCTGTCACTTCACGGAGAGGAGCAGGGAGGACACGCCCTCCAGCAACTTTCTCCTTTTTAATTTGCTGTTTATGTATTCATGTTTTTAAAGGGTGAAGGAAACTCATGCCTGTGAGTCTCATAGGTTCTGCTGATGCCTCCCTTATCTACCGGCAATAACGTGCAATCCCATAATCCCATTCCTGGGTTGATGTGCCTGATAGCAGTGGTGAGCCAAACTTTGTGCGTACCTCTGTGCTTGTTTTCTGCTGGCTAGGAACACATCTGGGGCAAAAAAAAAAAAAAAAATAATAATAATTGAGAAAACTCCTTGCTGAGGGACAGTAAGAGCAATTAGGGCAGTCTGTAAGAATTTGGACAGTGGCACAATTCTTTGTGTTGTTTCTGCAATCCAAGCGCACTGGATTTAAAACGAAACAATGAACATGAGGTTATAGTGAAGACAGTCGGCTTTAAGAAATATAGGCATTTCATACATACACCCCCCCTCCCCTCCATTTTAGTCCAAATCCATATGAACTGCACTGCACGTACATACATCAAAGTCTGACACTGCAGTGCGACTTAACCTGTAATTGAGAGAATAGTGTCCCAGCATGCACCGGGCCCGGTATATAAATATAAACTGCAGACAGGGCAGATGTGGCATTAATTATGGAACGCATGGCCGCTGGAGGGGACCTCGGTGACTTTGCGAGACGGCTGACTGCTGGCGATATGTGTGTGTGTGTGTGTGTGTGTGTGTCTGTGTGTGTGTGTGTGTGTGTGTGTGTGTGTGTGTGTGTCTGTGCGTGTGTGTGTGTGTGTGTGTGTGCGACGGCAGCGTCGGCGACCGGCTGAACTTCAGGTTGTTTCCCCAGCAACGGTGTCTGAGGTGATGTCAGCATGGACCTCTGTTGGCAGGACATCAGCAGCATTGGGTAACAAAGGAGAGGAGGGGGTGGAGGGGGGGGTGGGGGTGAGGAGGGGTGGATTCATTTACAGTACAAGGCTAAAGTAGCTAGCGAAGGTCAAATGAGCGCGACCACAAACTTCAAGCGGGAGTGAAAGCCAAGCCCAGTTAATCGAAAACAGCAGTGTTCCAACAACTCCGTTCGGTGACTTTACACTGGCGTTTCCATTTTATTTATCATATTATTTTTTTTTTTCCTTCACTACCCCTTCTCTACTGAAAATGCTGTCTGTCTGTCTTCGTCAGAGCTCTCACCTGCCTGGTTGTGTGAAGCTCAGAGTGTTCTCGGGGTAGACACTGTGCTCTGTGAATCCTGCTATTTTTCACGCCTGAGTGACAGACGTCATTCGCGCTAGCTCCTAGACACAAGCAGTCGAGCTCCGCAGCGAATCAGTACTGCACATCACCGCCGTGTCGGTCTGACCTCTGCTGCCAGTTCCCAGCCTCCATCTTAGCCAAGTGCGAGACCTACAAACAGCTTCGTTTTTTTTATGGGCCAAAACCGACAGAAACTTCAGAAAGGAGCTCTGAGTTTTGAGTTTGTGAAAGCTGTCCCTCTTTACATCCTCAGCTCGCTTCTGCGCTGCGGAAATCGGCCTGTTAGACGGCGCCCGCAAGCTCGTCTCTCATTGGCTCCCGGGCCGTGTGAGGCGGGCTCGCGAACCGCGGCGTGCTACAGAGGTGGCGGCTCACATGGCATGCTTGGGAAGAAAGCGCGTGCACGCGCGACTGCGTCAAAAGGTCACAAAGAGCGCCGATGCAGCGCTAGCGTGACAGGGTGTTCCGATTTCGGGAGAAATGAGTGTGAAAATGAATAAAATAGAAGATAAAAAGAAAGGCGATCTTCCGCGTGGGTCAGTTCCCCACTAAAGGCTGTCTGCAGAGTGGCTTTTGTGCCTCATTAATCATTAGGCTGTATGAACTTTAACTGAACCGTGCTCAGCACAAAGTGTGGGCGCATAGCTCCGCATACGCACATCTCACGCACGCTCTCTCTGCACCACTTCCAGGGACAGATGAGGCCTAACTCCCAGCCAGACCTAATCCACAGTCCTGGCCCTGTACTGCCCTGGTCCTGTACTGGCTACAGACAAGCAACTCTAGCCGTATATAAAAAAGTTTTTATTTCATATTTAATATTTATTTGTTCGTTTTCCCGGACACATCCGGCTGCTAGAGCTCGCTTACGTGACTCCCAGTTCCAGAAAAGAGCAGAAAGAAATACAACTCTGAAAAATGAGAAGAAACTCTCCCCATCTCCAGAAACCATTAAGACCTCTCCCACACCTCCAGGGTCAGTAAACTAATAGTTATTCACTGGCATGACAGAAAATCTTTCAGGCATCGCCAATGGGATTCGAGAGGTTATGTTTAAGGTTACAGGACTCAGCCAAGGATCATCAGTCGAGGCGATGCGTCTCTGAGCTTTGAATACGACGGCTGAGCGGAACCATCGTCTCTTCCTCGCGCACAAAATAAAAAGCACGGCTTCAGAAGCCATTCTTAAGGCTATCTCTCCCTCCCCAAACAACCCCGTTCACCTGTCTGGGTCTGTTACTCCCCGAAATAAATCTGCATTGCGAGAGGGGCCCCGCGCGCCGACGTCCCGACTGTTTGCGTTACCGGGAGCTCTGTTTGCGCCCGCCGCCGGAGATAGCGCACGCCGTCGCCGCGGCGATTAACGGGATTTAGGCGCCGCGCTCCTCACAGGAACCGCGACAAAAAAATTTCAGTTTTTGTTCAGGGTCCCGAAATATGCCGCCGTCTGTTATTTATGAAAGAAAAAAAAAAATGTTAATTTTGCATAAGTTTCCAGATGGAAGAAGGTGGGAGGACAGGTCAGGGGGGTGGGTGGGGTGGGGGGGTTTGGGGGCAGGGGGCGAGGGGGGTGGCATGAGACAGCACAGTCTCTCGCTGCCTGTGTTTGTGTGCAAACAGCTCAAAAAGAGATGTTTTAATGTTTTATTGTTGCCACCGCTGATCTCTCTGGAGTAATATAAAAAAAATAAAATAAATAAATAAACATGTAAGCAGACAGATAAATCAGTATACCGTATAAGTACATAATAAACAGAACCATGATGTGGACTCCTAATCCAGGAGAAGCTGGAGTAATGCTTCACAAAGGCCTGCAGATGAAAAGGGAGTGAGTGAGAGAAAGAGAGAGAGAGAGATAGCGCAAGTGGTAGAGCAAGAAGGATAGAGAGAGCAAGTTGTAGAGCCAGAAGGGGGGGAGGGGGGCGCAGAGAGAGAGAAAGAGACAGAGAGCAAGTGTTAGAGCCAGAGAGATAGAGGGAGGAGAGAGAGCAAGCTGTGGAGCCAGAGGGGAGAGCGAGAGAGAGAGAGAGGCAGAGAGAGAAGCAGAGAGAAAGAGAGAGAGACAGAGAGAGAGAGAGGCAGAGAGAAAAAAGAGAGAGACAGAGAGAGAGCGAGAGAGAAAGAGAGAGAGAGAGAAAGGCAGATAGAGAAAGAGAGAGGCAGAGAGAGATGAGAGAAAGAGGCAGAGAGAGAGCGAGAGAGAGAGAGTGGCAGAAAGAGAAGGAGAGAGAGAGAGTGGCAGAAAGAGGAGAGACAGAGGAGTGTGATTGAGGCATTAGCCTCTGTTCCCGGGCTCCAGCAGGAGAGGTCTGTCGCATTACTGCAGAACCGCAGCTGCAGCCGTGCTCTGCTGCTTCGGCGCAGTATCCTCCGGCTCGCAGCTCGCGCCGGCTGCAGGGCCGCAGTGTGGCGGACCGGCCCCCGGGGGCCCCGCAGGACGCTGCGCGCGCAGCTGTGTGTGTCTGCGGCAGCCCGACGCGGGTTTAGGGTCTGCGCAGATCGAGGGGGACGCTGCCCCCACTGTGGAACGGCAGGGGGAGCTCAGAGATGAATTCAGCCTCTTTCGGTTTCTACTGTGTGTGTGTGTGTGTGTGTGAGAGAGAGTGTGTAGATGTGTGTGTGTGACAGAGTGTGTGTGGGTGTGTGCGGTTTGTGTGTGTATGTGCATGTGTGTATGTGTGTGTGTGTGTGTGTGTGAGAGAGAGAGTGTGTGTATGTGTGTGTGTGCATGTGAGAGTGTTTCTGTGTGTGCGTGTGTAAGTATCTGTGTGTGTGTGCGTGTGTCTGTGTCTGCATGTGTGAGTGTGTCTGTAAGTGTCTGTGTGTGTGTCTGTGTATGTGAGTGTGTGTGTGTGTGTATGTGCGTGTGTAAGTGTCTGTGTGTGTGTGTGTCTGTGCCTCTGTGTGTAAGTGTGTGTGAGAGTATGATTAAGTGATGTGTGAGTGGGTGGTATGAATGGGAGGTTTGACATTCAAAAAAATCCAAATGAGAAGTGAAGTGGATAGTGTCTGAAAAAGCTATTACATCCTTTACGTGTTTATCTTTGAATGAGTACAAAGCTTTAACACGTTCCCCGCTAAAAAGAATACTCTGAAGGCGGCTATAATTACATTTCACGAAGTATAAAATACAAAAATACTAAAAAAAGAAAGAAAAAAAAAAGAGAAAACGAGCGACCGTGTCGTTCTGAGGAAACAGGTGCAATATCTGGCTGCGACGCAGGTCCATCCATCACCCGGCCCGTTAATTTGAGCAGTTTACCGCTCCAGATGTTGGGTGTCTGGAGAGACACCTCGGGTTGGGAGGTCCAGGAAAGTGGGAGTCTGTTGTGCGATAATTCGGCTTCAGCTCTCTGTTATTGCTGAACAATGAGAACAGTGGGAAGGTACAGAGATGCATTATGGGCCATTATGCTCAATTGGGGGCGGGGGGGGGGGGGGGGGGGGGGGGGGGGGGGGGGGGGCTTTATATTGAGGTCGTCCAATATCCCTTGGGAAGATCGCTGTTCTGCTCACCAACTCAAACAGCTGGAACGGGGTTAACTCCAGTAGGGTTTGTCCGTATGCTTTTTCGCAGTACGTTTTGGCATAGCATGTCCCCTTGCATGGGAGAACGGACGCACTATTTGACCCGCTGTGTTTACACAACTTTACACAGGCCGAAAAGGTTCAGGAAAAAGTGGCTCACTGGGGCTGACTCTGCTGGGGGTGACAGTGCTGGGGAAGACTGTGCTGGGCCTGACTCTGCTGCAAGCTGACTGTGCTGGGGGTGTCGGTTCTGGGGAAGACTGTGCTGGGGCAGACTGTGCTGGGCCTGCAAGCTGACTGTGCTAGAGCTGACTGTGCTGGAGCTGACTGTGCTGCAAGCTGACTGCACTGGGCCTGACTGTGGCCAGTACACCAGCTGACTGGGCCTGGCCATTGCCTGTAGGGTCTCCCAGAGAGGAAGGGTTACAGTCAGTGGGATTTTCCCCCATGTCGCCCCACACAAGCCCCCCTTTCAGCTTGTAGTCTGTGGAGAGATGGCTGGGGGAATGTTCCGCTCTAAATGATGCAGCAAGGACACTGACTGTGTACAGCAGGGCTTTCAAAATGTGGGGAGAAAATGAACAAAAAATGCTTTAAAAAGATAACTAAACTTGTAAAATATTTCATTGGGGATGAAAAAGTGGAGAACAGTGAATAAAAACTAAAGAGACGAGCACAGATGACACACGGTATGTACGTGAGCCTCGACAGCATGCGAGATCAGCACCCAGGAGCAGCAGCACCATTAACACCCTTCTATTCACAAGGTGCAGCTAAGAATAGAACAGATGTACTCACACACGCACACGCACACACACACACACACACACACGCGCACACACACAGGTGAGCGCACACACACACACACACACACACACACACACACACACAGGTGAGCGCACACACACACACACACGCACACACACACACACACACGCACACACACACACACACACGAGGGAGAGAAGGTCCAGCTGACTCGCTCTGGGCGGGGAGGCAGAGGAGTCGGAGACGAGCGCGAGGACTCACGCCCCCGGCGGCCTGCGCGTCTCGCCCGCGCTCCTCCGGGAGGCGTACCTTCCCCGGGAACAGCGGAGCGGAGCGGGCGCTCTCCGGAGCGTCGCCGGGGCGGCGATTACGAAAATAAGAGCAGGGGTGCGTCTATAAATAGGCCCCTTTTTTTCCCCCTTCGGAGCGCGCCCGCGGTCGAAAAAAAACGCGAAGACGGCTCTCCGGCGCGCCGCTCCGCGGCGTCATTAAAATGAAACGAGCGCTTGGGTCGCCGTGGCGACACGAGGGGCGGTTTGACATTGCGTTAGAGGTTCGGCGGGACCGTCACAATCCTCGCGGCGTCTCCGTTTCTGCTGTGACGGCAGATGTCTTCGTGTCCCGACAACACTCCCCCCGATTCGCCGAGGACACGCGGCGGACTGAGTGGCCCTGACGCTGTTTTACATACACAGGCTGGTTTTAATTACCCTGCCTGAGTTTTTATTAAACGTTTTATTTATTTTTGTTGTTGATATTCCTGTTCTGAAGTGTGTCAGTTGTCAGTGCAACTGCGGATTCCTGGGAATTGACCCTGCTGCCTTTTTACCTCTTACCGGTTCGCTCACCCATGAGCTAACACTGTCGCCCATTTTAAGCCAGTGGGTTGTTTTAAAAGGGACATTTTAAATGTAACTTCAGTTTTAAATTCCCTTCTGACCTCGTGCCCCCGAGTTCGCTCACCCGTAAGCTAACGTGCTAACGGCGATGTTCATTTAAGCCGCCGCTTCGTTTCAAAGGGGACTTTGAAAGCTCCCGTCGAATTCGAAATTCCTGCACTTCGACCGAGGCAGACACGTTTTAGAACAGCACCTCAGCTGCCGCCGCCACCGCCACCCGGGGGGGGGGGGGGGGGGGGGGGGGCTTACGCTCTAACCGAAAAGGGCGGGACGTTGTCACGGCGCCAGTGGATTAAGACACATCCCCGGCACATCTGCCCTCGGATTCGAACCCGGGAGCATTCTGGGCCGGGGGAGATAAAAAGGCTCTCTTTCAAGGTCCGGCACATCTGCATGTTCATTTAATTTCCCCAAATAAAAAATGACTAAAAAAAAAACTGATTGACTGTTGGCATACAAACACGTGGCGATCACACAGTCCCGAACAGCTCGTGTGTGCATCCTGCGTTCCCCGTTTCCCTCGCGCACAACGCTCTCGTGATGCTCCAGGCGAGGGCACGCGCGCCTCAGACGATCGCCCCGCTGGCAGAGAGGGACGGGGGCGGGAGCCGCTCGGGCTTCTGAAGCCGCTTCCCGCGCGGCGTAATTCCATTACCCCGGGTCAGACGTTCCCGTGGAATTTTAATGTTCAAAGGGGGGGGGGGGGAGGAACGTCACTGTCCCTTTCCCAAAGGGCCACCCATTTCATTCAGTCTCCTTCCGAGTGGATCAGAACCGAAAGACGCAGGACAATCTTGTTCTATCGTTTCTTTTTTTCTCTTTCTTCCTTTTCTTTTCACGGGACCGTTCACCGTTTTGCGACACGGCGCAGGCGGTCTCACTCCGCGGAGGCGGGTCACCTGTCTGACGGCTGCCTCGAGCATTCCGCCCTCTGTGGCCGCCGTCCTTCGGCTGCGGCCGCTCGCTCACGCCGATATCTCTGCGTTTCCTCCTGCCTGATCGATATCAGTGCCCACGGTCAGACACGCACGGATCCCCTGGCCCTCCGATTCAGAGTGATCAAAACTTTGCCAAAATTGCTTTCCCACACATTTGGGTTTTCTCATATCTTTAATTGGTCTTTCGTCCAGTGGAACATCAACACGCGGTGTTTTAGCGATTCAGCTGTGCAGCGAACCAAATGCAACAGTCGATTGAAAAGATGTTTTTTTCATATTAGGCACCGTAAATTAATTATTGATTTTTTTCCTACATTGCGTGCATTGTTTGTAATTGTATGTTGATACTGTAATGGAGCCTGGCTTCATGCTCAAATGGAGCTTTGCTTTTGATGAGCTCAGTCTGCAATGTGTGATCCGCTCGCAGAGCTGTTTGTGAAAGTCTGAATTTGGGGGGGCGGGGGACGGGGGCTTGTAGGCGCTCTTCTTTGCAGACTTAACACCTTATTGGGGGATTATTTACTCTGGAAAAACCAACACAATCTCTTGCAATCGCAGAGGGGATAGTGAAAGGCATTCAGATATTAGATCTCTCTGCATCTTTAGCTTATGGATTTATTACTACATATATTTTTTACAAAAAAAAAAAATATATATATATATATTCATGTACATATTGATATAATGCATTTAAATAACTTCAGTTAGGGTGGCATGCTTCAGTTGCTTCGCTCAAAGCTGCTGTTTGGTCGTCACCCAGGCAACAGACCAAAATTCACCACACGCGCCAACCTCAGCCAATTTCACTGAGAGATCGGATCTGGCTGCTCTGGCATGAATTACGGCAACCAGGGGGTGGGTGGGGGGGGGCGCAATCCAGAAGCAGTAAAGAACCCCACAGCCATCCATTCTTCAGCTTCGCTAAAACAAACCTGACAGTCCCTGTGGAGAGCCGGCACGGTAACACACAGAGAATAAGAACCCTCTTTGTGCAGTCTGTCAATTTTAACTGCGTGCGCACTAATCAGTTAAAACCACTTTAATTGGGCCCGGTCGCCCGTGTACCGTATTTACTGTTATCCCTGCTCGAAGAATGAGAGCGTCAGCCGCAAACTGCTACTGTAGAGCATCGCAAGTAAAACGGTAGATTCCTGACCCCTGCTGTCTGTTCTGGTAACCGATGGCAACATCAGTCAAGAGAAGGGGGGACACACAGATATAATAATTTATATTTACAGAACCAAATCTTCCGTGACTCCAGATACTCACACACACATACATACATCACTTGAGGTGATCTTCAATCTGTACACTGAACTTACTGCGTGCAAGCAATGCTGAAGCTTTTTCAGCACTGAACGCCAGACTTTGATAAGGAGGAGTAATGATTAAGTTGTTCACAGACCCAGAGAAGAAGAGAAAGACAAGCCAAAGTACTCTTGAAGAAAGAGAGCCTGTTCTAGCTGTTACAAACCAGGACCAGCGATGAAGCAAATAAACTCTTCCGTCAAATGACCTCACAGTCCCAGAAGTCACAAAATAGACAGTGGAGTTTGATATCCTGACATATCGTGATATAAATCATGGTCTCTCTGTGTGTGTGTGTGTCTGTGTGTGTGTGTGTGTGTGCGACAGCCTGGTTCGGACTCGTGGCTCTCTCCCAATAACTCTCTGCAGTTTGTTCAATTCCCAGCCCCATGAAATCGCTCTGATGAGATAAACCCCTGGAATCGTAAAGCTGGAGGTCACATAAAGCTGTGCTTACCTTGACCGAATCCCTCTCTGGACGGACGTAATGGAAAACCAGTTTAATCCAAACGGCTAGTGACTGAAACGGGCAAACTATCCTGCGCACGAGGCTCGTGGCTCACAGCTAACAGAAGCAGCCTCTCTTCTCTCTGCTCCCTCCCTCTCTCTGGCTGCTGTACCACTTGCTCTCCCGTTCTCTCCCTGTCCTCTCTCTCTCTCTCTCTCTCTCTCTCACTCACTCTCTCCCTGTCCTCTCTCTCTTTCTCTCTCCCTGTTCTATCTCTCTCACTCTCTCCCTCCTTTTCACCCTCTCTTGCTCAGTCTTTCTCCCCTGTTCTCTCTCTCTCTCTCTCTCTCTCTCTCTCTGTCTCTCTCCTCTGTTTTTTTTCTTCTCCTCCCGGCGCTGGGCAGAGGAGCAGGGTGAGAGCGCGGAGCCGGGGGGGGGGGGGGGGGTGAAGGTTCTCTCCTCCTGCAGTTCTGAAGTCTGAGCGGAGCGGTGCGTAGCGTAGCGTGGCGTAGCGTACCGTAGCGTAGCGGAGAGGCAGGGGAATGCGCTCCCGGACTCCCCCGGCTAACCCGCGCGCTCGCTCTCCTACCTCTCGGGGACCTGTGACTGGGGAGACAGCTCCGCGGCGCAGCCCCCGCGAGTGCCGCGGTCTTCATCGGGCTGATTAACGGAGCGTCCCCCGCCCCCCCCCCCCCACCCCCTCCCCCCTCCCCGCAGAGAGCCGGGCGCTGGGCCGGGGCTTTATGGCCACCGGGGGGCCTCTTTAATTCACAGAGACAGGGGCCCTTGGGAATGATGCCCCTTACAGACTAATGCATTCACAGATGTGTGTGTGTGTGTGTGGGTACGTGTGCGTGTGTGTCAGTGAGAGTGTGTGTGTGTGCGTACGTGTGCGTGTGTGTCTGTGAGAGTGTGTGTGTGTGCGTACGTGTGTGTGTGTGTGTGTGTGTGTGTGCGTATGTGAGAGAGAGAAAGACAAACCGCAGTGTAGAAATGCTGAAGGGAAAACAGGGATGGGTGAATATAAAGACTTTCCCCTGATAAGAGATATGAACCCTGGCTGTATAACATATACACACAAATCCTAACCTAACACACACACACACACACGCACACACACATGCACGCACACACACACGCACGTGCAGACATACACACACGCACGCGGTAGTGTACGTATTTACAGGTGCACTGTTTTTTATTTTAAAAATCCCTGGTTACTTGGTGACCTATTTTCTTTTGGAATATGCACATTTCTCCATGTTATGAATGATTACGGTTATGGCTTCCTTTTTCCCAAAATGCACTGCTGCACCCCTTCTGCTCAAAGGCTGTGGCATCTGCAGCATGCTCCTTCACACCCGTCTGTAACTTTTCAAACAGTGTGCGTGTGTGTGTGTACGTGTGTGTGTGTGTAAGAGAGAGAGAGAGATAATGTGTGTGCGCATACGTGCCGTGCGCCTGTGTGAGACACACATCGATCACCGGAAAGGTTACTTCATACTTGATATCATTCCACATCTGTCATGTGTGTGATCTGCTTTCAGATTTTTCTTTTTATTATTTATTTATTTTTCTCTTTATTTGTAGCTCTAAAAGATTTAAATAAATGTCCTTTCACAGCAGTATACTGTACAAATATATGTACATTACAGTATTTTAGTGGCAATAAATAATATATTTCTCTTATATATCCCTTCATTGATACTAATTTATTTCAATATATTGCAATATATTTCATTTTCAATTCAAAAAGGAAGATGGTAAGCACACAGTTCTCAGTGTAGGTACAGTAACGACTGTCATAAGAAAATGTGTGAATACACTGTGAATATCTACAAAAATGAAATATATACATACATAGACATATTTTCATGATATTGCAACGCTTTACAACATATGGGTAAATAAACACGTGGTCATTTTCACATACTGCGATTGCATTGGTTAAAAATGAATATTTAAATGTACTGGTAGCTCTGAGATAGACGCACAGCTTCTGAAAGGTCACTGATCTGACTGGAGACTGGGTTTTCGCTCAGAGAGCCAGATGTGGAGGAAGCGTGGAGGCGGGCGTGCAGCACCTGACGGTGTCCAGCAGGGGGCAGGCCTGTGGAAAGAAGTGAGGGGATGAGAGAGGAGAGAGCTGCTTCACCTGCAGGTAGTAATGGCTGACAGCGGGGGTGTGATTGTTTTAGCGTTCCATAATTCCACCTGTGCCAAATTGATGCCGTTGCAGCTAAACTAACCGACAGCAGTTTAGCTGTGCATTTAAAGGCAATTATATTTTTTTATTTTTTTATTTTTTTAAAAAATAACAAACCGCCAAACAGATGGATTTGTTGTATTCTGGGTTTAAATGCACATAGTCATATCCAGGTATACGGACAGGGAGAGTGAAGCCTGTGATGTCAGAGCCTTGTGGCCTAATGCCACGCTGACTGTGTCAGAAATATTGGGGATGTCCTGGAAGCCAGCTGTCTCACACTGTAATGTAAAATGCACTTATTAGTGCCCAAATAGAACATGATTGTACTTTGAGAAAAATGTCTTCCTTAAAGAATAAAAAATGGACTTCCACTGTATCTATATTTCCTCTGTTATTGCATATTTGACTCACTGAATGGTTTCAAATATTTAGACAAAATGTATTTGACAAAAAGAAACTGAGTAAACACAGAATACATTAAATAATTTATTTTATTTTATTTATAAAAAAAAGTTTTAAAAGTGCATATCACCCATTTGAAAAAGTTCGGTCATCACAGTGAGTTGAAGCTGAAGTGTAATTGGGTTATGCAATGAGACAACGATCCAAATCACAAAAGCAAGGCCACATCTGAATGACTGAAAAGTTTTGGAGTGGCTTAGACTTGAACCCAATAGAGATGCCGTGGAAGAACCTGAAAACGAGCCGTTCGTGCTCGAAAACCTACCAATTTTTCTGAATTAGTGGAGTGTCATTCGTGAATGATTTATTCTTTTTGAATGATTTTTTTTGACGAATAAAACGAACTGACTCACCTCCATTTAACGATTCGTTCATTTGGCTCAGCTCTCAGTAAGTTGCAAACTTACCATTCGCTGAAGCTGCACCTACTCCTATTTAACAGCTTTCACCATTGGGCTGTGTAGTAGCAGTTAGCCAATGGCAGCATTGGAGCAAGTCTGCACATTCCCCTCTGACCTCTTTCATCAACAGGTTTTATCCCACAGAACTGCCGCTCACTGGATTTTTTTTTGTTTTGTTTTGTTTATTGCACCATTCTCTGCACCCTCTAGAGGCTGCAGTGTATGAAAATTAACCTCCAGAGACTGCAGTGTGTGAAAATCCCAGGATAGCCGCTGTTTCTAAGATGCTGGAGCCACCACATCTGGCACCAGCAATACACGGTCAAAGTCACTTAGATGTCTCGCCCATGGTAATGTCTGGTCAAACGACAAGCCTCTTCTTGTGTGCATGTGTCAGCAGGCAAATTGCCTTAACAGGCCGCTGTACCTAATGAAGTGGTACCTATGAGTGTGGATCAGAGATCGCTGTTACACTTGCTCATACTTTACTGTAGTTTCTGCACTCTGTGTCTAAGCATGCAGACCTGCTAAATTTATCATCTTAACCCTTAACCCTTCCTGCGTGTCTTATCACATTTTAAATTGAGTCTGCACTCTGGAGCCAGAGGCTATGTTTGTGAAAAAAAAAAAGAAAAGAAAAAAAAAATCCTTTAGGCTTGGGAAAAGCGTATGTTAACAATGTTAGGAGGAGCTGGTAATTAAAAGTTTGTTGTGACAGACTTACCCCTGTGTGTCTAAGTAACTGGACTTTTTATGTTGCTGTCTCACCTCTTACCACACGGTTAATAGATTGCACTTCAGCTAGTTTAATCTGCAACAAAAAGAGAGACTAAATTATAATTACAAATAATCTAGGTTTGCTATCTACTTATGCCAATCTGACTGTGTGTCATTCTAAGAGTAGGTGGTGGGTCTACACAGGTGGGTCTATGTCAGTGCGGGTCACATGGTTTATCACTGCCAGTTAGTTCCTCCCAGGTACATACCAGATTCTCACAGCACTCCAGCAGCAACCAATGAGAGCAACACCTCTTCTCTGATTGGTTCTTTCTCTCCTGGCGTACTTTGCGGCCTGCGAAGCGGAAAACAGTCATTGGTTTTCGTGCGATCGCGTGGGACGGCACACGTGATATTCCTGATGCGCAAAGTTTATAACACAAAGCACAGACTTTTCTTTGAGTCGTGCTTCATATATTTATTTAGAAAAATGCTTTTGTCCTTTGTGCTCACTTGATACTGCCGCTCAGATATAGATTTTTTTTATTCCATTTATTTATTTTTAATATCACTTGGTGGTTTTGACTGCATACTGCTGCTACGCAAAAAATAAGAAAAAACTGTTTCTGTTAGAAAGAAACTGCACAATAATGTGAGTTCAGATGCACAGTGCAGTGGCCAGTGTTGAAAGGTTGTTTACCTAACATTGCATTTGTAATGAATTGTCATGAGTCTTTATGTGCAGGACAATTTCCTTTTTAGAGGTAACATAAAAGGTAGAAACATAAAATGGAAAAAAATGTCAAATTTTTCACAAAAAAAACTAAAGTCATTGTTAATGCTTTTTTGCTTGTACCACATGCCCTAAAACCAACATGATATGCTTCCAGCACAAAACAACACCTGCATTCTGTATATGACCAATTTTACACGGTGTACATTACGATCGCCTCATACTGTTGCATTTCCACAAGCTGTTGTACGCCGTCACGCCTGGTTAAGACAGATGCTGTAGTAATGCTCGTGACAGGGTTATGTAGTCCATGCGGCACGCGGTTCAAGTAAAGTATCGCCGAGTTTTATCGTCTTTTTTTTCGGCTCGGACTGACGGGGGGAGCGGAAAGCATCTGGTTCATAAAGACCGCCGTCGTTTTGCGGTCAGGAGGCGCGGAGCTGTCGGTGCTCACGGCCCGTTCCAGGGCAGGAGCCTTCGCCGAGGAGCTCACAGATGGCGCCGGCGGCGGCAGAGAACAGAGGGCTTTATGAGTTCGGGCGCTGTTTGTTTACCCTGGCACAGCCCGCGGTCGTGACGGACCGATAAATTCAGCGGCGGGTAAACACGCGCAAATTCGGCAAGACCGACGGCGGGCAGGTCGACTGCCAGGCCGTCTTTAAATACCCTCAAAAGCGCGCGCCCCCCCCCCCATATCAGGACTACGCGACGTTTCCGCGGCGGTTACGAAGCGGCAGCTCATTAATGCCCTCGGATTAATGCGTCGCTCCGCCGCGAACCGAGCCCTCAATGCCCACGTAGCTTCGGCAGATGAGTTTATTCATCGCGATCGCTCCCAGAGCCGCCATCAGCGTCTTCGCAAATGGCGCCTCACTATCGCGCTCGTCGTTTGCCTCGAGGAGGCGAACGCGTTTTCCAAATTTCGCGCAGGAGGAAATAAAAAAAAATGAAAAAAAAAAAATAGTTCCCATTAACTGGAACTAAAAAAAAAAAATTAAAATACATATACAAAAATGAGCTCAGTTGAACAGGGTATTTCAAGGGATAAAGATGGCTTTGTCCCCTAGAGGAGTTTGAGTTAAATGTACTTTTTACTCGAATTTATTTTCTTGCGTGTCTTTGTAACAGGCACATTGCTGTATCCAAATAAATGTTCAATTATTATTTGTGGTTGTACTCTCAGGGCTTAAAGCACGCGCCATCAAACCACCACACATTGGAGCTTAGGGTTTGAACCATGAATACTAAAAACAGTACTTTGCGCAAGATAAAGACTTTTTGCCGTTCATTTTAGACCGAGGTTGAAGCTGTTCAAAGCTTGTGAATAGGAGAGGGCATTCTAAATTCAGAGAAGAAAGGGGAATCATTTTTATTTTAAATAAAAATAAAAAAAGTCTGACAGGCAGAGGTCAAGCCACCTATTATGTAAATTGATCTAAGTTACACACACCACTCTTCCTCCAGGCCTTTCACCTCTGCTCAGATGTATGACACTTGTCACATTGTGTTTATTTCCCAGCTGCCATTGTCCTTTTACTCTTTCATGAAGCAATTACCGCAGACAATGTAACTTTGACCCCTCACACAGGAAGTGATGTCAAACCTTCCCTCCCAAGAACCGGCAGGCATGCCATCAGCAAGTGCCACTACCAATCTGTCTCTGGATATCACACGCGATTAGACGAATAAATATAGATATCCATAACGACTTTCACGGACAGCCGTCCCAAGGAGATGTATAATTTGAAACCCAATCAAGCACTTTATCAGACATAAATCACGCTAATTGTGATTTCAGAACCACTTATCACAGAAAAGGCAGAAAACTTAATAATGTTAGAATGATTAGGCTGGTGCCCTGTGGCTTCACATCGCAAACAGTGTCCAACTCTATAAAAGGGGAACAGAAGACTAATGAAAGGCCATTGCAAGACAGCAGAATTATGCATGCGTTTGTGTGTGTGTGTGTGTGTGTGTGGAGTGTGTATATATACATCTCATAAAAAACACGTTTTCAACGTACAAAAATGCCAAGTTACTAAAAAGTATTGATATCAAAATGACGCCAAGTTACGATACTACAAACAATATAGGCTATCTTGCCTCACCGAAATGACATAAGATGTATCTCAAAGCAATGCTACCAAATATTTCCTCAGTTCTTTCAAGTCACTTGGCCCTGTGTATAAGCATGCACTACATGAACAGGCCAAATATATGTGTGGATGGCTCTCTCACAGTCAAGATTGATTGAATAGGTGTGTGTATGTCCAATTTGTATTGGTATGTAGGCCTATGTATTTCGCTGCCCAGGCTTTCTGTTGCGTGAATGATAGTATGTTTCTTGGTACAAGTGTGTTCGTGAATGTGAATGTAAGATGCTGCCAGGGAAATGTCCCCATGCGGATAAAAAAGTCCTCTATGTATGTATGTACAATATGTGTTTTACATGCAGTATTTATTGTACGTAGCAAATATACAATAACTTGCACATGTACTCAAATTCAGTTCAGAAGCAAGTATAAACATGTTTTCTGGAGAAATGTGCTTCCTGTCGTTGCTCAGCAGCAGTTCTGTACATTAATGAATTTATACATTAATTTCAATGTACAATGTTCAATGTGTTCCATGAGGCAATTCGAAATATTTGTCTCTTTGATCTGACAGAAAGTTTGCATGACATTGTGAAATGGTAAGATTAGAAAACACAGGGCCAAGTGACTTGAAAGAACTGAGGAAATATTTGGTAGCATTGCTTTGAGATACATCTTATGTCATTTCGGTGAGGCAAGATAGCCTATATTGTTTGTAGTATCGTAACTTGGCGTCATTTTGATATCAATACTTTTTAGTAACTTGGCATTTTTGTACGTTGAAAACGTGTTTTTTATGAGATATCAGTTCTTTTTGCAAAGCGTTTTATTATGAGAGTGAGAAATGCGACCCTGCAAGAAACGGTTGTGGATTATGGCTATCGTTGTGTGAATCTGTACAGTCTGATGAGCGTGTACCGTTCAGCAGTTTCGGTTTGCTATATATGTAAAACAGTGGCTGTGAGAAAGGATGCAGTGGCGTAAGCGTAAACGCATCAGAAACGCAGATGGAATATGGTATGTACTCACGGATTTGACGTCCATCCAACGAGCCTTGACTGACAAAGTAATCAACACGCCCGTAGAATTATAACTCCCTAGGTCGCAATTTGTGTAGCCTTCTGTCCTGCTCCGTTGTCTGTTATTTCGTGGAGATGCACTATTAGTGTTTGTAAGGTTTATCCTTCTGTCCTGCTCCATTGTCTGTTATTTCGTGGAGATGCACTTTTAGTGTTTGTAAGGTTTATAAGGCATTTTGATAGGCTAATCTGCAGGTAGGAATCCTCTTCGCCGTTTTGCTAAACTAGAACCGGAAAACATGATAGTGGAGAATAGGAGCAGACGCATATGTCCCAGCAGGCTTTGCATATGAGAGAATAACAACAGTGTGAGAGAAATTAAAATGAAATTACGAAATTCCGTAGTTGAAACAATATGTTTTTAGCAGAATGGGCATGTAGGTGAAGGTTGACATGATCACGGAGTATAGTGCGAAGTAAATGGAGTGACCATGAGCGAGCTTATATTCCTTGTCAAATGGTATATATAACAGTCGGTATTGAATGTTAGTTGTTGAAGTGGAGGGTCAAATAACATTGCACACATTATTTGCCTGTAATGTAATGTAATCTATTGCACGAATGTGTTTTTCTCATGTTCAGTGCTAGTAGTTATACTTATGAGTGAATCATGATTTTAAATGTAATGTTTTAATGCGGAGTTGCAGAACGTACATACGTAGTAATTGTGTGTAGCCTATGTGGCTAGATAGAGAACAGGGCGAGGTAACATGAATGTAGAAACGTGGCGTTTGCTGATATTAAGGTTTTGTACGGTAGCCAAGTGAAGAAATATAGTTAGTAGAAATGGCACAGTGGTGAACCGGTGTAACTTTTAAATAAAAGGAATACATTTGCGTCATGAAATGCATATGGGTGGCCGTGAGTGAGTGAGGTTTACCAGTGTGTGACTTCGTTAGCTAATGCCATAGCTATGCAATGCGTGAAATATCATTAGCGAACCTGTCGGTGGTTTTAAAGAAGAACAGAAGCCAGTAAGCACAGAAGAGCTTCCGTTGAATCCATATGGCTTAGCAATATTGTAGCCGGTCAATAACTGAACGTACAGACGGTAAGTCATAATGCATATATCTTAGCAATATTGTAGCCGGTTAATAACTGAACGGTGAACGGCGGGTAGAAATGGTGCAAAAGCAATAATTGATAAGTAGGCTAGTAGACAATTATTAGTGAGGGTTGAAGCAGGTTAAAGAAACGTGTTCCAAGCTGGGCTTGAACATAGGACCCAGCGTTCCCAAGCCTGTAACCTTACCCACTAGGCCACAGATGGATTAGCTGTTCAAACTGCGGAGTTGCAGAATGTACATAAGTAGTAATTGTTTGTAGCGTATGTGGCTAGATAGAGAACAGAGCGAGGTAACATGAATGTAGAAATAGAAACGTGGCGTTTGCTGATATGAAAGTTTTGTACGGTAGCCAAGTGAAGAAATATAGTTAATAGAAATGGCACAGTGGTGAACTGGTGTAACTTTTTAATGAAAGGAATACATTTGCCGTGACTTCGTTAGCTAATGCCATAGCTATGCAATGCGTGAAATATCATTAGCAAACCTGCCGGTGGTTTTAAAGAACACAGGCCAGTAAGCACAGAAGAGCTCCCGTTGAATCCATGTGGCTTAGCAATATTGTAGCCGGTTAATAACTGAACGATGAACGGCGGGTAAATATGGTGCAAAAGCAATAATTGATAAGTAGGCTAGTAGACAATTATTAGTGAGGGTTGAAGCAGGTTAAAGAAACGTGTTCCAAGCGGGGCTTGAACCTACGACCCCATGTTCCCAAGACTGCAACCTTACCCACTAGGCCACAGGCGGACTAGCTGTTTGAACGGGAAATGTTTCAGAATAAAAATGTATGGGTATTTTGCGTGTGTATGCGCGTTTTTGATTGGGTCGTGTAGGGCAGATTTGGCTGGTGTCAGTGAAATGTCCAATGGGGAGACATGTTGTTAGTGGGATAGGCGGCAGGAAAAATAAGAATGAGAAGAAGAAGAAAGAGAAGAAGAAGAAGGAGAAAACGCAAAATCCCCTTAGTTTGGGGCTTTATTGTGTGGACATGTGAAGTTGTTTATGAATTCTGTCTGTTGAAATGGGGTCAGAATGTACAGAATTTAATGTTTTTAAGGGCTGAGTGTCTGTGGCTGTTGTGGTTATTTCTGTGGGGAACCCTGAAAAGTGCCAAACTCTCGGTGCTGTATAGGTATGGGGGCATGCCCCCGCCAAGGCGTAACTTGGCGGGATGGCATACCTGCCATCCCAATATATACACACTCACACTTATATTTATATATTGTATGTATGTGTGTATGTATGTATGTATGTATGTACATACATGGATTTGTCCTTCAGTGTGTTCTATAGCATTCTGAAAACAAATTGTTTACTGTTGCCATGATGGATATTAAGGACATGATATGGAGTAGTTATACTGTTTAACCTGCTGCACATGGTCAATATGTACACCAGACTGGCAGTTCTAGTGTTAAAAAGGTGATCAGGCTGAGCTCCTTTAAAAATAGGCCTGAACTTTTAGAGTGCCTTTCAAGGGAGCCCAGACACCTCAGGTCCTGTGACGGCCAGCTCCACGCATCATTAAACAGGACGGAAGCTAATGGAGGCCACGAAAATGCATCTATCTGCAGGGGTCCAATGGGATTCCTCAGTACTGTACAGAGCTCTGAAGGACAGTCCTCAGCAGCCTTAGTGCAGGGTAGGGTGTACCCCATCTCTGCACAGTCCTCAGCAGCCTTCATGCAGGGTAGGGTGTACCCCATCTCTGCACAGCCCCTAGCAGTCTTAGTGCAGGGTAGGGTGTACCCCATCTCTGCACAGCCCCTAGCAGTCTTAGTGCAGGGTAGAGTGTACCCCATCTCTGCACAGTCCTCAGCAGCCTTAATGCAGGGTAGGGTGTACCCCATCTCTGCACAGTCCTCAGCAGTCTTAGTGCAGGGTAGGGTGTACCCCATCTCTGCACTGTCCTCAGCAGCCTTAATGCAGGGTAGGGTGTACCCCATCTCTGCACAGTCCTCAGCAGTCTTAGTGCAGGGTAGGGTGTACCCCATCTCTGCACAGTCCTCAGCAGCCTTAATGCAGGGTAGGGTGTACCCCATCTCTGCACAGTCCTCAGCAGTCTTAGTGCAGGGTAGGGTGTACCCCATCTCTGCACAGTCCTCAGCAGTCTTAGTGCAGGGTAGGGTGTACCCCATCTCTGCACAGTCATCAGCAGTCTTAGTGCAGGGTAGGGTGTACCCCATCTCTGCACAGTCCTCAGCAGTCTTAGTGCAGGGTAGGGTGTACCCCATCTCTGCACAGTCCTCAGCAGTCTTAGTGCAGGGTAGGGTGTACCCCATCTCTGCACAGTCATCAGCAGTCTTAGTGCAGGGTAGGGTGTACCCCATCTCTGCACAGTCCTCAGCAGTCTTAGTGCAGGGTAGGGTGTACCCCATCTCTGCACAGTCCTCAGCAGCCTTAATGCAGGGTAGGGTGTACCCCATCTCTGCACAGTCCTCAGCAGTCTTAGTGCAGGGTAGGGTGTACCCCATCTCTGCACAGTCCTCAGCAGTCTTAGTGCAGGGTAGGGTGTACCCCATTTCTGCACAGTCCTCAGCAGTCTTAGTGCAGGGTAGGGTGTACCCCATCTCTGCACAGTCATCAGCAGTCTTAGTGCAGGGTATAGTAGATCTCACAGTCACCGACACTGATGTAGTACAGTCCTGCAGAACTGAGAATGTAAGATAAATAAATAAAGAAATAAATAAAGATGAACTCGGTTAAGTGCGGAAGTGCTAAGTGCAAAATATATACTCTCATTATGTGTTTACCATTGTACTTTCTGTCTTCAGGGTTGGCAAATTAGATCCTAGAATAAGGGACTCTGACTCATTCTTAAGGACAATGGATCAAATCAGACGAATCTTCAGTGTAGGCATGTTTAAATGTGAGGGACTAAATCAGGTCTCGTTATGGACCACTGACTCAGGTTTAGGAGTGGCTGCCTTTGGTTTGGGATTTTTGAATTTGTCAGACTAAATGGTTTCTCATTGTGGCTCACTGACTCATTTTTTATCATTAAAAAATAAATAAATAAATATGGGGTTAGTTAGATCTTGTGAACTAGACATCCGACTCATTATTCTCTCTCTCTCTTTCACTCTCTCTCTCTCTTCAAGGGGCTGTATTGGCATGAAATAGATATAGTAAAGACCAAAAACATACAAAAAAAAAAAAAAAAACAAGGTGTATAACAGTCGAAGCAAAACCTGGAAGCATTCCTGGGTATGGTGTGTGGAAAAATAATGCACACCTCTCAGCCAATCAGAATCGAGTATTTAGCCAAGCGGTTGTATTTATAATGAAACAAATATATAATAATAATAATAATAATAATAATGATAGTTATAGATGGATGTACCCGGACAGTGTACCCTGCTTTTGAATATTTATTTCCCTGTTCTTTTTATCTCTCTCATTCTATCTCTTCCCCGCCTTTCTCCCTCCCCTTACGCCCGCCACCCCCCCACCCACCCCACCCCCCGCTTCTCTCTCTGTCATCAGCTATTTTATACTGCATTTAGTATGTGACAGGACAGGACACTCTCTCTCTCTTTCTCTCTCTCTCTTTCTCTCACACTCTCTCTCTCTCTCAACCTTTCCACACATCAGGTCATTTTTATTTGCACGGTGCCTCCCTGGACGCAGTCATCGACCGACCGGCGAGATGACGTTGCGCGAGATTGTGTTTCTCTCTCTCTTCTCGAACGGTTGAGGGTGGTTTTTTTTGTCTCTTCCCCCCATCCCACCCCCCCACCACCACCCGATCTCCCCCCTTATTCTTTATTGATGCAAAAGGCTAAATAACCAGCATCTGAGTCAGTCAGGCAGTCGGGGGGGGGGGGGGGGGGGCGTGGATGGGGGGGGGTCTCCAGGGAAGGGACTCTCCTGTTGTCCGGTCTGGTGGAGGCTGTCAGAGTTTGCCATTATCAGACTCACTAATGAGACCGACACCTGGGTCCTCATTGTGCGAGATTTCTCCAGGGCAGGCCCAGGAGTGGAAAATGGAAAGCAATCATTTGAACTGAAGGCAAAGGGAAGGGAAGAGATCCACACCTACTCCCCCTCTCCCCAAAAACAAACAAAAATAAAAGAAATATATATATTCAGAGCTCACAGCCAGAATTCTATTAGCAATACCTCCATACCTGTTAATAAAGAGAGGGTGAAACAATTAAAGTATAGTTTTTATGTCTGTGTGTGCGTGTGTGTGTGTGTGAGTGCTAGTTTGTGTGTGTGAGTGCTAGTGTGTGTGTGTGTGTGTGTGTGTGAGTGCTAGTGTGTGTGTGTGTGTGTGTGAGTGCTAGTTTGTGTGTGTGTGTGTGAGTGCTAGTGTGTGTGTGAGTGCTAGTGTGCATGTGTGTGTGTGTGTGTGTGTGAGTGATAGTGTGCGTGTGTGTGTGTGTGTGTGTTATGCTGCCATTGTAAGATTTCAGACCCTTGCAGGAGAACCGCGCACTCTGACCGAGCTCAGCATCCGCCACTACTTGCGTCACTCCGCGAGAATAAATGAACGGTGTCGTAACCCAGCGGTAACTCAGCTGTGACCCAGCCGTTACCCAGCCGTAAACCCAGCACGCCACCCCAACGACCCCAAAGTGGCGAGCGCCGAAATGAGGGAAAGTGACCAGCTCCCGGGGGGATGGGGGGGTGGGGGGGTGGGGGGTGGGTCAGTTAGTCACCCATCATCCCGTGCGGTACGGACAGGAGTTTGCGGCGCACGGCGCGGGACGCTAACCTAATCAGGTCAGCTCCCCGCCGGGCCCGCACGCTCATTAGGCAAATATTAGCACAGATCGCCATTACGAAAACCCGGGCGTCCCTGCCAGACCCGGGTCACTGCAAATCCCGTCCTCTGCAGCTCTCTCTCTCCCGCTCCGCACAATGGAGCCAATCTTGGCGGCTGCGGCATCATTTAGCGTGTTTGCCCAGGGATCACAGCGATGTAAACAAACAAGAAGGATCTGAGGATCTTCACGAAATGAATTTGTCCGACATGTTTAAACATGGCTTAGCAGTGCTTTTTTATTCTGGATTATATTTTAGAAAACTGTTAGAAATTTTATTCTTTTTTTATTATAAAAAAGTGTGACCGGTAGAAAAAAAAATACAGAAATAGGACACATAAGCCATATGAAGCATAGACTACATTTCATCCATGTTTGGTTATATTCAAAGTGATCACCCTGATATAAGATATGAATAATGTATAAGGTTAATCATTTGAATACGGTTCAACAAGGGTATGGAACCCCATTTGGGACAAAATTATGAATAATCTCTCTCTTTTTTTTTTTGCCTGAGGTAACGAGACTAGCCAGAGGCTTTAATGTTGTACTGAAGCGGATTGATAATAATAGGCAAAAGGTGCTATGAGGTGCATTTAAAGTCGGCAGGGCAACAGGTCACACGGGGAGGGGGAGGGGGGCGGATGGGGTGCATTCTGGAAATTACATTTCGAACACACAAAGCTTTATTTTATTATTGAGCCTACGTATGTGGCTATTTCTCATGTCACACTGCATCTCAGTATCTTGGAGGGGTAGAAGAATGTTCATGCAGTACCCTCAACGTTTTACTCATATTGCCAAATGTCTGACCACATCATTGTTTCTTTCACAAATAAATATTTTTGCTTGAATTGCATACTTACAGTCCTAATATTCAGTTTTGCCATTGCGATAGTGGATAATTCTTGTATTCTCTGCTAAGTGTGATAGCATTTTGTCAGTTTGATATATGGCGAAAAATATCTCATAACCAAAACCAAATGAAACCGCTCAATATGATGCATGATTGCATTACTACAAAATAAAGAGCGCTAACAAAGTTTTCAAATAAGGCTTATGCCAGTGACAAACCCCTGCAACCTTGCCTGTTCTGAGACTTTAACCTGAACATAAATAACTGGAATTAAGGCAGGCTTCACGCTACCTTTCAGGCATCATTGCAGAAAACAAGACAGTCCTGCCAAAAACACTTTTTTTGTGTGTGTGTGTGTGTTAACTGAACTGCATACCAATGACATCCTGAGAAAAAAAAGAAGAAGAAGAAGAAGAAGGGTAAAAACAGCTGTAGCTCGGTACATTGTTATAGCTAGGCATGGTAATCAGAAAATAAGTTTCCATCACAATCTTTTGACAAAATCAGAACAGGGCATTCCAAAAAAAATGTGCATGAAGGTCCCCTATCTACCCAGAGAGCACCCAGAACATGCTTTTCCATCAGAATTTTTCATTTAGAACTGAAGATCAGGAGTCTGATAAGCCTTGTATAAAAAAAGGAGAATGTAATAACTAGTGAAATAGATTTTTTTTTTAAGAAAACTTTTTTAACCATTTGCAGAGTTGATTTTTTTTTTCTAAATTTTAAGTCAGTGTTCTAGAACTCCATTGCTTTCGATTTCAGAAGTGACTGTTGCATCATCATTAGAATGTTCAGCTAACGACCTTCTAATCATATATTTGAGATCTCATTTTTTACTATTTACCAGTCTGTAATAGAACTACAGGATGTGAACTCCAGGAACTGACGAAGCTTGCTGTCCTGGAGTGCATCTCTTTTATATTTTGCAACAACTGAAAGCCTCCTGTATCAAACAAATAATTCAAAGCAGGAGCATTTTTGGCCGATCGGGAAAGAGAAAAAAAAACATTAAGTAAAATGTTTGAAACGCTCTCAAAAAGGACTGTTGCCAAATGGAGAATGTTTAATTCTCAGTTGCTTTCATATTTGTAACACATCTGTGAAGATAGACCTCACACAGAGAGAAGAATATTTTCATTTTATTTCACAGAATGGGAGGTGGGCATAAGATATGGATGGAACAACAGTCTCACACTCTTTGGCTGAAGTGATGATGCTAGAGCTGCTTAAAATACAGCAACATAAATATTAGCATAAATTGTACATTTATACGCACACACACACACACACACACACACACACACACGCATGCACACGCATGCAGGCGTA
Organism: Anguilla anguilla; assembly: GCF_013347855.1. NCBI lineage: Eukaryota > Metazoa > Chordata > Actinopteri > Anguilliformes > Anguillidae > Anguilla > Anguilla anguilla. Next base: position 62,019,042 of record NC_049204.1, read on the forward strand.
CACACACACATGCTCACACACACACGCTCACACACACACACACACACATGCTCACACACACACACGCACGCACTCACACACAGGCACGCAGGCACACACACACAAACACGCACGCATACACACACACACAAATGCTCACACACACACACACACACACACACACACACACACATGCTCACACACACACACACACACACACACATGCTCACACACACACACACACACACACACATGCTCACACACACACACACACGCACTCACACACACGCACGTAGGCACACACACACAAACACGCACGCATACACACACACACAAATGCTCACATACACACACACACACTCACACACACACACACACACACACACACACCTGTGAATAAAGCTTCTCTACGCTGAAGGGAAGTGGTCTCAGGCTGTGCCTCTGATCAGATGAAGAGCACTTGAGTGACTCCTCGCGTTTCATCAGTCGGGGCAGCCAGCGGGCTGCACTCCAGCGACAGCCTCGGCCCCTGCGCTCTGCCTGTCAGTTCCGCCGCGACCATCCACATCCGCCGCGCGCTGTGCACGCTCTCTGCGGTGAGAGAGACGGCGCCCGGTCGCAACGGACCTCGGCAAAAATGCACCCAACAGTGTGTCGGTAAAGGAGGGCGATGAGCACACACTAGCAATGCCCTGCCCAAAATGCTTAGACCAGGAAATACTGGAATCTGTCCCTTCCTTGTGAGTAATACTGCTGGTTTTCTCTTCTGCCTGGCAGTCCGTAGTTCGGTAATGTCGCTGGTTCAGCGGAGGTTACACGCATCTGGTGAGTCAGGTTTGAATCAGGCCCTGATTGGAGGGGAGGAGCGGGCACCAGCAGTGCCCCTGGCTCCGAGGGCCAGATTTGCGCGTCCCTGGCTCAGACCTAACGAGCATCCGTGCAGCGTTCAGCGTGTGGCGCCGCTGCGTCCAGGTGTGTTTTCTCCCAGGCCAGGCAGGTGCACGGCAGCATTCTGCTCTTCTGTGAGGTCATGTGACCAGACCCAGCCATTCCCTGGCCTCACTGTGGATTTGAGCTTTACACAGTTCGTACCCCTAACACCTTCAATAGACATCATGTGTCTCAGTGCAGTGGTAAGGGTGTACCCCATCTCTGCACATACACACACACACACACTCACACACAAATGCACGCACACACACACACACACACACTCTATCACACACACATACATACTCTCTCTCACACACACGTATACACAGACACACACATACACTCTATCACACACACACACATGCATACTCTCACACACACACACGTATACACAGACACACACACACACACACACACACATACATACATACTCACGCACACACGTACACACACACACACTCTCTCTCTCTCTCATACACACACACAAGGTGTTGTTTGAAAGGAAAAGCATTGTGAGGACCAGACTGAATGCTAACTAATGACCGCGTTAGCAGCGCTTTACCTTTGAGAAGCTCAGCCACGGCCACCCATCCTCCCCTCCTCTAATGAAGGACTCTCTTATCATCGCGGCTCGCCCGACTCCCTCAGACAGGCCGATTTAGCGTCTCCCTGCCCCCGTGAAATCCATCAGCACACAATCAAAGCCCATCTCGATAAACAAAACGAAAAAAAAAAGCATAAATAATTAAAGAAGAAGAAAAAAAAAAAAACGCAAATAGAAATAATGATCAAAATGCACCGGATTGGAGCGGAGCTGTAATTAAAATGGCCACATGTTGCTCTGGGTTTGCTAGGGGATAATCACTGCTGAGTGCAACCACACATCAATCCCCCCCCCCCCACCACCACCTCAGTGCTGCGTGCGCCTCTAAAAGCGGTCCCCTCCCCGTCCTGGACACTTGGATGCATGCAGTCTCCAAAATCCATAACGTACAATAAATAAATAAAGAAAAATTAACTCCAGTGCTACTCACAATAAATCAACCACAACAGCATTTATATTAGTCTAGCATGGGGCGATGTGTGCTCTAATATCATACTGAGGGTTCGCGGTGTACTTTTGACGGAATGGGTTGGACGTGGCTGTTGGTCACCGCTTTCTGTAGTAAACATAATTTCTTTTTTTTTTTGCATTTTTTTTTTTTTAATTCTGCCATGCCGTGTTCATCTTGGTGTCCCACCTAATTTCCGATCGCCGTTCACAAAGGGCCTTCAGGCTCGCTGCTGGTCAGCCGGCGTTAATGACGCGCGGCACGGGGGCCGCGTTCTCCCTTTTCCATCTCGGGAGCGGATTAGGGGGCGGCACGGAGTGTCCTTTCCGCCCTCAGCCACGCCGGACATCGCTGCGCGTTATCCCGCCCCTCCTGAGCTGTTGGGAAATGGAAATTCGGTAGATGGGCGGGAGGAAGGAAGGGGGGGGGGTGGGGGTGTCTGGAGGAGGTGACCCGACCGGTGAAGCGTTGTGTGAATATATATGGCCGACGCTGGGCTGAGGTGGGGAGCTGTGGGTGTGGAAGGGGAGGACAGGGCTGGATGGGTCTGCGTATGCAGTGAGATGGCGGACACCGCCAGTCATTGAGGCGGGGGGCGGGGGGAGGTGGGGGGGGGGGGGTTATGGGATGTGGTGGGAGAGATTGTGAAGTAACTGGAGAGAGGGAAGAGGGGGCGTGGATGGGAGGGACCTGGATGATCTGGGGCCCTCATTGTGATGTCATATATTTAGAAAAAATGAAAGATCGTTTCTTTTGTGCTTGCTTAAACCCCTAGTGCATTCTTCCCATTATAATTCTATGACAATCTTTTTTTTTTTTTTGGGTGGGGGTATAATTTCAGAAACAGAAACACAAAAAGCCTGCTATTCTTATAGGTCTCTATAATTCTATGACTTTGTTTCTTTATCTCTTCTTCTCTCTCTTTCTCTCTCTTCTCCCTCTCTCTCAGAGTGTTTGTGGTGAATTGTCTCCCTGACCTATATAACACCAATTTGGGTCCATTTTCTTTGCGACTGAGGCAGAAGAACAAATGGCAGAGGTGTACACCCGGTGACCCCCCCCCCCCCCCCCCCCCCCCTCCCTGCCCCCATTCCCACCCCCACACCTACATACCATCACCAGCCAGTACAGCATAGATTGCTAATGGTACACTCTGCGGATTCAGAGTCAGTCAGTGCATGTGCTCTTTCTTAAACCTGCTGTTACTCCTCCCCCCGCAACCTATAGATCACAGCATGGAGGACACACTATATTCTGTCATTCTGCTTAGGGGGGAAAAAGAGAAAAAGAAAACAGACAAATTAAGGAATTTGAAGTGATTTGTTTGCAGTGATAGTCAAATTCTCATTTGGGTGTTTAGGAAGGCAATGAAATAAAATCATTAATATGTTAATTTAATGATGTGTTGCATTTAAATTTAACCATTCTGCAGGCACATTCATCCACATTGACTTGCGCATATTGCATATAGCAAAGCTAAAAAGAACAAGGAGAGGCCTAGAAATTTAATTAAGCCACATAAAAACCTCAGTCAATTACAATGAAATTGTTTGCCTTCTTTCTTTTAATATTTCAGCGCTCATTAGCATTTGTTCTAAGTTAGCTCATTAGCCTATCAGCAAACAAACTTCATTTATTTTGACGAGCGGCCTACATGTTTATACAATGGTAAATGTCATCTGTTCTCAGCTGGGATTGCTTGAGACCTCATAACTATCCAGTAAATTGTAGACCGTTGGCAGACCTTCCAACATCGTCACAGTTGGGGATTTTTAATTTTTTTTTCCAAGGTTAGTCTCCACCCACCGGTCTAGCCAATGGGGGGGCAGATTTGGACGGTGGCACTACAGAAAGGAGACCTCCATGTTCGCAGAGGCCCTGCTCTCTGGTCAGGCACTGAGATGGCGAGCGACTCCGGGCGTAGGGATGCGATATCGAGGCTGAAAGCACCCCCTAGAGAAAGAGCGTTTCACGGACGGGTTCGGCCTCCCCCCCCTGGTCACAGCCACCTCTGGTCGAGTTATTTTCAGCCTCCTAAATTGAATCAAATGATAACAATTTTCTCTCTCTTACCCCCCCTCCTCTGAAGAGGACTTTGTCTCTTACCAGCAGGCTGTCATTTGAGCGAATGGCCCGAGTTTCCCGATGGCAGCCGGACGGTTCAAATCCGCCATTTGACCATTTGTGCGCGTCCACTCAATGGCTGAGAGCTCAGCGCTCCACAACACGGTTGCCCACAATCCACCCTACCCACCTTCTTCTAAATTGATCCTGCGAAGCCACAGAGAGCGTCTGCTAGCCATTCTGGCGACTCAGGATTTGCAATTGACCAATCAAAGCTGGTGACGTTACAGTATATTATGTTACATTACAGTCATTTGATAGATTCTGGTATCCAGGGCAATTTACTGTAGCGGAAAACACGAGAGTTACTCTCAGAAACAGAAAGCAAACGCCATATCACCAAAAAGGCACCAAGGCCCATTTATAATCAATACGTGTAATGTTACCTTCACAAACAACTATTTGTATTGTGACAAGAATACAAACACAAATAGTTGTTTGTGAAGGTAATATTATACCACGATTAGACAGAGAACCTACACAGCTATGACATCATCCAAAATGATCTTGAGCCCAGGCTGGTTGATTATTTTAAGGTGAAAACAAAAGCCGGTACACCGAGTAGCTCTTCAGGATCAGCGAATTCGGCAGCCCCGGTTTTTACAAAATTGGAGAGGAACTGGGGATGTTTCTGGAGTGCCACAAGCCTTCAGCGAGCCAGTGTAACCGATTCTGCAATCTTCTCATTTAATTCAATTAGAGAGTTATTATGAAAGTCGTGTTCATCTGTCAGACACCACTGCACACTGCACCTACTGCACACACAACAGTCTGCTAGACTGGCTTTCCCGGAGGTTTGCATAGCTGGATGCCGTGCACCTAATGTGCCGTGCAAAATACATTTGGACATTTGGTTGTATCCCACATGCAACAGTAGGAAATATTTCACAACCAAAGACTAATGTGTTGGTCAATAAGATGATTTTCAATATGCAAAATAAATAAATAAATACATACATAAATAAGACCTTACCAAGCACATTCATTTCACTGGGGCTAGAAAAAGCTTCACTAACGCAACATACACACCGGCTTCTTTTTATAGCCAGTATGAAGATACACATTAATCCCATCGCAACAAGTTAAAGTGAGAAAATAATAATAAAATTAATAAAAATGAAAGTATATATATATATGATTTCATTTCGACAGTGCCTTTGTGTTCCCCTTCAAGTCTAAATTTTTTTTTTTCCGATTGTCAAAGGAGAGACACTTGAGAGTAGGTACTTCATAAATTTGTAGTGACAGGGTGTGGTTTTATTAATTACCGCCATAAAGGCATTCTGTTAGGGAACAGCTTGCTCTTTTATTGATTCTAAATCCAGGCGACAAGCACCAAGCAGTAGCAGCAGTGAAGTTTACGCATACATATATACAGAAAAAAATTAATAAAATAAAATAAATCAGTAAAAAAATGAGATAAATTTGGTTCCAACAATGTTCAGGATGTGCAGGGTGCAAAACCATCGCTGGCTCTCCTGTAGCGCTGTCTGACGTGCACTCTCCTCCGCTGTAATGTGTGGCAGGCAGTGAATCAGGGAGCCAAGAAGAAAATCGAAAACCGAAGAGAGAAAAAAGAGAGATTATGTGCAGCACGTCGGCTGCATATGAGATCGCAGGTGACATTTAATGAAACAGGAAACACACATACACTCATCTGAAGGCTCTTATGCACTCTGAGAACAGATTGGTCTGAGTGAGTGAGTGAGTGCCTCACGTGTGATTTTCCATATTAGTGAGCTCTGTTGCAGCTTTGAAAAAAATGAAATGCATTACAATGAAAGAAGAATGAACTGGATCCAATGAATAATAGCCAAATGATGAAAAGGAGTTGATTGTTGTAATCTGTTGTAAAGGGTAATTGAACAGTCAAATAAGATGATTACACTCAATTGTCCTCATCAGGTTTCTTGTCTGTGAAATGGATGCTGATTCTTGAGGTGACAGTGTTAAGTAACAGGCATTGTCAGTCCCCAGGGCCAAGTTTGAGGTGGGGTTTGTGTGTGTGTGAATGTATGTGCGTGCGGATGTGTGTGTGTGTGTGTGTGTGTGTGCATGTTTGTTTGTGTGTGTGTGTGTGTGTGTGTGAACCCTTCTGTGTCACTTGATATAGGAGTCAGAAATAGCCTTTCCCCCAAAATCCCGAGCGATGTGTGTCCAGTCAGTGATGCAGACGAATCAAAAACCAGCTTCCTTGAAATAAATCCTCTACATTCTTCAAAACCATTCTTTCTGAGATAACAAGATACACACACAAAATTCATTAAAAAACAAAAACAGCTACGGTGCTATAGTTATGTATATTTATATACCTGTAATGGCAATGTAGTGTTTTATTAGTTACAAGGTATTTGTATCCTGATGGGAAAGCATTCCACATGATCCTATCCATTAGCCCATCACTAGTTTTTTTTCTTTTTTTTTTTGTGAACAGTTCTTCATTTTACGTTTTCTATAGAATCCATTCTTTTTAAAGCACGGGAAAAAGAAGACACATTTATTTTTAACTGAAAGTAAAATAATCCATTCTATTATTTATGACTTTCAAATGTGGCCAGAAAGGTTTAAGATGCTTTTAGAGAAAGGAAAAAAGAAGTGTTTTCACCTTGTTTTTATATGGAAGCCTGACAGTGAAATATAGTGAGTTTATAAAATGGGATAAGTAAAGATAAAATCAATGTGTGTGAGTGTGTGTGTGCATACGCGTGCCTGTGTGTGTATGTGAGTGTGTGTGTGCGTCTATGTGTGCATGGATGCGTGTATGTGTGTGTGGGTGTGTGTGTTTGAGCGTGTGTGTGTGTGTTTACTTATTTATCCATTCCATGCACTTACTCTTATAGGGCACTAGAGTTTACACTAAGTGCACAATGTTACATGGTGTGTATATTTATTTATTTATCTTATCATTTATTTGTGCTTTCATTTTTGGTTCACCGCAGCAAGTCGCTTGTTAGGGGACCACATGGTGGAGAAAAACATAGATATCGCAAAATTAATGACCATTGTTTTGGATGGCAGTGAATTATGTTTTGAATTGCAGTGACATGTCAAGATAGGAATTGCTGGCAGTTTGTGGAAAGGTTATTATGTTGATACATTTTTTCAGATCAATCATTTCTCTGAAACAGCTTAGTTGAGAAATTACCCCGGAGATTACAGCCACAATAACAGTTGTCATTATGATAGTTTGTCAAAGGAAATTGAGCAAATGACATTTATGCGTATTGTATTACTATCATTTCGCCACATTTTATTTTCATTCCCTGAATGGATGAAATTATTTGTTGTTTCTGAGAAAAGTCAAAAATAAGTGTTCCCACTTCACATTAAATGGCCAATGCTTGTATTGTAAAAGCATTATAATTGCATATGCATGCACGGCATAACTGAAAATGAAATAAAAGGATATCGTGGCTGGCATTTTGATGTGAAAAAGTTTTCTCAGCATACTTTCCAATCAAATAATTTGCAATCAAATTGATTTTTTGTGAAGGGAAAACAAACAAACAAAAAATATATTAATGATTTGACTTTCCTTCAGATATCTGCAGCTCAAAAGCTGGTGAGTTCTAAGCTTCAAAGTCAGCTGCTGTGGCATCAGGGCAGGAGAAGTGGTTTTCTCGTTCCAAATTCCCCCGAGTCCACCCCCTCGCCCTTTACCCTCTCCCCAAACCGAACCCCCCACCCACTCACCCCCTGAGACTAATAAACTGAAACATTCTTTAAGGGGGAGGCGGGGTGGTGGATTGTGTCTGACCCCCTCTCTCGGTGATAACAGTCCTCTGGAGAGACGGGATTACGGACCAAAGTCCTGCAGGAGATCTACCGGCAGAGCTGACTGCCATCTGACACTCAGTGAAACCCTGTGCCGTGCTAAGAGATGTCCCTGATACTTACAGGAGGAGATCACACACACACAGACAGAGAGACACACACACACACACACACACACAGGCATATCCAAACACACACCACACACCCACGCACACACACACACACAGGCATATCCATACACACACCACGCACCCAGGCACACACACACACACACACACAGGCAGAGAGACACACACAACACACACACACAGGCATGTCCATACACACACCACGCACCCACGTACACACACACACACAGGCAGACAGACACACACACATACACACACACACACAGGCATATCCATACACACACCACGCACCCACGCACCCACGCACACACACACACACAGGCAGACAGACACACACACAGACACAAGCACAGCTGTTGTTCGTTTATTTTTTCAAGGGCAGTGTTTAGTTCAGATCAATGAAATTATTCAAGGGTATGAATCCTCATGTATATTGAAACATTTTGGGGTGTGAGCAGAAAATGTAATTTATCACACCATTCGTTTTGAATACTAACCACACATGCTTCACCAAAAAAAAAAAAAAAAAAACACCTAAAAAATCTTCTTTTTAAAAAAAAAGGATTCCTCTGGAGGAAAGGCATTTGATGTTATCCGAGGGATAAGTGGTACAGATTATTTAAATAAGCGTGTCAACCAGCACAGTTTTTCATCAACACGGTAGCAAGAGTCTCATTTAAAACATAAATAGACACATTATTTTTCATATAAGAAGAGAATGAAGGCCTGTCTGGAGATGACTGGGGTCATTGCCGTTACCTTTTACTCTATTAGTTCCATTCAGTTTTGTTTAAAGGCATGTGGCTTTTTTCATACCTGGACATTTCTTAATACCCTCTATTTTCCCGTGCTGAGAAATCCCATTACCATTGTCATTACTCACGGTGAAAGAGTTCTTCACAGCGGCAAAATTGAATTTACTCTCCGTTCGGGGTGAACTACTACTGGGAAAATAGAGAGAGAGAAAGAGAGAGAGGGATAGAGAGAGAGAGAGAGGGAGAGACAGAGAGAGAGAGAGTGTCCTCTTTCCTCTTTTACAAGAGGGTCTCTACCTTTCCCTGGAGAGCGCAGTTCTTTCCCAGGAAGTGATAATTAAACAGCAGCTTCCAGCCTCTCTGAATTCCTCATTATGGATTTGGCCTTCCCCACAGCTCCACTCTCTTCTGCCACCTAATCAATATTTGACTCCTGTCCAAGTAAACATATACGCACTCGTTTAGATTTGTGCTTCTGATGTAACTTCTGTGAAAAGCAGGATAGTCTATGATGCAAGATTGGTTTGATACAAGGATGGTTCCGCAGGTTCAGTAACTGTCTATTCATTTATTCCGTCCATCCATTATCTATACCCGTTTATCCTGGGCAGGGTCGCGGGGAGTGCTGGAGCCTATCCCAGCGTGCATTGGGCGAGAGGCAGGAGTACATCCTGGAAAGGCGGCCAATTTATCGCAAGGCACACACACCATTCACTCACCATTCACTCACACACTCATACCTATGGGCAATTTAGATTCTCCTGTTAGGCTAACCTGCATGTCTTTGGACTGTGGGAGGAAACCAAATTACCTGGAGGAAACCCACGTGGACACGGGGAGAACATGCAAACTCCACACAGAAAGGCCCAGGCCGGATTCGAACCCAGGACCTTCTTGCTGTGATGCGGCGGTGCTACCCACTGCAGCACTGTGTTTATTTATCGTTATATAATACCTCAAATCTAAACAAGAGCCGTATTTTACTGGGGAACTTGACTCCTAAGAAATCAGTCCCATTGCCAGTTTGATTGTTGCAATTCTGTGATTGCCTGGTTTTTTGACCGAGAGGCCACTTGCTAAATGCGATTCTGTGTGATTCCGAGCTGTTAGTCTGATGCTGTGCACTTTGTACACCTTCCCTGTGGGGTGCAGTCGATTTGAAGCCTAAGCTCTTCCAACCCATCAATCACTAAGTCGTGTGAGCCAATCAATACAACCGATTCCTGTCAAATCCCGCCTCCAGCTTCAACACCAGTTAGCTACCTATTCCTACTTATTAAGCCATTAAAACAGATTCATGCTCTAAAGGATACACCTCCAGACCTTGTGAAATTGACTTTTAAACAGTTGGTTTTGCATGTCGTTGCACCAAATAACAATGGGAAAATGTGGGGGAAGTGTAATGCTGGGAGAAATATGATTTGTTGTTTCAAGTTGATTTTAAGCCATTTCAACGTATAAAGACTGCTGCTCATTTAAACCTGCAAAACTAGGCATTAGATAGGACAGCCAGACATTGCATGGAATAAAGCACCCTATGACACAGACTCGTTTCTAGACCAGCCGGGCCTGGGTGACACTTGCACACGGTACTTAATTTCCTGGTGACGGGACAGCCCCTTAAGCACAGTATTAATTATGGATAGCTGGGGCCATTGCCTGCAAATCGTAATGGGAATGAAGTGAGCTCTGCTCGTGCACTTTGGGCTTCATCGTGAAACATCAATGTAAAAAAAAAAATTCTATGAGGGGAGGGAAGCAATTTGATATGAAATTAAAGTCTAGCTAACGAGTGGTTGCACCAAGAGTGGGGAGATTTCACAACGACACCTATTATGAGCGATCGAAATGAATGCAGATGGCAGACCCTGCCTTCCATACTGAACTGAATTTATTCATAAATGGGTAAAATAAATAAATAAATAAATAAATACATTTAAAAAATAATTATTCTGCCTTTTCTTTAAGCAAATGTAATATAATGAGTTGAGTCTTGATGACCTTCAACTATGATATGTGAAAAAAATGAGATGTTACATAATATTATATTTCAAAGCTATGCTAATTGCATCATTTAATTTAACCCCCTAAGAGAATTAGTTAAATTGAAAGTATTACACCAGCACTTAAGGGGTTTGACTGCACAAATGGAGAATAATTGTAAATTGTAAAAAATGAAATTACCCCAGTCTTGGTGTAACCACTCCTAGTTAGACTTTCATGATTTCATATCAAAAGAAGCATAGAAATAACTTTTAAAAGTATGACAATGATACATTTTAGCACAAAATATATCATGAAAAAAATATTAGGAGGTTAGGGTTAGGAGTACAGCTAGTGTTAGGGTTAGGGTTAGGGTTACAGCTAGGGTTAAGGTTGGCGTTACAGCTAGGGTTAGGGTTAGGAGTACAGCTAGGATTAGGGTTAGAGTTAAAGCAAGGGTTAGGGTTAGGCTTACAGCTAGCATTAGGGTTAGGGTTACACCTAGGGTTAGGTTCACAGCTAGGGTTAGGGTTGGGGTTACAGCTAGGGTTATGGTTTGGGTTACACCTAGGGTTAGGGTTAGGGTCACAGCTAGGGTTAGGGTTATAGCTAGGGTTAGGGTTACAGCTAGCATTAGGGTTAGGGTTATAGCTATTGTTAGGTTATGATTACAGCTAGGGTTAGGGTTAGTGTTACAGCTAGGGTTAGGGTTAGGGTTACAGCTAGGGTTAGGGTTACGTGAGATAATAGTAGTGTGATTGCCAAAGGCAATAGTAATGTGATTTCCAAAGTCAACCACACTATTAAGTTAAATTTATTTTTTGCTCTGGATGCAAGTGGCTCATTAAGTTCACTGAATATTTTCTGAGACATAGTTGCTAATGCCAAGGATACAGTCTGATCAAACACTTCGTGTTCAACCGTTATTGACTTTAAGTGTTTCCTGCAGTAACAGTGTATGTTGACATTGTTTCACTTTTTTTGAATAGATTGTGTTTTCAAACTCTCAATAACATTGCCTGTGTTACAGTGCTGTGCATTTATGACTCTGTCTCAATGGGATGATCCAGTGTTAGAAGGTTTCTGACCCTGAGAAAGAGAGAGACTAAATTTGTGTTATGAGTCACTGGTCCTATTTACCAGATCTGACTCACCCCATATTTATTAAAAAAAACAAAAGAGCCAGTAAGCCAAAATGAGACCCAAATTAGTCTGTCAAATTTTAAAAGTCCAAACAACGGGATAACAACGGCGTAACTCAATCTGATTTAGTCTGTGGCATTTAAAAATGCCCAAACTGAAAATGAGTCTTATTCCATCCATTGTTTTAGAAAACAATGAAATAAAAAAAGTTTAGCCATAAATTATTCAGACGTTGCCTAGAAACGAATGTAAGAAATTGCCGTAACCCCAGTCCAATGCTCGAAAGAGAGCGGTGCTTCCCACCACATAAATTTGGATAGGCGTGGATCACATGACCCCCTTCAGCCAACCCCTTCGATCTGCTGATGGCACATGCCGACGGGAATGTGCACACAGTCCATTAATGGCCAGGGAGAATAACAGTTTACCTTCCTGTACACTTTCAATGAGCCCCTCTGATCTCCGGCCACTCTAGAAATAGTGGAGTGGATGCAACGCAGGATAATAATAAGGTTGTGGAGAGCGCTCTGTCAAAGGTTGAGTGTGTGGAGTTCAACATCTTTGTCCGCAGAGAATTTTTGCTCACAGGGAGACCAGTTGGGGGGTAAAAAAAACACAGATCAAAAGAGATGTGCTGGAAGTCACAATGGCTTGGATAGTAAGGCATTCCACTTCCATTCCATTTACTATGCCTCACACATATCTGAATTACATTTTTCACTCCCCTAACCTTCATTCTACCACAGAGATTCCTATTTGATTTCACAACGCAAGGTCGTCACATGACAGCCCTTTCAGTTGAATCTGCTACAGAGAAAGAGAATGTACTCTGCCTTGTTGCAAATAAAATCAATCATTTTTTTTTTCTTTTATAGTCTCATTAGAAATGAACTGAGGGATGTACATACTGTGCTTCTTTTTTTTGCATATCACTGCTCTCAGTTTAACAAGTTTCTACTTGCTAGATGTAAGTACACATATTCTAAAAGAAGAAGAAGAGGAAGAAAAAGAACAAGGAAAATAATAATAATTATAATAAACCAACCATTTTGAGAAATGTATTTTTGGAAAGCCACTTTTGATCTTGGCAGCGATTGATCCGGGAAAAAAATACAGCTCAGATATTTCGCTCACAAACACCTTTTTTTTTTTTTAAATGAAAGAAAGAAAATGAAAGAATTGAAAAAACATCCCTTGTGTGAGACGTCACGATGTTCAAATGCAGCCAGTGGGGCCGATAAATGCTGAGCTGGGGCGTCGTCCTTCGGATTACGTCTGTTACACAAAGACTGGCAGCGTGCCCTCCTCTCCATCCCTTCCCCGTGAGCGGCCATTATCGCCATGTCACAGGCCTGGGGATTAGACAACTGCCGCTGACCTTGCGTGTTCTACAGCACATTATACATGGATGCACGGATAGGGCTGTCCTCTGCAAGCCCTGTTAAAAAATTGGCGCCTGCCAATCCAAATCCTAGGTCACAACCACACAAAGCATACATTCCAAAAGTCATTATTAACCATACCGTATGCAAGACCTTGGTGCATCACGCTGATGCAAATGCAGTGATTTGTTAATAGTGATATGCTATGTAAGATTTATCAAAAACCGCAATATCACTCAGTGATTTAGTTTAGTCCTCCAGGAATAATTCCTGGACATGAAATTATTTATGAAGGTATATCCATTCCTGCTTTGTAATGTTACTCTGTCCTGCTTACGCATTATTAATAAAGGTGTTACAATGTGGTAATAAAGATATTCTAAGCCCATAAAAATGAATTTAGGACTGTTATAAACTGTTCTTGTGAAGTGCCGCAAAAAAATAAAATTAAATAACGTGTTCTCTCCCTGGGGGGTGGTTTCTGTCCATGGTGAAACACATTAACTGCATTAGAGAGCTTCACATCTGGATGTACTGCACTGTGGAAACTTCTAGATCAGTTCTATTCACTTCCTGTAGCAATGACCAGTGCAGAGTGAAAACTAGCACGTGATCCATCAGCAGCCCTTCACGAGTTACCCAGATCTCCATAGTATAGCCTACTTAATTCGGATGCAGACTTTGAAATTTGAATCTTATTCTCAATGAAACCGGCCTCGAACCTTCACCCTGAAACCCTCGCAATGAGACATGTTCCTCCTGTTCTGGGTACCCCCGACATTAATGCTTCAGGTAATTTAAGGTCAGCACTGCTTCCGGGACAATTCCAACTTTTAAGACTCCAACAGTTTCAAGGCATTAGTCAGTTGGGGTCAATTATATTTCACTCCAGGACATGAATTGTAATCTGGTTGAAAAACGGAGAAATCCATCCGGGCCATTTTGTCCCTAATTCATGAATTTGACTATTGTGGAGACTAATACCTTCCTTCAGGGCGTCTCACTCCTAACCTCAGTTTTGGGAGTGCTTTTTCATTATCCTATAAATTCAGCCTGTCAGCGCCATCACCAGTCCTCATCTTTCAATCAAATAATTATTTATGAAGCTCTGGCAATGTGCTGTCAAACGCTCAAACGGAAAGTCCCGGAGAGTGTGAGTAAAACTGATTTACTATGCAGGACAGAAGTTAAAATTAATAAATAGAAGCAGCAAACTAACTTTCTATTTCATTTATTTATTTATTTATTATTTTTAATTAATTTTCATTTCATTCATTTCAAAGAAGGCTCTGAAATCATACTGATTTCTCCCACGAAAAATGTGTGCTTGTGAATTGTGTGTTTGAGCTCAATAAGCTTTAACTGGTTTCAGCTTTTGCATCTCAAAGCACGAGTCATTTTCCTCTGGGATTCTGGCTCAAATCTACTTACTGAAAATAACAGAGATAACACCGTTTTCAGCATTCTTTGCAAAAAAAAAGAAAAAGGTCTAGGTTCAGCACTCACCCTTTTGCTTGGGGGCAAATAGGTCTATTGCCCACTGTTATGCTTCCCCATTATAAAAGCCCCAGCTGAAATGAAGTGAACGCATCGTTTTTCTGGAAATAACGGTCAGCTGTACGCTCTTGAGTCCCCTGGTCTATAAAATCTGACGCATCTGTGAGCAATCTTTCCTCTTACCCTTATCTCCAAATAGCAGCCCGATGGCATCTTCGGATCAATAAACTCAGCTTTATGATCTATAAATGGTGCATAGGTTCTCCCACCGTGTCAACGGACCTCGCAGATTAAATGTAAATGGAAATTGACTGTAGCAGTTATACGTTCTGGAAGGACAACATTTTCTTTTTTTAAAATTTTATTTACGTACTTACATTCAGTGAATATGAGCATTGCTGGATAGAATTGCTGGGCTCATTCACACAATGCTCTAACAATGCTTTAATAGATACCAGACCACGGGGCCCATCCACACACTGGAACAGGACCTTAACAGATACCAGACCACGGGGCCCATCCACACACTGGAACAGAGCCTTAACAGATACCAAACCATGGGGCCCATCCACACACTGGAACAGAGCCTTAACAGATACCAAACCATGGGGCCCATCCACACACTGGAACAGTGCCTTAACAGATACCAGACCATGGGGCCCATCCACACACTGGAACAGTGCCTTAACAGATACCAGACCATGGGGCCCATCCACACACTGGAACAGTGCCTTAACAGATACCAGACCATGGGGCCCATCCACACACTGGAACAGTGCCTTAACAGATACCAGACTCTGGGGCTCATCCACGTATTGGAAGACCATCCACTGGCCAGCATTCTTAATACCCAAGTTGTCAGTAGAAATTAATGCGGCAGATGGCACTGTATGTAATAAAATAGATAATTTATAAAGTGTACACAGAGACTACAAATAACTTTATGCAGTAACTAAGCATGGCATTAAATACATTTTGATTCTGAATTAGCAAGAGAGCATAAAGCAAATATTTTCTCTATTTTGCAGCTAAAGACAGAACAGCAGGTGCCTATTTATTTTAAATGCCTTTGGCACATTCTATTGTGAATTCAGATTTTCTGCTTAATGTCAACCTTTTTGTTATTATTATTCATCTTTAGATCGTGGCAAATAACAAAGGATTCACTTCTCCTGTCACGGTCCCATAAAAGAAATTCAGTACCTTTGTAAAGGCTGTGACACATCTGTTCGGAAAAGTTATTTTCATGATTTCCGTTGGGCTGAACAGACCTGGCAACGTATCTGCAGAAAAGCAACGGACAGTGAATCAAACCACACAGGTGTTATGCTAGTAGAGAGCTAAAGAGTACTTCTATGTGGGCAGCATCCCAGTTACGACAAAACGTTCTCACAATGTTGCCGCAATGTAAGTGGCGATGTCGTAACGCTGAGAAAACATTCCAGTAACATTGCGAGAACATTTGGCGCTAGCTGGGGTTATGCAGTATTCACAGGTCTGGCAGCAAAGGTGCTTTATTATCGACTGCTAAAAATAGCAGTTGGTCTTCTGGCTGTTCCTGCAATGGGAGGGAGAGCCTGACACTATGGAGCAGCAACTCATGTATCTTCGGTTGAACTGAAGAGTGCTGTTAGCTGCTTCGGTATCTTTGCCACCCATCAAACAACCCTACCACCCCCCCCCCCCCCCCCCCTTACACACACACACACACACAAACCAGTCCAACTCCCTAAACATAGTGAGGATATTGTAGTACTGTGATTGCTATTGCTGAGGTCCAGGTTGTGCTGAGCATAACCTGATTGTAATTATGACCATTTGCAAGATCAAAAGCTATGAAATTGCCTCACCGTCTGGAATCAGTACTTCTGATTTACTGCGCTTGTGCTGAAAGAAAGGCAAAACAAAAACAATAAAAGAGGTCATGCCTTTGCTCTCTTACTTTTTTTTGTTAAACAGTTTTGCGAGTTTGGCTCGAAATCTGAGAAAGGAGAATGACTCATGCAGGCTACACCGTTTCGCTGCTGCAGAGTGAAAACAAAACGAAGACACAAAGCACTGGCGCTGCAGTAAAAGAGAGCGGCTCTACCGTCCGATGTGTCGTGATTACATCATTGTCTAAAAGGAACACGCCGATGTGAGCGAGGCGAGATAACAACGGGGCGGGCTCAAAGTTAAATCTGAGCGTGTTTGACAAGAAACAAACGCGGCTGTGTTATTTCATAACCCAAGGTTCCGTTCCCTCGCGTCGCCTCCTCGCCGCACGTACGGCTGAAGTAGGATGCGCATTTTCATACCCGCTCCAGGTGACGTCCGTCACCGGGAGGCCTGTAAATCCCACAATGCAACAGCGCAGCAGCCTCGCACTGTCTCTGTGTATCATTTTAACTGCACAGTGTCTGTTGCCTCCTGGAGGGGGAACGATTGTTTGCCATTGAAAGTGCCCTAGGATGTGGAGTTTTATCACACTCTGTTTTGACAGTATGTGGGAAAAAGTAAGTAAGTTAGTAAGCAAGTAAGCAAATATGCAAGTAAACAGGCAGACAGTAAAGTGAGTAGACAGATAGACACAGGCAGACAGGCAGACAGATAGACAGATAGAACGTAAAATCCCAATAATCTTGGATAAGGGAATGCACTAAGCAAATGATTGGTGCTGGCTGTGTAACTCTTTCACATGAACACAGATCAGAGGCTATGTGACAGTAAAGTACCCTTGCCCGTTACGTTTCTTCACCAGGTTGTAGCGATTTGAGTCGTTCGAACAGTGAGAAAAGCTTCAAAGCCTCCACACAAAACTCTCCTCACACAGCAATCTTCACATGTCAGAAGATTCAGATAGTTCTCCCTGGTTTGGGTTGACAGATTTGAAAGCAGGCTTAGTCAATATTGATGGTTTAAGATAAGCAAAGAAACGGACAGACATGCACACAGATTGACGCCCACCCACACTGAAACAGGCACATACTTGCACACATACACACACACACACAGTTTTGGTTTCAGCAAATGCAACTATTTTCAGTCTGAACTTTAAATGAACCCATACAATAATCTCTGTGTTCACTGATTCATTGATATTCCTCCCTCCTTCTGAAAATATCAATAATGAGACAGGGCAATGCCTTATGTTAAGTTTCTGTACATTGACATTCATTCATACATAAATAAAACATTATGATTTGCCTCTGCTATTAGCACTAATTGATTGTTTTGAAACACACATTTACCATTAATTAGGCGGTTTAACAGTGCCTGTCCTACAGTTGCCTTGATGATACCCAGCCAGTATGCAATATTTGTAATATCATTTAAAGCTATAATTTTTTAGGACTTCTTTTCCAATATCTGTTTTCCATATCGAAGCACAGTATGTAAGTTTGATGTTTTAGCTCCGTACTCCAACATATTGGATTTGATAAATATGAGGTTAAAGCCTGGATTGTCAGCTTTAGTTTTAGAGTATTTACATCTATGTCAGGTGAACCGTGCATGAGTGTGTATATAGAGAGAAAAACAATATACATTTCTTGATATATATACTGTTAAATGCAAATGTTCTGGGACACTTGTGTCAAATCGGTTGTTTTTCCTTAGTACCAATCAAATTTGCATTTTCAAATCTATCAATGACCACGAGGCAAAACTGAGGCAAAAATAAATTCACAATGCATTTATTTCATGCATTGGTTGCAAAATTAAAATACATTTTCATTTATTTATTTTTTGATAAATTTATGAACTACTGGCTGACCCAATGGAACTTTAAATGAAATAATTTCCCAAGAACTTTGCAATGACCTTGCTACTCCAGTGGGATTGGTTACAAAACGGAATACCAATATTTAAACAGTCAAACTGGGATGATCAGGCAATGCACTGCGCCATTGCTTTTGACTTCCTTTCCTTACACAACTTCAAAAAGTGCACTTTCCTTCACCCTGACAATCCATTGATCACACGTTTCCACAGGGAAGATGAAGGGGGTGTCAACCAGCAGCTTCTTCATAGACATGCTGTACTGTACATGCATAGACACAGGCACATGTTCACACATGTACACACACACACACACACAGGCACACACACAAACATGCACACACACACATGCACACACACACACACACACACACACACAAACACGAGCACACCCACACATACACACACACACACACGCACGCACACTTGCACACACAAACTCAAATGTAAGCATATGCTTTATATAACATTAAAATGATAGCGTTTCTGGTTAGTTATTTATTTAAATCGACATTCTCATCTGAGTGAGTATATGTTTTATATCAATGCTATTGATAATGAGGTTTGCATGTAATATCTTGGGCCACTTTCAAGAAGCATATTGATATTGATAAAAAATGAACATTCATGCAGTTATGCAATTTTTAATTTAACTATTATTGATATTCTTTTAGATCATATAAATTAACATATTAATCATAATATGTGGCCATGTCTCCATTCAAATATTTAATGATATCACAGCAATATCATTTCTAACCCACAAAAGAAAAAAGAGAAAATATCAGAGTCTGCCATCTGCATAGGGAACATCGTTTTGACAGCAACAATGGATGTTTCACTGCATTGGACCACAGGGCTAATTGCTGGAGACTCATTCTGGCAATAAAAGAATATTCCTTTGAGTCAAAGATCACTTTCAAACCAAATTTTTCCTCCACAATAATTAGCTACGAAACCTCACAAAGGCTTCTGAGGGGAATTTGAGAAGCCTTAACAACAGCAGGATCTTTGTTATGCTGTAGTCTTTGATCTGCTGTACAGGTCCGTGCCTTTGCTTCCGGGTACGCAGTCCGGACAGTGGAAACAATGCAGCTTTGCCCTTCGTCCACACACCTTTTAATATGACCACCTATTTTATTCTTCTTCTTCTTTTTATTTTGAATATGAGCGTGTTATTCCGTCAAAAACTGGAGGGCAGGCTAAAAATAAGAGGCCAGCGCGATGGTGGTTTAATAACAAATTTCTGGGAAGCTTGTTCAGAGCAGCGTGGTACATTACATGAGCAGAACCGCCTATAATCAATTTTCACGTCCAGCGGATCGATAGTTCATGCCAACGGAGGCTGTAAAATACGAGACATCCAAGGGCATGGATGTAATGAAGGAGGTCTGGGTTTTTTAAAATAAAAAAATAAAAATTTCTGCCTCGTGCTCGTTAGATAACGAGGTCTTTTGGGGGAGCCCCCTGGAGAGGCTTTGCCAGCGCCGGGTCAAGGCCCCGGTCTCTGGAACCAGCCGGACTTTCCGGGGTGCTTAATTGAGCGTGAAAATGTAGATATGCACACGCTTGTGTGCGCGCGCCTGTGTGTGTGTGTGTGTGTGTGTGTCCCTCATTTGCTCATTAAAGCCAAGCGGAAATAAATAAATAAATAAATAAACGCTCTTCCCTTTGCAGGGGACACCTGGGGACATCACCCACACCTTCCACCTAGATCCGGTCCTGTTTTTTTGCGTAGACACTTTTTCGATTTGTAAGCACCGTGGCGTCGGGGCTGAAGACGTCGCAGAGTTCGTCGATAGAGCCGGTAACAGGGAAAAAAAAGCGAAGGTTTTGCGATGAAAATTGTGCTGTTCTGTGTCCCAGGGTCAGGCTAACTGAACCCAGAGCATCGACCGGCAGGCTAATTGAACTGAAATAACCCAACCATGGCTAACATCTGAGACCGCGATGTTGTGATGACGACGATGATGGTGATTATTATTCATATTATTATAACCTCTGCTACTCAGACAAGTGTTTTAGTGTGGCTGTCTGTAAAAGTATTTCACTTTCTGTTACAGGGGTCGATATTTTTTGTTTGACGTTTTCCCAAGTAATCGTCATGCAAATTTGAGTTGTTGAAGTGATTTTGAACGCAAAATACTTTATTTCCAAGTGCACATTAGCTGAGCCTGTGATAATGCTCCATGATTACACGACAAAAGGCATTTAATTTCCTGTTGTCAGATATCTTGCGGTGTGAAATTTAACCCTTACACTCCATAAGTACAGGTGAAGAGGAAGCTGTGTCATTCAACTTCACACTGTTACACACTTAATAACACAAATAACACAGAAAGGTCAAAGCAGAATGGATCAATATTCTGTTTAGATTGATTTCTGAAACACTAAATACATTTTTAATATGGTTCCTCTTTAATATGCTATACGCTGTATATGTATGTTAACACATGGCACACACATACCCACACATACAGACACACACACATATGCAAACACACACACGCATTAATTTATCTGCTTTGATGCGTGTATACAGCCATGCTATGCAACATTGCTCATTGCTTGAAATGATCTAATTATGACCTTGATGCAGAAAGCTTTTCCAAATATGGTGCATCTGCTTCTGTCAGCAGTTGAAGGCTGGTCACCCTCACTTTGCCCTGACCTCTGTCACAAACTCTGTCCCTGTGTAATCTTCTGTTCGACTGTTGTACTGTCCTGAAGTTCTGGACGTCGCACCGACCAAAAATAAATAAATAAAAAAGTTTGCAATGTCAAGGCAAAGCTTTGTGAATTATGAAGTATGAGCATGTGTGCGAGACAGAGAGAGAGAGAGAGAGAGAGAGGCAGTGAGAGAGAATTTAAATCCCCTACATCACAAGGCAATTGCAGAGTCGCCATTCTATTTAGATGTTTTAAAGACAGCTGCCATTGAATCACAATGTGAAAATTCCATAGTTCCATAAGTGTGCTGAACAAGGTCCATTTAGGGACTTTCTTCTGCAGCCCTCTATTGTCACTTGACATTTCTGGAATGTGGTAAATATTTATCACTTGGCATACACATGCCACAAAGGAACTAATGAACATTGGCCTCATTGGTTTCTGTTACAGACAGTTAGCTTAAATTAATTTTTAACTCCACCTAAAACAAAGCCTTGCACATTGTTTCTTAAAACAACGGATCACAATCAATCACAATGCCATCGCAGAAATGGAAACCATAATCATCTTTTAATCAAATGATGGCACATTGGTCTCTCCTTGCTAGTCCCGCAGTTTCAGTCTTGCAACATTCCAATTCTGAAATTTCATTGGATTTCCACTGGTTTAGCTAATCAACAGAAATAACCAGCTATCTTTACCGACAGTGACCAAAAAAAGTAACTGCCAAATTCATTGATTTATTTATTTGTTTATATTTAATATCCTGTTTGACAGGCTTCTCTCGGGCCAGGATGAACAGTGCAGTTAGCTGATCCTGTGGATGCTTGCCTGTTTAGCTTTGAATTCCCAATAAATGAGTCACATTCCCAGACCACGCATCGCTTGTCCCACTGTTGCTCGTTGTCGCTGATGTCATTCCCTCAGAGTTCTATTATGACATCCCCTTAGACCAGGGCTGGCCAAGTCCGGTCCTGGAGGGCCGGTGTCTATGCAGGTTTTTGTTTCCGCCAATTACCCTGGCAAAATGAGCTAATTGGCTGTGCACAAAAAAAAGGAACACTGGTTCACTCATTAGATTCGATTGCAGTAAAACATTTTATACAGGGAAACAAGTCTTTGGCTGTCATTCATGGGCTTATCACAATTTTTAGCCGAAATGTCAGATGGTGTAAATGTTAGGGCTAATTAAATAAGTCAGGCCAGAAGTTGGCATGAAAACCAGGAATGGATACGGACCTGGTTGGCCAATTCTGCCTTAGACACTGTTGCTTGGCTGCCTTGGTTACTGACCCTCCTGGCCCCAATATTTGTCCCTGTTCCGGAGTAACTAGGGTCTCCTCTTACAACCATGTAAACAACGGTTACGGACAAGGCCTATGTTACATTTCTACCACCATGCATGCTGGGATCGTATTTGCTTTATCAGTGCATGGACCAGACCTGCACAGCTCTGCTTTGCGTGTACTTCAGTCCCGCTGTGACTCAGGTGTGCTCACGTATCGCTTATTACCTGTACCTGTTCACCTTGGTCCCATCATCAGCTCTCTGTCGTTTGGCCTATCAAGACTGAAAATACAAGGGGACACCCTAATCGCAAGTAAATTCAAACTGCTGAATGTACTGAGTTATTCCTAAATGGCTCACCGAAAAATAAATTGATTTCACTATGTTCTGGCACCATGGATGCGCAACTCAAGATTGTGCAGAACATTAGTGTTTAGGAAGCAGATGTAAAAATGCATCTTCAGCATTGCATTGACTGACATGCAATCTCTACAAGTAATTAAACCAATTCCAGTTGCCTCCTGCAGAGGCTTATCCCAAGTGGAAATGACATCATAAACACCATGCATGCAGATGACTCAGGTGCGTTGCTAGGAGATTAAGAAGAAGACCATTTTGATTGAGATAATGATATAATTTTCTCACAGCTGGTCATAACTGTTCATTAAGATTATAATGAGTTTAATGTCTTCATTTCTGTTGTATAACTATACTTAAAAAAAAAAAAAAACCAGGAGCCAAGAAAAAAAGTAATTTTTTTCTTGGACAATTATCTTTACATACAGTACACATAATACATTCCATCAATAACTTAAGAAAATAATTCTAATAGAATAAATAAATATGTAATTAATGATTCACTTGTCTGGCTGTGATTGCATGTTTAATTAAGTGTAAATGCAAATCAGAATATGTGCACAGTGATCTTATTGACTGTGATCTCATCTATTCTCATATCACCACACAGTCCTTAATTTTACTGATTATTTAATTTATTCATTGATCAACATTTACTAATGTAAATAATGGACATGCTATGTGACAAGTGAAGCACTGATAAGGAGCTAATTCACAGTTGAGAAAAAAATTAACCTCAGGGTTTAAGACAAATATATTCTCCTGGTGATTATGCACCAATAACAGTAACAACCACGACAACAATTTGGCCATACAAGTTGAGGGGGCTTATTCCAGCACTGAAGAATAATAAGAAGAAAGGGAAGGAAGATGGGGCTACAGTGAGCACATGATCACCAAAACTGGATGACTGAAGAGCTTAAAGAATAAAAATAAATAAAAAAAACTGGCCAAATGAATCTTAATTTTCGTTGTGACCTGCAATTGGTAGCGTCAGAATCCATGGATCCATCCCGCCGTGTTTCAATGGTGCTGGATATCTAGTGAAGAATTTCGGGTGAAGTGCCTTGCTTAACGGGACACTGGCAGTGCCCTACCTGGGAATGAAACCTGTGACCTTTACTGTACGTGACATGCCCAGTTCCCTAACCTTTATGCCACACTGTTGCCATTCTTTACTGCGATTAATTACAGGAAACTCCTGCAGTCTACAGGAACCCCCTGGAGTCGGGAAGCAGAGAAGATGGATGACAGGCCTGGTCTGAATAACTGGCGAGTTTGTACAATATGTGCCCGTAGCTTATTTGTAACCCACAATGCAAAGCGCTTGCTTTAATCAAAAATTAAGACAACACGAGTTGATGTCCATGATCCCGCACGTCTAAAAGACAGGAGTGCAGATTCCTTCCCAGAGACTGTAAAACTCTGTTTGTCCATTTTTTTTTTTATGGAGCAAAAAAAGCTATTTGGCTAATGTGAAAAAAAAAAAAAAAAAAGAAAGAAAAAAAAAATAAAAAAAAAAACCATGACTCATTGTCAATAAATGCTGGTGGAGATGGCAGCATCAGCACATTCACATGCATATGCTATATTAAAAAGTGCAGTCCCGCTGGCTCGCTCCATTACTGGAGCTGCAGCACGCAGCGCTGTGGTGGGTGTCCTCGTGGGGCCGTAGATATTGAGCTCACATACTGAAGCCAGCGGTGGGAGTTTTTTTTTCTTTTCTTTTCTTTTTTTGCAGGGAGAGCTGCAGAGGGCCTTGGCCAACGCTGAGGCATAAAAGCATCGACTTGCTGCTCGTCCCTCCGCTAGCAGCAAGACGGGTAAGGGACACCTACATGCTTCTCTCTCTCTCTCTCTCTCTCATTTCCAGGAAACTAATATTAGCCACTGAAGCCTGGGACATTCCCCTTTTCCCACATGCTGGCTTTTCATTTATTTTATTATTTTATTTGTTTATTTTATATATATATACCTGCATATTTTATGAAAGCTTCCCTGAGTTCACGTCCTTTCCTTTTCTTTCTGAGATTTTCTGTCATGTGAGTGTGACTGTAAGGCCGTACGCTGTTGAGTTTTTTTTCATTTTTTTTTTTCATTTTATTTATTCATTTATTTTATGTTTTTATTTATTTATTTATTTTTTACTTTCAACTTTTCTCTCTTTCCCTCTCGCTGAGATGCGCAGATTCTGACGAGGGCCCCGAAGAAGAGAAGCCGTTCAGGCTCCTGGAAGGGAACAGCTGGACAGATGACAATTCCCCAGACGTCATCCCCGGCGTAGTCTGGGAATGCCCAGCAGCTGTGCCACTGCCTACCTACGGAAGCACAGGGTATCCCAGCAACTCCCCGCCTTCGGGAAGCGTGTCTTCATTTCCACAAGCCAGGTTTCTTTTGTTCGTGTGAAATTGGACAAATAGAGAGAAGATGCGCCGAGGTAAAAAAATAAAAATAAATAAATAAATAAAAATCGAGCCAAGTAATTAATTTTTTTGGCCTAACCACTCGCACTTGCAGTAATAACTTCTCGCCGATCCATGAATATTCAGCGCGTCCATCTCGGCTCCGCGCTCGGCCATTAAAACGCCATCGGTCAGCGTGATAGGTCTTCCCGCTGCACCGCGGCCGCGCGTATTGGGCCAATTTGTAAGCGCCGGAAAGGAAGTGCGTGCGGAAGGACGGCGAAGCCAAGCCAGGGGGCTAAATGCACACGAGCTAACGGCGGCTACAAGGACGCCGCTAACAGCAGGCGCAAGGCCGAGGGGGCTGCTGCTGGTAAACTGCCTAATCCCCCCCCCCCACTTCAGCTATTCATTCACCTAGGAGGGGGTGTCTTCCACTCACACTCATACACACACACATGCACACAAACATACACACACACACGCATGCACATCAACATACACACAGACACACGCGCACACAACACACATGCACGCACACACATAAAATCACGCATACACACAAACACATACACACGCAGGCATGCACACAAACATACACACTCATGCACACGCACCCATGCGTGTACACACACATACACACACAAGCATACACACGCATACATGCATGCGCACACACACATATACAAGTACGCACACACAAATGCACACGCGCACACACACACGCACACACACGCATACACACGCACGCACACACACACACCCACACACGCAAACAAACAAGGCAAACACAAACCAGTGACATTTGCACAGACGCCTACAATGCCTATCTAAAAATAAACAAAGGCGTGTGCGTACAAACAAGTGCATCAATTAATCAGCGAGTCATCCTAAATCAAACATAAATGCATAAATAACTCAGATCAAAAGCATGCAAGGTGAGCTGGGAGTTTTATTTAGACCAGCGCTTCAAACGATTGCCTGATACTGGCTGTCTATTTCAAGCTTTTTTTTTTTTTTTAACTTTGTTTTTCCACTATGCACGCAGTTCATAGGATGCACACACACTGATTATAAATGGGCCTTCTGTGGCTTCTTGGCGATATCAAACTGTTTTATCTCTGAGAGCAACGCTGATGTTTTCCGCTTTTGTTGGCCACTCTAAGAGCTTCCGCTAAGTGATTGTAATGTAATGTAACATAATGCTGCTCATCGTTAGCACGCCTGGTCTTGGGGCG
Source organism: Anguilla anguilla (assembly GCF_013347855.1). NCBI lineage: Eukaryota > Metazoa > Chordata > Actinopteri > Anguilliformes > Anguillidae > Anguilla > Anguilla anguilla. The sequence continues at coordinate 62,045,505 of NC_049204.1, forward strand.
AGGGTAATGCAGGCCCGGGGGCACTGAGCCTACTCCAAAAATATCAAAAAGGTAACAAGGGCAAGCCTGCCGTTGTGCGGCCTATTTTGTATTTATCAGGCTTATTCAACTGAGACAGCGCACGTAATTACAGATGTGCCACATTTAGTCAAAAGACTCATTTTCTGCCGTAGTCCCTGGGCAGCGTGATAACAAAGAAGAAGAAGAAAGAGGAAAAAAAAACATTTAAATAACAAGGCAGACAAAAATACATCGTGTGCAAAAATGGAAACACACAACTGGGCCCCTAAGTAAGCCCAGAGTACTATACATAAAAGCACACACATATTGTATTGGGACCATTACAGTAGAGTGGGCAGCAGGTACTGTATACAAACACATATACTGTATATATATATATAGTTAGACAGATAGATATACGGTTAGCTTATACACCATTTAGCTGTATTATTAATGTTGCTATGTATAAATGAACTCCACTCACTGACGGTACACTCAGTGAGGCCACTCTGCTCCCAGACATCCTGTCTGTGGACTGGATCTCGCATTTCTATGCAGCACCTAAGCTCAGGTCTGTGAGTTGTTTACTGAATGCAGTCAATCATATTGTGGATTTGGTGGGTGGAGTGATGTGTGGAGTTTTAGTGGAGGTCAGTGGACCCGAGTCAAATAAGGTTTTTTGAAATAATAACCTTGCGATATGAGGGGAAGGCTTCATGAACCTCGTAATGAAATTGCAATGAGAAACTTTCTTTTTTTTTTGTGTCAGTTTCCACGGTAGAACCAAATAACAAATAAGAGTGAGTCACTCATAACAACATAATAACTCCATAACAACAAAATTGTGTGCCATGAAATATCATTGTCCTCTTTACTACCTTTAGATATTTTTTTGAAATTTATTTTTTGTAGATTTCTGACAGTGTTACGATGAAGAGCTATTCTATTCTCCCCAATACACAGAACCAAATACTGATATATGATCTGTATTTCTTTGTTAGATCCATGGAGTTTTATTTTATTTTTTTCCCAAACTGTGCTGGTGCCTAAAGGATTTTCACGGTTACAAATGCAAACAGCTCTTGACCCAGGCCAGGCAGTCACGGGTGTGGCCTGAAGACCTGAAGGCTATTGTGGGCCTTCCTCTTCCACCTGTTTCTGGTGACGTGTCCATTCCTGCTACGGAAATCTGCATGAGGTGCAGAATCAGAATGCTCCTAACTGAACATTCTAACGATGCTGAAACAATCACTACTGGCAATGGAAAGCAATGGAGTTCTAGAACACCGCTAACAAAAAAATGCACTCTTCAAGGGGTTCATTTGCAACAATCCCTTCCTGTAATCCCAGTAAGACGCTCGGTGTTGAATAACCTCTGGCAGGGGTGCGACGCATCGATCCTGAACTCGTACAAACGCCGTCAGGCTTAAATTAGCCCGGAGCTCGTTACCGCACGTGTGCACGCGGCCCGCTGCCCAGCGAGCTCGGCTATCGCGCTAAAACCGCACGCGTGTCGTTACTCCGCAGTGACATTGCCTTCCTAGCGTAAGCGCCTTAAGACAGGGGGGCGACGCGGCGATAAGACCGCCCCGCCCGGAACGCGCAGGACGCCGCGGCGACGGCGCTCTGCTAATCGCACACAGAGGGCCGTCTGTCGCCAAAGTGAGGCAACGGGCGCGGAGCGGGACCCACGGTGGCCGACCGAGGCTCCTCTACTTCCCTCTCTCTCTTCCCGCTCTGTGAATATATGACGGCAGCCCTCAGTATTAGTAAATACACACACGCACACACACGCGTGCGCGCGTATGCACACTCTCACACACACACATACACACACTCACACTCACTCACAATCATAAGGATTTGGACGCTTACATTCACATACACACACACACACTCACATTCACTCACAATCATAAGGGTTTGGACACACACACACACACACACAAACACACACTCACGCATAAGGGTTTTGGCTCTGTACTCCAGCGCATTGAGTTTAAAATAAAACAACAGATATGAGGTCACCTTTAATGTGAGGGTATTTACATCCATATTGATTTTCCTGTGTAGGAATTCCACAGTATATACAGCACAGAATGAATAAATAATGACAAAGTACAAATTGGTTATGTGTTATTTGTCACATGAGGTTAAATTTATATACTGTCAGGACTTGGTGGGGACTACATGGAAATTATTTATGTGCTTAATATGTAAAACCATATAATTGATATTACTGATACCTTTTTTACAGAAAAAAAAGAAAGAAAAAGAAAAAAAAACCTGTAATTGATTTATTATATTCACAAGCCCTAACATGCAGTTAATGATATGATTGAGACAAGGCTGTCGCTGTTATCTCAGTCGACATTGTGAGGGGGGGAAAGACGGCATATTAATGGCAGTTAGAGCTTTGCCGGGGACAGGGAACGAATATGAATGACACAAAGTTCCATTATGACAGGAACCCAGCTTGTCATATCGGTGCAAGGGTGGCAGGTTAACAGGACTCTTTTGATCTCGACGTCGGCCCTCTTGCATTCCTGATCGTGTGGAAGAACTGCGGGCATTTTAACTTCGGGACGAAATGTACATTTTTGTATTTGCTCCTGTCAGCAGCTTCTGTTAAACGGTCAAAGGCCAGGCCCGGTTGCATATTTATATCCTGAGGCAGAGGATTAAAACATGAAGAAAATAATAAATTGAATTATAACATTTTTTATAAGACGTATTAATACAGCAGACGATTTCTCCTGACGTAGTCAACATTTTCCAAAAGGAAAGCAGTTTAAAATATCCTCAGAAACAAATTATATTTCGAAACATTTTGCAATCTCAGAATTCTAACCACGCACTTGTGATCTTATACTTTAACGCGATAAAAAGTCAAGCCACATGCTTGCGAGTTTTGGCCAAAGGCGTTTCTCAGGGGCAAAGGCTCTGTTAAACAATTGATGAGGTCACACACGTAAGATGATCTGTTGCTTAACACAGCCCTTGCTCAGAGTAAACATGTGAGCATGTGGCAAAAAAAAAAAACTCAAGGAAATTTATATTGAATTGTTTCTTTATTAATGGTATGCCACGTTTTTGAATGATATGAGTATCTTCAGAAGCTGATTACCTAGTTGAATTTCGGGAAGCACACTTTTTTTTTTCCTTTTATCGAGTAAGAAAACCTGTTTTGATCCACACCAGCTAACAAACTACCTGTGGCATTTCTTCTGTTCCTGACACATTCCTCATCTTGGACTCTTGGTTATTTCTTCCTTGAGGCGATGTAGTTAGCTGGTAGCCTGAGCAGCAGGAGGTCCCAGACGCCCCGCGGATCTACAGCATCATGCGCTTCACGTTCGTCGAGCTGTTCTATTTGCCCGATGATGTCACACGCCAGGGGGAGGCGGTGACATCGAGTGCCCTGAAACCATCGTGTCCTCCCCCCCCCCCCCCCCCCCCCGCAAATACGCACTAATAAAAAACAGACACGCACAATATAAACGAGGGTCCGGGCAGACAATCCATATCCCGCCACGGGGGAATCTTTGACTCTTTTGACAGAGCTCCCTGGGAATAATCATGCTCCCCCTTCAGTTCTGATGTAGCCTTCGATCCCTCTGAAAATCGAGTGTGAGGCGTTGCGTTTGTAGACGCTCCCTGCCTCCCAGAGTTCCATAATGGCTGACCTTTAAATCCTGACATCAGTTTTTTTATTTTTTTATTTTTGAGTATGCACTGTTGCTCACGGTGCCGTTAAGCCGGCATTAGTCATTTATTTATTTATTTGCGTTAAATGCTGATTTATACGTCCCTGATCACGGAAGAACTGCATAAATAATTGAATTATGAAGGATGCATCCCACCCAAGGACACACGCACGGTCTTGTCAGTAACCAGGCCAGGACTGTTTATTAGAGAAGTGCACTCACTTGATTAAAAAATGATTTAGTCGAGCATCGGGGGTTGAAAGACACTTTGCTTGCTTCATTATTTTTTATGTCAGCGAGCTAGTGAGAATAAATATATTTAGGCACTTTTTTTTCTTTTCTTTTTTTTTTTTTTTTGCATTAAGGAGAAAAGTCTCTGGATCAGCGCCGGAGGGATCTGCATCAAATCAAGCGGGCGGGCGGGACAGTCAATAACAGGGCGGCTTTAAGGGATGCCGCGAATGAAATAAGTTTGTTAAGACTGAGGGTGCTTGGGAGATTACCTCATGCAGGGCATGGCGCTCTCTGGACCAGTGACAGCCAAAGCCCTGAATAAGGAACATGTCCTCCGCCACATATCGGCAGGGCTGAAGATTACTTTTTTTAATATTGATATTTTTTAAACTCCCTGCTTTTAAGATGTATTAATTATAAATATAGAACTACGAGCCATGTATTTATGTGCGGCAGAGAGAGAATCAACTTAAATGATGAGGTACTGCATCCTTGAGTGCTTGAGTGTTGTCGGCCTGTGTGTTGAGTTTTGGCTGAATAATACTGTAGTCAAATGAGGTAATAATATCAGCGTGTTGAGTCTTGGCTGAATAATATTATAGCTAAATAAGGTGATGTTATTTACTGCTTGACGCCTGCTCTAAATGAGAAGGGTTGGGGCCCTGTGGCAGTCTGGTCTCCTTTCTCATACCCTCACAGAACCTCTACCCTGCTGTCCGGGTAAGAATCCAAATGCAACAAATTTTTCAGTAGTGAATCAATTCCAAATGTAGTAGATTTTACTGCGATAGACTATGGTTGATCAAAAGCTGAAAAAATCTGACTAGATACATGCCCTTTGAATTCTCTGCCCTCTTTGAATGCCCCAGGGGTTTACTGCAAGATTCAGTAGACCTCTCTCAAAATAAAAGGTACAATAAAATAAAATATAGGTGTGTAAAATATAAGAAACAGAAATAAGCTCAGACGATCCACAGCATCCTGGTTTAGAAACCACAGGGGAAGTTTGGCCATTTTAGCTGCGCTTAAAGAAGGGCAAGTTGTCGATCTGTACTCGATGGCCACGTCGGTTTCTTTTCTGTATCGCAGCCAGACTGACAGGAGGAAGTCATCCATTTTGTTTGTTTGTTTGCTTGGTTCCCATTACAGTGATGGAGACCCTGAATCTGAGTTTTTTATTTTATTTATTTTATTTATTCCCTGCACAGGCAATTGATCAGCTTTAATGCATCATGAGAAAGCAAGAGGATCCTTAGGGTACTTTGTACACAGGTGTTCTGTCAGCAGTGCCAAAAAAGGTATTAGACGACGGGAATGGATGCTGTCTCTCTCTCTCTGTATTTCTCTCTCTGTAAACACACACACACACACACCCACACCCACACACACACACACACAAAGTCAGTGGGGCGAGTGGATCTGCTCGTCTAGCACTGTTACTAAATAATAAATGAATCCGTGTCAAATGCAAATGTGTCAGCGTGTGTTTTATTGCGCACAACAAATTGCTATTGTTCCATTTCCAAATTCCGGGCCCGTAGTGCTATTCAGGATGTTAATGACAAGGTTGTCGCTAACTGCTAAATATAGGTTCCAATTATGAGCACATTACCGCTATAATCACAGTGCACGGGCAAACAGTGCGTCAATAAAATGTTTTCTCATTACGCCCATAACAATGGGCTTTATCACAAAAGCGGGCCGCGTAGCTACGGTCAAGGTTCTCCAGACAAAATCAAGGGGCGAAGGCTCAGGATGAAATGTACCTTACATTACAGTTTCCGCATGCACTGATATAAACCGCAAGGCCGCAGCGATCCACAGCGGCGGCGAAAGCGGTCGTTTTAACATTGGCGACAGGCGTCTGCCCGCCAGGGTTTCGCAAACCGGCGCTGTGGCGGGCCCTCGGGTGCAAGGAAGGTCGAGGAGACGCGGGCCAGACGAGGACCAGCCGCTAAGAGAATGCTAAATTACTGGGGACTAGCGGACCGACATGGTGTCGATTTGCGAACTGCGGGTGGGTAGGTAGCTACAGTAGCGCTGAGGAATGTCCTCATTCAGGGGGCGACATAGCTCAGGAGGTAAGACCGATTGTCTGGCAGTCGGAGGGTTGCCGGTTCAAACCCCGCCCTGGGCATGTCGAAGTGTCCTTGAGCAAGACACCTAACCCCTAACCCCTAACTGCTCTGGAGAATGAGAGGCATCAATTGTAAAGCGCTTTGGATAAAAGCGCTATATAAATGCAGTCCATTTACCATTTACCATTAAGTGTGGAGGTTCAACCAATCAACCGCCTTGTACCTTGGATGGGTGAAGCGAAGCAGGTGAGGGCCTTGGTTCGTACGCGGATGGGAGAATTCCTGAGGAAACTAAGTTGTGGCTGGAGTTGGTGTTGTAGGGCCAGTAGGGGGCGATCTTCTTTCTGGTCTATTAAACCCCAATGCTCCAGTGCAGTGATAGGAACACTGTGCAGTGAGAGAACTTTTAGATGATATGTTAAACTACAGTCTTGGCTCAGTGTAGTTATTAAAATCCCCTGAGGCCTACTGCAAAGTGTAGGGGGTTACCTGCTGTGTGCTGGATAAATTCCCAGCACATTCATTCCATTTTTTTTTGGCAAAAATAAATAAATTAAATAATGAAAATGTTCCTTCTCTCTCTAACTCAGCTGATGTTTGGTGAGGATTCTGGTGCAAAATGGCTGCCGTGCATCACTCAGGTGGGTGACACACATTGGTGGCGTTTGAGGACAGTTTCCCTTTCATCACCGTAAAACACTTTATGTGTGAAACCGACGCAAGGCAAGGTATAAATGCAAAGGCTTTGCTATAAATAAAATGTGGGTCACGAGCCAGCGCTTCTTCTAAATAAGGTAAATAAGCAAAAGGGGGAAACAAAGGAAGCTATTGTGTGCTACACGAGGGCTCAGTAAATACACGGCACTCCTTCACTTTGGCCTCGCAGTCCCCCATTTTGTGATCGTCGGCGGTCTGGCCAGCTGTGGCTGCGTCACGCGGCGCTGCCCTCGTTTGGACCGCACGGCTGCAGGCTCATTAGTGGCAGAGCTTTTTAAAATTTAATGCGCAGCTGAGTAAGCAAATGTCTGCAGATTCGCTCCGTCTTCTTTCTTTCTTTTTTCTGCTTCACTTAAGTTCCTGTGACTTTCCACTCGGAAATTAATCTAGAAAACAACACAAACACACACACACACACAAAACACAATCTCTCTCTCTCTCTCTCTCTCTCTCTCTCTCTCTCTCTCTCTCTGTTATTTACAGTATTGACCCTTTTCACGCATGGCTTCAGAAACGCGTATAAAACACATTTCTGAGTTTAATGATTGAGTTCACTGCTGAGGGATTCTCAGCATACGGAAAAATAAAGTAAAAAACGGGGGACATGAGCTGATTTTAGAACGAGCGCAGAACCGAACAACTGATCTGCAATCAATGCTTCAGCTTTAACAAAATGCCTGTCTGTCAGATCTATTGAGTATACATTTATCAAGGCCGATGCACAACAATAACTTCTTCAAAAGCAAGACATGAGCTGGAGCACACAGATGGGCCATATCCTGAAAACCCACGCAGTCGGATTAGTCTAAAAGGTTTGATGAGCTGGGTCGATATGCTCATTCAGGTTAATGGTAATAATTACCTTCCACTAATAATTCACATTATTGGACAGGCTGATGAAAGCATGCAAACTCACTGCTGCTGTGCAGGTCCATTAGAACATCTTCAAAATGGCATAGAAGCTGTTCATGCATGTGAAGTGCTCCAACCATCCCTACTCTTTCTCTTTTATCGTTGTTTAGTTATTTAGCCTAGCTTTAATCGGAAGTATTGGAAATCTGTGTTCTCTTATACTGTCTATAAGAGTGCAGTGAGAGATGAAAAATAGGAAATCATATCAAATATAATGAGAGAGTTGTGTTCAAAACAAACCTTCAGGCCTCAGGAGATCACACAAGTGTGGCTACCTGCTGTTTCATTTTTATTTTAATATTTTTTTTATATTTATGTTGCCATGGTGAAGTGCAAATTGAAGCATCTAAAGTGTGGCTTAACGCAATCCCGCAGATCAATTCCGGTTTCTCGTCTAACGCCGCCTTCCCCTTCATTTTGCAAATTACCTCGTTCTGCTGGTGTCTCTGAGAGAGACTACTCTGTTCACTAATACATATAAAGCAAGTCACTTCAGAGCTCTCTTTGTTTCACACAAGCGCACTTGAATTCCCTTCTGTGCTTGAATTCCAAGTGCGATCCGTTGGATGTACTGTACGTTTTTTTTGCAAGTGCTCTCAGTTTGCATACGACTGAGCTGAAATTCAGAGAGTAGTCTCATTGTTGACGCTTTTTTTTTTGTTTTGTTTTGTTTGTGAGAAGACAATACATGTGTTAATTTGTGTTTTCATCCAAAGATTTTAACTTTCATTTCCGAGTTGCTATTTTTTATTTGGAGCGGTAGGCTGCTGTACAGTCAAACAGATGTGTTTCTATGCTGTAAACAGCAGAACGAAAGCTAACACATTAGAGACCGAGATCTAGCATGATTTTTATTTGATCCACATCTCAAGTACATCGCAATTTTCTTTTCACACAATGACTCCCCCCCCTTCACTATATTTCATTTTGACATGTTATAAGGTCCAGTTAAAATACATTTAAATGGGATTCCTTTTTTCTTCCTCTATCAATACTGGATACTATGTATTTATTATTATTTGTATATATATATATATATATATATTTAAGTGTCCAGTGCAGAAAAAAACAAAAGGAACGGTCCTCAGTGAACACCATGTATACTAGAATACCAAACGTATGTGGACACCTGACATCCAACATCTTATCCAAAAATATTAGCATTAATATGGAGTTGATCCACCTTTTGATGCTATAACAACCTCCACTCTTCTGGGAAGGCTTTATACTAGATGTTGGAGCATTGCGGCGGGGATTTCTGTCCTATTCAGCCAGAGGAGCATTAGTGAGGTCGGGCACTGATTGGGTGATTAGGCCTGGCTCGCAGCTGGCTTTCCAATTGATCCCAGAGGTGTTGGATGGGGTTGAGGTCAGGGCTCTGTGCAGGCCATTCATTCTCTGTGCAGACATCTAGAGTCTGGCTTTTTGTCACTGGGTAACAGATAAACTCTTGGCCAGAGAGAGACACATATTGGCTACAGCTATAAGAAACCGAGCGCAGCGTATGCTAATGTAGTGTTTCACCTTGGACAGTCCAAAAACATCAGATTCACTACCACTTGTGCTTTGAGCTGTTGTTTCCAAACTGCAGAATTTGATCAGAATAACTTCTTCTGATCAGACTACAAAGCAGCCTGAGAAAGAGCTTTCAAAACAGAACAATCAAGGCAATCATTCCACAACACTCATTAAATTCCATTCATTCATCTGCGCCTCGCCAATTATTTTACATTACATTACATTTGGCCGATTCTTGTATCCAAAGCAACATAGAATAAGAGCATACCGAAGGTCGTTGGAACAACAACAGAAATTATTTTAAATTTGGCAAATGGTCCCAGCAACGTGCAAAAATCTGCAGCATTAAAAAAAGAGTTCTACTGTTCACATTGTCAGCGGTGCCTTTGGAAGATGTTTTTTATTTTTATTTTATTTTTTTACAAGCGTTGCTAAGGAATTCTGGACTTTGCACTGCAGATGATGGTTTGGCATCATTGCATTTGCGTTCCGTCCTTCCAGATGATTTATATCCGGTGGTCTGATTCAGTTTGTGGGTTTGAAAAGAGACCTGAAGCAATAGATTGACCACTTCACAGGGAGTGAAACTGCAATTTTACCCCCCCCAAAAAAAGAAAAGAAAAATGCTAATGCCTTTGCTAATGTTATCCAACAGTGCAGAACCTTACCTCTGAAATGAATAGACGGCAGAAGTCTTATATCAAGTCCAATATATCACATTTAGATAGTAGCTGGCAGTGTGTCCTCTGTGCCATCTTAAACCTGGAAAGCACTGTCTCTGGAGCGACAAATTTGCAGCCTTGACTTTCGAAACGGCGACCCAGGATTTATGACTCCACTCAGTCGATGGCATTATGGCGTATGCGTTTGATACAGGTAAGTGGCATTGGTCCTCTTTTTTTTGTCACAAACGCCATTGTCCTTCATATATAACCTCATGAGTCAAACTCATCAGACTGCTGAATGCTCTCAATTTGAAAGCTTCAACCCCCCCCACCCCCACCCCCACCCCCCCATCTGTATATCGTGGCAACATCAGCACTGGCGGTCGCTCATTTTTCTAACGGGCCGGCGTTGTTAAAAAGGATCGTAGAACGCGCATCGACACGAAAAAGGTCGCGGCAGAGCAATGCTAACACAAGCTAACACTTCAACTTTATCGCACGCGCGGTAAAATCGGTCAGCGGTAAACTAAGTCTAGCAGAGTGCATATGAGTCTAACGGAATAAAATGTGCGCAAAAATGCCACCATTAAATATTTTACAGCGCAGGTGCAGGAGTTTATGGGACAGAATTGATATGAGTTCAACAGCGAGTTCATACGAGTCTTCTAGGAATCATATACACGCCCTCCGTGTAAAATGTAGAATTTCAGAGTCGACGTTACAATGATCATTTTACTGAGCTCATCTCCAGAGCAAGTCCAACTAAACCTGTGTTTATATGAGTCCAATTGGGAGTTCATATGAGTCCAGAGGCGATCAAATGTACCGTCTCAAAGTAAAATGTACTTTGTACTGCAATGTTTTTTAAAGTTGGTCCTGGGAATCCACCATTTTTTGTGACATCATCCTCCTGTCAATTATTAATTAAGGTTGTTTAAAAAAAATAAAAACTCCATTGTCTAACCCCGTTAGGGTCAACGCCTATCCCAGCATGCATTGGGCAAGAGGCATCAATACACCCTGGCCAGGTTGCCAGTCCATCGCAGGACATTCACTCACACACTCATACCTAGGGACTCTCCAGTTTAGCCTGGCCTGCATGTATCTGGGACCGTGGGAGGAAACCGGACGCGCGGATTCGAACCGAGGACCTTCTGGCCGCCGCGCCGCTCCGAGAGAACCCGGCGAAATGACGGAACGCTCGCGGCCGCTCTCAGGCTTCGGGTGGGTGCGCAGCGGCTCTCTGCAGCCTCGTCTGCGCCGTGACAGAACGCCGCGAGGCAAACGAATCACTGAAGCCTCGGGGGCTTATTTTCAACACACGGCATCTTGCATCGCTGAGACACCATCCAGGAGCGGGACAGAAGCTGACACTTGTTTGCAAGCAGCTGTTGGTTATTTCAATATTTATCATCCTGAATCTTTTTTTAATCCTTTTTTTTTTTTTCTTCTTCTTGCCATCGGTGCACGTATGTTGTTCCAGGAATCCTCAGGAGATTCAGTCAATCAGAAGCCAGGAAGATCATTCGCTGGCTGAATGTCGTTGGCTGTGTGTAACAATCGATATATTATTATTTTTGATATTACAGACGTGCAGATTAAGCCACATTCTGCAAATTTCCAGGACTGGAATTTACACACACCACACACACACACACACACCTAAGAGTATACACTGTATTCTTTTAAAACCAATGAATATTTCAGTTTTGATTTCATATCTCTAATGGAATTGACAAGATGAATCAGGCAAACCATAAATTAGTCTCACAATGAAACTCTTTGATTCTGCAAGGGAACAGCACTTTAAGGAAGACTGCAAGTTAATTACCCAAACCACTATGGAGAGTAAAATACCACATATCAGATTATGATAATGTACAGTGTATGTAGTACTCCTACAAAATAAAAAAAATAAAAAATAGAAAGTGATTGCACAGTATTTCAAGTTGAAGGAACAGCAATATTTATTTAGCAAAACACCAGGAATTAACTATTTCCATTCCCCAAAATCAATGTGTTCCCTCATTTGTCCAAATGTTCAAACCAAATCAAATATTTAATATGGTATGTAACAAAGCCTGTCCAGCACATCTAATAGATACTCCACTAATGTTTTATTAACCTGAAAATTATTTCATAGCAAACTAAACATTTTTAACAGCTGGAAATATGGTCTTTGGGTCATATATTATTATTTGTTTATTGGAGATTATCAGGTGGAGTGCCCAGCTAAAGCATGCACTCCTCACTGTACTTCTAAATGTAACATCTAGCAGGTGGGTGTCAAACTGAATCTCAAGATGGCTGTGGTGTCGGCAGGCTTTTGTGGTTTCCTTTCAATCGGCTGCCAATTACGGCCTTGAGAACAAGGTGTGCGGATTCCTTAGCCAATCAATAACTTAAATAGGGGGCGGCATTATCTCAGGAGGTAGGGCGGTCGCCTGGCAACTGAATTGTTGTCCGTTCGATCCCTGCCCTTCTGGGTGTGTCAGAGTATCCTTGAGAAAAAAAATGGGGAGAAAACAATGCTGGTACTGCTTCTTCATTCTTAAATTCATTTGCATTTGCATTATTTTGTTTCAAAGAAGACCCCGTATATTTATGCAGGAAAGCCATTCATTACATGCATTCTATGTACAGATAGCTATCGTAAAAACACATTTTCACTGCAAAAGCCAGCATCCCCTTTCTTACTAACTACATTTTTCAGTTGTGGAACAATGTTTTGTGAAGAGACAATTGTTAGCTATCTGTCAAGATAGTAAGCTGCCAAAACAGCTTATCTCATAGAACAAAGAAAGAAAGTAGACATAGCTAGCAAGCTGGCTGGGAGGTCACAATCTCATCTAAGACTCATTATTATAATCTTGACAATGACCTTGATGGGGCAATGATGGGCCAATGTACCTCTACTCCTTTGTGATGTCATCATTGAAGGTCTTAGCATCACTTAAATTTTCGTAGAGGGGCGTATGGACATTTCTGTGGCTTCACTTCAGTTTCAGGCTCACATAGATAAACCGGTGTCCATGGTACCTGGACCTGAGAACAGCAGTACTGATCTATGATCAGCTGTCGGCTTTTAGCTCAAAACGGATAAGGATGGGTTGCAAACAGGGGAAGCCAGATTTGAGATCAGAACACCTTACCCAAGTCGCTTCATGAACTGCATGAGTTCTGCTCTAATTTACAAAATGTAGATGTTATCGTATTGTGCTGTCTGACTGTTTACACCTTCTATGGGATATCTCCCACATGTACATTGGTGGAGATAAAGGGGTTATGAAGGAGGTGTGTTGCTTGGGGGGTTGCTGGAAGACGTAGGCCCCTAGCATCACCCCCCACCCCTGGTGACATGAACAACCGCCCCCCCCCCCCCCCCCCCCCCCAACGCCACAAATCCACCCCCCACCCCAGAGGCTTGTAAATTAAACTCCGCCTATGGTCATTAGCTTCTTAATAATTGACTTTAGTTTCATCTTCAGCTGTGTTTATGATGTCTGAAGACCACAGACAGACGGCAATGAGCAGATTATTTTATATTATATACGATGTGTTTTCATAATTTGCAAAATGACTTCTTTGGGGTAATTCTTCCACTACTTAAAGTAATGCAAAACCTTTTTTTCCCCTCTCTTTTTATGAATCTCTTAAAGGTTAATTATTGTGGAAGTTGTTTAATATCATGGCCAATCGGCCTAATTTATTGGTGTAATATAAAATGAGGAGTAGGAGTTATCGATGGGGCTTCTGACTATTACTTTATTTCATGGTTAGGGGAAAGTGAGACTGCCACAGGTAATTATGTCTGCTTTTCAAGGGCACTTTCTCGAAGTTAACTTTTTTTGCGAGACATATATATTTTACCATTTATGTTTATTTTGTTTCAGAGCGTGGATTTCAATCAATATATTGCGTTCGTTTTCAAAAATGATGAAATGAAATCCCACGGCCGTGCTGGAAACGGCCTGCTCGAAGTGCGGGGGGGGGGGGGGCAGCTGACGCTGGTGCACGCGTGCAGTGAATCCCGCTGACCGCAAACGTGTTCGCTTTCTGACTGAGCAGAACTGCAGCAATGACAGGTCACAAAAAGCATCACCGTGTTTGCTTTAAGACAGTATCGGGCCACCTTCACCAAGAACGTTCTGTAATTCATTGGCTTTTTGTTAAATACGCTGTCTTCAAATGTTCTATTTCATACCCACAAAATAAAAATTTGAATAATAACGTTTTTATGCGTGAAGCCTTTCTTAGTGCAAAACATTCTAAATGGCTTCAGAGACACAAAAGTAAAAGCAGTGGTGTTTCTGCCAGCAGATTATTTCATGACATCACAGGCATTTAGCAGATACTCTTAACCAAAGCGACTTACACAACTTCTATATTTGCACAGTGTCCATTAGGGCCGGGGCATTTTACGATTTTCTCTAAACGATCACAAGCTGATTTGTCCTTGCATTTGCTCAAATTTTTATTTTTATTTTTATTGTTTGTTTATTTTACTTTATTATTATTATTTTTTTACACTGGCAGATATACTTAAAAACCTCACAGAGGATTTTCTCACTAATGTACTTGAGTAAACAGTCCCACTCCTAGTGATCCATTTATGCAGCTGGATGTACACTGAATCAGTGCAGGGTAAGTCCCTCAAGGGTACAACAGTTGTGTCCTTCTTGGGTATTGAACCTGCAACCTTGAGGTTACAAGCCCAATACCTTACCCATTATATTACTGTCCTCTGGTAAGCAGTTTTTTTTTTTTTCAGGGTGTTTAATTGAAGCAAGTGGCACACACCTTTTCATTATTTTTTACAATGAGATAAAAGTGGGGGTGTTAGACGGATGAGGTCGAGGAGAGAGCTGCCCACTGTAAACCTTGCGTGGGTGTTGAGTTTTAATTAATTTATTTTATGATAATGGATACGCAAAGCTTCACCCTCCATATTTCAAGTGCCCATTGAGCTGAGTGAGCCGAATCAGTCAATGAAACAAGGCAGTGACAGTGCCTAGGAGGAGGAATACTATTGGCTGATGTGGCAATTGGAGATTATTCGTACCTGATTATTGTAATTAATAGATTCTTTATGGAGGCATGGCGGTGCAGTGTATAGAACTGTTGCCTTGCAGCAAGAAGGTGCTGAGTTTGAATCCCTTTCTGTGTGGAGTGTCTGTGTGGGGCTTCCTCCGGGCACTTTGGTTTTCTCCCACAGTTCAAAGACATGTCGGTTAGGCTAACTGGAGACTCAATGCCTGTTTGAGTGTGAGTGAATGGCGTGGGTAGCCCTGTGATGGATTGGTGACCTGTCCAGTATTCCTGCCTCTCACCCACTGCATGCTGGGATAGGTTCCAGCTCCAGCCCCTCCCACCCCCCACGACCCTGACCAGAAATAAGCAGTGGATGGATGGATCATTTAGTTGTCAGGGAATTACTTCATGGCTTCAGAGGGGCAGTTACATCAGCTGGCACGTTTCGGCTTTGTCCTGGATATTAGTTATGAGGCTGAGGGGAAGAACCAATCAAAAACTGCACGGCAAGCTTTAGCCATCACGGATAATCACTGGGAATGGATGCGAGCAAAAGTAATCAGTCATAAGTAATTGATTATACTCTGGTCTCGTGTTGAATGGTCTAAAAATGTCTGTCCTTATTATTAGAAACTTGAATTGGGAAAGAATGCTGTGATGTGTGATGTAATGCGCATTTCAATTCTTAACTCGACTACCCCCCCCCCCAACCTCCCCACCCCCCAACCCCCTACCCCCAGAATGAGTCCGTATCTAATGAGTTGGCCTTGGAAGTAATTATCTTATCAATCTCATTAACACCGACGCCTCTTCTTTTCAACTGCCGTTGCCCACTGAACTGTTGTACACTTATCTGCGAGCTTCAAAGCAGGTGACAGGAAGTGTGATTTAGCCGGTAATTTTACGGTGCGTTCCTCCGAGGCGGCAGGTTTCATTTTCCCGGAGACACGTCGAGAAGCCGTTGACGTTAATGAAACGGGGAATAAATTCACCGGGGGGGTGGGGGTGGGGGTGGGGGGGGGGGGGGGGGGGGGGGGGGGGGGGGGAACAAATTATGACTCCGAATAAAAAGGTTAGCCCGTTCCTTCCTTCCTTCCTTACGCCGGACTCCACCCACCAGCCACGGTCGCCGCGGCGACCCCCCCATCACCTCCTGAAAAAAAAAAAACGATCCCTAATAAGTGCAGACATGTAAATTTAATAAATAATAATAATAATAACGACAGGGGCAGTGTGTTGCGGAGGAGCGAGCATCTTTGCCGGGGCCTGACAGATAGCCCAATTAACCTTATTTACTGCGTTTCTCCCCCCGCTAACGAGATCCGCTGGGCTTTTCCGAGCGGCGGGATGGAGGAGACAGTCCTCGGCTTTTCCCTTCATTTGTCAGACAATTAATGGGGCCCCCGTGAGCTCGCCGGGACCGTGTCTGTGCCATCTGTGGGCGAACCAGACCACGTTCCGGGACCGATTCCTTCCCGCCGCGGAAAAAAAAAAAAAATTGACGGCGCTGTTATTCTCTCTTATCGGTGTTTGCCTACGCAATGCGTGTTATGACTGTGTGCCTACGCAAGTGCACGCCCAAACACGCGCGCTTCAAGCCTGCACGCATGCAAGCTTGGGTACGTATATGCATACACACACAGAGTATTATGACTAGACACATACACACACGTACACACGCACACACACCACACACACACAAACAAAAATACACAAGCACACACACACACATTCCTCACAAAGAAATCTGCCCCCCCTCAGGCCTTGCTTTTCATAATGGCCTGAAGTTATATACCATTTGGCCTGCGCATATTCAGGTAATCGATAAGAGTGTGTGGATGACATAATAGCATTGAGCCTCTTCAGATTCAAAGCATTTTAGCTCAGGTACTTGAAAATCCAGGGGGAATCCCACCAATGTCTCAGAATATTTATTTATTTATTTATTTATTATTTTTACTTCTTTATTTATTTATTCCTGCTTGCTATCATCTCTAAAGGGAAAGAAAAAAATGCATTTTAGCTTTGAAGGTGTTTCGTTCTTGACGTCCTTCTGTGGGACGTCTGCTTTGATGTGCAGAGTCTATTCGGGGCACTATTGCGGCTCTCTCTGCTCCCAATTGGCTATGAACAAAGATTTCTGATTGGTGGTTTGAGGCTGGGAATGGGGTATTCTGATTGGAGGTACATGGCTGGGAATTGGGTATTCTGATTGGAGTTTTGTGGCTGGGAATGGGGTATTCCGATTGGAGTTTTGTGTCTGGGAATGGGGACTTCTGACTGGAGATTTGTGGCTGGGAATGTGGCATTCTGATTGGGGATTTGTGGCCGGGAGTAGGGTATTCTCAGTTGAGGGTAAGTAGGGAAGATGGAAAGAAAGTCAAGCAAGTCCAATGTACGCATGTACCCAGTGTCTGCCATTTGCAGTGATCTTTGTTCCTGGTCCTAGAGAGCCACAGGGTCTGCAGGTTTTTGTTCTTGCCTTAAACATCAACTACAAATTCCAGGAATTCCCAAGAAACCAGGCGAGGCAAGTTAGCTGTGAAATCAACGGTTTTAATTGGTCAATTGCGTGCCGTGAAACTACAAAAACCAGCAGACCCTTTGCTAGTGCAAGTCATTGTTTTGTGTAAATTTCAGCGAGACTCTGTGTTATGTGTCATCACAGGCACAGACATGTCCCCCTGGTACTTTTTTATTTTTGAAAAAAAAGGCTGTGGTTGTTGTCCCCAGAACTTCTCCAAAGTGATAAAGATGATAAGGCGATGAGTGAAATGGCAATAGGACCAGACGGAGCAATCCATCTCCTCCAAGTGTGCTAATTGATGCTTATGTTCCCACTGAGGTGTGAACAGGCAGAACAGTCTTTCATGAGAAGTGGTGTCATACAGGGACTGGGCATCTAACAGTATGGCCAGGAAAGCCATATACTGTACCTCAAAAGATTCATTTAGATTAACATGAGTGAATTTGACCGTAGTGATTTTTTTTTTAGTTTTTGTTTTTGTGCCTTAGTGTTAACAGTTACCACAGTGACTACCAACCCTGTTCCTGGAGCTCTACTGTCTTGTAGGTTTTCATTTCAACCCTAATTTGAGTGAGGTGCACTTTGTTAGGGCTGGTGTAAAGCCAAACAGGATAGTAGATCTCCAGGAACAGAGTTGGGAATTGCTGAGTTACCAGTTACCATTGGCCTGCCAGGTTTTGTGTGATACCAAAATCAGATTTGTAGTTTTTCCGAAACAAGTATCCCCCGCCACACACACACATTTGGAAGCAAAGTTGGTGCCAAATGAGTGGCACGGACAGGACAAAGCTTGCCAGCGACGGCATATTCAAAATGAATGAGGAACCGCAGTGCGGTTGGGTACAGCTTGGAGCTTTAGCTAATGATTTAACGTCAGCGCTGACAATAAAGCTTTCACCATTGCATTCATCAAAAGTTACGACGCAGATGTGAGCAGATGCAAGTTGCGTTTTTTAAAAAAAATTTTTAGTTAGTTAGTTTCATGGATGTGTGGGTTATTTTCCCTGCAGTACAGATCCCTCCCATCCATACTGTGGGCACTGGGCCTGCTATTAATTGATTAGCAGATGGTTTTTAATTGCACTTGGCTGGAGTATTTCAATTTAACACTACACTGAGTATTGTTCAAAGACACAGTTCTTCTGTCAGGTCACGCTAGTTTTCTTTCTTGGTTTCTTTCTTACATTTTTCACTCTCTCTCACAGTTTAGTTTCTTTATTCATTTACTATTATTATTATTATTGAAATCTGAACAGATACCGGCATATCTGTGATCTGTGATAGATCTTCTCAAGTGTATGCTGGGGAGGGATGGGTCTCTGCTGGGGAGGGATGGGTCTCTGCTGGGGAGGGATGGGTCACTGCTGGCGAGGGATGGGTCACTGCTGGGGAGGGATGGGTCACTGCTGGGGAGGGAATGGTCTTCGCTGGGCAGGGAACGGCAGCTCGCGGCTCAGGGCTGGGGTGGGTGTGTTTGCTCCGCGCTCTTCGCTGCCTTGGGCTCCACCAGGCT
Organism: Anguilla anguilla; assembly: GCF_013347855.1. Taxonomy (NCBI): domain Eukaryota; kingdom Metazoa; phylum Chordata; class Actinopteri; order Anguilliformes; family Anguillidae; genus Anguilla; species Anguilla anguilla. The sequence goes on from NC_049204.1 coordinate 62,064,407, forward strand.
CCCCCTGCTGAGGTGAAGAATCACGGAGTGTTCCAGAACCGCAAACGTCCTTCACAGGTCTGAACCACCATCATTATCAGAGACGAGGGATAGATGGAGAGAGAGTGAGAGAGAGAGAGGGAGAGAGAGAGAGAGAGAGAGAGAGATTGAGTGAGTGAGAGAAAGAGAGAGAGAGTAAGTGCGAGTGAGAGGTTTGGAGAGAGAGAGAGAGAGAGTGCTAAGGAGAAGACTGGGAGGGATCAGAAATAAAGAAGGCGCATAAAGAAAAGAAAAAAAACAAATAAGGACAACACTATTAGCCTCATGTGATGAAGTCTAATGCAGAGGAACGGATGCTTTTGTTTGTTGATAATAAATTAATTGTACTGAGGGGCAAACACAGTATGCCAACTCATCCGGCTTATTCAGTCAGCCGCTCTGTCTGGGCAGTCTCTGTGATTTTGCGTGTGTGTGTCTTTTCCATCAACCTTTTATTTCACAGCCTTACTTAAGTCACTTCATTCTCTGTGTGTCTGCTAGAGTTCCTGACTGAACCAGGTCAGCAGACTCCAGACCATATGACATGCTGGCCAGACTCTTCTTTATTTATTTATTTAAATTTTTTATGAAATCAGACTAAAGTGCCAGACTTTACAGCAGAGGCTCACGCCACTTAATTCTGGCTTGAGCACTGCCCCTGTACACTGTCATGAGACGCTTCGACTGAAGGCCACACATTATCAAGCTCTCTGAGCCAGTGGTGGGCAAGGAACATCACATCTGTTCCTTGATTTTGTGCCAAATTCTGCTCTTGATTATTTAATCAGATCAGTCGTTTATGCAACATGACATTTCACCGACATGTCTTCACAAACTTACGCACGACAGCTGAAGATATTTATTTATCATGTCCCGTGTATGGTATGTTTTACTCTTGCACAGGCCTATGAGTGAACCAATGTTAGCGTAAATAGCCAATTAGTTAACTGAGCCATTAATTACGCATACAGACTTGTGTACACAGACTTGCACACACAGACTAGCGCACACAGACTTGTACACACAGACTTGTGTACACAGACTAGCACACACAGACTTGTACACACAGACAAGCACACACAGACTAGCGCACACAGACTTGTACACACAGACTTGCACACACAGACTAGCACACACAGACTTGTGTACACAGACAAGCACACACAGACTAGCGCACACAGACTTGCACACACAGACTAGCGCACACAGACTAGCACACACAGACTTGCACACACAGACTTGTGTACACAGACTAGCACACACAGACTAGCACACACAGACTTGTGTACACAGACTAGCACACACAGACTTGTACACACAGACAAGCACACACAGACTTGCACACACAGACTAGCACACACAGACGTGTGTACACACAGAGGAAGACAGTCGCACACCCCCTGCTGGAAGCAGTCTGCGGCACGTTGAAAAGGATCGCGCGTTGCCTTCGGCTGGCTCGCCTGTGCCGTGAGTCGATAGCGAGTGCCGCTTTTATAACATCTAAAAGCCTCTGTTTGTCTGACAGCGCAAGTCCGTCGGGAGATTCCCGGCGAGGGGAACGTTCTGAGGAGAAACCGCCGCTTCCTTTGTTGACCTCGTATCTGGCGGGCCTTCACAGAGGGAACGTGATACGGGGTGCGGGTGGGGGGTGATTGGGGGTGACAGCCTGGTCCCCGTGTGCCTGGCACGGGACCGTTGTCTGTCTGTCAGTTGGTCACCGTAGGAGACAATTTGCAGATCCTCCCCGATTAACAGGATCCAGGATTTTAATTGGCAGCTCAATCATCTTCTCATAGTGCAACGATGCTATCTACGTAAACTTCCTTAAACGCAACGCACACGCTTCTAATAATCGAGACGGCCATCTTCTGCGACTTCTATTCAAGCAGTAAAACTCAGCGGAGCCGATCCCGTCGCCTGACCCGCTCTCCGCGGTCCGTCGTTCAGGAGAGATTCTCTCGCGCCTCTCTCTTCTCTAAACGAGGGCGCCGACGCTCTCTCAGGCCCCAGCTCTTAAACGCGTGACTCGGGATCAGCTCTGTCCCAGCAGAATTACGGACCGCGGCAGACCCGCGTGCTGGAATCCACTCCTTGCATTAATGGTTGGCAAGGAGTCCAGTACGCACCACAGCGCCAGTAAAAAATGTTTCGCTTGTAGAAAAGCCTCATTGCTGTCGTGCACTTAGATCAAAGTAGGGCAGACAGACAGGCAATCAGTTTTCAAAGCAGGGCCCCTGTGTCTAATTTGTAACTGAACCACTCTTATATGGAAAGGTGCTCAATTATAATTTTGTTTTTTTTATTTTTCTTTTGTTCATTATTATTTCATAATTTATTTATTTATTTTTAACACAGGGTTAGAAATTGCAGGCCTACATGGACTAACAAGCTGGATGGAAAGGGTTTCAAATTCAAATTCTTGACTTGGAATAATAGCAATAATAACTGGAACTTTGAAATGTACTTGACTCTAAATAATACCGAAACCGATTTGTGAAACTTTTAAATGAGACTTTTGCAAGTACCCAATCTTCAAAAGAGCGAAGGACAAATTTGTATTAAATAAATAATAAAAACTAAAATAATAAAATAAAATAATGTTTAAAGAATGTGAAGACTCATATAGTATTTTCTTTAGATAACAGCATGAGCTGAACAAGATTCTGATAAACTACCTTTCTCGGTTTGAAACCATACAGATACAACGTCTCATAAACAACAAAGGACAAATAAAATGCATAATGAGGAATTCAGAGAGGTAGGAACCTGCTGTTTAATTATCATGTCCTGTTGAAGAACAGGGGAACAGAGCTCTCTAGGGAAGGACAGAGATCCTTTTGAATAGGAGGAAATTGGACACTCTCTCTCTCTTTCTTTCTTTCTCTCTCTCTGCTCTCTCGCTTTTTTCTGTCTCTGGTCTCTCCAGACCCTCTCTTTAGACGGTTTATACCCCCTATCAACCATCTATAAATCTCTCTCTCTCTTTGTTCCTCTGTCTAACCCCTCCCTCTCTATGTCTGCCTCTGTACCACTCTCTTCAACCCACCCCCCTATCTGTCTCATTATGTAGGACAGGCTGCCTTACATTGTTATGGACATAGGATAGAGCAGTTTTTTGCAGGAAGTGAAACTTGTGAAACGCATGTGTGGCTCATTACATTACATTACATTACAGGCATTTAGCAGACGCTCTTATCCAGAGCGACTTACACAACTTTTACTTAGCACTTTACATTGTATCCATTTATACAGCTGGATATATACTGAAGCAATGCAGGTTAAGTACCTTGCTCAAGGGTACAACAGCAGTGTCCTTACCCGGGATTCGAACCTACGACCTTTCGGTTACAAGCCCAGTTCCTTACCCACTGTGCTACACACCGTCCACCAGGCTCGTGCCACGATGTGAATGAAAAGAACACGCCTGTAAAGCAGCTCTTCCATCCTGCCTCCTTTGCTGTAGGACAGCATTGCCCTGCTGGGTAATTGTGCGGAAAACAGAATAGGTCAGGCCATGAGCTTCTCTCCACTTCCTGCTCTAGAGAATACAGTCTTTAAAAGGGGGATGTCCAATTTATTTGTTTTTTTAAAAGCACCATTCCCTTTTATTATACCTGTAAACATACTGTGTCTGTGTTTGTGTGTGGGTGTTTTGGTGTGTTTGCGCGTGTGTGTGTGTGGGTGTGCGTGTGTGAATGCACGCGTGTGTGTATGTACGTGTGTGTATATGTGTGCATGTGTGAGTGTGTCCCTATGTGTCCTTACGAGTGAGTTTCAGGGAGAATGTAATGTGTTATGCTCTTGCTGTGTTAAAAGCATATAGATAAAATGTTGAGAGCCTCTGGCCAAAATTGCCTGCAAGAAAACACAATCGATTTCTCCATCTCTTCATACGATCTTTAAAAGAAGAAATGAAGTGTTTTGTGTTGCTTCTGGACTGGAAACGGAGTGAGCAGTTTTAACAGTTCTTAGCAACTCTTTGTAAAAGCTTGTATCATTTTATATGGATTGCATATTATTTTCACTTCATTTATTTTTTAGATTACTTTGTTAATGGAAATTCCAAAAAAAACAAAAAAACAAAACAATAGCTGATTTATTTATTTATTTATGTGCATGCTTGTTCTTAGATCAAACATTCCTAAAAGATAGTTGTCTTCTGCCTCTGATGCTACCCCTCCTCTTGCTGGTCTTCTCCTGTTCATCAGCTGGACCCTTCTGATGAAATTATTTCCACAAAATGGAGGACACGGGCAGGGCTGAGCATGGAAATGCCCCTGCAGGATTCCCTGAATCTGAGGTGACTGAGCTAATTCAGCCCCTTCTAAGGCTATCAGAAGTGACTGGGGTTCCTGAGCATATCCGTAACTGCTTCATTTTCATGCACGGTACATTCGTGTTTGGGTCAAACCCGATTCTGCACCGCCCGGCTCTTTACACTCTCATTTGTTCCCCTCATGCATATTAATAGGTTGAAATCAACGCTATGGTTTCGAGTGAGGATAATTTTACGGCCGTTTCGCTTTGCTGCTATGCAAGTAGACCCTAGCCCTAATTATAACCCCTTACCCTTGCCTTGATAACTCTAAAAGCCTCTGTCAGATGTGTTCTGTGAAATCTGGGATGTAAAATTTAAGTGCCAGACTCAGACAAGACGGTGAGCAAGGTAGTTTCGGTGATTTTTCGCATCTCTCTTTTCATTTTACATCCAAATCCAAATGTCTGGGAAAATAAAACTAAACAGATTTTCTAATCGTTAAAAAAAATTGATCCCGTGACATGCATTACAAGAAAGTGGCTCGGCGCTATTCGATTGCCCACAATATGCTTGCTAAAGCCGCGCATGAAATGTCTTCCTTTGGCTCACGTCTGTGTGAACCTGGCCTGTGGGCTTGTGGTGTGGAAAGAAGAAGTTGGTGACATCATGTGCCTCAGGGGCTTGTACCTTGCAGCATACTGTAAGCATGGCTGGACATGACTGGGGATTCTAAATCGGTGTCCGCTAAGTGTTCGGTGCACTTGGTGCATTTCGCACTGAAGGCCTCTCTCCCTAATTTTGTGTACCTACAGCGCTGCTGGTCATGGTTGGCCGCTCACCTGGGTCGGGTTTGATTGCAGACGTTGGGGTGCATCGTTGCATCAAGATCTATTTTTGCATGCTACACCACCCAGCGGTACCTTCACCACACTGGCACCGTCCAGATTTGATACCACACTGCGGGATTCATCTGCGTACTGAAACTGTGCCTTAACAGGATGCGCCACCCAAGAAGCACCAAACACGGTCTTTTTTTTCCCTCTGTTTTTATTCTTCTACTGCCTCTCCACAAACCGTTTGAGAGGGAAAATCACAACACACTTTCGCTTTAGTTGCATATAACCAAACTGACAGCGCGCTAGTTGAAACAAATGTAAAGGCGAGTGCTCTGCTTGATCTCACTACGGATGCTGATATAAACCTTCTGGCTAAATACCTCTCCTCCCCGTGCCGTGTATCTACTGTGCATTTTTAAACCGCGATAGAGGGACGAACGGTGACAGTTCCTCACCTGTCCACTTTGAACTTAACTGATGTATGTTTACATCTCTTGAGCTCAGCACGAGGCTGTGAATCATTTGGATGATGCACGTGGAAAGGGAATTTACATACAGCCAGAGAGTTCCTGTCATCTCTGCATTCTATAGTCAACCGACCTGTTTCTTGCCATTTGTAGGTATATCCCACTCTGTAGCCTTTTGTGGGAAATTCATATGGCAGTGGTTAAGCTTTTGTTGTACGCAGGTTTGGACTCAATTATAATATTTCATCAATGTTTATTATTAAAATAATTAATTTCATGTCAAATGTTGACCTAGAAAAAAAGGAGAAAAAAAGAAGAAAACCCCAGACCTGTATTTGTGAATATGTATTTTTTGTAAAGTCCTTTTATGTATATAAATCAGTGGCAGAAATTCTCTAGCAATGCCCGCATTCTGTTATTCTTATGGCGTTTTAATGTATATCTAGAGCACAGTGTATTACGGTGATGTATTTTATTTTATTTTTTCAAATAACATTAAACGTGGAGCTTAATGGTTTAATTATGCTGATTATGGGATATGGTACAGTAAGCGATTGGAATATGAAAAGTTATTACCTTTCTTTTTTTTTTTACTGCATCGTGTTCTTCAACAATGCACATAATTACATCTGCCGTTTATCAGATTACTGTTGTGGAGAACACACTATCGTGTTAAATTAATGGAAGAGAACTGGCAGTTGAAACCACCATTCAGTTCTAAAACGGAAATGGGTTACACAGACAAGGCTACACATCAAAGACAACAATTTCCCAGCCCACGAATGATTACAAATAAATATAATATTGGAACATTAACTCACAACTGCAGAAAAACAAATAAATAGTAATAAAATCATTTTTTATTCAAAACATATTTTGCTCTATTTTATAGTGTAACTTCATGGTTGTTAGTTTAACATTTTCCTGCAATACAACATAATGTACAGACGTCTATTACTTAATATTTGTTTAAAACATACAGACTTTCATGATTCATTACAGACATTTCTTATAGTGAATGGTATAGTAATTAGCAGTGCATAGCATAGCAAGTATAAACAATAAAGTAATGAAATATTCTCAAATTAAAGTCATATCCATACAACCGCACAGCACAATTTTGCATGAGTGTTATGGAAAAACACATTATCCAGTGACAGAATACACTGGGTTCCAGTTGGACCAATATAAACTTTGTGAGTGAGTGAGTGAGTGAGTGAGTGAATGAATGAATGAATGAATGAATGAATGAACGAACGAACGAACGAATGAGAACAATCACGCTGTGGGGTCTTATCACAGATAAGTCTTACTAGTTTGTTGTCGTTTTCGGACCTGCAAACCAACGCTCTTTTCTTTGGCTTTCTGTTAAGCTGCAGGGCAGGGAGAAGCCTCACGCACGACCTGCATGCTTCAGCTTCCCCTCCCGCTCCCCGTAGGCACCCCCTCTTCGTGACAGCGTTCGGCAGGTGCACGCACGCCCCCCCGCAGAGCCTTCTGTCCATGGGTTAAGTGCTTCTGCGCATCTCCGAGAGGAACGCATAAATCATTCGGAGACCCCGGCATCATTCTGCGCGATTGAGCCGAAATGCCTTCCGTGAAAGCCCAACCGGGTTGGGAAACCAGCCAAACGACGGCAACCGAGCAGCTACCCATTCGGGGGGATTAGGAACAAAATGTCAGAACCAGGTTCTCAAATGTATTCAAGTTTATGTGTACGGAGTGCCGAAAAATCCTTTCAGAAACATTGACATGCCATCGCGATCTTAAACTGTCAGGCTGTGATACAGAATGTGTAACAATGTTATTCACAATTCATATTATTCATATGTAAGTGCATATTCAATAGTGTATACTTTTGTAAAGAAAATTAAAAAAATATTTTCACACAAGCTTTAAGGACCCCTGCAAAGGAATGCCATTGTCCTGAAAATAAGGCATATTTTTTGTAAAAAAGAATGAATAAGGAAAGGGCCATCTATCGCAATGCATGTTGCCACATATCCATTTTCTGTCCTATCATTCTTTGTTTTGTGATTACCTCAATGCAGCATCCACACACTATAACTGGTGCTTTGTATAGCACTTTGAGGGGAAGTTCTGTTTTCAAACTTCATTTATCAATTTTGAAATGACAGTTTTGGGCTTTCTGAGATCTTTATGGGGATCACACATGAGGCTGTGATATTTGCAACACTTTATTTAGAATATAGCCCGTCATAACCTATAACCTTTTAATCTGTTGTTTTCCAACACTATGCCCATCTTGCACTTAACTGTCAGCAGTGCAGTGTCAGTAGTAACATTCTTAGGGAGTTAGGCTCTTAAAATCAGAGATTGCAGGTGTGATTCCCAGGTGCAACAGTACTCTTGTTCCAGTAAATAAACTAGAAATGTAAACAAGTAAATTCAGAAAACATCTTAGAGCTCTATAAATAGTTTCTATGTAGAGTAAATAAATAAACAAGCTTTGTGGATAAGGTCATCCCCTAAATGCTTGATGCTATGCTTAATTCAGTAATGTGGCATAATAACTGGCCGGTTTTTCTCACGAGCTGCTTCTGGAATCTTCCTTTTTCACCTTAACTCAAAAACAGCTAAGGGCCATCTTAGCTTACTCTTTCTTATCACTATGGAGAAAAATAAATAAAATTAAATAAATACAAAAACATGTAGACTCATTTTTATTTCATTTTTTTTTGGCACCGTTGCCCTCTTCATGCAAAATTTAGCAGGTTCCATTGGTAGCCTCAGAGATACATAAACATTAAGCGGAAAACAAAAGCTGAATGGAGTTCAATGAATCTAGAGCAAATTCAGTGCAGTTTGCTTGCTTTTGCCAGAGCCCTTGATTAGACCAGCATGCATGCAGCCCATTTCTGCAGCTGGGTACTCGTTGAGAGCTTTGTATTCGGCGTATTTGCGGAATGCTATGTAGCCATGGCCTTCTCAGGATTCCAAACGTTGCCTGCTTCGGTTTCTCCTGTCACTTACGGGTGAGGGAGATAATACAAACAGCTAGCAGTTTTTTGGCTTCAAATAACACACTTAATTAACGAAGCAAGCAAGCAAGCACCGGCTTTTGTTTTGGCGGCAAAGCAGCGTTGTAACAGACGACATCACGTTGGCCGGCCGGCCATTTTGAAATCAACTTTGGCAATGCTTTGGTGTGGGCGGATCTTAAAGTCAGTTGTTTTCAGGGGCGAGGAGTGGTGTGTGTGAGTACTATCACGTCTTATGTAATGGTTCTGTCTGCTCAGCCGTGTACAAAAGGCTAAGTGAAGGCAGTAAAAAAGGCTTTTAGGTTTGGTGATGTGCAGCAGACTACTTTTCTTGACGTTCCCAGGTGGTTAGCAATCACCTCCCTATCTTGAGAAGGGAACTACTTTGCATCATTATATTATATTTAGCATTTTTTATGACAAAGCACTATTATTACCTCTAGGTGGACAATTTCCAAGCCACATCTAAACGTGAGCAAAAAACTTTACAAGCTAGTGAGCTGGCATCATAAAATCTGATAGCCTTTTCAGTACTTTAACTTTTACAGTATGATTATTATTTACATTATGTTTGCTCATATAAATGCATTGGCTCATGCTCTATGCTTACACGTACACCGATGCTAGGTACATATTTTCACAAAGATACTGTTGAAAGTGGCCCTAATAGGTACCAAAACATAAATCTAATTTTTTTCTTCCTTGTGATCCCTTGATAATTGTATGAATGGATGCAAATGTGTGCAAATCAAATGTTTTCAACAACTAATCAGTTTTTTTAAAGGGCTTATGCTTTATTTATGTATTTATTTGTTGTTTGCCATTTCCTTTAAATATGGTCTACTCGGCAGCACAATTCAACCAAAGCTTGGATAATTCTTTATTTTCCAATCTTTGGATTCACTTCAAACAGGCAAATTATCACTACTTTCTGTGAGTGCCGTGGCATGCTGTTTGTTTTGAAGGATTACTGTCTTACGAAGCATGTTGAGAAACCAGAGAAAAGCTAATGAGACAAGAATAATTGATAGTCTGGTTCCTAATTATTATTATTATTATTATTATTATTTTATTAAGATTGCTTTTGAACCAAGGAAGAATTCTGAATAGTGTTCCAAACAAATAAGACTTCAGCAAAGTGAAGGTCATTTTGCAATATGCAGTGAGCTTACTCTTTATGCTCTCTCCTTTATTCTTTCCCATTTTAAATGAATAATAAGAATAAGAATACAGCCCACTATATAGTTGCTAGATGTAGCTGTAGAGCTTAACACTTGTTTTCCTCCTGACCCCATTAGAAGTGAAAGGCAAGGGGCGATGTTCCTCCTCTTGTCAGACGTATGCACGCTTCTGAGGTCCTTTATTTTGAAGACCTCGTCTGTACAGCACGTTCTTCTGTCGTTCTGAGGACATCTTGAGCATTGTTGGGACTTTTCTTTTCCTTTTTTTTTTGGTTCATGTTTCAGGACATCAAACAGAGGGCACAATACGTATGAACATGCAGTACATTTAATCAACCTTTCTTTCTTTTTCTTTCAAATTCAGAAATATATGTTCTATCTGTTTTATTTGTTATGCGCGCACAAACACACACACACACACGCATTATTACTGAATGATATTTGAATATAACATGTCCTAAGTTATTACACCAGAGAATAGATCTGAATGCAAAAACATAAGCAAGCACATATACAGTGATGTACGGAGTGTTAAATCAACTCTGATAGAGTACATTTCACTCTCCTAGTGTACATTTGTAGATGAAGTATACACGATCCCCACTAGTCTGTTTAACTCTGTTGGAGTTGAGTCAACACTGAACACAGACACTGGATGTGGGTAGGCCTGCGATCACGGCACAGCCTACTCAAGGTGACCCCCTCAGTTCACGCTGCACACCGTGATCCTTAGCGATCAAAGCGTATTACTCTCTTCAGCCTGACCCTTTCATCTCCCTCCTTTATGTGTTCATTTATTTATTTATTTATTTCCTTTCACGGAGGATATTTACAGCACATGTCCAGTAAATCTCGAGCCTCTTATTTACGGTCTGTCACTCTCTGTTACTTATGTCATGGCTGGAGGGGTGAGGAGGGAGGGGGATAGGTGGGGGGGGGGGGGGGGGGCGGGGGGAGGGGATGCTCACAGGGTCCAGTGAGCCGTTTCAGGAGGGCTGAGCAGGCTAACCGCTTCACATTAACCGCATTTTAATCACACGCGCGTAAAGAGAGCGTTAAGAGGAGCTGCCTCCTGCACTGCCTGAACGGACCACGTCTATAGGAGCTAGGTTCCCTTACCTCTCACATTTCAATTATAATTATTTATCCTGTGGAATATTGCCTTCCACCTGTTCTATTTATGACTACTGCACCTGTTTTATTTATTTATTTATTTATCGCAAAAGAATAATGAAGCTACCGACCTCTTCTTCAACCAGTTATGATGTTATTACTTTTATGAACAAAATTTTACAAATCCGAACTGATTTCTAACTTCCCTTTTGTTCTCAGGTGCTGTTTATTTTTTCATTTGTGTACATAGCGTATGTATGTATATACATACTGTATGTGTGTATCCTTGTATGCATGTACGTATGTATGTATGTATTATTATTATTATTATTATGATGATGCAAGGCATCCACAAAGTTCACACCGACCCTTCACCCTCCATTATGAATTGCACAAGTTCACAAATGTGCTATCACAAATACACCAATATGTCACGTTCTTTGTTCATTTCTTTCATTCTTGATTTCCTTTCTTTTGCCTATCATCAAAAAAATATATATCTATATTTTATTTCATTTATTTAAGACATCGCATTCTCCGAATGCCTCAATCCGTCTTTCCTGTCTGCCATCCATTAGCGCTAAGTGACCTCTTTAGAGAGCAGGATGCAGTGATGTATGGCCCATTGCATTAGGCTGAAGGAGCCTTGAGGTCGCAGGTGGAGGGACATTAAGGGGTGAACGCTCATCACGTAATGGGCCGCTCTTGGAATTCTGGGACGGTCGCGCGCACAGAAATGCTACATTTTCAATGAGACGCACCGCAGGCCCCCCCCTCGGACCCCTGGGAGAGAGGACCTTGATGGGAGACCATTTGTGTGTGTGTGTGTGTGTGTGTGCACGCACGTGTGTGTGAGCGTGACTGCGTGTGTCTGCGTGTATATATGTGTATATGGGTATGTGTGTGTGTGTGTGTGTGTGCATGTTTGTGCATGTGTGTGTATGTGTGTACGTATGTGCATGCATGTGTGCATGTATGTTTACGCGTGTGCGTGTGTGTGTATGTGTGCATGTGTGTGTACATGTGTGTGTGTGTGATGCATTAAGTATATTAGATGGGTGCATTTAATTTGGGACACCTTTTATGAGGGCACTTACCATCTTTCCCCCCATACATTATTTATCCCCCTTTGTCAGGGCGCAAAGTGGTCTCAGTTAAAGGGTGGCAATATCTAAATGGGTCCTGTAGCACAACTCCTCCCGCTCGCTTTAGCACACGACGATGTGTCACTTTGGATTTCGTTACCATGAAGCGGCACATTCTAATATCAGCCCCAGAATTTTTATTATGTCCTTTTCTTTCTTTTCTTTTTTTTTTTAAACAGCCTTACTGAAACATCACCGATGATATGTATTACATTAAACATACATTGCCTATGAGAAGTATTGCCTTAAAACATTACCTATGATAAGTACTGCATTAAAAACATCACTTATGGTATGTATTACTGAAAAACATCATTGATGATATGCATTACATGAAACCCACATTACCTACGGTATGCATTACATTAATAGCATTGCTTATGCTATTTATTACTTTAAAAGCATTACCTATGATACACAAACTTCATGCTAATACACCACGGTTTTAACACATAAATGTGGAAACTGTATATATATTAAATATTAAATAAATTAATCTGCACTTATCAAAAGCAATGATTTGCTACACCATCAAAAAGATAATCAATATTTTCATAAATTTCACTGAAATATGTGATGATATGAAAGATACTCTCCGGAATAAAATTTGCCATGCACTACTATTTTAGTGTTACAGATGAAATGAGCGTCAGAGGAGATCAAATATTTAACGAGCTGCCCATAAATATTTTATGCACATATGTGGCATGTCATATTGATTAATTTTTTTACTTTTTTTTTTTTTTTTTTGAAGGAACCCTTCTCAAAATTAAACACGAGTAGGCGTCCATGGAGTTATGTGGTGTCAATCAAGCCCGTTATAGGTGGGAAGAGCTTTTGCTGAGATCATGCGTTTATCCCTAACCACATTAACCTTATTAATCAAGTCATCACAGCCACCTGATTCAAATACTACATTTCAATTAATTAATAATATACAATATTTATCACCTTTAATGTATAAATACTGCTATAACTTACTTTTCACAAAGAAACTGATATTTATTGTGAGCTTTTAAGCTGTATTAAGTGTTGACCATGTTTCAGCACAGAGCTTGCATTGTGCTTTCCTCAGCACTTTTGTGTGTTTGGATCTGCTCATTGGACACTGTTACAAATTGCTCTATTGATGTTATAATAAATTACTTGCAGCAGTGTTGGCAAGAAGCTACTGTATTCTCTGTTTTGCATTTAGAATCCTGGAATATAGGACTGTGTTCCTTACAGCAATGGCTGCATTAATACTTAAACTCTATTGTTCTAAGGCTTCTAGTACACAATTCTGGATTTTCAGTTTACTGTGAGTTCTACCTTGATACTTACAGTATATTTCAGACTTATAAAGACGGAGACTTGAATGTGGCTATCCCCAGTAATGACATAGCAACAATAACAACGACAATGACATACACTAAACAGTGACAGGTCAAGCTTCCTGTGAACATCAAGTGACTGTGGATCTACATCCAGCCCAGCAAGACCTGTAGCATCTTCTCCACTGCTAAGGGCAGTCGAGCAGTCCAAATGTTCTACATTGATGAAGAGCCAATACAAACAGCCTTGTGGAAACCAGTCAGTACCCTAGGATGGTGGTGCAACGGGAGCCTCAAGGACACTTAGCAGGTGCTGTGACTGTCAAAAGGCTCATCGTCCGCAGAAACATCGACGGCACCTACCTTCTAGGGAGGCTAAGGCTCTGTTGCTTCCAATTTGGATGACCGCCAGGCCCAGAGGAAAAAACATCAAGTCCCTCTCGGAAGCAGCCAAAATTTTTTTTATTGTTCTTCAGGTATGAATAGTCATTTTTATAAAATCGAGCGCATTTTGCTGTCACAAACTCTGGCTAGCTTCTTGCTAGCTAGCTGGTAGTGGTTGTCACTCACTCTGTTGATGTGCTCACTTTGTAGAGAAGAAGGGGGAGGGGGTGTGAATCATGGGGGCCATTTCCTGCCATCTTTGAGTCACATTTTACAAATACAGCCGGAAATATTAAAAGTGAAGTGTTTATTTTCATCCAATTTTAGATGGAATTTTTTTTTACAGGCATTTCGCCCTGATCCCTTGTTAATATTCGACCCTGAAAGTCATACATCAGTCCAGAGACTTAATGATCTCCCAGCTTGAAAAATCAGAGCGATTATTTTGATGAAGTTCAGAGGTGACGCCACTGGGGTGTAATGATGGGGCTATGCTGCTACTGAAGTGTGTTCTGGTGGGGATTACTTCTGTGATGCTTGGCTTTTTTTTTTAAATCTAAAAAAGGCTTGTATAATAACTAATATTAAGCCTTATTAACTGAGATTAGGCATTCATGCTTTGACATTTGACAACCGCTTTACCTCTGTGACTATGTGTGTGTGTGTGTGTGGGTGCGCGTGCGTGCGCTTATGCACTTTTAACCCTACAATCTGTTGAATCCAATGTTATGTGTATCATCCTATTAGCAAGCACTTACCAAGATGGGTCTTGATCTATTGTGATATCAGCTGAATTTAAAGAGTTTCCAACTGGGGTGCCTGTAAGCTGGTTTAAGTGCACTCTGATGCGTACATATAGACCTAAAAGGGCAGTATGACAAGGCCTCTCTGACCCACTTTAGAGATTACCACTATTGTTTTAGTGCAATACACACATTCAAAAAAATATATATAACCTTTCAGACTCTGTGGGTTGGCTATGCAAAAAAAAAAAGAATAAGAAAGGGGCCATTTAATCAGCGCATCACTCTCTAGCGACCCCTGCTGGATCGATTTGGCACAGTAGCCAAGGCAGCACAAAGTGAATTCCTCATGACTTATATGTGTGTGCTTGGCTTGTGACACAAGGCCTTCATTACGGATCCGGCAGGCGAGGTGATTTCCCCATGACTCACTTATGTGTGTGCTTGGCTTGTGACACAAGGCCTCTATTACGGATCCAGGGCACAAAGGTACCGCTCTGCCTTTGTTCAAAACACGATAATGCTTCACTCAAATTGCTTCAGTTAAATATCAAACAACATTTGTATTGTTTGCAATTTAACCACGATGCTCTGAGCCGAAACAACTGTTGATCAACTTGATGAGCTCTTCTAAGCACGTGAAGCCATGGTGAAGAATGGTCCGGTGACAGCAACGTCATTAGCAGCGACACAGTTTCCTTTTTTTGCGGAGGTGGATGTTTTTTTAATGGTTAGAAGTAGACGGCAAAATATAAACTCGCACATTAAATCATAGGGCTGGTTTTGTCTGAAAGCCGGGCCAGGAATTTAAAACAATATTACTGGCATTTGCATAAACTTAATGTCTACATGAGCTGAACTCTTCTGCCTGTGTCTGTATTTAAATGACATGCCTATTAATTTATATGGATAATGGAGCAGCACTGGAGTGGGGTGCACAGAATCCCTATATCTTGCTGTCATCACCTGGCACGGATGCAGACGGGCAATTATAGCTGTGAACATTAGCAAAGGTAAGAAACAGTGAAAAACTTTCGCTAAGTGTTGCAAAACACCGCCCAGAACAGATTCGTAGGGCAAATTCTGATGATTAAGCTGCATCCATTTAAAAATACAACCAAAAGTAAATCATGAAGACTGAAAATAAACACCAATGTCCTGGCTATTCATTACAGAACCAGAAAAAAAAACACTGAGTCCCCAAACGAGAAATAAACAAATAATAATAATAAAAATAAATGGTTTAACACAGTATTCTAAGACATCAGAATTAATTACCCTCACGACGACAGTGTCTTGACAGAAGAGGAAGCTCTTACCATTAGTGCCCCCTTGCCCCCCAGCAGGAGGTCAATTCGATTATCACCTCCTCCTGTCGTGGACCAGCTTGGTGGAACACCTGGGATTCAGGGGGCTGATGGTCCCCCACACCCTACCCCCTCCCTCACTCCACACACTAATGGCACTGTTCTGGTGGGTCTTCCCAATCCCCCCACCCCCACCCCCACCCCCAACAACCCGCAGGGGAAAAGTAGCAGCGACAGGCGACAAAAACCACAGACGTGTAAGTAATGGAAAAGTGCATTAAAAATTAACCGCACAACTTCTTCTGTGTCCCGTCTGTTTGTGTGTGATGCTGCCGATGGTCATGTGCTCCACGGTCACGTTAAGACAAAGGCATCATAAGAGCTGGCTCTGAGAAGCAACACTAACTCAATGTGCAAGACAACATGCTTTTAGTTATTTATTTACTTGCTTTTTTAATGCAGTAGTTTGATATTATTTTTTATTTTGTTTCATTGGGGCATAAAAATGAGGTGGCACGCTTGTATCATCCATCACCACGGGGAAGGACAAATAATTCAGAAAAAAAACTTGACTACAGGGGTTGCAGACCTGCTCAAATCGGGAGATGGCAACACACAAATAAATAAATTCAATTAAAAACAAAGGAACCACTTTATCCGGCAAAATTGTTTCCCTGCCAGGCCTAAGGCATTGGATTATTTTCTTTTTTTTTTTTTAAATTCTGTCCTTATTTCATTATGGTCCTCAGTTATCTAGCAAACCCCCATGGGCATACATTCACAGACCCCCCTGCTGAGCGGGCCCCCTGCTGGTACCGCTGTCCCATCCGTATCCTGCCCCCCCCCCCCCCCCCCCCATCCCTCCCCTTCCCCACCCGGTCCCCTGTGCCTCTCCAGCGCTGGCTAAAGCTGGCAAAAGCTTAAAAACATCTGTTCCTGGTACACCTCATCCCCCCGCTAATCCCGCCCACCTCGTGGCCCGTGTCGCCGCGCAGACCGCCTCTTCCTCTTCCTCTTCCTCTTCCTCTTCCTGGCTGTGGTCTCCCTTTCTCCCCATGGCTGGAGTCTCTGCTAAGTCTCTGCTCCCGTCCTTAAAGAGATGAAATAGCCCTTTTCCATGGAGCAGTCGCTTAGCAGCTTTGGGCACCCTCTTCTTGTCTGTTCAGCCCGCACCCGAACAACCTGCAGGCTGTGGTTGGAAATGCAAATCCCAGTGTAATCCGGCCTAACCGTTCCTCCAGGGGCAGGGGGTCCTCAAACTCCAGGTCCAGGAGGCCCGCGGGCAGATCCAGGTTCTTGTGACTTCCTTTCTTATCAGCCAGCCAATGTATGCCTGGGAAACACAGTGTCTAGACTCTTTACATTACATTACATTGCAGGCATTTGGCAGACGCTCTTATCCAGAGCCATTCAGTGACTTCAAGTATGCACTCAAGTGCAGGAACACGTCAAAAACCAGCAGGCACAGCGGCCTTCCAGAATTCGGGTTTGGGATTCCTGCTGTAAGGGTATGAATTCCATTTAATTTAAAATAATGTTTTTTTCATGCCACATGGGGCAGTTAGCCTGGATAAAACAATATGGCTAGAGTAGATATAAGATGTCATTATGTGCTTAAATTGATTAAATATACAATTAGACATGAAATCAAATGTATGATTAGATCAGATTACATACATAATTAAATGTACAATTAGATATATAATTGAACACTCTGATTTTAAAACATGCAGTTGGCTCATTTAAAATGGAGCTGATAGTATCATCTGCAAATGCATTTTCCATGAGGAGTCATGGCAGGGGTATTTGGATTGACTCATGAAATAGGCCGAGAGTTAAACAACTTAAATTAATTGCTTTATTCAACGTGCATTTTAACACGACCGAATCAGGGCCTTCGCCACTTTCGTTCTGGAAGATGATGAAAGAGCAGGACAGACGTGTTGTTTACCACATGTACCGTACCACACTGCTCTAAAAGGAAGGCCTTTTAGAGCAGTGTGGTTTGTCCTTACAATACGTAAAAAGTATATATTTTAAAAAGTCACACAAACTTAGCTGAAAATAATTTGAACCATTCCTCTTTAAATTCAAAGGAAGTGCATTGAGGTGAGCCCTGCAATAATACAAAAAAAGTAAATATTTTTAAATAGATAGATAGGTAGGGTAGACAGACAGACAGACAGACAGACTTGACTGTGGGTGGTTTTCCACTCCCCGCGACATCCTCAATTAGCTGTGCAGTCCTTTCCGCCGACTCGCTGCCCAATCAGACGGGACACGGAGAGGACAGGGGTGATTAGGCTCCCCCCGCGTTTGAATAAGGCACTTCGGGTCCTCCTTCCCGGAACTGATCTCACCTGTCTGCCCCATTATTTTCTGAGTTCCATCACCCGGTCGCCGATCTTTTGATTTTCCTCTCGCACCTACAGGCGCCCTGTCGCACGGCCTCCTTTCATGTTCGTCTGCCTCGGCGTCCAATTTCCCTTCTTTATTTTATTCCGTTTTTTTTTTTTTTTTTTTGTCATCTACATTGTCACGGACGACACGGAGCCTGGCTGGATTTCATCACAGAGCGTTTGAGGTTTCCATGAGAACGTTTCAAAGCGAGCACTTCGTTACACTTGGAGCAGAATGTAAATGTACAAATTACCTTCAATAAAGTGAAGTTTCAGAGCCCACAGGGGGTGCATTCAGTGAAGAAACCTGCTCTGTGCATGAAAAGGGGGGGGGGGGGGCGCTCATGTCCTGGAAATGGTCACTCCAGCGACAGTCTGGAGGCCCATTTGGTCAAATCGTAATTAGATACCGTGACGTTTTTTTTTTTTTTCCAAGTGAAGCGTGACTGCAATCAGCGGGGGGAAAAAAAAGGGGAGCGTAACCAATTCATTACATTACTTATGCAAAAAGGCTAATCACATCGTCAAAGCGAAGCGGTTTAGTGTTGTTCACAATTAGGGAAGGGAGAACCCTGTGCGCGTTAAGGCTAAACCCCGTTGCCACGGCGCCTGGAATTAACACAAACATTGACCCGGCCCACCAAATGCAGAAACTAACCTCGGTGTGAATGGGAGAAATGCGGAAGGGAAGGTATTCTGTGACGGAGCGTGCGCTTTGAACAACCGCTTCCATTTAACCGGGAGGTCCCGTGAGAGTAAAAAAAAAACTCCTTTTCGGTAGAGACCCGGCAGAGATAGCGAAACATAAAATAGGAAAACACAAAAGTCCCATGTCAAAGAGACGTGCGCTGGCTCACCGAACCAGAGAGAGCACTTGTACAGAGTCAATTAGCGCAACCCACTGAACAGAGCCTCCCACAATCAAAAACAATTACTCTCTTCAATCACACGACTGTGAAGAGGAGATTTAAAATTGCCCAGGGACAACACTGCCTCCAGTTTAAACCTCTTTTGTTAGTTATTCCACGTACAATGTGCATTATAAGAAAATGCTGTTTAGTTTTTTTTTTTTTTTTCTTCTTCCAAAAACTGTGAATAACTTAAGAACATTAAAAAGCACCCACTTAGTGTCAAGATTAAATGGATTAACACCTAGCCTTGGGAAAAGAGTAAGATTGGAATCTCTCTCTCTCACACACACACACACACACACCCACCCACGTGAACACACACAGACAGACACACACACACACACACACAGTGGTTTCGTTTGCAGAAGGTTTATCAAAACTATCGCACGTATCATCCAAAATATCCTCCCTTTCGGTCCTCAAATCGCAACGCATTGGCCTTGTGGCAATTACAGCCGCGATAATCAGAGGCATTGCTTCCGTGTTGCATTGCCTTTGTGTAGGCAATCAGCTCCACAATGAAATGCCTCCTCTCACAGAGCTCTGTAAATAACACAGACTCATTTGCATAGGCCTTTGTGAATTAGTCAGAATGCTTAATGAATCTCGTTCGCACAACCTCCTCGTTAGTTTTGCCCAGATGTGTCGTGAACATGTTTGCGTACGACAGATGGAGTTAAAAACATGTTTCAGAGCTGTGAGATGTGCAGCTCGGCAATTTTTAATGAAAATCTTATTTTAATTCAACTCTGACACTCCTGTGTACACTGCATGAATACCCTGTTGCAGGTTATTTATTATTTTCATTTATTTATTGTTATTATTATTGATATATATTTTTTTTTTCCAGGAGTTGCGGTTGTAAAGAAGCTACAGTCATTTGTGCAGACTTTGCAGCTGTTGATTATAGATAATTTCCCAAAATAAATTTGGAAATGGTCTATAATCAGATTAGAGGGATACACGGCATGCTATACTAGTGTGGACTGATGAGTATGATTATGCATACTATAAAAAGACACTGGCTCATTTCAATTATCATCACTAACAAGGAATAATAATGTAGCAGGAGAACACACACCTTTGATTGGGGGCGTGTTTGATCACAAGAGCTCAACTTATGTGAATAATTAGGAAATACTATTTGTCAATGCATGTCATTTATTCATGCATTGTTGAAACAATACGGAAGTATTGTTTAAAAATGGAACTGTATTATAATTTTCTCTAACATGAATGTTCTTGAACTTTAAACTTCACATTATTTGATTGATAGTGGCCTGTCTGTCCATAAGATGAACTGTCTGATCAGTCCCTGGCTCAGGGGCATCAAACCTTATCTGAAAAGGGCCAGTGTGGTGTAGGTTTTTATTTTAGCTCAGCACTACAACACCTGATTCAACTAATGAACTAATCATGGTCTTCAATCAAGACGTTGGTAAGTAGAATCAGGTGTTTTATTGCTTGCTATAACAAAAACCTGCACCCACACCGGCCCTTTTCAGATAAGATTGGACACCTGTGCTCTTAACTGGTCACCTGTTGAGTTTGAATCAGGGGCAGAGCTAGCCTGTCATCCATATGGGTGCCAGCATTGATAAGAACGAGTTCACTTTAAAGATACAATACATTTCAATGTCAAACTCATACATTGATTAAAAAATACATATTATGTGTGTTGTAACACAGATGATCGACAGTGTTACTTGTCAGCATTCATTGAAATATGGCGTTCATGAATTAGGCCTAGGTTAGTGTCTTTGTTTGGGTTCCCAGGGGACCCCCAACGGCTGCCCATACAGGTGCGCTGCAGCCCCCACTAATTCCACTACCGGGTCGCATCCTTCAGAAGGGTGTGGTCACGTGGGCTGCTGTGGATGTTGTTTTGGTTGTGCACTGACGCTTAGGGGACTTGTTTGGCAATTCCTTGTTAAGAGGTTTCTCTTCAAAAGCAAGAAGAAAAAAAAAAAAAAAAGTCTGGTCGGTTTAGGTTTCTCCCTGAAACCCACTTTTGCTTATTGAAGCTGACACTCAGTCGAATACTGAATCATCGGCGTTGTGACCCACGAAATAAGCTGGTGCTGGTGCAGAAATCACTGTGATTTGCCATTAGGGACTTCGCTTAGTAACCACACTGTTGTTTTTATCTGGGTCAAGAAGTCAGAGGGAGAGGCAGCTGAAGCCCAAAGCCGGATAAAGAGACGAGTTTCCTGTGTGATCCGAGTCATTTATCATCCTTACCATCCTGTGCTGACTGCTTCCGTTTTAAACATGAAGTCCAACGCACATCCAGTCTGTTAGTCGCTTTGAACTGGCAGTTGATGATGTCACACATGACCGACTGTGCACATTCTCAACAGTCGGGGAGGAGTCACTTTTCTCCTAGCCTGAGTGGGGATAATAATCTAAAGATATGACAGCAAGGATGTCACAGCACCAGAAGAAAACAAAGGACCTACACTAAACACGGAGCAACTTTAATAGCACAAATAGTGCAACGGGAATGGTGATCAATCAACACCTGGCTATACTTGCTGGGTACCTTAACAGACCCCGGAATATAGCCAGAAATAATTCATCAATCGGCATCACCATTTTTCTTTATCTTATTACCGAAGTACTCAAAGTACGATATGTCGTTACCTCTGCTCTGTTTTATTCCAGTAAGGTGACATTCAGTTGTCTTATTCATATTCATCCCTGCAAGACAAACAGACGTATTGACAGATATCCACCAATCACTGTCTGTGTTCCTCAATTTGTTACCAATATATTGTGTGATTGGAGGAGCACTCTCTGTGCTATCTTCTTTTTTTTTTTACTATCACTGACTACTATGCACACACACAAACACACACACACACATGCGTGGACGCTCACAATACCTAAGCTATGGATTACATCATAGACTGCAGCTCAGAAATAATTTACAGGGTCAGAAAAGTTCAAATGTTGATTAAAAAAACTAGCATATTACATATGTGTATTTATAGTATGCTCCATATTGACCATTAAATAGCTATGATATGATAATTGTGATGCCAGTTAATATGGCAAAGCTGGTTGTTAGTAACATTGAACTGCACCTTTTTTATGCACTGTACTACTAGCCTGCACTTTTTTTCCAGGGTTGGATGTTGGGAAAAAAATAAAAAATAAATCCAACCAGACAAGTTAGAAAAGATATATTACATTTTGGACAACCTATAAGGACAAATGAGAGAACTCTAAGCTGAGAAAATGGAGGTCAAAACTGCAACTTTTTTCCCCCAGTAGCTGCAGGGCTTAGGGTGTGGAACACCATTACAGCTGAGGAGAGATCAGGGGACCTTTCACCTGATGTGTACAGGATCCGTAACACATAAAGCTGACACCTTTCACACACACACACACACACACACGCACACACTAGTTTCACACTCACACACACATGCAGCCACACAGACACAAACCCACACACATCAACACACACAGGCGCATGCACACACATTTCACACACTCACACGCACATACACAGTCACACACACACACACATTGGATTTGAAAAGAAACAATGTATAGATCCAATTTCAGACTGTGAGATTTAATTTGAGGGTATTTACATCCATATACTGTGTTCCAGGTATAATTACCACCTTTTTTATACAAAGCCCCCATATTGCTATTCATTGTTTTATTTATAATCATGAATATCACGGGCAGCTCCAATCAAACCTTCAGTGTTATCAGAGTTTTACTGCAGGAAATTGTTAGCCATCCAGTCCTTAATGTCAATAAAACAATGTAGTAACAGCCAATTATTTTAACTGGCTTGAAAGAGAGGTACAATTGTCTGTCATCCACATAACAGTGAAATGATATGCCTGTAAATACAATGATAATTTTTCCAAAGGAAGCATATGTAATACAAACAGAATGAGACCCAGGGCTGAGCCTTGGGGCACACCACATGACAGACCAGCAGATATTGGTACATGATTACCAACAGATACCAAAAAGATCCTAATTGAAGGGTATGCGAAAACCAATCAAGTTTAATATACATCTGTGATCAGAATAAAAATATGTATTCAATGCAAAGAGAGTCAAAATCCAACCTTAAAGTGAAAACCAGAGCCTAAATGTGTCCTCTATTTTATATAGGACCTGAAACCTGTTGTCGGACTCAGTGATACTCAAAAACTCAGAGGAAAAACTATTTGTCAATATAAATGATGAAACCTCCAACAATAAGTAATTTATCTAGCTTTGGACAAAAATAGAAAATCAGAAAACTCCAGTCCAGGCGGACGGTGGATTAAGATATAATAGAAAGGATTTAACTGCCTGACCTGAACTGCCTTAAATCGTCTGTGGCTCAAACGATGGGAACAACCCCTGTGCTCACCGAGCGGCAGACAAAATGGCTCCTGACCACATAATTGAGGCCTCCACCCTGCCCTTATAGTCTGAGCTTACTGATGAAGCTTCAGCCACCTGGGCACAGGACAATTAGAGGTGTGTATTCCGTGCACCTCTGCTAAGTTTCATTCAGAAGCTATAAAAATCCAAAAGCGCCATCCAAAGAAAGAAAGAAAGAAGGCATTGAGCACAAATAATTGATTAGAGATGGACTGAACAATAATAATCACCAAACTAAAAGTACTTTCAACACTGGTTGGAGAGGCTCGTACTAAGCTCACTCCATGTGCTAGCACCTGTTGCACAGGGGAAAAAGATGATTGGTTCAGTGTGTGTCTCAGGGATACACTCATAGTAAAAAAAAAAGTAAAACAATTGTTCAAAAAAAAATAAATAAAAGAGCCACAATTGCTTTCCCATATTCTTATCAGAGCTCCATTATTTATTTATTGATTATTATTTATTGATTCATTTATTTTATATGTGTTACCTATTTGCATAGAGGAACAACTAGTATTCCAGACTTAGGTTTTCCTCGTTTATTATTATTTATTTATTTTTGTAATGTCTTACGGGAAGCTGACAGGTGCCCTTCTCCTGCCCCTCTGGTTCTGTTCACTTGCATAAGAGGCCCATAATCCTTTTTTTAGTAGCACTTTCCAGGGACGTTATCCATTCTTACACAGAGCAGAAAGAACGGGATAAATAGGATCGGCAGGCTGAGGAGCGGTCTATCTTCTCTAATTGAGGGCCTTTAAGATGTGACCAGGTTTATCTCTGAACAATGATTACAACACGGCGGCCACTAATCCCTCAGCTTTGCAATATTGCTTTAAGAGGTTAAGAAGATGAATGTTCATTCCCTTTAATCCTAGCTGTGATTTATCACTAGTGCTGAAATAACCCCCCCCCCCCCCCCAACTCACACACACACACACACACACACACAGATACAAACACACTCGCAAGCACACACACACACACACACACACACTTTTTCTCTCTCATTCCAATCCTTCACCACTGCAGAATTGCTCACCCCCCCCCCCCCCCCCCCCCGCTTTAAATTGCAAAGGCATCTCAAAGTTAATTAGAGGCTTTTGTACGGCAATCATGTCGCCTCCGCACCTTTGCAGCATCTCAGTTACGTCTATGGTAACACATTTGTCACGGGCTTTATCTCAGTCACCTATTCCTCACGGGCGTCCAGGTTGTGTCTGGGAACCATTGGCTGCATGTGATGAAGATCCTATGGTGTTCCTTTAGCGGTCGCACCGTCCAAATATGTAAAGATCCCCCCCCCGTCAGTGCTCTATTTTCCCCCTTTCGAACAGATTAGGAAAGCTGATTTATTGGAGGTTGTGGGGAAGCGGGTATATATCCATCCTCTGACATCTTGGCCCTGCCTACAAGCTGAAGAACTTAATCTCGCATTCTCAAAAGCACACAACTTTGATGAATGGGTGCAAATCTTATCGTGCTTTTTATTTATTTCTTTCTATATATATATATAAATATATTAGCACTGAAGTTGAATCAGCTTTGGCGATATTTGGTATGATAACATCTTTTCCATTTACCGTACATAAATGTTCACATTTTGCTTCAAAAAAAATAAAATAAAAATACTGTGGATAGAAGACTGTGGAGCAGATATTACTTTTTTAAAAATTTTTTAAAGATATTATGTTTGTTTATTTTAAGTGCCATTAATATTTCATACAGACAAATCGGTATTGGAAGGCAGTCACTTCATGTTTCAGTGCATGAGTGGCTCATCTAAGAACCAATCTAATATTATTGCATTATAACAAAAAAGTTTCCTTGTTTCCATTTGATTTAGGACTCCACAACAGCATTTGACGAATGTTCCTTCGAAACTCTCTCAATTAATGATTTTCCTATTTTAATATTTTTGACATCTATGAAACAGCAATGAAATGATAAAACTCATTCTGGCCAGGACAGATTGAATCACTATGCATGAATGCCCTTGAACGTCCTCGAACGTCCTTTGAACGTCTTTGAACGAGCTCAGCTCGACTTCCAAGAGTGGTCACCCTCCCCTCGGCGTCCGGGTTACAGCACGGTATCAGGGAGGCGGAACGCGATTGGTCTGTGGTCTGAGGACCGGGCCCCTCCCGTCCCTGGCAACAAGAGGCAGCCAAAATAATTTCCACTTAATCCACAAAGCTCTTTATCAGCACCTGCCGAAAATTACCTGGCCTGGGACACCTGGAGTTCAAACTCTCTGAGGCTGAGGGACTCCCGCTCTGGGATCCGCTGGTGCCAGTCATGTCCAAGGAATTAACAAAAAAAAAAAAAACAACAAACAAACAAATAAATAAATTTAGCCTTATTCATTTCCCTCCATCTCATTACTAAAGGCCCTAGGTCACCAGCGTACAAATCAATCTTTCAGAGCACATGGCAGCTGAGTTAAGGGCCAATTAGCTCGTGCTTCGCTGATATGGGTAACACGCTGATTTGCTGTCTGATATCAAGACAGGTTCTGTTTCTGTAATGGGGCAGGGCAGTGCAGCACTGTTGAATTGGCGGAGGGTGGGGGGTAGGTGGTGCTTTTGATATTGTGCCTACAGTATTTGATATTCTCTTGGTGCCTTGATGTCTCCTAAACCTTCTGTGAGGCTGAAATGCCTTGTCCTTGGTCATTATCTCCTCAGGTCACCCTTTGAATTCACCTGGTTACCATCTCTATGTAGATGCCGGCCCTGGGAATGGACGTTCTTTATTTCGTTCCATTTTGTTGCAGCAGCTCAGCAGTAACAATGCTGAGCTTTCTGTTTACAGGGCAAAGCTTCCGATTTAGAAAGCAGTATTGCGGGCTCTGCCCAAGTTCACTTTTGCTTGCTATGCCGAAATCCGTTTTTAAGCTAAATCCTTAGCCGCTGCATTTAAAGCTTACATGATGCCGTCTGGTAGCACTGAGAGCTGTGTCTGACTTGGTTATGAACACAAACTAGCTACTTCTCACTAAAAATATCTGCTTGGAAATTATATTCATTTATTTATTAATATATTTAGGTTCCACTACACTATGGTTAGCATAACCTGTGCTTGATTCGCTTTAATAACAAGTCAGAAGAAGTATAAACCTTCAGGTTTTCAAGCCCAGTTCCCTATCCATTATACTACACTGTCCACTCTGTGCTTGCATATATACACTTTCACATTAATATGTGAACGGCACAGTGGGGTGGAGAAGTCAGTTCAAAATGGCTGAGTACAAAGCCAAAAGAGATTCAGACATTCAGAGATTCAGAAATGACACAGTGGAGATAGATTTTTATTTATTTATTAACTTATACTTTTTTCTATTATTAAGATTAACACGGGGTCCCGCTCCATTAAATCATGTCATTCCCACATCAGAGTGACTTTGCCACATAAAATGAACGTATTAATGACACTCATCGTATAAATCTCCTTTTGCCAGGGTCATGGAGAGCAGAGCCATGTTTGCACTGCTGACAGATCTGCAAGCATATGAACAGCTCTAATCAAGCACGAGTTCAAACGCTCTGCAAACTGAGCTATCCCAAAGGGCAGGCAGGATGACAGGCACTGAAAGTTTAATAAATCTGTCCTTTTTTTCAGACCATACGTTCACAATTTGTGATTTATTAGTGCGTCGCTCTGATTTATCAAACACACGAGGAAGAGCTATTAAACTTTTCTGGAGAACTGTGACACTGTGACCATGTTCAGGTTCAGTCCAAATGCAGACGAAAGAAGTCCATAGTGATTCATGTTTATTTACATGGCTGCCATACCCCTTAGTTCCACATCATATGATCGTAAAAGCTCAAACAAACACACTGAAATCACAAAACGTTGATGGCTATCGCAAGGTTTTTCAAGTACTCCGGCACAGTGTGATGGCCCTCGAAACGCAAACTGTTTTTCGTTGTTATTTATTTTAATTTTATTTTCATATTTGCAGTGCTGAAATAAACGAATAAACAAATGCACACATAATAGATAAATAAAATTTTAAGTTCCAACGTTGTGAGCTAAATGCAGGGAGCAGAAAAAAAATACGAAAGTTATTTTCTTATTTCTCTGTGCTGATTTAGCATAAAGTAATGAGAAGGAAAGGCCATATTCACTTTCAGCCAATAAACATAATCATTATTCATAACAAGCATTAGTCCCATTGCTCATATAGCCAGTTGTACAATGAGCACCAATATTCCTACTGCCATCATATTTCCAGCCTCATCATTCATCATATTTGCCATTGCCATTATGATAAAGTAATAATTTATTTTCTCAAATATGTGGAATATCAGTGCAGATACAGCAAAAAATAGATTTGCAAAGCAGACATTGATCATCATAAAAAATGTATCATTTAGCATATTCATTTTCCATATTGCTTTTTGGCCAGCTGAATGTTTTTTTTGGTCGTCAAATAGATATAAACTGCAAGGTATGCCACACAAGTGTAGGTATAATGGTATGCATGCCTGCCCACACACACACACACACACGGGCATGTGCACAGATTTAGTTCTATTTTCAGGAAATACTTCAGAAATACACTTCATTTGAAAATCATTCATGATGAAGTTAAAGGCCAGTCATTGTTTGTTTTAGGGTTTTTTTCCTCATGATTAAATGGTCGAGTTCAGCAATCAACAAGTTCACCTCTGACTGTTTTCATTTCTGCATCAGTCGAAGTGCTCGTTGATTGAGCCTCTGCATAATTCTTTAAATTGACCACAGCGAGGACGCGTGCCTACAACTGCAGAGAGTGAGACCGTTTGCTGTTAAACTACATATTTCCACAATAGTGCAAACTCCCCAGGAAGGTGGATCGAAGCAAAAAAAAAAAAAAAAAAAAAAGGTTGATTATTCCACTGATGAACTGGCTGAGCACTGCAGGCCGGGCTGAGCCCTTTCCCCATCTGGTCGCCGGTACTTAGCGGAGAGCTGCCGGACTCCCTCACGGAACTGACAGCCCGTGGCCTCTGGTTCCGTGTGCCTCGGCCTCTCCTGCGCTCCGATTGGCCGGCTCTGTCCCCCGCTCAGGTTCCGCAATTATAGCCGCATCCCCACAGCCAGGCCCGGCCACGGTACGCAGTGCCAGACTACCAGTAACGGTGAACGGGCCTGGCACGTATTCTCCCAGGGACGGGATTTGCCTTCACGAACCCACTGGATAGGTGGAGGAAAATGAAGACTGCAAATGTGCCACGGACCTGCCGGTAGACCATGCCGAGCCTATGCGGTGAAACCAGGGCAGGCAGGATTTGACGATTATTTTCATTGCTCACACTTGCCTTTTGGGATAAGATTGCTTTCTAATAACGATAACACTGTTCAATCCCCCCCCCCTTCATGTCAGGGACACCTGTGAACCTGTAGATCAGTCCTGTAGGGTATGGGATTGCCCGACCTTGCAAGTATCTCAGGTGACATGTCTTCAGTATTGCACAGCTGCAGATGGGACCTGATTTTTTAAAACTGAATTCATCATTTCTCATCTCCCAAACATGATATGAAGAAAGAAGCAACGAGTCTACCTGCCACCGGATTGGTCGGATCGTTGATAGATACTTGCTAATCATGCAATAAATAAATAAAATGGGTTAAGACCAATGATGAGTTAAAAGGGAAGGTTTCCGGCTTGTCTATTTTCAGCTCACCAACTGCCACTGTTCATCGTCCATTCAGCTTCGCTGTTGCCCCGGGGAGATTTCTGTCTAAATACCCCCCCAGGGAGATTTCCCTTGTCACTCTCAAGCTAAGCTTGTTTACATGAGGAATTTAAGCTTGGGGGAATGCTGTGAAGTGCATCATGATGTTTAGCGAAATGCACAACACAAAAACATTTCTGATTTGATGTTGTTCAAAAAAACGGATGTTGTTCTGTCCGGTTTAAGGAGGATTTAACGCGGCCAGGGTTCCTCGCTGTTTGTGATCAAAAGAGATTTTCACCCAAAATAGCTATTGTCAGAGGCATAAGTCCCTTCTCTTCAGAAAGGGAATGAACTGCAATGTAGCATTGTGTGGTTGAGTCCATCAGACCATTGAGAAAGCTGCAGCTTCTGCATTCTACACATTGTTTGGAAGTGGGTGGCATAAAGGTAACTGTAAACTGGGGAGAAAAAAACAATGTACTAAATCCTGTCAGACCAAAGAAAAAAATGTAATCCCATACAAGCAGGCATTTTTCCCACTGACATCTGAGAATCTAGGAAATTTAAAAAAAGGAAGAAAAAAAAAGAGATAAAAATGCATTCACAAAACTGATTGAATTCATCAAATCTGTTCATTTCGCTCTTATCAAAATACAGTCGGTCGATCGCATTTTCTTATAAATTAGCGCAAGGCACTTTCTGGGGAATAGAAAAGTAAGTTGGTATCTCAGATATTTAAAACTGTATCCAAAAGTTTAAATAATGTTGTATTTTTTTAACACAGGAATAGAACACTACTGGTCTAAGATAATGTGTCCAAGTGTATGCAGGCTACCACAGACACCGTACATGCGTTATGAAATATCTCAGTGCTGCTAAGTGCTCAAGGACATGCGAATCCATGGACAGAAGCCTATACAGTCATTCTTTTAAATGTGTATATTATACTGTTCTATACTGGTTTACATAAATAGGTGCATTAAACAGTCTCAGTGCTATAGCTGAAGAGGGCCAAGGAGGAAAATCAGACTGTAAAAAAATTAAATAATCAAAGAAAGTTTTGTAAGTTGGAATTTAAGTCATGATTGTTTGGAAAGTGAAAGTGAGTTTGATATTGCTCATAACCAATCAGCAGTGTATCTGTTTTGTGGGGAGGCTAATCCAAAGTGAACGTGAAGTCTTCATGACAATATCCTGTAAATATTCATTACAGAACAGACGTGACGTGAAAGGTTTTTATTTTCCAGTTTTTATCTGAAAAAAACTAAACATTTGGAAAAAGTAAGTATACATCATGGGTCTCAAACTCTAGTCTTTGAGGACCACAGTGTCTGCAGGATTTTGTGGTTTCCTTTCATTCGCAGGCCTCGGGAACAAGGTGCATGGACGCTTCAGCCAATAAATGACTTTAATGAAGCACTTACGTTTTGAGACGCATCGAACATTAGCAGACGCTGCAGCCCTCCAGGATTTCAGAATGAGATCCCTGGAACACATCTTTATCTTTATTATCTTTTTAATGAACACATTAAAACTAAATAACATAAAACAGAAATGCGAGTCTGCGGGGGAAAAGAAGATCTCACCTGGTTAGAGTGGAATTAATTGAGGGCAGCAAAAGGAATATTGTTAAAAGAAACAATGGATTCGGAAACCCTGGAGCAGTTGCAGATCAGGGGCTTTGACACAGAGAGACGGGATGGGAAAGGGCCACACTGCCTGGATGGGACAAACCCCTCTGTGTGCTTCCCTAACTGTCAAAGCCGGGAGGACCCAGCACCCCCCCTCCCCCCCAAAAAAAAAAAAAAATAAAATAAAATGAACTGTACTTCCAGCACCTCAGGCGGTGTCATTTTGAGAACGGCAGAGTCTGGTTTCCCTTTCCGCCTCGTCCTGCCTGCTGGAGGGTTAACAGGGCTGCGGAGGGGACGTGGGTGGCGAAGGAGTCCTGGGGAAGATGCTGTGTGCGGTTTCCAAGTCAGAGGTTGGTTATTAAAGACCTCGACTGCTGTGTGTGGAAGAAAAAAAAAGCCAGAGTCAGCATCTGCTCTTCAAACCCCAGTCGCCCCCCCCCCCCCCTCCCAGCCAGTGTCAACATCTGCTTCCACAAAACAGCCCCCCCTACAAACTTTTACTCAGACAGTAGTTCAGCAGTTGGACAGTAAAGTTACAAATTACAGCCCTCCTCCCTCATCATTTTAACATGGACTCATGAAAAAGAGTAATGAGTCCCTGCATGAACAGGTGTGTGAGTGTGCGTGCGTGTGTGTGTGTGCATGTGAGTGTGTGTGCATGTGCGTGCGTGCATGTGTGCATGTGTCTGTGTGTGTGAGAGCAATGCAATCAGTAGCTCTTGGTAGGGTCACCCATGGCGGTAAGGTCGAGGAGGAGGCTCCAGACAAAGCACGATCCTCAGTGGCGGAACTGCCAGGGGATGACGGCAGTCACAACAGCAATGAAGACAGATGAACGGCTGCAGCAGAGGGTGGTCCCCAATCATCACGGGCTCCGTGCCATCCTGGCCGTCCTCTGTCAAGGATTGTGTGGCGGCTGCAGGCGCTTCAGTCCCCTGACAATAAAAAATCACATGCAGGCGTCCTCCCAAAAGGTGAGTCAGACCGTTTGACATCCTGGCTAAAGTCCTGTGGTGACCTGGAAGTGGTGACGGGAGCAGGACGGCGAGGTCTGGAAGCTCCTAGCCACAACCTGGCACACAGGCAGCGGGTGTTTGATTCATGTCATTAAGCTCTTGGACTGAGACAGATCGAGTTTTTCGGCAGCTGCACCCACAACTGAGCAGTTCTATTTAGGATCTGCTCTTAGATGCACACACACACACACACTCACACACACACCCACACCCAAGTAGGGGAAGAGGCTAGAAAAGGTATCCTAAACATAGCCTGCCTCAGCAATCCTGTCAGGACCACCGCACCCAGAGGGATCACCACTACGCTGTCAGAAACAATTGTTTTTTGGAGACCGGAATGTGCAAACCTTATGGACAATCAGTCCAGTGATCAACCCGGAAGGCGAACTACAATCATCGCCAGGGAGCTAAGGAGATTTTGGATCGATATTGCTGACGGAGGCCAGCTAAGGGAGGAGAAAAGTGGAAACGCTTGCTTCTGGAAGGGAAAACCAGCTAAGGAACTAAGGATCCATGGAGCGTGTTTTGCCATTAAGAACAGCCTCATCAGCCACCTCTATGATCTCCCTGTGGGCAACAATGAGTGCCTAATAACCATCTGCCTGATGCGTGTGAGTAGTCAGATAGTCACTGTTGTGAGTGCCCAGGTTCCAACACTTGATGTACATGATGAAGTTAAAGAGATCTCTGCTGACCTCGACAAGGCACTCACCAGAATCCCCAAGGAGGACAGGAGCACAATATCCAAATGATATTGAAACACACTGGGTCTGGTTTAAGTCCATCATCATTGAGCACCTTCGGCTTCAAAACCAAGAAACACCATTACTGATTTGATGAGAACGACTCTGAAATCCAGCAGCTCATCGATATCAGGCGGAAAACATTTAATGCCTGGCAGACTGACATCAAATGCGAGGCTTCTGAGAACTTCTGATGCCAAAATGAAGGCTGTTACTCATTAGAAGGTGAGGGTTTTGACCCTCAGAAACCTGGACCACGTACAAAAACAGCTGAGATCGACTGGCCACGTCATCCTCATGCCTGACTCCTGCCTGCCAAGACACGTCCTGTACTTTCAGCTTCACGCTGGCCGACAGACCCCAGGGCGTCAGAAGAAGTGGTACAAGGACAATATCAAGGTGAACGTCAGAAAGTGCCACATAGACCTTACCACCCGGGAGAGCACATAAAAAGACTGGGTGACCAGGAGAACAGTTGTCTGTAGAGGGATGCCACTTTATAACAATGACCTCCAACATGCTACAGATGTCAAGCGTAGACTCAGAAAGGAGAGATATTCCAAGAAGGCCCAAACAATTACCACCACCACTCACCCTACTCTCACCCCTGCGCACACTGCACCATAATATGTGGCTCCATGCTCAACCTTTTTTACCCACTGGAAAACCCACAAGGTCATCCAAGAGAGTAAGATTTTCATCCAAAAGGAGGAAAATCTTACTCAGTAATCGCTGATGATGATGGTGCGTGTGTGTACGTGTTTGTGACTGTGTGTGTGTGTGTGTGTGTGTGTTTGTGAGAGCGTGTAGGTGTGTGTGTGTGTGTGTGTGTGGAGGGGTTGGGGAGGGGGGGGGTGGTCTCTGGTGGAATAATAGTCATACTCTACTCTCTGTCTCTAATTTAGTCCCCGTCCTATCAGAGAGTAAATTAAGAAGTGAAGTGGGATGGAACAGAACAGGACAGAATTGAAAGGCGGGAACTGAGCGATGTTTGCGGCGGCATCCTGCGTAACGGCTCATTGGCCTGTTCTTCCAATTACCTCATTAAAAGAGGGAACAAACACGGGACATTAGTGTGACAGTCATAAAATGGCCGTGCACTCTTTTGCCCGCACAGATAACTAAACATTTATGCTCCCCGAGGCAAAAGCAGGTGCAGTTCTGCATATTTGATTGCCTGTAGTACCTGCTTCTGAGTTTCTGTGCGCCTGCCGCTTCATTATAACAATGATGTGTAAATAATATGTAAAAATAAAACATTAAAAATCACACACTTGCACACATTTTTTTTCAATTATGGGAATTAGTAACAATGTAAACAATGTCCTTTTTATTTTTCTATTTTATTTCTTTCTTTCAATCACTGTTAGTCACAGTTCTTCAAACCTTCATCATCCCCACCGGCAGTGACTATTTTACACCATACAGCCCGCATGGTACTACAGGAGAGCCAGCGACTATTTTACACCATATGGCCCACACAATATTACAGGAGAACCAGTGGCTATTTTACTATACTGGCCAGTATGGCAGGAATCACAGGAGAGGCATATCACTTACTGACAATAAATCACTGTTATCCTGTATGTACTTGGTTCATTTTCTGGAGGAACTACTACTGTAATACCCACAAGAACCATGATTGGCTGAAACACACCCAACAGCGGCTGAGTTATTAGGCCAACTGTGAGCTGCTGTGGATGGAATCAGGGTCTTAACTGGCTAGAATAATTGCCTGTGGTGAGTGCCTTCTGCTAACAGTGACACTCGCGAGTTCCTTTTTATCATTTTCAGTGGTTGCATCTTGTTGTCATTAAAGCTAGTCTTCCATGTCTGTCCTTTTTTAACAGAAGTAAATGCTGCAATTAAGGGACGCAGCTCTACCTCAGTGTAATCTTTTTTTTCTTCTTTTTTTCTTTTAATATGTCAATGGCAATTTTGTGATGTACTACTATTACTATTATTACTAATATTACATTTGATATTTGATCATTTTATAAGGATATCTTGACGACTGGCCATTTCTCTGATAGTTACATTATGTCCTAGAGCAGGATTTACAAAAACACAGAGAAAAAAAAGAAAAAAAGATTTACAATGCCAGGTTGCCTGTTAAAGGAAATTTAACTAATGGTGCTAATCCATCGCAACATGACTTATGACTGCAGAACAGTGATAACTCGAAACTCCTTTATCTCTTTTCCATGGATACTGGAAGGACGCACGTATGATGTCATTTCGACTTAAAAACAGCGTGACACAGTGTTGTTGTTGTCTCCGTGGAGACGCGTCTAATGAGAACTTTTCTCCTTTGATCTCTGGCAATATGAGCCACAAGGACATGTGGTACCGTCCCCGGAAATTGACAGGAAAAGCCGACAAGAGATGTCGCTGCGCAAAATTCAAACCGATAATCAATAGCCTCGAAAAAGAGCCTTTTCATTTCCTCGGCCAAGGCGGTGTCACAACACAACGTTTTTTTTTTTTTTTTTTTTTTGCGCTGACCTTCACGTTGAAGAAAAGAGATAAACACTCGCCATCCCAACAATCGTGGGAGATTCAGCCGAGGGAAAAAAAATAAAACAAGAACTGAAGAGAGAAGTTGGGGAAACGGTGAGTAACTTTCACACAGAGGCAAAAACGTGCCTGAACACATTCATTTACAAAACGAGTGACGTTTTTTCTAAACGCTCCCAGGCATGTGCTCGTCTTTTGAAAATAACATTCATTTTCACATTTAAAAATGTTGAAGTAACACCCCCCCCCCTTCACCTGTGAGCACAACTGAGATCTTGAGATGAACAGCACTATATAAAAACAATTCATTGCAAGAATACATTTAGCACTTGTATATGCATATTTCACATCTAGAATCACTCTTATCATCTGAATCCTTCTACTTCGTTCCCGTAGCGCTTTCATGTTACACATGTACCTCCATTTTGTACCTCCATATTGTTATCTTGATGTTGTATCTCATCATTTCTCCTAGTTTGACTTGCCATAACTTTCTGACCTAGCCTTGGCATACTGTGCCGACTGGACTTAATGTGTCCATGGCTATGAATAACTGTTACATAGTGAGTATTGTACCTTATCGTACCTGTATTTTGTAGCTGTTCCAATTACTTTCAATATGCGCTTATTGTACATTGCTTTGGATAAAAGTGCCTACCAAATAAATGTAATGTAACAGATAAGATGTGATACATAGTCAACAGGTGTTAGAGTACAAGAGTATTAGAAGGCGTGTTTCTTTATGCAGTTCATATACTTTGTACAGTGACATGTATTTTTGGGAGAAAAAAATACTTGAGCAGTCTTATTATTACATAAGAATATAATTGTATTTGCTTTCTCAAGCGTACATAATGCATCAATTTATTTCTACAATATGCAGTATATTACATTGTGTAATGTTCTGTTCACCTTCTTTGAATCATCTGTATGCAGAAAGGAACATTCAATAAGCGCACGAGTCTCTTAAGACAGGAGAGTCGGCCAGAACATCCCCTCATTTTGGGAGCACTTCTGAGACACAGTGGGGCTCCAGATAGACCCGCTATTTCTCTCCCTTTTTTCTTCTGACAACAAATGAGCGGTCCGTGTGTGTTTTTTTTTGGGGTTGGGGGTGGGGGGTGGTTGGGGGGGGGATTAGTCCAGCCAGCTCGGGGGATAGCTGGACATCAATTTTGAGCCACAGGAAGAAAAAAAAAAAACTACAAACATGGCAGCGAGGCACGGTAGGTAAGAACAGATGTTCCCACACAGTAAAAAGAAATTATTCAAATAAATAAATAAAAACAAATATATATATTTTAAAAAGTTATGCACAAATTCAGTTTTATTTAGATTTACTAGAAATGAGAATAAATAAGTAAATAAATAAATAAATAAATAAATAGCTTCTCTTTTCACAAAGGATTGGAGTAAAGGAGCTGCCAATCATTCCCAGTACAGGGCACAGGATATAAATGCTGCCACTCCTGGAACCAACGATGCCATGCATGCTATTTCCAACAAAGCCTTATAAAAATACTTTTTAAAAAAAAAAAAGCTTCTGTTATTCTGTACATTCTTTTTTTATTTATTTTTTAATTCATGTCCCATCCTGTGGTCTGTCATCAGCGTGCACATTTATGCATGAGCTCCAGACTGTGTGAGGTCATCAGTGGCGTGTAAAGTGTTGTCCTGTCACACGCGGTGCACTGCTGATCATGCATTATTCATCGCTGGGCGAGGACGCATCTCTTGTGGTTAACATGGCGCACAACATGTGCATTCACTGCATGCAGTACTCAAATTACTCTCTCTCTCTCTCTCTCTGCCACCTCTCTATGTCCCTCTCCTTTTCTCTCTCTCACTCTTTCTCACTCTGTCACCTATTTTCCTCTCTTTCTCTCTATCACCTCTTTCTCTTTCTCACTCTGCCACCTCTCTCTCTCTCTCTCTATTCAATGCAATGCAGTAATGCTATTATGACATGACTGAAAATAACATTATTGGCACATAAATTAACAATAAAGCAATGGAATAAGGTGTAAGAACTACAGATTAATTTGCATTTGCTAAGTGATGATAAAAGGTGAATATAAATCAAGAATGTAAAAAGAAGAATGATGGTAAATACATATAAAATAATAACAGTGACATCATAGAGTCTCTCTCTTGCTCTCTCTCCCTCTCACACACACACACACACACACACGCACCATTGACCTCGCACCCTGAGATGATTGACCCTGTACTTTGTATAGCTTTAATTTCCTTTTAAGTTAATTTGCTTGCACACACACTTCATTCTCAAGTGTGTGCCATTCAAACAGTCACAGTCACGAGCAGACAGAGCCCCCAAACACAGACCCAGGGGTGCAGCACAAAATTCTGGGCTCTATACATAAGCAGTCTCTGTGGGGCCCCCTTCCTCTCTTGATCCATGTCTCTCAAACATCATTCCAGGCTTTTCGAGGGCCCTCCCCCCATTCGGGCCCTGGGTAGTCAGTCCCACTCCCCCCCCCCCCCCACTACGACGCCCCTGCACAGACCACACCCCCACCCCCGCTACCGCCCCATCCTGTCCGTAATGGCACATGATTTGGGGGTGGAGGGGTGCAGGCTGACGCCATTCAGGGCGACTCATCAGAGATCCAGGAAGAGGGCCCATGATCGCGTTTCTAAGGGCTCTCCCTTTGAGCTCCGCCCCAGGCGTGACCCGCCGCAGCCAGGGCGGGACGTTCAGACTCCGTGACGGGCGGGGCCTTTTGTCTGCCGCGGCGTTCCTGTGGGGGGGGGGGGGGGGGCTTTTCCTCAAGCTCCGCGATCCCATATTCCCTCATTCAGACTCACTGAATGGGGACAGAGTCACTTTTTTAAATTTTTTTAAATTTTATTTTTTTAAGAATGATGGGCCTGGCCAAAAGAATTATGTAACAGTTCACTTCAGCTGCAGGAACCCTTTATCAGCGCACTGTATATTGACAGCGTTGACATACTTTTTTAACAAAAAAAAAAAAAGAAAAATAAGTAGACCGACTTATATTAGCGGCCTTCACTATAGTTCAGCCGTGGAGCCTTTTTGTAGAGGGAAACACAATGGAGAGCTATGAATGCAAGAAATGAAACATTCAAAGATGGAGGTCAAATGAACAGAGGAGCGTATAAAGAAGTTGTTTGAGGTCCTGGAATTGTGCAGCGTGATTGATGGAAGACGCAAACAAAATGTCAGAAGAAGAAAAAAAAAAGTGGAACACTAAAACATGCCACTGGACTGCTCTGTTTCACAAACTCAGCAGGAAAATGTATTGTGTTTTTTTAAAATTTATTTATTTTAAAATAAATACTATTGGGGGAAAAAAAAGCCACCAAAAATCTTGCCCTGAGCAGGTGACCCCGCAAAACGGTGTCAATTTTAGAACTCCGACTCTCTCTCCCTCTTTCCCCACAGCGTCATCGCACAACTGTCTCTTCTGCAAAAAAACCCCAAAAAAAACACAGAAGCAGTTCACGCACTCCGGTCAACAGGATACAGATTCACACTCTGAAACCGTACGCCTGCCTCCGGACCAGCGTTTCAGCGGAAGCGTTTTCATTGGACCGCGGCCTCTCGGGTAGGCAGACCCTCAGTTCCCACAGGTGAGCGCGGAGTTACGCAGCCGGAGAGTCAACCGGATTCCAGTGCTTTTGATATCCGCGAATTGGGCTTTGAAGTTCCTCGGGACACAAGCTTTTTTTCCTGCCGCTCTCTCTCTCTCTCATTCTCTCTCTCTCCCGGTTCCAGCTCTCTTTGAGGAAATCTGGCACCGTGACGACAAGCCGGAAAGGAGGAACACTCTGTTTCACAGAAAGCAGGGCTTTCAGATGTCAGACCTATCGCAGCATTGCCTTGATGTGCGTCTGTGGGCTTTTGAATGTGATTTCATGTCATTTTAAATCAGTATAAATCCATTATGCAACAAAGAGGCATTCCAGAATGCCAGCATTAAAGCATAACTGATTCAAAAAGGTAAGCCAGCACTACTACTACTACTACTACAGTACTACTACTACTTTTATTACTAATATTACTACTAATGATACTACTACAGCACTACAACTACTACTACTACAATGAGAGACCATGCATTGTCAGGGTAGGCTCAAGATTCAAGATTTACAGTGAATCCAATTTGAATGTTTAGCTGTAATGTAATAAACAGAACTGCAGTCTCAGGAAAGTCCAGAAATAAAAAAAATGTGATATTGAGTATCAGTTTCACACAAAACTGTATCTGCGATCTACGCCTTTTACATGTGGTTTCAAGATTTAAATCTTTTTTTTTTTCAGTCTTTCTCAGATTTTCATGCTTCTTGCTTTGATGCCAGACAGCAGTAAACAGGGTTCATTAGCGTCTTGTCTAATTAGAGCTCAGCCACCGCTCTGTAATTAGAACACGAGGCACATGCCTCGGATCTCTCTGCTTTCATCAAAAGGAACTCGCCTTCAATTAAAATACGAAGTACTGCGCAATTTCCCTCAGTTTACCTTCTCGACTCTTGTTGCAACAAATAAATAAATAAATAAATAAATAAAACTTTCCTTTATCTTCAAAGCATTTTCCAATGTACTTCAGGTGCCTAAGGTTTGACTGACTTTGATGGCCTGGATCCAATGAATATGCATCCTTAGCTTAAAGTGTGGTGAGCACGTTCAATTTGTGCTGTGCAGGGTGTGTAATATCGTAGATCCCGAAGACCAAATACGCGAGAATAAAGCTATGACAATAAATGATTCAATAAGCAAATACATAAATAATCAATGGAAGCTGCAGTACAAGAAGAAATTAGCTCAGCATGCTCAAAGGCTGAAACCTGGAGTTTTGAAGACCGGGCTTGATGCTGCTCTCGATACTGTCTGGTCT
This sequence comes from Anguilla anguilla, assembly GCF_013347855.1. Lineage (NCBI taxonomy): Eukaryota > Metazoa > Chordata > Actinopteri > Anguilliformes > Anguillidae > Anguilla > Anguilla anguilla. Next base: position 62,104,341 of record NC_049204.1, read on the forward strand.
TTAGGTAAAGTGAGCTCTAGGTACCCATTAGTGGTAGGAAAATGGCGAGCATTGGGCAGAATGGCCTGTTCTCGTCATTACGCTGTTTTGTGAAATGCTTACTCCCCAATTCCAATGTATAGCGGGGGGGGACAGTTCCTCAGGAGAGGCCATAGAACACTATCTCTGACAAAATGTGTCTCTCTAACTACCTTCTTTTCATTTGCATGCTGTTTTTTTGGGGCTCATAATCAACATGGTGATCCGTGGGAACACATTCATATTCTATGAGCCGACAGTATGTCCTTACTTCGCTGCAGAGCACAAAAAAGGCAAAAAATATATAAATAAATAAATAAATAAAAATAACAATAAAAACTAAACGATATGGGGGAAAACAAAAGAAAGGAAGCTTATTCAGATGTCCAGAGTTGAGGTCACAGCTCAGATTCAGAACTGTGACCTCAGGTCCTGGACCCTGCGCTCTGGCCACTGCGCTGTGTTGTGCTGCGTGTTTCCGTGGTGACCGCTCGCCCGTGGGGTTCGGAGGTTAACGAGGGGGCGCGCGACATCACCTCCTGGTTCCAGGAACGGTCGTGCCCTGCGGACGAAAAACACAATCACGGCAAAACAGGCCCGAACCGGGCAGCTCCCCCGAGAATTTCACTTCAGAGTTCCGTATGAGAGCCGTGGCAGGGCACCCGGACTCCCCGTTTTTAGTATGGTGACTTTTGATTTGTTTATCCTCCAATACACTGCCCTCTGCAACTGGACATTCACTCATATTCAAAACGAGTGATGGTTCCCCAAATGCAGAGGCAATTAATTTTATTCAAATTTTGTTTCATAGCAAAATAACAGCCTGTTATATATTTTTTTACGGGTGGACTGAGTCACAGTTGATAAAAAACCAATGACTGAAAGCCAAACACCCTGAGCAGAAAGGCAGCCCATAGGGTGAGCTTTTCTGCAAGAGCACGCAGGCAGGTCACGGGGTGAACTATCACATTTTTAATGGCAATGGCAGCCCACTGAACAGCTGTGTTATTGCGTGTTAGCAGTGCGATGCATCTTGAGAGCTCTGAGCTCAAGGGCCCGCATGCCTTCCATCCATTTCCCGCTATGACTACGCCTACGAACGCTATGACTTCTCCTGCTGCACAGAAACAGTGTAAAATCAGCCCTGACAGAGTACTTTAACTCTTATACACTGCAGCTGACCTCTACTGACCTCAGCAAAGCTCTGGTAGTGTTGAACTTCTGCTGAGAACTCGGTTGTGTAATGTAGCTACTGCTACTGCTACTACTGCTGCTTCTGCTACTACTGCTACTACTACTAGTGCTACTGCTACTACTGCCACAACTACTACAACTACTGCTACTACTACTTCTGCTGCTGCTACTACTATCACTACTACAACGGTTACTACTACTACTACTACTACTACTACTCCTACTAATAATAATAATAATAATAATAATACTTGTGTGTGTATGTGTTTGTGTCTGTGTGTTTGTGTGCACATGCATCCATGTGTGTTTTCAAGATTTACACATTATTGACCCCACAAGCTAGTGTACAATGCATACGTTTACAAAGATGGATTGAAGAACAACAGGTGATAATCACAATAGATTTTCTTTTCTTCCACACTTCTGAATTGTAACTGGAAAATAAAGAAATAAATAGGTAAGTAAAAATAGGAACACATTTCTCACACGGATTTACGGCCTGATCTGGGTCTCAGTTAAGATCCGCTCGTCTCTCGCTTGATTAATTGAGATGCCGATACAAATCAAAGCATAATTAATGAAGAGAGAATGTGCGTGCTCCTTGTGTGTCACCGTAGGTGTTCCATCTTCAGGTTCTGCTTCTTTTTCTTCTGCATTTTTATCACCTATAATTGTCGCCTTGTTAATCCAATCAAAAGCGGGGATTTTGTAGCCGTTCTACATATCCCAGGTGTACTTTTCTCCTTATCTTATGTATCTCCCTTCCAACGATGTTTATTTATTTGTTTGTTTGTTTGACTGTTTTTTCCACTTTAGGGACATGACTGTTTTTTTTTTTTTTACAACTTTATTCAGTCAATAAAATGACTGAATGGTGGGTTTCACATCTCACTTTACAGGGCTGCATAAACCTGCACATCTTTTAAGATCAGCACCTCAGATGGCGCCATCTGTCAACAGAAAACATTTTAATATGCACCACAAAAAAAAGTGTCAACCCTCCTCCCCCTTGGGTAAATCACCTTTATTTAGCTCGGGAAGAGTAATATTTCTTACCCGTTTCATTCTCATTTTTCTCACAAATGTGCTACGCTCAGTCACCAGCCACCAGCTCAAGCACCCCGCTATTAATTCAAGAGAATGTCCCCCAAAATGTGTCCTGAATCAAGCCCCTGCTGCCTGAGACACCACAATCCAGGCCATGAGCTTGAGCAGGTGTGAGTCAAATGGAAATACTCCTCGGATGCACCGACCACGTCGGAACCACAGCGTCGTTCACAACATGTTCAGAAATTACACATTTTGCATCCGAGGGTTACACTGTTAGTTTCTCTGTTCATGAAAGCATGGCTAGTTTATGTCATATTGTATTAATATAGACTGGTACATGTCTATACTAATATACATATAAGTTTTCAGTTGTAAGCGAACTTTTTGAGCGAAAGCTATAGCGAACGTTGCACTTAAACTCAGTTGTCTATGCACAACTTCTTTAAACTCACTGTTTTTGACACTTTTTTTTTGGCGCAAACACATACAGGTTGGTTTTGCTAGCAACCATATTTGAAGCTGAGAAAGTGCTGATCGGGCAGGATGGCGCAGTGAACAGAACTGTCGTTTCCCAGCGAGAAGGTGCGGAATTTGAATTCCAACCGACATCCTTTCGGCACAGAGTCCGCGTGCTCTCCCCATATCCGACTGGGTTTCACGCCGGGTACTCCAGTTTCCTCCCACAGCCCAAAGACATGCAGGTCGACTAATTGGAGACTGTAAATTGCCGGTAGGTATGAGTGGGTGAGTGAATGGTGTGTGGGCCCTGCAATGGATTGGCAACCTGTCCAGGGTAAATTCCTGCCTCTCGCCCACTGCATGCTGGGATAGGCTCCAGCACCCCCCGTGACCCTGCCTACAGTAGGAATCAGCAGGTTGGATATTAGATGAATGGAGAACATGCTGATTCAACATCAATTGGAAGCTTGTCTGATATTTTACATTTTTATTTGGAATACAGATAATGGAGCAGGAGAAATATTGATTAAAAAAGGACCATTAGGCCACTGATGATACTGATTGAAAGATCAGCGAAAAGGAAGTCTTACATCTTACATATTTCTTAAAACAATGTACTGTCTCAATGCATAGAGTTGTCTCATGTGCTGTTGTAAGATGTTACCTTCTGTCAAAGTACTTGTCATTTTTTTTTTTATAATTCACAGACACAGCTGTGTTTTGCTAAATAGAAATTGTATGTGTGAGAGTGTAGTCAATCAATTCCTTGAACTTTATGTTTTGAGTGTTTATATTTTGCAGAGGACATTCATTGACATAACCTTAGTAACACAATTGTAACAATGTTTATTCTGTAGCACAGATTGGTAATTGAAAAAATTACCATAATTAACTTGGCAAACCATTTTCCTTAATTTGTTAGTCAACGTTAAGAGAAAATGCCGAAAGAATCCAAGCCCAAACAAAGCTACATTTATAAAGCTAGCCAAATACTACCAGAATTACAATGACAACTTGTCAGTTTTTTTTTTTTTTTTTAAGCTTATCTGCAATTGCAGATATAAAGACCCTTGTGTATGTATTCTCTGTTGGTGAACTGTCTATGTATGTCATTTTGCCAACAGCTGTTGGCATCTTGAGTGTAAAGGACAATTTGCGGAGAAGGGCAAATGAACTAATTATATTCCGTGCACATTCTGCCTCAGTCAATGGCAAATGCTCGCACTACCAAAAGTGGCAAGGCTGCCTGTTCTCATACTGGCGACTTTCAGCAAAACCTGACACATTGTATTTTGCTGAAGCTGGTGGCAGTAGCCCCTAAAAAGGCACGTCATTCACAGACACCGCCTTCACACTCTGTAAAATCTTCACTTTGTCCATCACCGAAGAAGATTTTAAGGACCTTGAAAGTTCCCCGGGAGAGAAAATCAGGTTAACTCGTCTTCAGGGGTGGGGGGGGGGGGGGACCGAACCGCACCGCACAAAGTACATTGTGTGGGTAGAGCTATAGAAAAAAAAGAAAAGAAAAAAAAAACGTCAGCTAGGCTGCCATCCTGGCGCTGATGGAAGCCGTGTAAAAGCAATCAGACAAAATGGCGTTTCATATTTTCTTTAACCTGGGGATAGCGAATGGGGAACAGTTGCCCTCAGGCGGCGTTTAATCGCTGAAGGACAGCGGCTATAAAACGACAATTCGGACCCGCCGTACGTCCGGTTTCCGACCTCAGCCATCGGCTGCCCTGCCGTGACGGCTCGACTTTGCCGCTGTCTTGCTCAGAGGTATCTTTTTTTTTTTCTTCTTCTTTTTTTCGTCCGGTTTAGAGTGAAAAATAATATAAATCCGTCCGGTCTCGAGCCGCGATGGCTGCCTCTCAGAGTTGATGCGAGGACGATTGACAGGTTCCCGCCCCTCCCATTGAGAGCGCTCTTGAGTGCTATTTGAGTGGTATTTCGAACAGTCACTGCTGACAGCCCGGCGTACCGCCACTGGAAAAGAGGATTCAGAAATAGCCTTTTCTCCTGTCTGTGGAAGCTGAAGGTGCATCCCCTGCAATGAAATACACAGGATTGTGATGCTTTAGAAGGGCCATAATTCATCTTCATGGAAAAAATAGAATCACTCCCTTTGACCTTTAAGAGAAGTGGATTTGGCCCCATTTATAATACCTGTGTGACATGTGCAGCTTCTGAACCCTCCACACACACACACACACACACGCACACACACACACACACATAGCATACCTACACACACATCACATACAATATGCACATTATCTTTTGCACATTCCTTAGTCAAAAAGGCTAAGCTCTCGTTTTTCGACAAAGGCAAATTTGCATTTGTACAATGCATTTAAAAAAGAAATATCAAGCAAGGTACGGAACGAAAAAGATCATCGCAAACGTCTCGGCAAAACACGTCCGGCCCATAAATCAACTTAGACCTGAGGGAAAAAAAAAAAAAAAAAAGTATCACAATACTTTTTTTGAGGCTCCTGTCATTTCAGATTTCCCACAGCCAACTGCCACAGATTTCCAACTGCCACAGCCAACTCAAATTCGAATGCCTCAGTAAGTGCCTATTATGCTCTCGCCATGAACTAATCAAGTACTTTGCTGCATTATCCCAGCTGGTGGCAAATTCAGCTGCCTCGCACCTTTCAAAGAATAAAAACCTGCCTACTTCCCCCCTGAAAGGAACATGTGGGGGCATATAATGGCTCTGAATATGCATTTCCTGTCAATCCGCTACGCCGAACGCGCGATCCTAAAAATACGCGTTCGCCGCAGACTTTATTATTCATTGTTTGCACCGTGCCCAAATTGCGGCTCGTGTCGGGGCGGGCGCTCGGGGGTGTGCTTTTTGGGAAACAAGTGTCTGAGCTCATTTTGACCAGTCACGCTTAGCAGAGCGAAGAAACTCCTTAATAACGTTCCCAGAAAATGGCATGCATAAGCATGAGATCTATTTTCATCAGCTCCGACAGAACAAGCTAACTAAAGTAGGTTTTTTTTATTTTTAAACACTTCAAATCAGTCGACTGAATTTTTTTTTTTGCATTCCAGTGCAATAAAAAGTTTTACTTTCTTTTTGCTTCATAACATAACAATTGACCTAAAATAAATGTGAAAAGTGTGATTTGTTTTAGGTAAGAAGTTTTTATTTGATGTTGTTTCATGACCGCATTTGTATCAAAAAAAAAAAAGCACGATTCCAGATATTCCACAGATTCCAGTTTAATGTTGTTTTCAGGTTCATTTTTCCATTGGCATGTTGTACACAGTGTTTTGTGGTCCTCCAGTTTGTGTGTGCTGTTATATGCAGTGCAGGTGTGCCCCATCATCACTGTGCCCTCTGTGAATTTCGGTGGGCACTGACAAGCACCTGTTCTCCTATGAGGTGCATTCTGTCCCCCCCCCCCCCCCCCCCAAGAACACCCCCCACGATTTCATGGTTCTTCAGCCATTTTCGACTTGTGTAGACCGTACCGTTTGCCTCAGTGTAAAATTATGGAAATAGAGATGTGAGGTTTATGTTATAGTTGCTCTTTCAAAGGTTGCACAACATTAACACCAAACTGGTGTTGTTTGGGAGACATGTGAACTGCCATTGCCAAGGACTAGCAACTTTCACACTCTCTCTCACTTCCTCTCTCTCTCCCTCTCATTCTCTCCCTCCCATCTCAGCTAGCCTGACCGGCGAAAAATGCACCTGTGGTGGCAGAGGAGTATCTGCTGACTAAAACTGCCCCCCCCCCCACACCCCCTGGTAGAATATCACCTCTGGATCGCGGTGAGGATTTGAGTTCAGATTGTAAGGCGAGGCTTCAGGGGGTCAGCCACCTTGCAGCCCACCGTCTTCCCCATTTCCTGTCGCTCCTCTGCCATCCCTCCTAAAACTGCGCGCATCGTTTTTCTTATTATTAGTTTTGTATTTCACCCCCCCCCCCCCCTTCCCCTCCCCCCTCAGGTTATCAGTGCTTTCCATATGGCTGTTCCTGCAGATATTCCTATCTCTCCCCTGGGGCTGTTTCCCTAATCTCTCCATCTTCATTTCCTCAACTTTATTTCTTCAGTGACCGCCTATTCCCCCGCGTGTTATTTCCCTGGCCCTTCTGCTGCGGAGAGGTGATAACTAATGACATTGGATTAACCGAAGGATGAAAAAAAAAAGGGAATAAGACAGCGTATTATACCCGAGACTGGATATCGTGGAAATGTCTGCCCTGTCTTTACCTGCGGTGGAGTGCATACTTAACACAGAAAGGAAAAAGGGGAACGTGAAGTGGTGTTTGATCTCAGTGCTGCTCAAACACATTAGCTTTGACCAGAGCTCACATCGATGGGTTGGGTGTTGTATGTGATATCAAAGAGGTGAATAGGATAGCATCCAGTGCACACACATGGGCGTTCAGAGACTCCGTTGTGATTTTCTATGTGGGTTTAGTCTGGGTGGACACCCAGAGGTAGATCCTGGTAGGAGTTGCTCCAATTTGGTCTGAAATGTTAACTCCATCAAAACTGTAATTTCAGGATTATTTATTTATTGAAATTTGGTTTACTGGAAAATGTCTCAATGTTATATTTTGTGAGGTGCAGAAATGTAAATGTAAAGCTCCCCAGAAGTCTAACTCAGCTAATTCCCCAAATATATGTTTTTAACATGGAAAATAATGTGAAACTTCATTACTTGGATTTGCTTCTCTCAAATTTACCATCGGCAGAACTCAACAAAGGCCATACAGTACAAACACCACATGGCAAGAAGATTGGCTTCTCCTAAATGCACACCTTCAAATTTATCATAATGATACCAATTGCAGGAGACATCGTATAAATAAAGTTTGAATTATACGTTTTGTTATTTCCTTGTCCTGATAATGACCGTGTTAAGGATCGGACTTTTCAATCAACTTTTTATCCCTCAGTATCCATAGCAACAGTTTCATGGCAGACTGAAGGTTCCAGACCGAAAACTCCGCGATGAGGTCATTATCCCCCTGTTCTGGGGCGGAGTGCCGCGGGCACCCCGTTATCTGCGACCGATTGGTTCCAGCGACTCCGCGAACCGGCGGGCGGGCGGCGGCCGAGAAAAAAATCGAGGCGAAAATAATAACAGCGGCCCCCGCAGTACCTGGAGCGTCGGTCCTGAGTGAGGTCGACCGCACGCTGTCCTTATGACAAGAATCTAATCTCTCCCCGCCACCCGCCCGTGACACCGAGCCTCCGATAACACCCCCGCCTGCATCATAAACACCGGGGGCGCCGGGGGTGAAGTGGGAACTCGCGTTGGAGGCACACAATTTTGGGGGGGGGGTGAGGGTAGACCCTCTCCTCTCACGCTTAGCGTCAGCAGGGTCAAGCGCCGTCTGGTCTGCTTTTGCCAGGCGTAGGCTTCTGCCTGGCACAGGGCTGGATCACCATTAGTCACTCATTTGGAGGTGATTCTGTGGTTTCCATACTGGCCATAGTTTCCTTCAGAATGCATTCCTCTTGCCATTGCTGCTACTACTACCTAATGCTACTACTACTGCTACTGATACTACTGCTACTACTACAGTACTACTACTACTACTGCCACTGCTACTACTACTGCTAGTAGCCTTGGAAGTAGCAGCACCAGTAATAGTCGTAATGGCAGTAGCTTGATCCCAAATGTTGTATTTGCATAGTACTTAACCACTCAACCCAAATCATGGGTACAGCTGGGTACACATTAAGTCCAGTTCACACAGTAAGCATAGGTTAGGTCAGAAAGTAAGGGAAAGTCAAACTGGGAGGCATGACGACGTAATACAACATAAAGCAAAGTGATTATGCGGTTCTGACTCACCACAGTCGGGCATAATTACCTCATTAAACCCGCAATAATACTGAGACCCATTCTTTGTATTTAATTTTGCCCTGAAAGGATACCTTGATGTAGAAATAGCTAAGGCTAGACGGATTAACAATAATTATGCCCATGGATTAGATCAGAATTGGAAAGCCCTTGCAAAATGGCAATTATAATGTAACGGTACCACAGACACAGTCAAAAATGAGAAAATATGTTCTGAAAATCCAAAAGTAGAAAAGGTTTTTTTTTCTCTCTCCCAGAAGAAACCAATCACCATCTCGCGTCACCTCAATGTGAATTTAAGCCTCATATGTTCAATTCTTACATTACATTTTTTTTTCTATTTTTTATTCTTTTTCCTGAATTATGCATGACAGAATATGAACTGTCTGGCTTAAAAATAATTAAAAAAAAAAAAAAAAAAAACATTAACAAAATCTCAGTCTTAAAAATGAAATGTCAGCAGGTCCCAGAGTTATAGCACTGCACACAATGGTGGAGTAACTTGAGCGTGAGGACAAATTCAAATTAATCAATTAGTATCAGTGTTCTGATACTAAATTTATAACTTTTCAAAAATTAAACTGGACTTAATTTGCAAGGATGACAGCATAACAAAATGTGTGCTTTACAGCTTTGTTTTTTGTTCTTTTAAAACTGTAACATTTTTTAAATTATTTTTTACTTCTTTCCCGCAATGCGTCGTACCGTATGTCCGTCAGGTCGTTGGATGTGCGGTCTCTCTCTTTCCTGACCTGCGATCACAGGAATTTGCGGTCGTGCCGACCGTCCGCTGGACAACAGGGCAATTACTGAGACAGTGATTCTGCGCCAGTCTTCACACAAGACATTCACTCCTGTTCCCACCCGGGACCCATTACCCTGACAACGCACCCTACCATGTCCTGCTTATTTCACAGCACGTTTCTGGGCTGTTTCAGAGAAGACCGGACAGCAGCCATTTCTGATTTTGGTGATTCTCTCGTGCTGGGAAGGTTGAAGACGAGTCGGGCAGCAGCATTTTGGATCATTTGGAGTGGTTGTATGGCACAAGCTGGCAGGTTTGCAAGCAGGGAGTTGCAGTAGTCAAGATGGAAGGTCACCATAGCCTGGACAAGTAGCTGGGTGGAGTGCGTAGTCAGGTATGATGTTGTACAGGAGGAATCTGCAGGCCCGTGTTGTTGCCCTGATGGATGATGCTGCAGGGGGTGGTGGGGGTGGCGGATTATTTGGAGAGACAATGTATCTCGGATGCAGTGCTTTGTAAGAAAGGCCCCATCGCTGGCTTCCATTTATTGTTTGTTCTGAGTCATAAAAAGAAAAGCACAGGGGGAGAAAAGGTTTTTGTTTTATTTGTTGTTTTTTTTGTGTGTGTAAAAAGAGGCATTAAGCATCACCCAGACCTTCATGACAGAGTACAGGCAGTGCTAAATGCCAATTCAGCGCTGTCTATGGTCTATCTATACAGCCTAGAATATCATGAACAATAAATAGAAAGGATATTTTAATGGACGCATAGAAGGACTTTTTGAGATCGCAAAGATACAAGACTAGTATGCTGCAGGATCAATGGAACGGACAATGTGTTTCCTGTGGGATGACTTCAGTTGGCAATTAACCCTTTAACGTGCGAGGTCACAAATATGTGATTAGAATGTACAGAACTGAGAATTCTAATACTGATATAACAGTCGCTGCTCGTATCTGAGGGCAGTGGATTTGTGAAACACAGACTCAGAGTTTAGAAACAATAACAATAAAATAAAAACTACACTTCAAAGGGTTAAACGGTAGCCTGGCATCAGCACTATTCAATACACTGCAACAATGTAATAAATGCACTAAATACATGAGTCTGCAGTCATATCAAAGCACTTATTTGAGTGTTTAATGTCTGGTTTTTACAATTTTCTTTCATAATATTACACTTCAAATTCAATATTTTTCAATTCAGTTTTGCAATTCAATTTAATTTGTGTAGTGCTAATGAGCACTATAATCATCAGGCTTTCTAATATTACTCAATTATATTTTTATTTTCACAGAAAATCTGTCTCACCCACACACACAAACACATACAAACACTCCTGGTGAGTACTTGCAGATGTCTTTTGCCCCTCACACACACACACACACACACACATACACACATGCACACACACGCACACATGAACAAGCATGCAAGCACACACACAAACACATGCGCACACACACGCACACACACCCACCCACCCACACACACACACACACACACACGCACACCCACACACACGCACACACACACACACGTACACACACACACACACGCTCCGGGTGAGCGCTTGTGCATGTCCCGCAGAGTCTCCCAGCGCGCTAAGAAGACGCAGGTCAGACGTGCCAGAGGTCTGCCTGCGTCGGCCGGCGGCCGGACGTCTCCCCCCCTCCCAAGGTGCCAGCTGCCATTTTGACGCTCGCCCACCATATTTCTTCAGCCTCTATTCCTCAGCGGGGTTCCCTCCCCCATGGTTTATTCATGGGCTCCTCGGCCGCCCCCACCGGCGCCCCGCTCCAGGACCGAGATCGCGCGGCTGGCAATCACTCTGGGAAGCGGGGCAGCCGCGCCATCTCAGAAACGAGCGCAATCAACGCCCCACACAAACCACGCTAAAAAAAAGCGCAGGAGCGCTGCCGCCAGTCCCCCGCGGCTCCCCAGCGCCGCCATTATTTATTCACTCATCCGCTGCTTTCCCGCACACACACCGAAACAGATACGGGGGTTTAAAACTCTGCGTGGCCCGGTGCCGTCCAGTGAAGCTTGGAGGTGATACCTTTCAACCACCGCCACCAGGGAGCAGGCTGGAGTTAGTGAAGTGGTGCTGAAATTGCATTCCCGCAGTTGGCCAGCAGGGGCACCGAGAGCAGGTTGGGACTGTACCAATCGGGAGGCGTTGCCCCGTTTGCCAGCTGCTCTCTGTGTGTGGTATCGTAGCCAGCTGCTGCCTCTGGCTGCCACTGTGGGTTTCAATATTAAAGCCATAAAGCCAGGCAGAGTCACTGGAATGAATGTATCTGTATAAAAAAAAAAATAGAATCATTTTGTTTTCCAATTTATAGTTCTGAAAAAAACAAAACATCAGTTCAACGATGGAAGAAAAAGTTTTCAACAAGTATCACCAACCCACCACGTGGGGATGAAAAGCCTCTGACTCCGCTCTGTGCAAGCTTAGCTTAGTGGCATGAAACAAAGCAGCTGACAACAGCACGTGTAATGGTGGAGAACTGTGAACGTCTACAGTCGTCCGATTCAGCTGTGGAGTTCAGCCATGAACATGGTTGTAGATGATCACCCATTCAGAATCGGGTTGGGAATTTGACATGATCAACCCCACGTTGGATGCCAAATTGATAATTTTTTTAAATGAATTTAAAAAAAAAAAAAAAAACAAGGACAGCAATGCCATGAGTGACTGGCCGTCTCAAAGCAGAGGTTTCTTAATTACGCGCATCTCTGTGGAAATTACAGCCTCCGCAATGCAAACAGGCTAACGGAAACAGGCTAACAATCCATTACGAAGCCTGGGGACGATCTGGGGAGCGGAGGAGGGCCGAGCTAGCCTCCTGGGCCCTCATTAGCAAACAGGCAGGTCACTCCACCAGCTTGGGGGGGGGGGTGCGCCATAAAGAGGCATCTGGCACCTGCAACGGCCTGCTTTATTGGCACCATATTTAACATGGCGAACGGGGTGACAGGGCTCCGTTTCTGCTGATTCAGAACCACGGCTGAACGAGGGAGCGGTAAAATAGCGGTGTTATTAACCGTGCGTTCCCTGCATGCTCTCTTGAAAATGCTTATTTTGAGATGAAGAAGCCATCTGGATCAGAATGGATCACAGTCAGGTTATGTCAGACACACACACACACACACACACACTCATACATATGAAAACGAGGGGTGGGGGGTAATAGAAGATATTTCTATATATTATGTGTGTGTGTGTGTGTGTGTGGATGTACCTTATTGAACCTGTGTTTTGTAGTTGTCCAATGACCATGATATGCACTTTTGTATGTCGTTTCGGATAAAAGCTTCTGCTAAATAAATGTAATGTAAATGTAACGGATGTGTGTGTGTGTGTGTGTGTGTGTGTGTGTGTGCGTGTGTATGTTGTGCACATATGCATGCATGTGTTTGACAGATTTTAATTAATTTTAATCCATAAGCTTTGTAATTTCCACGTTGTGCTAATTCTCATCTTAGCAGCCACATAATAATGATATGGATGTGCTTAGCTTCGCCAACATGTCACTGTTGCAATGAGAGTGAATGAGATATTTAAAGTTTAAAGAGTTTAAATTGTCAACAGGGTGCTCCTATGATGTCTAATGAGAAATAAAACTTTATTTCTCCCTTCTCCAGAGGAATATGCTAATTCTGCTAATTGGCTTGCATGTACAGGATAGCACACAGCAAAACAAATCTTAATTAATTACTTCAATAATGCAATTGTGTCTCTGAAATTGCCACTGATGTCCACAATGGAATTAAGCAATCTTCTGATAAATTATTAATTCAATTTCTTCTGGATGAAAGAAGCCTTGTATGGAATTAATAGTGAAGTTTAAAATGAAATTAATATGCAGATTAGTTGCTAACGGTAAAGACTGAATACATTATGTGTTCCCTGCAAAATAATTTAAGGAATATACATTAGCATCATGATAGAGATTAATACATAATAACATCAGTTTTATTGTTTTGATTGACAGCAAACTGGATGTACATCAATGGACAAGACAGATCAAAAGTAACTTTGACAACAGAATGCAGTGATAATTATGGTAATGAAAAAAACACGCACTTTAATTTGGATCCTTGTTGTTATCTGTGGGGGTGACAGAGTGACATGAAGACATTGGTTGACACCATAACTGCAACAATTGCTATTGCAGTTGAAGAAACAATTTGACTATGATTTAATTACCACAACAATAAACGCGGAGAGTTGAAAAGCCTTAACTGCTCATCTTTTACTGACAGTGGAAAGAAGATTCCATTGTCGCGAGTATGACTTCCTGCTCGGTTCATAATTTGTGTTATTCAGAAATGTACAGACAGCAGATAATGGGCATGCGACTCATTTCATCACCGATATTAATAAATCAGACTGATGGAGTTCACTTTACTCTGACAGACTACGCTTTTCTCCCTAAATGAACCCACATCAGCGCTGTTGGAGTTGAACATTAAAATTAAAATTGAACATTTTACTGTTGCACATGGGGCAGGAGGTGCCCATAAAGGAGATCATAAGTCATCATCGTCCACTCATCCTCCTCGTTCAACACACACACACACACACACACATACACACGCATACACACGCACACATGCCTACAAGCACACACACACACACATGCACACGCATAACCATGCACACATGCATACAAGCACACACACACACACACACACATGCACACGCACGCACGCACACACAAATGACACACACACACATGCACACACACACACACAGGGGTGCAGATCAATTTCAGGATTTAATCAACTTCTGATCTTAAATTTTGAATTATTTAGTAATTAGTATGCCAGCCACGTATCTCTTCAGGAATGTCTGACAAAGCCATGAGCTACACGTCCTGACTGCATGTGTTCTTTCTGAAAACATCTTACTGTGGTCCCCATTTAGGAGTGAGCCAGTGTATTCTATAGCTCTGTATGAGGCTGAAAAATAAGCCCTTTGTAATGGATGGAATAAAAAATAAAAAAAAAAACAGCACACAGCCCTCCTGCGACAGAGACTCGCGGATAACTCAGGAGTCCAGAGAAAAAGTCACTTTCTGAAAGCACAGGCATTACAGCCCAGACATGGCGCTGCATGGATCTGGAAGGCCTGCATGTGGGCTGGGGGGAGCAGGCCAAGCTTCATTAGTCTCCCCAGGTTCCACTGCATTGCAGCCCCTCTACACCCAGGCCACGTGGCTTCAGGCTAATGTTGGTGACGCACCGGGGGTTTTGGCGACTTATGGTGCGCCCTGCTGGCCATATGGGCACCGGAAACAGCACCCCCTGTGTGCGTATCCTGCTGCGGCGGCGCTGCAGCATAAGGGCTATAGAACCGGCGCTCCATTCCAAGGTTATACGCCCAATGCCGGGTGGGGCTCTGGCATTGTACCCAAGAGCAGTGCACTTTAAACTGAATTGCTTCGCTGACTATCCACCTGCACAAACAGGCTGTTTTCACAGTAAAGCAAACGGTGCAAGTTGCGTCGGATAAGAGCATCTGTTAAATGTGTAAATATGCGAATCCTTTGGCCATGTGTTCATTCTGTAGGAGTATCATATTGGATGTGTAATTGACAGCATACAGTTAGGGGTCATTATATAAAAGATAATGTACAGTGTAAGATAATGTACGTGAACTACTGTCCGTTTAGAAGGTAACGTGAGGGGTCTTAATTATCCTTATGGACCTCTTTTTTGACACAACTGGCACGCTTGTTGTGCATTATCCCACTTACAGTGTATGGCAAATACTTTGGAATTGCCAGCCCCATAATAAAATGAAATAACATAAAATAAAATAGCACAGTAAAAAAAAAAAAAAAATAGTTTTGAGTTTTTTAGTTTTTTATTATTATAGAACACACAGATAGCTTACAACTTTTTTATTTTATTTTTATTTTACATAGTTCACACTATTTACAAATATTAAACTGGGCACTTGGGATGCGGACAGCCAGATTTTGAGTGTTAGCTGTTAACACGATCAGCCTTTTCCATTTACCTTTCTTACAAAGCTTTAAATGTAACCTTGGTTACCGGCAGGAGAGAACACTTTCTGAGTGCAGTACTTGGCTATGCTGTGTGAGGGCTCTCATAGTCAGTGCAAAACAGCGCTCATTATGCAGCAGTTGTTATACAGAAATAGTGGACATTGAACAAATTGGATTTTTTTTTTTTTTGGGCTAAACTGTCTGAATGTAACATTGGTCAGATTCTTTGCAATTTTCACTGTTTGCTATTTCAATTCATAAGTGAATAAATTGACAATCACAGGTGTCCACAGTCAGGAACCAGAGTAAATAATAATGATGTCATGCACACAGAAAAAATGTTGTGCTGCTGTTTGGAGAAGTCACATTTATTCATATTACCATCATTAACGATGTGGTGTTTTTGAAACCTCTCCCATCTCCAGTACCCCCAGATCTCTGGCCTGCTCACCGCTGTTGCTCAGCAATCCCCCACTAATTACCCACATTGTTTTCCTGCAATTTTCCCTGGTGATGGATTCATTAAAACATGCATATAATGGCAGTCAAGCACAGACGTAAGGCTGTAAGAAAACAGCCAATGAGGGAGGACACACACACACACACACAAGCACACACACATACACACGCGCTCACACATTCTTCCGCATGGACACACACATAGACACACACACACGCACACACACCAGTATGTAAGAAACTGTGCGGCTTTAATAGTTTGTGACTTGATTAAATGTCTTTATAAATGAAATATGAAGTTCTGTGTGGAAGGTGCAGAAGCGCCACCCGTCTCCCTTCAGTCAATCTGAGTTCTAAAATTCATGCAGTAATTCTCTTCCTGTTGTGTGAACTGATGGATTTCAGGAACTGAGAGTACTGAGTTTTGAGCTTGTTCAGATAATGGGGGAGACTTTGGGTGATAGATAGACAGCCTCATATTCTGGGCCACTCCACACGCAAGCCTGTCTTAAAAAGCACACTTCAGAGCTATAAACCCGCCCACTTTTCAGGACCAGTGGGCTGAACCAGCCAATGGGCTGAACCAACCGATCGCATCGACTCACAGAAGGCGGGGCTAATGTGAATGCAGCGATTCAAAAAAGCACTTTTGTGAACAATAACCCCCGAAAATCTCAGTAAGCGTTTATACAAAAATTATGGGATGCGTCACAGAGGCGTGTTTTCTGAACCATGGGGCGTGCCGACAGACTGTTACAAAAAATGTTTCCTTTTCCATTTAATGCAGTGGTGTGCCATATTATTTTGTAAAAAATGGGCTGGTGTGGGTGCAGGTTTTTGTTTTAACCTCGGACTATGGCACCTGCTTCAACTAATTAGCTTATCACAGTCTTCAATCAAAGCCTTGATAAGCTGAATCAGGTGTTGTAGTGCTGGCGAAAACAAAAAATCAGCACCCAGACCAGCACATTTTGGATAAGGCTCACCAAACCTCACCTTCCTTATCATTTCATTTTCACTACACAGTGAGCAAAAGCAGAATTTTGTAGAACTTCTAGAGGGGTGGGAAATCCAAGTTGAGCGATGTTTTGACATGAACGGACTAGGTTAACCCCAATTCAGCTCAGGTTTTACCTGGCTATGTCCTTGTCAGCTACAAAACTTTAACTTGTCAACCCGAAATGTAGCCGGCTTCTCACCTGAATGCCCAGATGGCATTTTCAGTGACACCAACAAAAAACGTTCACCAGGTAGATTCAACAGGCAATCATGGTTCTCCCTGGGGGGTTGCCAGTCAGGTTGCCAGTTCTCCCTCCCCCCCCCCCCCCCCCCCCCCCCCCCAGGCGGCTCCACATCTTCTGTTCCTGACACATCTTCGGAGGATCTTCTTAAAGTGGCTTGACTCACACGTAGGGGAAGATAGCAGCAGTTTTCACCGTTTCTTTTTTTTCATTCACAGAAGATGCTTCTCGGGTTAAAGCGGGCCTTTCCTTCATTGCCTATCGCTGAGCGTTGATTGGCACCTCAAAGACCTTATCGGAGTAATCCGTCTTTGACGGGGTGCGGACGGTGTCCGGAGATTTTCCACGGGCAAGATCCGTGGAAATTAACCCACTCGCAGGCCCAGAGCACATTCAGATCTGAATAATAAAAAAAAAGTTTTTTTTTTTTTTTTCCAAAACTTGAAAAGCTTTCATCTATTTCCCCTTGTGATTGACGTACTTAGACCCTTAAAAAGCATATTTGCCTTTGTTCTTGCGCAGCAAATCGCCCGTCTCTCTCCGCAGACAGTTGGGCACCAGCGTGAGCCAAATCGTGTAGAGCCCATCCACAGCCGGTGTTTTTGTTAATTCAGAAAATGCTAAGCAGCGAGTACATTATGGATGAGCATATTTCTTTTTATCTTTATATCAGTTTTTTTTTTTCTTTTGTAGCCACAGACAATACAAATAAATATATAAATAAATAATTCTGGCATTGTAAATCAGTTTGAGCAGTATGAAAACTGTATTTCTTTATGCAAATATGCTGTATAATGAAAGAAGATGAATAATAAGAAGAAACAATATTTTGACAGATGTGACCAGTGTGTTTCCTTTCTTCCAGTGCCGCACACAAACACAATTATGGGTTAGCCGTGCTTAGAGGGAAAATCGGGAGAGAGAGAGAGAGCAAGGCTTAGGGCTGGCTGTCAGAAACCTTTAATACATTGTTCTCGGGTTCAACAGTGAATGACTCCAGCCAAGTCCAATTTGTCTTGAAGTTCTAGTATCTGTCCGAGGTACTCCTGGGGGGAAAGACAAATTAAACCTACATCCGACGTTTGCAGTGCTAATAATTTCTCACTCAATTCTGAATTCTAGTTGTATTTCGAGAGGTTACATATTTTATACCGGTGATCTGGTAACAACATTCTCCTCTCCCAATTAACTTCCACCCTCCTCCTAAATGTATTCATTTTAACTCATTCTCTGAATTGACTGAAATGAAATGGAATCGGTCCCACGTTGGCTTCCGGTATGGTGTATCCGAAATTGGGGTGGTTCATCTCCCTCTTTAGGAAATCACATTCCATGCATGCTCATCGCAGAGCAGTTTGTTTCTGTTTCAGATCTTGGGCTTGCTCTTCTAGCAGATCATGGACTTGAAATGAGTAACGATAGCTACTCATTTCTCACATGCATATATATATAAATAATATATATGTAATTTTTTCTTTTTCACTGCTCAGTTGGAAGATAGGTAGTCTGCTCCATCGACCAAGGCTGCCTCAGGCCTTCTCTACAACACAGACAGATATCAATCCCCTCTCGTGTCCCTGCAAAGTCTCAATCTTCCAGAAATTAAAATAAAAATGCCCATAAAAGCTTTCCCTCAGCCAGCTGGACATTTAATCACTAAATGTAGCCGGAGTGAGTACAACCTGCCTTGTCTGAACTGGCAGGTCTACTGGAATCTGCCAGTCCGACTGGTCAGGTTTCGCTGACTCTGTCACCCGGCCTACTCCATCGAAATGCCCCATCCTGTCTATGGAATTTTCCACTACAGTCCAACTGTAAACTAAATTCTGATGTACCTTCACCAGTGGCAAATTGGCAGTTGTTATTTTTGTGTAATATACCGTTAGTTTTGGTCATTTTCATTGCCAGGGCCCTGTTCTGACAGTATTCCTCCTGCAGATAAAGGCTTTACAGAAGATTTTGTTCAGGGAATGAACAGGGTATCTTCATTTGATTTATTCCTAATGTGATGCGATTACAGAGCATTTAAATTTTCTGAAGCATTCACTTACTGGGTGATATACATGTAAAAAATTAAATAAAATTCATTTGTATTTATATGTATGCAAACATGGAGAAGCCCATCATGAGACCAACAATTTATTGATTTTAGAACAAAGGACACTAAACTGAATATTTATCTGAAATGTAATAATACATCACAAATATACCCTTTGCACTTTCTCTCTCTGTCTCTCTCTCTCTCTCTCTCTTTCTCAGCACTGCCCTCTGCTGAACAAAGAAACAACAGGTTTAGCCGCGAGCTTCATTGAGGAGACTGTCGGTTGTTGAATAAAATGTGATGATAAAAGGATTTTTCATCTTTCCAATTTCGGGGTTGGCATCTGTACCTCTCAGAGGGAGAGAGACACCCTGACGGGCACTGCGTGGGTGTGAAAAATTTGCCACTTGAACTGCCGTCCAGTCTACACCAGACTACAGTCTTCAATGAGCGTAAAAAACTACCTCATGAAAGACATGGAATAAATATATTAAAATGCCTCTGACTGGAAAGTGGGCATTTTCCCTACGGGTTAAATAAAATAAAAATAATAAAAGAGCCAAAATAAATATCAATTATGACTTCTTCTTTATCCCAACTGCAGTACTGATAATATTATAATAATATGATGTTTCAAAACACAGCGACGACAGAGGGCGAGAGAGAGAGAGAGAGCTAGGGAGAGAGGGAGAGAGAGAGAGAGAGAGTTAAGGGACATACCTATGCAAATGAACCGACTTCTGAGGTTTTCAGTGGAGGTTGGTAATGAGCTGGGGACTGGCACAGGGAATTGTTATGTGTTTGAAATGCTAATTAGGTAAGGATGAGAAAATTACAGATGTGTCACGGCAAAAAAAAAAAAAAAAAAATGAAGGAGGCACTGGCACTCATTGCGCTGGTATAAAGACACAGAAGAAGAGAGCAGAGCAGCGGGTGAAATGAACTGAAGGAGACGGTTCGACGCGCATCTTTCGCCGCGTTTCCGACTTCACAGACGCTAAGTTAATGCGTCACGCTAAAACTGATCAGAACACAGAGCTCGGGGATTCAGTTTTACTTACAGATTTAAAACCCTTCCTGGTAAAAAATAAAAATAAATAAATAAATAAAAAATAAACAGCCTGTATGCAGAACCAATCGCAGCGCAGTGAATCGCTGATTGGTTTTCAAAACGAGAGTGACACACATGAAAATTCATTGCAAACTTGTGGAAATTGGCAGCGCGGAGCAGCAAGTTTTGTCTTGCATTTCGTTTCTATGTATGTGCGCGTGTGTGCGCGCGCGTATGCGTGTGTGCATGTGTATGGGAAACTTTGTGTCTGGGCATGCATGTGTGTGTCTGTGTGTGTGTCCGTGTGTGTGTGTGTGTGTGTGTACAGGGTTGTACGTCTATTATTATGTATAAGCAAAAACTAGGATGTATCGAACTTCAGCCAGTTATGATTACTGCTGCACTTTGCAGCTGCTTGTTATGCACTTTTATTATTGGCTTATTTCAAGTCGTTCCATTTACTACAGCATTTGCACTTGACCGAGCCACTTCTATTTTACACTTTACAGCTACACTGCATTATTACTGCTATATTCTGTCATACTGAAGGCAAAGATAAAGGCAAATTTATGTGCTTACGCTTATACATAAGTCATTGCATTTCCCTCATATCCCCCGCCATTAGTTCACTGCTCAAATACAAAGGGTTGTAAAAAAAAAACAACAATTCAAATTTAGTAACTAGGATGAAGGAACATATTTTAAAAATGGTGAGATCAGGCCTCTGTGCGCTGGAAGTCGGCAGCACATTAAACTTTATGCATTTGAAATGCTGCCTCTGGCATGCGGCTGCTTCACACCCTACGACGAATCCGTAAATTAATTCCATAAAGCAACCGGTCGGCGGACACGGAAATAACCAAACTTGTACAGCCCTTCTGTGAATCTGGTGAATTGGGCGGTAGTATAGTGGGTGAGGAGCCGGTCTTGTAACCTAAAGGTCGCAGGTTCGATTCCGAGGTAGGACACTGCCGTTGTACCCTTGGGTAAGGTACTTAACCTGCGTTGCTTCAGTATATGTCCAGCTGTATATAAATGGATGCAATGAAAATGCTGTGGAAAAAGTTGTGTAAGTCGCTCTGGATA
Organism: Anguilla anguilla; assembly: GCF_013347855.1. NCBI lineage: Eukaryota > Metazoa > Chordata > Actinopteri > Anguilliformes > Anguillidae > Anguilla > Anguilla anguilla. Next base: position 62,125,547 of record NC_049204.1, read on the forward strand.
AGAGTGTCTGATAAATGCCTGTAATGTAATATAATGTAATGGTGTAGAGACTACGGGCCCTATGTTGGAGACAGCACAAGGGCAAATGTGCCTGGGCACAAGTGTTGCCTATAACTGCGGGAGATTCCCCCAAAAAGCGAGGCAGAACCGAAACATGACCCACACGTTGCGTTTATGGTACACTGACCTTTCGTAGGCAGGGGCTCAGCCCAAAGTGGGGGATGAACAGTGTACCCTCGCTTCCCAGAACCTCAGAGTGAAGGTGGCATTGCCAGATGCCCTGCTTTTCAACCGGAATGCTCCAGTTTTTAAAAAATGATTTGACAGGTCCGGTTTATAGCCATGACCGGGGGGGCGGGGGGGGGCGGGGGGTAATTGAGTGATTGATTATAAAAATGTACAGTCGGTGGTTTATAATGAATGCTGGTCTGAACCACCACCTACGATCCGTCCCGACGGCCGGCCCCGTCGGCCATCAGCCCCGTTTCGGCAGCTCCCCGCCGGTGATTAGGGGTGCATGTAGCCCAGTTTTGACAAATTGTAAATCTGGCAATCCTCAGGGCAGGCAGGCTGTGTGACAGCGAGGCCCCTCCCATTTCACCACTCAACACGCAGTGGTCAGTGGTAACTGGCAGAGCAATTAGATGAAGCCTACCCACTCCATTTCTCCCCGCTGGGGAACTTTTATTTTTACCTCATGTGCGTGCTATTTGGGGGGTTCAGGCCTGGTTGTTGCTATTTTTCTGCTACTCAGCAATGCATCTTTCTGACAGTCTTCTGTAAAAAAAATTTTTTTAAGTTCTATACAAGAAACATTTATTTTATTTTGATTTGATCATGACAATTGCTATGAACACATGGACATGTACCACAGATTTTTTTTTAATAAGACAATTGTGTTCAGCTATTCAGTCCAATGTTAGCTATTTAGGTTGAAAGTGATTGACCCAAGGAACTTCGGAGATTGGCTCCACGCCCATCAAATAGTTTAAAAGTTTAGTTTTACTTGTTTGAGTGTATGCAGGTTCACTGGCTCTTGTTATGCAATATTCTAAACTGTCACTGCTGTCGAATGGAGAACATAATGGGATGTGGTATGAGATGGCACCACAGAGTGGGCCTTTGCACGTAGAAAAACTCCTTCCAGAAGTTTTCTGAGAAACGTGGATTCCCCCCCACTCTTGGGTGTCATTGGCTCTACGCGCACGCAGTCATGTGCAACATCAGATCACGCTATCGTTCATGTGAATCATTAAGGAGTCCACATATCCGCGTATCCAAGTACATACAAGTAGTTTGTGCTGCAGGGTGACACGTGTGTTCGCAAATTATCCAGGTCTAACCCACGTCTTTTTTACCTTTGCCAAATCATTATTTGAGGAGGTGTGCTCCCCTGGACTGGTGGCTGTTATGGGACAGTGACTATCCATTAAAAATGTGGCTACTTATGACGTACATTGAGCCCAGAACACACCGCAAACTTAGTTTTAATGATTTGTTTGCAGGGCAAGCCAATGTTTAAGTGAACCTTAGGGACGTTAAAAATGTGTTTCAGATGTTTGGATGGGTTGGGTGGGACATTACAACATAACCATCCACTCAGATAGTCAATGCATTCTTTGTGTCTTGCTGTGCTCTACTCAACAAAGCCACACACCATAGATATGACATTGAGCTCAAAGAGGACACATTACTAGACTTCATACAGAGATATTTTTGGATGATATATCTCTCATCTTTACAGGCGGTCATGACGAATTGATTACATTCTCTGATTGTCTGAACTCTATGAATGAACATTTGAGTTTTACCAAGAACTATGATGAATCTAAAATCAACTGCCTTGATGTACTGATAATCAAAGTTCAGTTTAATTGTCTAAAATTATTCTCGCTCTCTGCTGATGTGTGGCTAGATTATTGCACAAAATGGCTGCCATTCATCACCCAGGTGGGTTCTGCACATTGCTGGTGGTTTTTTTTTTTTTGTTTTTTTTTAAATAAAAAATAAAAAATGGTGCAACATTGATTTGGACCTCAATTAAAAACATATTTTCAAACATTCCCCTCATCTAGAATTTAAAAGGCCACCAAAAACGAGTGATGTTGGGATAAAATCAAACCTACAGTGCTCACCTGAGAAAAACAGTAAATAATAAAAATGACACTATACCAGAGGGAATCTATAGAGAGTGGGCAACGTGCTCAGTGTAATTTCACTTACAAATGTGATTCATTCGTCAATCCCCATACAACACAGTGATTTAGAATCAAAGGATTCATTATGTGTACATCCAACACAATGATGTACTTTATATGCTGAGGTGTCCTCGTGGTCTATCTCGTGTAGGAAAAACAAACAGATGCCTTAAGCCTGGAATCAGTGAACATTGAAGCAGTATACAGACAGAGGGTAGGAAAAGCTCTGTCACAACACATTTTATCCAAGCAGGGCATCCGATTAGCTCTTGCAGATATATCTGCATTGAAAAAGCATAAGTCACAGAGGGGTTGAAAACATTAACAAAACCATACACCTTCTTCTGGATCTATTGACTGAGAATACTGAAACCCTTCGGCCCGAATGACAAATTTTATTTGAAACCATTTTTTTTATTAGTTATTCATTTGAACATATGTATTCTCTTAGCTCATGTAAACATATGAACTCATATGAAGTTATATGTTTCATATGAAACATATAACTGTTGTGGTGTTATATTAAAACTATATTTGTATCTTTAGATTTGTACCTGCATTTATATTTGTATTTCCAAATCTCAAGTCTAAATTAGTTTTTTCTATATTGTTACATTTCAGGGGTCACGGGGGAATCTTATTCCTAACATACCACATGCTGTTTGATTAATAGATTATGGTGAATATTAGTATTATTGTATGATCTGTATCTGTATCCTAACAGGTGATGATGTGGACACTAAAATACACTGGGAAGGAACATACATTATGTTGTATTGATCAATTTGCTGCATCAGGAAATGATGTCATCAATTTGTCTTGTAAATTGACGTTTGTTCTGTCTATGACTAATACCCTATGAACTGGAACATTGCGCAAATGGTTAAATAAACTGGAAGCATTAAAAGCGGCTACAAGATATCGGCTAGGACGAGCATGTGATTTTTGTCGTTCTGCTTAGAAAAACTGGAGCCCACAGAGAACTTACAAGCTTCCTACACAGCGTAACTGTCGAAGAGTACTTCAGTTCTACGCGGAGACTTCAATCAAGGAGCAGCTGAGAAGCTTTAATGCAGGATATCACAGAGAGAAATACAACGTCTGCGGATCTGTGCGCATCTCTGAAAATCGGCCGTTTATTCAGCAGGTTTTATGGCCCCTAGACAGACAGAGATACTTACGGTTTTTGCAAAGAGATAAGGAACGATAATAGTTATTTCTGTAAGGGAACTAATTGAACATGGGAGGCTACATATTTGGAAGCACGCCCAGACTATATGTCGGGCAGCCCAGAAACTACGATATTGCGCTGAACATAAAGATATACACTTGAAATAAGTCATCTTTGTAATTTTCCACAAGAGAAAAGAAGAGTGTGTTAAAGTCTTCTAAACAGTAACAAAGAGCGACAGTTTGGTTTTGAACAGATCATAGCACCAGGCCCACAATGACTCTCTCATCAAATCTGTGTAAATACCACTGAATTGGACCTGAAGCGTGCCTTCTCCTTTCACACTTTGCGTAGTTCTTTTATACGTTTGCTGTCATAATCTGCTGATTTATCGCAAAGGACCCCTCTGTGCACTGAGCCTGAATACTGACCGCAGTTATCAGACAACATGCACATGCTAAGTCAAGGGTGCTGGAATCAGTCCTGTTGTCAGTGTTCAATTACAGAAAAGATGAAATGTGCTTTTTTAAGAACACATTAATGTAAGGTTACATACCTGTAAAATAATTACTGCAGCACAGCATCCGCAACGTCCACATATTATTTTGTTGCACAGTATCCTTTCATTTCATAGAGTTCTTTTTTTTTTTGTTTTGTTACCGAAACAAAACGGGTTAGGTTCCTTGTTGAAAGGAACAACAGCAGCACACTGGCTGTCAATTTATCAGAAAAACCTTTCAGTCACAACTAAGCATTATACCCCACTGCCTCCCCTTACTGTGATATGAAGACCACTGGCTACTGAGAGAGGTCTGCAGAGTTCTGGGTTGGCGTGGTAACATTTTATTTTTAACATTTAATGCTAAACTGGAAGATTTCAGCTCGTAAAGAAGCCACTTTTGGATGGAAAAAGTGTCATACTAAGTGCAATTTACTATGTTTAGGATCTCTTCACTATTCAGTAAACCACCGAGATACATAGGGAAAATATCTAACTTGTATTTATTTATTTATTTATGTACAGTATTTATATATTTATGTTTTTATCTCTTTACTTGCTGGCTCAGAGCTCAGCTGCTAAACCGCAGGGCTGGAATAAATTAAACGTAAATAGCACGTCCACGCCCTAATCCTTCTAACCGAAGCAAAGTTTGGGCGTACTGCGAACCCGAGTCTGATAATTGGTCTTCGGAGGCTTTGGCGGGCTAGACCGGAAAGACGCGGGGATCCGACAGCTTTCGGCGCTCCGCTCCTCTGCGAGAAAAGGTCGCTGAGCGGCGGACGGGCTCGACGATCTGCAGAAACGTCAGCTTGTGCGCCATGGAAACGTGCGCTGCCATCCACTGACTACCGGCCTCTCTGTCAGGCAGGGCTGCTATAATTGGCTGTGGGCAGGGATGGTCAACATTTCAAGTACATACATTCGCTTGTATGTATTTCATGTGTGATTAAGGGTATTACGTCTACTTTTTATACTTTATACTTCACTGCCAAAGCAATCTGTGTCTCCAAGATGTAGATGGTAGCACCTACCGTTATTGTGTAAATAAATATATTTTTAAGTATATTTTTTTTACTGAAGTAAATGCACTCTTTATGTTTTAGGATGATGCTAAATTACAATAAAAGTGACATTTGCTGTGTTGCAAAGGACGCTGTTGGGTGTACTTACATAAATATATTGCCTTACAGTAAAGCATATTGCAACTATATGAAAATATATTTCACGGTAATGTATTAAGGATAGTTCAAGTATTACCTGACTGCTCTGAAATCACACAGCAAGCTAATTGGCCACCACCTGCGTCCTATTATAGTGATTCTGATTAGCTCATAATGAGAGCATCTACAAAAAACATTTCTGTAGGATTCCTCTGCAAAGAACAAGCAACAAGGAATTTTCTAAAAGGTTCAGAGATTAAGGTATGGACAGACCCAAGTCAGATGGTGGGTATAAAACAATACCAAAGGACTTAAACATCCATTGGAACACAGTCCAAACCATCATTAGGAAGTGGAAGGCATGGGGCACTACCAATATACTGCCTAGATCTGGCCCGCCATCTAAAATGGATATCTGAGCAAGGAGGAGATTGAGCAGAGAGGCAATCGTGAGGTCAATGGCAACTTTGAAGGAGCTGCATGCATTCATGGCAAAGACTGGACAGTGTGTGCATGTTCTGGCCACAATTCTGGGTGGCAAGAAGGAAACCCCTACTTAAAATAAAGCCATTATTGGGTGTACTTCAACCCATGCAAGAAACACACACTCAAGCAATTATGGAAAAATGTTTTATGATCTGATGAAAAAAAAAAAAAAGTTATGTTTTATGCAAAAACCAAATACTGTACATCACCCAGAGAACAGAATCCCTACGTTGCGGCATGGCAGTGGCAGTAAGTGTCATTGTAATCCGCGGCGAGGAAGGGAGGGGGGGGGGGGTGGATGTGGGTAGAGATTGTGATCGCAGGCTGCTAAAAAAAAAGACTAAATTTATGATGATAAGATGCGACCGCAAACGCCACGGCTGCATTCTTCTCTTCGCTCGAGGCGTGGGCGGGAAAAGCAGGCGAGGCTCAGCGGGAAACGCTGCATATAGCGTTACAGCGTATTCCATTCCGCTCCTATCAGCGGCCTCACACCTCGAAATAACACGCAGGGCTCTCCCGCGCTCGGCTCACGCCGGGCCTCTCGCTCTCGCCGAGCGCGCTTCGCGTTCAGGCTTCGATTTTACGGCTTCGACCGCCCCGGCCTTTCGACGGCCCGGCCCTGCCCTACCGCAGCCTCATTTGCGCTGCTAAATAATGGATGCGGAGGAGGCTCGGAGGCTTGCTGCGTGACGCAGTTCTAATGGATTAGAACATCGGTGGAGGCCTGGACTGGACTGGACTCTGTTCTTTCAGATGTGATTTTATAGCTCTGTTCTTAGCGCCATCGGTTCAGCGTTTAAGAGCCGGCAGAGTGAATGTTCCAAAACGTGAAAGGAGCTATAACAATAATAATAATAAAAATAATAATAATTAAATCCATCAAACTTTTAAGAGCCACTGAAAGTATATCAATTATTTTATTTTATTTTACTTTTTTATGTGCTCCACTTCAAGCACAGTAGGGGGCACCACCCAAGGTCTTACACTGTGCTTATAGCCATAGGCTTGAAAGAGTGGGATGTATTTCTCATGAATAAAAAAATAAAACATGTAGCTGTGGCCCAAACCTTTTTTTATATATAAGTAAGCCTCCCTCCCCCCAAAAAATGGTGTAGGACTTCCTCTGAGTGGGGCAGTCGGCTCATTTTTGTGACGCTCTGCAATCCTGCCATTTCAGCACTTTTCTTGTCCTTCTCCCTTTAGAGTGTTCTGGCGGCAGCCGTAAGGACCCTCGCACGCACATCAATCAACATCGATGTCTCTCGCCGAGAAGGAGCCGGCGGCGGATTTCGTCAGAAGCAGGAGACTCCGCGTAGCAAAGCCGCCAGACGTCACCCTTTCTTTTGAGTTTGTTATTAGCGGCGATGAACAACAAAGCAGATTGGGCAGGATCGTTACGCCTATGTACTGTTGCTAAGGTGTCAGAGCCGTTACCTGGATATGCGTACAGCTGTGTATGTGGGCGGGGACACTGACGCGGGCCATTAGCTGCATTTCCGTTCGCTGACCTCAGCTGTGGGTCAGCTGCACCTGAGGCCGGCCGGAGGCAATGACACAGCAAACTGGCAAGAGCTGACAGCATGTTAGCCAGCACCAGGCACAGTAACAGGTGTGTCATCACAAGTAGGCAGGACAAGTAATGTTTCTTACAGCTGTGTGCGTGTGGACAGTGTGTATGGTAGCATAGCGGCGAGCGCAAACAATGCTAACTTCCTTGTTTGCGTGTTTGTTGTTGTGCGGGTGAGGGCATAGCTTTCAAAGCAATTAAAATGCTAAGTGCTTTACCTTGCACAAGACAGTGTGGCTGTTAAATTTAAAATACAATAAAAAAAACAAACAAACAAAAAAAACTTATTTGTGTGCTCTCAGTTTTATGATGGCGTAGCTCTCAGAAGTAACAGCACCAACTGTTTGTATTGTGTTTACCCAGCGAATAGATAAGTTAATAAGATAGCATAGCTGTTGATAAAAATCTAGCCTCTTATCTGTTTATAGTTTCTAGGATGGTAAAATGCCATAGTTTTGAGAAAAATAACACCAAATGTTTCCTACTTATTCTGTATAAGATAGCAAAGCACAGCATTAAGCAGGAAAAAATAAAATAATTATAATAAATACCCTTTGCAACTTATCTGGTTGGAAATAAAATGGCTACATTCTCTGTAATAGGGATACTATTCATGTGAGTGTTTACCCTGAATGAACTAGCCGTGAAGTAAACATTGACTAGATGAGAATCCAGGCTTGGAGTCAAACATTTGTCCGTTCATTTACATTCCTTCAAATGTTCTGCAAGGACCAAAATGAACACATCAAAGGAAGCGTACAAAAATAATATAACACTTTTTTTTTTTTCATTAATTGGAGGTCAACGTTAAGGACAAATGTTGAATAAATCCAACTCACACTTTCTCTGTGACTTTGGCTCCCAGTCAAATATAAGTGTTAGTTTTGTTCCTTGCTAACTCAAGTTTTCCAGTTCATTAATCACCGAATTTGAATTGCCAAATGGTGTATATGTGAACAAAAACCCAAACAGAAACAAAAAAAAAAGAAATATAGAGAAAAGAATATGACCTTCACTGGCATTTCAAAGTTGGACACACTTTTATTGAATTCAAGTTGAAGCTTTTTGATGTATACATCTCGAGTCTGTGAGAACTGAGTTCAAGCGTCTTCATTGATCCTTGATGTTGTTTAACGATGGCACAGCGGGTAGCGTAGCACAGCCCGAGGTCTGTGCAGCCGAACCGAGCGGGTGGTGAGGAAGACCACGGCTCCTGCTCTTCGGCAGCGGCGGTCAGATGGCCGGTGCACGTCTTCGGTCAGAATCACGCGAATCAGAAGCACCTACCGGCCATTTTAATCCCGCCGTTAATTTCTGCGTAATCTCGGGCAGGAAGCCAGTGGGAGCACCAGGACAGCTTTTGGTCAGGTGTGCGTTGTCCTGGGCAACAAGCAACAAGGCCTCGGCTGCTGAGGGACTACTAACCCAACTAACCCCCCCCCACCCCCCCCCCCCGCCCCCGGGAACTAAAAAAGGCTACAGTGGAGTTCACAGAGTTTATGGTGATTTTATTCATTTATATTTGAGCCCTACATCAGCTTTTGCGTCTTAGTGTCAATAGTGATCATGGAGTGGTTATGTATTTATTTATTTACTTATACACCGATGAGGATAATGTAACGGTTTGTGGGCCTGATTTAACATTCATTTATTTTCTGAAATTGAATGTTTCAGAATAATTATTTGCCACGTCTAAACTGTGATTAAAATGGTGATTTTCAATAAATTACTGTATGGAAAATGGCTGTGCAATATTGTTTTGAAACATCAGGGCTCCCATCGATTTGCTTATTCATCTGTGCAAAATGACAGACATTTTACAATGCTCGTCTATTTATTGTTGCAGATCCTGTTTAAAATCGGAGTCCCAGTCAAATGCAATTATGAGCATCTTGCCAACGTGATGCAGCAGTCAGACTGTGAATAAACGAAAGGATTCAGCAGGAAGTCCTCACAGCGTCATACTGCCATTGGCTCTGAGATTTAGCAGACGTTCCTCTCAGGCTAGCAGATGTGGAGAGTGGACAGCAATGAGGAAAGAGCTCAGCTCACTGGATGTGATAGAAGAGACCGAATTAATTTAGGTTTAAAAGAAGACTACAGAATCCTAACAACAACAACATGAAGACAATGTATCTGTTAATTGAATTACAGGCATTTAGCAGACACTCTTATCCAGAGAGACGTACACAACTTTTTACATAGCATTTACTGTACATTGCATCCATTTATACGGCTGGATATGTACTGAAGCGATGCAGGTTAAGTACCTTGCTCAATTCCCACCAGGGAATTGAACCTGTGACCTTCAGGACCTAAGACCAGTTCCTTACCCGTTATACTACACGGTTGTGGTAAGTTTGGTGTCAGTTGCCATGACACCTCATCCACTGAACCCCGTAAGAGCACCTGCCACCCGGCGTTACTCCGGTGACGCGGCCGCCCTGTGTTACCCGGCAACACGGACATCTCCGCGCGTCTCCTCGTCCATGGGCATCTCGGCTTCCTGGCACTGGATGAGTGTGAGTCTGCAGGCTTTCCCCTGCTATCGTGCTCTAAAGCAGGCAATCTGTTTCTCATGAATCTCATTACGCATTATTACGCTCGCAGTGCCATCCCATCCTTCAGGGAATAGCATCAATGGCATTACACGCAGTCTGATATTCAGATATTAGCAGGAATATTGAGGATTTCCAAATACAGCGGCATTGTGTAATCCGTTATATCAAATGAATTCACTCAGCAGGACAAGTGGTGGCATATTGCATTAATATTCTCTTTCATAAAAGGGGTATTAGTCACTGTTAGTCATGCAAAACATGACTAAATCGGAATACTGCAGCAGGAACGCTTGGTTTTATCTTGTGCACGAGCTCAGAAGATTTGCAAGAACAACAGGTTTTCATACATCAGTGAATTGTGAAGGTACATTTCTCTCCCATTATTTTTAATCCTCTTATTGGTGGTTATATAAGGTTGCCGCATTGGATGCTGGGATTAAGTGTTGCTGCCTTATTTTATTGGATTGGCACATGCCTCTGATTAAAATTTCCTATTCCTGATGTTCAAGATTTGTTGTGGTGTTCATCATATTTTGCGGCGGTGTAGTTTCAAAAAAAATAAAATAAAATAAATAATGGAGAGAATATTTTACACTGAAAAGGAAACATGCAGACATATTCTTCCTATCCATCAGGATGCGGTTGACTAGAATGACAAGAAACTCCGCAACGAATGTACAAACAGTAGTTCATCTGGAGTAAGCGGTTATACACCTATAAAAATAACTACCAGTGGAACTATATAGACCGAAATTATTTTGCTGAGATAAAAATTTAATATTTTGAGTTTTACTGACTGCAGTTTGAATTCCATTCTGAATTTGTTATGTATTGAAACATACTCAAAGAGAGGTTATACATGTCCAAATCAGGTGCTTCACTGCACAAATTCACAAGACTGGGCAAAAGGCAGGCTTCTGATTGCTGAATAACTAGCTATTTTGAAGGAACCATTGCAATTTGTTGCATAGCATGCAAAACCCTTTGCAGGGTGATTAGGGTGAATGGCTGTTTCTGTGCTGGGCCAGAGCAAATCATGAGATTGGCTTCCGTGTGAAACCACACCCACAAATAATCTTATCACTGCATATCATCATTTCATTCAACCCCACCCTGGGCGTGTCGAAGTGTCCTTGAGCAAGACACCTAACCCCTAACCCCTAACTGCTCTGGCGAATGAGAGGCATCAATTGTAAAGCGCTTTGGATAAAAGCGCTATATAAATGCAGTCCATTTACCATTTACCATTGGCTTCCGTGTTAAACCACAACCGCAAATAATTTCTTCCGGACAACGGACTGCAGTGTGGTGAATCAGTGTGGGGAGGGTTTGGATTGCTTGGTCAAAGAACTAGTAACAAAGCCTAAAAATTGGCCTGAAGAAGAACAACTATTACTTGACGCGTGTAGCCATCCACTTCATGCGATCCACTGAGGAAACCTCTCTGGAGTCAGGGATGCCATTTATTTAGACCTATGAAAGAACTCAAGAAAGTTTTCTTGTCGTTTGTATGTTTCCAGGAAGCGCTTTCCCGTTTGTCTGTTGAGTCGCCCGCCTGTCGTCGCGTTCCTGCGACTTTCCCACCGCCGGGTTCACGCGTTCGCACGGCAACGGCCAGGAACGGATTTCCGAGGTCTCCTTGGCCAACTGACGCCATTTCACGCACCGCGAGGCCACAGTCAATCTGTCACGCCTTTCATCGCCCCGATAGCAGGGTGACCTCATGCTAAAAGGGGGCCGATAATAGCGTGGGACGTCCATATTTTAAACGCGGAGATAATGGCCTCGCACTGATAGCGCCTAGCCAGAGGCGTGTTCAGTGAAGTAGAAGCCGAATCAGCCCGTGCTATTCATCAGCTCCTCCGCTTCAAACCGTATAATTCTGCCGTACCGTTATAAACAGCTGGCCGTTGGCTGTCTCTAATTCTGGGTGATTGGCATGATGGTAACAGTGTATTAGGAGAAACAAAGGTACCGTATGTTTATTTTTTAAGAGGCTCAGGCACGGCACTAACAGACAGCCAACTACTAACCAACTTCTTTGTAGCTGTTCCCACAAGAAGTTTTATTATTATTTTTATTATTATTTTTATTATTCTTCTTATTATTATTATTCATTCCCAACCTAATTTAGAATAGTCAATTATCTTTGCGTGGCGATTTTGGAGAGTGTAGACGTCTATGGTTCTCCTCCGAAAGTTGTGCGATTGGCAGCTGCTTCTTTTCACACCATAGAACCATAGAAACTTGCACGGAGTGGGGTAGGAGGAAGACCTTTCATATGCTGCTTTGACACTCAGACCACAGGCACCCAATCAACCACCAGAGGGTCCCGAAAAGCAATAACCCCACGGACCCCTGACCGACCGAAATCTTGCTGAGATGTGTTTCTGCCGTTGTAGTAGTCTTCAGACCCTGATGAATATCCAAGCTGCATTTCTGCCTGTTTGGGCTCAGCTTGGGTGATTGACCAGAAGTGTAGTCTATTGAAGGAGAGAACTGAGGAAATTAGTGATATTCAAACAAACACGTGGGAGGTGAAACATTGTGCAATGAGTTGTGTTGCCAAGTCAAATGATGCAAAGTCAAAGTCATGAAAAATCGTGGATGTTCATTTGCCTTACATTTGTTTTCAGTTTATGCCTCAGTGTGATTTCCACCTTTCCTGTTGTGACTGTACAAATCCCATTTGCAAAGTGACCTTTCAACCTGAAAATAGAGCTCATTTGTCACTACCAGAAACTGTTCGGAATAGGCTGTTCCATTTTCATAACGCATGTGCAACACGGTACACGCCTAAAGGACAGCTCTCATGCTTTTTTTTGATAAATGTGATGTCCGTCTTCGCTGCCCCAAGGGGGCGCTGTCACACGCCCTGCCTGACAGTGGTCACACAGTTCACACAGGGAAACAGGTCACACTGCTAAATGCGAAACGAGTCAAACGTGCTGTTTCCCTGCTCACATGGGGAAGCAGGTGAGAAAGGGGAGAAAACGCTTCTGACTTTATCATAGTGAGAAAACAAAAAAGATTAAACACCGTGCTGTTACAAGAAATACATTTAAAAAAACATGCTTTTTTCCTTGCTTTCATTTTCTTGCTTTGTGCTTGTGTATCGCTTTGTGAGCGCCTGAGCGATTTCAGAGGTTTCACAGTGATGTCTTCCTCAAGCATGCAGTTTTCACTGAAGAAAGCGCAACAGCGTTTGGCCCATGGCTCTGTGAAGCATATCGACTGGGACCGGGGTGCGAACCGGCCCTGCTCACAAGCGTTTTTATAATGAGAGCATCCCCTCCCAGAGAGCTGGAGCACAGGTCCGACCCCCCCAGATGCCCCCTCTCCCCACCGCCGCCGTCGAGAGGACGTGCGAGCGGGAAAGGCGTTTCGCACGTGGACGCGGTCGCCACGGCGACTCTCCACTGAGGGGGTCTCCCGTCACATATAATGACGGCGCGGGGTCCGATCGCCCGGGCGACCGGCCGGCGCCAAGGTCGGACAGCGGGGCCCAACGGGACGCCGCTTCTGCCAGAACCCGCCATTAGAGCCCAGCCAATCGCGACCCAGAGAACATGACTGTAGCTTCCATTTGTATTCCGGAGGTGTGAGCACATCCTGGGCAGGGTACCGTGCCAATGACCGGGGGGAGAGGGGGGGGGGGGGGGGGGGGGGGGAGGAGGAGGAGGTTTAAGGCCTCCAAAAATCAGTCAGGGCAGGCAGAGAAGAATCAATTTTAATTAGGCCCATTTAAATCTGTCTGCTCATTTTGAAAGATGGCTATCCGCCTTAGACCGCATGCTAGGCTAATTAATATTTATGCAAAAAAAGAGAAATAAATAAATAAAAGTGGGCTGGTTACTGCCAGCGCTGATGGCTAATTTGGCAGCCCAGCATGTAGGTGTCACTAATATTAATCTGAGACCTGGTGTTGTGTTTTTTATGCATATTTCAGGTATATAATGATAAATGACAGACACACTATGCCACAGCAGCAAAGTCTACTGTCTTGCCGAGGCATCTGGATGTAAGTTTACTTCGGCTTGTCAGATTATTGCACGGCGCGACACGGATTTGGACTTTTCTTGAATATTTAAAGCTTTACGAAGGACGTTCAACAGCATGAGGCCTCCGTTCCAAGTTTAACAATGCGAAGTTCAGAAAGCCAATTACCGTGGCATAAATAATCACCTTTATCCTGCTTCATTGTGCTTTCCAGAACTCTCATCATTGTGAAGTCTGATATGATCAGACGGTACAGAGGTGTTACACGGCACTGTGTGTGTGTGTGTGTGTGTGTGTGTGTGAATGCGTGTGTGTGTGTGTGTGAATGTGTTATCTAGGCAAATACTTTTCCAATGAATTAAGTGCTGAAGCTCCTTTTCTCAGAATACAAATGATTCCTTTAAGTCACAGATCAGAAATAAATAATGAAAATGAATACACCAAATTAAATAAATAAATCATTTCACCTGAACTTTAAGTCTTTAAGATGCATCTCTTTTGCATCTACCAATGCTAATTGTGTGGCCATTATCCTTGGGGATATGCTATTAATTTATTTCTGAAATATGCATTTCTATTATGGGCCGTGCATCACTTTTATAAATGAATTCGCCGTGTGTTTTTGGAAGCTTACCGCCGCTCGTATGAACGTGGCCATTAGGGTCTGTTAAGATTAATAGTGTCCTAATGTGCTCGATAACTTCCTCATCCTCGGGGTCTTGTTATAGGTCTACATTAGCACCGCTGCCATTAGCATAGCTTTCAGCTGTACATCAACAAAAAGCACATCTGTGCATCCATGTTCTCCTGAACTAAAAGGCAACCCTGTTCAAACACTTCTTCATGCGTTTTCCTACTGAAGAAACACTCGATCAGACCGCATTTTTTTGTGTGATTTTCTTTTTTTTTCTTTTTACAAATAAAGGCAGTGTGCACACTTATGAATAATTCCACAGGTATCAGAGGAGTGAAGCAGTCTAATATGGGCAATCTTTTTCTTCTTTTTTTTTCCCTTTGTAAACGAGCTTGGCTCGGTGGTGCAAAACGGTTGATCTGGCTTCTTTTTCATGTGATAAAAACTCGACTGTAGTGAGACGAATTCTCCGGTCTGACCGAACAAACGCGCTGCAGCAACACTGCGTAGTAGGACTCCCCACCAAAAGTTAAACAATTCCCGAATTACACAAAAGAACAGAAGAGGAAGAGGAAGGAAGGTGACCGTGAGGGGGGCGTGTTTGTGTCACACGCTGCTCTGTCCTTGTCACGAGCCACAGGCTGGGAAACGATGGCGGCGTCGGCCATGCAGCAGATGCACCGTGAAATGCACCGTCCAAGCGTGCGTTTGCCTCGCGTGGCGGGGGGGGGGGTACAAGGGGGGACGGGGGCGATGGGGGGGGACAAGGAGGACAGGAAGGGGGGTTGGGGGGGGGGCGGCTGTAATAGGGCAAATCCAGTGTGCTTAATGGTGTTAGACCGCCACAGGATTTATGCCTTTCGCATCAGGGGCTTAAATCAGTGTTCTGAACGACCACCCGTTAAGGATCCCGCGCTCCTGGCTGCGAGGACCGAAATTAACGTTCGCAAAAAGCCATCTACTGCAAGCCTCCGCGGTGCAACACAGCTAAACGCTCAGCGCAGAGTCAACTCACACAGAGCACTTTTAATTCTGCTAGCGTGATGAGAGCTTAATTATTCCTGCTGAGTCCTGCTGTGAGCCAGGGTTAGATCAAAAATATAATAATAATAATTCTGAACGTAGTTTCAATGATAAGGTGAAGGAATAAAACATGGTTCCCCAAGAAAGAAAGAATGAAGACTGCCAGCTGTCTCTCAAAAGGAAATACCAATTTTATGATCAAACCCAGGCTTTGGACAGCCAAGGCCATCGCATTTCAATGGAATAACATTTTGAAATGCGAATTGTTCAGCTGCTGTAAAAGATGCACACCGCAGTGGATCTGAACATTTCAAAGACACAGCGTTTAAGGCTCGTGTGTGCCTTCAGAAAAACCGACGGCAGGCTTTATTCAAATGTTCTCACTTAAAGTGCTCGAGGACTCCGAGTATTACAGAGTATTACAAGAACACACTAAACAATGTGCTCTGTGCATTCGTCTGACATGTTAAATGGAATATTGACCATTTTAATCGATAGGCATGCAAACGTTACAACCTAAGAATGCACAGTGACAACCACAGGCCATTCTGGACATCACTACCATCATGCATAGGCACGTACGCACGCAGGCACACACACACACACACACACAAATACACGCACACACAGATGCAGATACACCCGAACATGCACACACACACACACACACACACACAGCGCTTACAGTACCTTCCCACAAAAGCATAATGGCGATGACCCTCCTGGAACCGAACCTCCCAGGTCGCTCATGGTGACCCCTGACCCCTGGTGCTACACTACTGCCCTGCTGCTACTGAGCCTCGATAAGAGCATCCTGCCACCGTAGGTGCCATTTAACATCACTTTTTTTTGTATTTGCAGTGCGGCGTGAAAGGCCATCCTGATTATGATATCTGTTTTAAGCACAAGAAGGGAGTCTTAACGCAGGAAAGAAGATTAATCTTTTCATTAGAAGGCCCTGCATCGAAGCAGGTCTCCTCGAAACAAATCTTCCGTGCCCAGCAGCGGCCAGACAGCTCAAGTTACTGCCTCCCCTCGGCACGTTGTAAATTATAATAATAATATCAAATATTTATTAAATGTATATTTTATTGATGGCCTTTGGTGCTGCTCTCGAGGATTACCACTCCTTTGTTCTGCAAAAACAGAGTCCAAATTGCTGCAATAATGTAAACTCTGTCATGAGATTACAATGCTGAAGTACTCTCTGTTTTCTTGTTCCTAAAGCACTGACCACTGGCCGACTGTACGCTCAACAATAATTTCTAAAACAGCTCCCCACAGCCAAATTTAATTTACTAAGGAGTGGGTCTTATATTCTGGGATGTCCTCCTAAAACCAGGCAATTCATTTTTGTTCCCTGTAAGGGACATGAGTCTCTGGTCTCAATAATCATATATTTTACTATGCCCAACACACGGGACATTCCATTAAAATGACATGAATAATATTTTTGAAAATACAATTTTAATGCAACATGTTTTTTTTATCAGTCAAGACACTTGTGTCAGGTCAAAAAAAGTACTTCGTAATTAAAATGTTCCTGATGTTGTTGCTAATAACAATCATGACAATCACAATGGTAATAATGATCATGACGACAGCGGTGCTTTTTATTGTAAGGCATTGTTGCATTGTCTGTGTTAACTCAACATTAGCATTCAGAGTTTATGTGAGTACAAAAAAGACATAAATACTATCTGTCAGAGTTAATTTAACAGCATAGCCTGTGCATGTGTCTGATGGTATAAATAGGTTTCCGTGGAGAATGCCAGCGTTGACTGTGTCTAGTCAGACGTACACAAGCTATGCCACTGGCCACTTTTCCACCAGCTTTATTCTTTATCATGTCTTGCTTTTGCTTTTTTTTTTTAAATATCAGTTCAATATATCACGCCACTACGGGACAAAACCATAAAATATTTATTTCTCCCTCCTATTTATTCCCTCTTGTCTGAAAACAACCAAAGGAAATTCTCGCCCTCCACATACATATTTCATGTTGACAATTTAAGTTTCTCAGTGGGGAAATTCCAAACTTGGCCAGTGAAGGTTTATTTATTTATTTCCTTGTTATGTCGTGTGGTAAGAACTGGAAATGATGGGGGCGTCGAGGCCATGGTTTAACTGACATTCTCCTCTCTGTGCCACCCTTGGGTTGGCACACATCCCTGGTCGTGCTGTTGTCATTTGTGGATGCATAAAGAGACCGTCACAGTGAAGTTGTGTCGGAGTCATTCGCATAAATTTGGTTGTCTGTGAAACAAGAAAATACATTAGTTCCACATGCTATTCTAAAAGCGCAAGCGCTATGCTAATGTGAGTTGTCTGAGAGGTTGATGCCTTTGCTTGGTTGCACAAATTAGAATTTTTTTTTTTTCAGTTGTGTGCATGCATTCCTCATTTATTTGTTTGTTTGCATTGTTTCTGTTATCCTTTTCAGTCGTTCACATGCATATGGCAGCCCGCAATGGGATTCATTATACAGCATGTTGATCCAGTTCTCCTTGTATGTTTTAATGAAAATCAGGAGATGCCCAAAGTTATCAAGACCCCTCTTACTTACATGGTCTGGGCATGCTATTCATCCCATTTATTATTCTGAAACATCCAGTCGGAGGACCACGCAGATCACAAGATGTCTACTTGTGTTTCAGCAGACAAGTGACAAGGCTAGATGGGCTAAGAGGCTTGTTCTGGCCATCAGACCTCCTTATGTCATTATGTAAACGATTGAAGGTTTGCTTATTCATCTCCAGAGTGTATTTAATCTGCTGTGCCCTTTCTAACACTGGCAGAGTTTCAACAGTTTCAACCTGACTGGCTTACAAATGAATCACAAAGCAAACTGCGGCACATAGACAATATTTAAAGGATACCCTTTATGTATCTGACGATAGGGCAGAGTATACTTTTTTTTTACCCGCTTCTTTTCTCTGTTCTTTTTCCCAATAAAACACAATTAGCCGTGACTTCCGAAAGGAACAGAATATAGATTGGCGATGCTGACTGCCAGAGGTCTAATCTTTCAAGAAAAGAAGTCAATGTTTTCTCACCTTAAATGAGAATTTTTGCCCAGTTTTGAACGTCTGCCAGAAGAGGCTAGACAACCAGTGCTGTGTAGATTACAGGTTGTAGATTGTAGGGTATTATTACATTGTATACAATGGCTGAATACTCAATTCTTATTGTCTCAGAAGTGTGCATTATTTTTTGCTTGTATGCTATGTAGTAGCACTGGGGATAGTTGAATCACCATGCTAAATGAATGAGTATCAATGGCCTGACTCAGTTAAACCATGGACAATGACAAATTATTATTTATTGGTATCACAATTTTTTTTTATTTCTTTCTTTATTTTGCTAAAAATGGCTAGCAAGCCAGCAGTTACAATATCATACTTGCTACAGTGCTAATTGATCTCCAAATCACATCTCACATAAGCAAGCCAGCCTGACTCCACATTGATTTGTCTATCACAGGTACTCCTGTGCCTACTTCAGAACTTCTGAATGTACATTTCCTCAACTCACCAATTGCAAAAATCTGGTGGTGTGGCAAGTCTGTTATTGGACTCACATAAAATCAATTACATTAGCACTGAAAATGTATTGTTCATCACATATAAACTGAAAATATGCCCGTTCTCTTCGTTCTCGTTCGCTTGTGTCAATGAGTGTACATTTTTTTTTTTTTAATCTGCTATTAAGATCCGCAGATTCAATTCACCAAATAATTGACCACATAATCAAACTACCAAACTGGCCAGGGTTTCGATAAAGGGCATTGATTAGGTATATTTATTTTTTCGTAATGTATTACTGGTGTTATCAATATTTCAGAGTATTTATTTATTTTGTAATCCCCCCCCCCAGGCATCAAGAGAAAGGAGTGGCAGGCTTCAGGGCGTTAGGAAGTTAATCTAACCTGTCAACGGTGAAGTAAAGCCGTGTCTCACAGCTCGGCTGAATCTCCTGTATATAAGCATCGCTCCTTTTTTTAAATAAGTGCATATTTTTCATGATAAATCAATCCACACTCCATGCTTCCTTCCGCAGTGAACTGAGTAGCAACTTGGGAATACATGTGCTCCGAGGATATCAGTAAGCTACAGTGCAATTAACAGCGTCCCTCTTCTAAAGGTTTTATTTTTAATAAACACTTAAAATGGGTTTTTTTATAAAATAGAATACCCCAGTGAAAATACATGCACATGCATTAATAACTCTTAATGTTGTTTGTGATATTAAGCTTCTCCCACATTTAATCTATCTCTCTCTCTCTGTATATATATGTGTATATATATATATATATATATATATATATATATATATATACACACTCACACATGAGACTAATGCATAAATAAGTCACATACTCTCATACTCATATTTCACATTTCCATATAGTGTAATTAGGGAAATGTATAAATTAAATATGCATAAATTGAATGTGGTGCACATAAATATGGATATGTAATTATTTTCTCACCCTCAACTGGGGTAAGAAAATAAAACAAAAATCCTTGCAAGCCACTTAAGGATCGAGAGATTTTGTAGGTTAAAGTTGAAAGCAAGTGCAAGCTATGAACCTGCCATAAACCTGCAAGCGCACAAACACACACACACACACACACACACACTCACAAGCGGTAGAATGAGCCATTTTGTGACACGCACTGAAGACCCTTAGACCCAACTCTTCAGACTGCACCATGGCTGTCTGTACTTCTTAAACTTACTGTCTCTTTTGCTACTATACTTCCAGCCCACCCCACCCCGCCCCCTTCTCCACCTTCACCATATTGGATCACTATGGAAGTTAAAAAAAAAATAAAAACAGATTTAATTTTGTAATAACTGAAGTATTTGGCAGGCAGCCATCAGCGTCTACCTGAGTCAGCTTCATAAACAAGACTGACATGATAGGTAAGGTGACATGACAGGTGTGTGTATGAGTGTGTGTGTGTGTGTGTGTTTGCCTGTGGGGGCGGGGGGGGGGGGGGTGAGTTATTGTGGGGTCTAACCTGTAATTACATTTTAGGAGTAAATAACTTACTGCACATCTTCCCATTAAAATTAGACCTTTTTTAAATGAAAACTGGGGTTCTCTCTCTCTCTCACTCTCTCTCTCTCTCTCAACAACAACAACAACAACAACAACAATAATAATAATAATCAGCCAATTGAACTTTCTTTGACTGAATAAAGGAGACTAAATTCCTCTCTGATGCCAGCATAGCAGATGAGAGGAGGCGTTTTATTTCATTTACTTCAGACGACAGCATGCATCTCCACAAAGAGGGCATTATAAATAGCAGTCAGTCGGGAGAAAAAACAGCTTGACACCCTCATCGAGTCAGTCAGGTGTCAGAGCAGAGATAAGACTTAACTATGCCTCCTCTGAGGTCTCCTAGGCTTATTACTGCTCTCTCTTCCCAGCTGCCCACAATAAAATATCCAAAAATCCTCTGGGAATTCCAAAAGCACAAATAATCCAGTCTGAGCAAAAGTACTTGCATCAAAAAGATTTAAAAAAAAAAAAAAAAAACATAAATAGATAAATAAAATATGTGCTGAGGTTCCATAGTACATTGGTCCACCTTAGCGTGGGTGGTGAGGTCTGGCCTTCATGAAGACGTGCGTTCCGTCAGTCAAACTGCACACTTTTTGGATCCGGTCACGGTGCGATTTCATTTCCGCCGTGAGGTCATAGGCGAACGCTGCACGTGGATCTGTGTGAACGAACGAACGAGCGTTGAGCCGCCGTGACAGCGAAATCACAGGTGCTGGGCCAACCCCGGGTATGGGTAAAAAGAGCAGCATTTACAGCATGTACATGCACACAAGTGGGATTTTACATGGATATCAGGCCCAATTTCTCTAATAGCTGTAGCAGTGCAGAGGGCCGTGCGGCCTGTTTGTGTGCAAGCTGAGTGTGGCTACAGTCAAGCCTGTTCACTCAACAGGTGACTAAAATGTGTCGTTTAGCATTCCCATCCTGTTTTGGCTTGGATTTGATCAATATTTGTCCTTAACTTGAAGGCAAGTGTCACCTCCATAAAGTGCTACTGCCCAAAGTCCTAACAACCAAAAAATAAGCTTTTTTATCGCATGTGCTGCCCACAAAACCTAAAAAAAAAATGTATTTATTTATTTATTTATTTATTTATTTATAGCCATTTCACTCTGTAAAATTTTCACTGCCTCTGAGAATTTTTTTTTTTTTTTTTCCAAACACATTTACAAATGCATCTACAGTTACCAGGCTTTCACACTTTCATTACATAAGGCTCAAGTGTCATTCAATCAATTAATGGACAAAGGAAATGAAACCAATTTCAAAATGTATTATTAGCCCAACTGCCCGTAACAGGCAACAAATGAATCGGTTGCCTTAACTGATCTGACCGACGAGCAGAAGCTGGAATGAATGCGGGATATCAGTTTTGTTTGTGAAGCCTGCTTATCCCTTTCTGACATAATGTGCCCTGAGTGGGCTGCTCAATGCGAGTCTCCAATTCGGATCAATTACTCGCTCGTTACACAGGGAAAGCTCTAATTATGGCTGGACTGAACGCCAACATGCACAGTTGGCCCTCGGGACATCTAGAAGTAGAAGTTGAATTCAAAACACTGAACCACATCAACCAACCAATCAATCAATCAATCAATCAACCAGTTCATCATAAGCCCTGGTTTGTGGCTTGTTGACTTGTTGAACCTACCTTACTTTGTGTAAGGTATTGTGTAAGGTGTAAGGTGTTTTTTTTTTGTGTGTAAGCGATGCGTCTGTTTGTATAAGGGGTGCACTGAGAAGAAAAAAAGAAAGAGAAAAAAGAAAAATGGGGGAAAACAAGGGGTGTAAAGCGGGGGGTGGGACACTTCAGTCCTGGGGGGCAGCAGTGCTTTCCCTTTAATCAGTAGCCAGTTAACGCCTTGAGACCAAGGTGTGTGAACTCTTTTAGCCAATCAACATCTTCAATTACACTGCAGTCCCACAGGGACGGAGTTTGAAGGAGAAAGGGATGCGTTTATGTATCGTAAAGCAGGGGAGCATAACTCCGGTCCAGGAAGGCACAGTCTACGTGCAGATTTTTATCCCAATTACCTTAGTTTCAGTTTTCTGACAGCTCTATTAACTACGCTGATGCACTTCTGTACTTGAGAAAAGTAAGACCAAGTAGGATACACTTGCGGTCTGCGGCTGCAGCTGCTGCTTATACAAATGATAGATCAAGTTATGACTGAGATAATTAAATTGTTGAAATTGGCCCAAAATCCAGAAACAAATCAGCCCCCTATTGTGCACCTTTTGCTATAATGTCACATTACACTTCACCCAGACTAACACACACAATGACAATCCAACAGCAGTAGAGAACCGCACACAAAAAAATGCTGATGCAAAAATGTATGGAATAAAAGTGCAGACTGAAGTTACGTTTGACAGAGAGGCTGAACTTCAAAAAATGGAAAACCCTCCTTCCTCACCAAAAAAGTAAGGGGTGGGGGACTTAGATGATTGAAAATTTAATCTGCTTCCAAATCAAAGGGGGAGGGGTGGTGGTGTGGTGGAAGTCAAGACAATGTTTTCCACGCAAAGTGCATCTGATGTATCGACTCCAATGAGTGATGGCTCCTTCAGATTGTCCCTTAGCTGAACCTTATGAAGATAACACAGTCTTAGCCCTGCACGCTCCATGGTAAATCTTCCTAAATTTGCTTTACTTTCCGTATTTTATAATGGGTGCATGGGATGATGCATTGTGTTCAGTCTTGTGTTTGTATTCATGGTTGCATTTTACTTTCCAGTTAGTCTAGTATAACATTGAGTCGATCTTTATTTCGTCAGAGGGAGATGTGCTGCACAAATTTATTGTGGATCAATAATACACAAATTTATAAAAGTAAAGGAACAGAAGACTGGACAGGGCTCAGATCCCATTTGCTCCCCCTCATGGCCTTGTGTCAGTGTCTTCCCTGTTTTATCAATCAGTCAATTAAATTTATTTATATGGCGCATTTCACAGCAATTGTCACAATATGCTTCAGAGACAACCCTGGCCTGAAGCCCCACAGGACCAAGCTCTAAAGCAACCGTGGCAAGGAAAAACTTCCTGTGACAGATGGGAAGAAACCTCGGAGGGAACCAGGCTCAATGAGGAAACCCATCCTCCTCTGGTCAGCTCACTGTGTAGATTGATATCCGGGGAAAACAAGGTTGCTTACAGACCGCCATGACAAAATAAATAAATAAACGAATGAATCCCTGTTAACCCAAGACCGATGTCCTGCAACCCAACCTTGATGTTGCCTCCTCTCAGCCAGTCAACGGACTAAAAATTATCTGTCAGGTGTCTCCCACAGTGGAGTGGAATAACAACACAAAATGCCTTGACTTATAGATTGACATACCAATGTGTCATAACTACCTATTTCCCAGAAAAATAAAAAGCAAACAAGGTAATATCCTTCAAAGCTGGAATGATGACTTTCAATAACTTCAATTTGACACATCAGTATTGGTGCCATGGCCGAATCCAGACATATTAGACTCTTTTTATTATATTTATAAAATAGCTTTAAGCCCCTTTTTAGATTTCAGTTTTGCTTCTATTGCTGAATGCCTCAATGCTGACCTGATACATTGTTTGCCATTTCAGACAATGCACAAGTGCACACTTAATGTTGTTGGTACCTGCAAGTCATTTGGCCAAGGATATTAGTCTAGCTAACGACTAAACCATTAGACATAACATAACATAACGACAAGAACAGGCCATTCAGCCCAACAATGCTCACTATTTTTTGGACTAAATTAGTGCTCTGATTATCTACAGACTAGGTAGCATCTAACACGGTATCATGCCTAGTGTTGAAAAACCCCAGAGTTTCTGCCTCTACTATGTGGCCTGGTAGAAATAATGTAAACTACAAGATATTATTCAGGTCGAGTTCTGTTAGTAGATCAAGGGGGCATAAATGGAAATTAGCAAAAATGCAAATTCTGCACAGACTTTAGGAAGTATTTCTTCACACAGGGAGTAGACATTGCATGGAATAGCTTACCAGGTCATGTAGTAGAGGAAGAAACTCTGCCCAAAAACGTTGGGCAGAATGGCCTGCTCTCATATTATGTTCTACATACATGCATGCATGCGTACACACATGTCTACATACATGCATACATCCATACATGCATACATACATACTGCTCCTATACACACATACAGACACACGTATACATACATTCAATATGTACATACATAGCTACATACATATCTTTCATACATACATACAAACATATATATCTTTCACATTGCCGCTATTAAATGAGCTTGCCGATATGTTTTTATTCAAAGTTTTATGAAACGTATTAATTCCCTTACTAATCCCCAGTGTGATTGCCATACACACTGATGGAATGTAGCAGGGGTGTTTTTCTGCCTTTTTCATTTATCATCGGCGTGATCATAAACTCCGCTGTCCGCTGCTGAAATAGCTTCTCGCATTTCACGCCGGCCTTGTGTTCTAAGGCTCCTCATCGCCTCGCGCGGGAGAATAACGGCAGGGGCGACGTTTTCCCGCCATCCTAATTGGCTTTATAACTCTTCCCCCCCCCGACGTCGGCGTCGTTTATTACGGGTGAATTGTTACCGCCCGGTTGCCACGGCGCCCGGGCCTGCCGTCGGCTTCCTGTTCGTATGAAGTGTTCAGGTACACCCAATTTATAGCAACCCCTTCCCCCCCCACAACCCAACCCCCGGCTCTGTATCCACCCACTCCACCATCGGGGTGTTCACGCTCACGGGCCAGAGGCCCTCAACAAAATAATCACGTCAATCCGCTGCACGCAGACAAAACGTATCCCCACAGACGAGACGGACACGTTCTCCTCATTCCTCCTGCCGTTCGTTCATTTCCGTAACTGCACAATCAGTGTTTTTTTTTTGTTTTTTTTTCTTCGCCAAAACATTTTTGGGCGCGTTTACAGCGAGCGAGCCCTCGACAGAAGCTGTGCTAATGACATTACAGCCACGTCTGTAATTATCAAACTCACAGCATTGTTTAATTTTCCGCGCGCGAGAACTAATAGCCTCTCTTATTCAGAGGGGTCGAATAGACTCGTGTTCATCGGTTACGCTGCCATAGCGAATGTGTGTCAAGTGGCTAGCGGTTAGTTCATGTTGCTAGGACACGGGGTTCCACTGTAGTGACTGCGCGCCTGGTCCGGGATCAAATCTCGCCAATCGCATTGCAGACTGTGACCAGCTGCCCTTTGGCGTGGCATGTAATTGGCTGCACCTGTGACCAGGGAGGGGAGGGGCTTATGCTGATGGAATTTTCCTCATCATCACAAACGAGTGCGGCTCCTCCAGCAGTTTGTCTGCACTGACTGCTGGTTTAAGTGCGCTTGACTGACACGGTGACTGCGCAGCTGCAGCTGCACTGGTGGGTTGCAGGGTGAGAGGCACCATGCATGCAATCAAAGCGGCGCATTTCATGCGGCTGGTGCAGCAGACCGTAAGAAAACCACCAACAAGAGAACAGCCCACAGTCGCTACCATGGCGATGAGACAGAGCACCCTGCCGACTGACAGCCTTGTCGCTGAGGAGTCACACCCCCGTCAGAGCCAGCTGTCAGCCCGCCGACATCTGGCTAAAATGGCGCTACAGCAGTCCGCTAGGGGCGGGACCGCCCACCAACTGTCATGCTGTCTTTTCGAAGCTGATCCTCATCTCAGCCGCCACACTTCTACCTCCGCTGGCAGACCACTGTGATGCTGATGGGCGGCTGATAGTGGCCAGCTGGGTGGGACTTTAGGTTTGCCGTCCAGTTCCCCGTTGGGGAGGGGGTTCTGCCAGTCTCCTCCCAACACTACGCTAAGCAACAGCGCTTTAGGCAGATGAACCGCCCGAGAGCTCTGTAAACTTTAAATGATTAAAACGACAGATCTGCTCGGCGCAGATATTAAGTTGGACTCAGACTGTCACAGCAGATCTTTAAATTTGCATTTTCGCCGTGGATGTGCAGTGAGCCGGAATCGTTTCCAGCGCCGCTCCTCGCCGTTCGCTTCGTCGCCCCCGCGAGCGGGGGCCTACACCTGTACCGGAAAACAAACAAACAAATACATCAACAAATAAGCTGAAAAAATAAAAAAAATAAATAAAAATAAATAAGGGAGGAAAAAAAGACAACAGAAATGAAGTTCTAGCAGGTGCCGCCACGTCCTTGGGTGCGCATTTGGGATGTCTGACTCTTTTTTTATTTTTTTTTCTTCCAGGCCAGCTGGCCCTAATTACATTCCGTTAGCATATTTCCAATATTTCCGCGGCTTTCCGGGCGAAAGCCGCTCTACGGCGCGTACCCCATTGACATTCGGCTCCTTCCCGCCGCGGGTCTTCCCGCTCGGAATGCTAAGCGGGCGCGACGTGGCGCTTTTGATTGTAAATAATTTGGCGCGGGCTTCCGGGGTCGGGCCAAGCGGAGCGGGACGGGGGCCCCTCCTAATATAGGGCCCTTCTGCTCTGCCAGATGCCCGCCCGCCCCGCAACAGGAGACAGGTGTCAGAGCCCGTCTCCCAAACACACCTTCACGCCCCGCTCGCGGATGGAGGCGGGGAGGGTGGGGGGGGGGGAGGAGGCGGGGGGGGGGGTCGGGGGGTGATGGAATTAACCGGGCCCGCCGTGTAACCTCACCCCCCCCAAAGTGATCCGGGAGCACTTTGTTTGCACTTCCCGGAACATGTTTATTTAAAACAGTTTTTTTTTCTTCTTTTCATTCATTCTTTTTTTTTTTTTTTTTTTCGAAACCCGTACCGGAATGCGGAGACGTGAGCGATCGTTTGCGACGTGATAAGCTGACCTGCCGAGACATAATAGGCGATGAAAAATAGGCGGGCTAACAGGAAGCAGCTATGATAAATCGATGTGCTAAATGCCCCCCCCCCCTCCCCACCCACCCACCCCCCCCGTCCCAGAGCCGGATCAGTTCTATCCGGGGCCCGGGTTCGAGTTCCGCAGGCGCGGCGGCTCTCCTGTCGTTTGAGAGCAGCGGAAGGCCGTGCATTAATAGCTAGGGTTACCGGCGTCGATGCGATAGATCCCGGCCCCTGCTGGCTAACGCGCTTTCTCGCTCGCGGTTTTCTCCTCCACCCGAGACTCCGTCTTCTGAAGTTACGCGGGTCATGGATCTCTGGGACGCGGGGTTTAATAAAATCACTCTATCGAACGACACTCGGCTCTCAGGGCCTGACACGCCCGGGAGCTCTCGCCCGCGCAGTTTTCAGAACGTACTGTAAACAGGTGTTGCTTTTAAAGACGCTAACTGCGTTTGAATCGTCCTGTTTTCATTAACTCGGGGAGACTTTGCTCTCGCAAAGAGCCAGGGATCTTCTCTTTCAAACGATTTTATGACAGTGCAATGAGAGATTACTTAACTGGTTCTGTGTGTTCAGAAAAAAAGACCATCTAATGAAAGGCTAGTTCAGTATGTTGTAGACCAGACCCTTTTAAGAACATCAATGTGCAATGTGTGCCCTCTTTGATCAAGGTGTGGCTTGTAATCGGATCTTCACAGTGTAATTGAGGACACGTCAAAAAGCTGAAAAGGCACTGACATCACCCATACTTGTCCATCCATTTATTTACTCTCTTGTACAGAGTGTGTGCACAGAGTTTATGTTTTGGAAAAATAATATTTCACCCCCCTTTGATTTGACTCTGTACTCAGATTTGTATTCAAACAATTCACATGTGATTGAAGTGCACACTCGTCGGTGCTGAGTATCTTCCCTGGTGGTGCTCTGCCAGGCCTGTACTTCAGCTATCTTCAGCTCCTGCTTGTGCACCCAATTATGTATACTCATGAACACACACACACACACACACGCACACACACAATAATTTATTTCTATACTCGTGAGGACTTCCCATTGACTACATTCATTCCGTAACCTCTAACACTAACCCTAACCCCAACCACTACATGCCTAACCTTAACCCTAACCTTAACCTAATTGTAACCCTAACCCTAACCCTAAGTCCTAACCCTAAAACAGCCTTTTGAACTTGTGGGGACCAGCAAAAGGTCCCCAGCTTGCGTAATATTTCCCATCTTTCTATCCTTGTGGGGACATTTGGTTCTCACAAAGATAGTAATGCATGTCCACGCACAGACACACACACACACACACACACAAACACAACAACAACAAACATTCTGTCAGCTCTGTACTGTTAGTAGATATATACATACCTGTTGATGTTCTTACAGGGCCTGTACTACTTGTTAGAGCCCCTCCCTGCTGAAAATGAGTGAAAAGCTGTACTGTGGTGGACCTCAGTGTTAATTAATTAAACGCAGATCCGCTCTCGTTGGGCGATTAATCTTCCTGGGTACGGTGCTGCACCTCGGGAACATCGACGCCCCCCTGCTCACACGCCGCTCGGCCGGCTCGAAACATTTATCAAGAGCGGGCCGGGTCGAACGCAGACGCGTGACCTCACGCGAGCGCCACCTTGTTTCCTAATTGTTTCATCTCTTGTGTTCCCTGTCCTGCTGACTGGGCCAAGCACAAGTTTCATAAACCCGCTCTAACGCATCCGGACGAGGCTGTTAAAGATACGCTCCAAGTGTTAGTTAAATGTAAAGTTCTTCATTTTCTCATGGGTCAATGCTTGTGGGCCCAGAGATCTATTAGAGGGTGGCATGTCCAGTTTATACACAGTCCACAGCTATAACACCCACTGTACGCCCATCCCGACAGGCATTTTCAGACTTACCACCCCCTACCATAAGTGAATATGCTACTATTATGCAAGCTATTACCGTTTTTTTCTAGGTTTTCTAGTCTTTAATGAAAATAAATGGAGATATAAATAAATATCAGGGGTATTAAATGTTTGGTGTTAACACTGATGCTTGTTCTCTCACATTCGAAATTGTGGTCCAAATCATGTATTTTTTTTCCCGGTTTTGCCAGGCGCACGGACAGGATAGTTTTATCCTGACAAAATGTCATTAAAATAGAGTGGATACACTGTGTGGATTCATTCCTGGCTTACAATGCGAGTGACAGGCCAGTTATCCAATGGGAATCCCGATCTGTGATTTGATTCAAGCCCCGTGCTGAAAGCTTTCCAGAAGCTTCTCCGGAAGGCCACGGTGTGATTTGTTAGTCAGATCAAGGCGTGCGATCGCAGCTGCTACCTGGGTGCATCTGAGGCCAGAGACTCCACAGAGCTCAAACAGCAACAAAACAAACTTGACTTACACACAGCGTATGCTTCACGGGAGGATTTACCTTGCCCAGGCAAATATTTGGTTGTTCTTACTTTGCTTGAAATTTGATTATGTTGCAAACATTGATCTGGTCTTGTCTAACATCTCCATAACCCTACTGATGTCATTTACATATTTTGTGTCAGCACCTCATATACACCACGTTTAATTTGAATCTGTTATTTTTTCAATCTAAAAAATGAACAGTTTTTTTTTTTATTCATTTCTTTTTCATTGAAAGTTAATGAGGTCATGTCTAGCAGGAGGTTTAACTGTGCTTATCCAATGCCGATGGTGCGCAGTGCTATGTGCTTGTGAAACAATTGGGCAAGCAGGAGAGCACAGATGGGCGGTGGCAGCCTTGAGAAAAAGATAAACAGAATTTCATCATTAAATATCTCGCCACGTAAATGAAAAAAAAAAAGAAAAAGTTAACCGCGTAAGTGATGACCTTGGGCAAAACTGTTGTATAATGGGTAAGGAGCCTTGGTGTAGTGTTAGGGAAGGACGGCAGTAGTGTTTAGAAATAATTTAAATCATTTTCACTTCCAAGGTCCCTTTCCTGGGTGGCACAGCGGTGAAGGTCCTGGGTTCGAATCCCGAACAATGGCCTTCCGGGGGTGAAGATTCTCCCTGTGTGTGTGGGTTTCCTCCAGATACTCTAATTCCCTCCCATAACCAAAATACATGCAGGTTAGGCTAATTAGAGGTTAGGCTAATTATTTGTAGGTGTGAGTGTGTGTGCGTGAATGGTATTTCTCCTTTTTTTGAGACAGGATCTCTTTTTTCGGTGTGTGATAATGTTATTTCTGTGAAAGGCAACACCCAATCCATCCACTAGATTGTATTTGTAAAGCAGGGCTGCAAGCGGCGGCTTACCATTTTTAATTTCCCAGCGTAGCTTTGACTGGACCCAGGTGACCCACCTGTTTTAATGTGAAGCATCAGGTTAATCCACAAAAAAGTTTTTGGAGTTTCAGAAAAGACAGAATGATACATGGATCTAGTTTTGGTTTTCACCTACAACCCATTATACAAGTCATGGCTATCTAACATCCATTCAGTTTTCTAGGTATGGGGGGATCTACTGCCAAGCTACATAGTGGCCAAATATAGAACGAGCCAGCAACGGAGTGTGTTTCCTGGAATTAGTAATGTGATCAAGCCGTAACATAATTCACGCCGTTTCTCGATGTAGTTTACAGTGTGCACGTTTATAGGCATATTTGTATGTTAATTTCTAACCGATACGCAGTCCCCAGATGTCAATCCACGACAGTGCTTTTGGGATGCGGTGGAATGGGAGGTTCACACAGCAGGAATGTGTGTTAACCAAAAAAACGGCTTTTCTAAGGCCCGGTCGCACTCCGCAGTGCCGCCGCGGCAACAAGCTTCGACCTTAAAAACTGCGCAGCCCGCCCCCCGTGTCACACCAGCCCCACATTGATATGCACGGCGCACGAGGGCGGTGCGGTCCCGCGCGGGGGGGGGGGGGGGGGGGGGGGCCACAGATCCGTGCCCTCAGTTGTGCGGAAAATTCCCGTGAACAAATATGTGACTTGTGACACCTGGAGGAGGGAGGGAGGGGCGGGGGAGGTGGGGGGGGGGGGGGGTTTATGATCAGAAGGCTTCCGAAAAAAAAAAAAAAAAGCAATGCGCCTCCCTTGGAGCGTGACAGTACCCTTTAGCATTATCGTTTACGCCCACATTATCTGCCCCCCCCACCACCGCCTCGCCCCACACACCTCCCCCCCCAGTTCCCCCCGTTCCTCGCCTCCTCCGCCATTATTCAGGCGGAGCCGGTGCCCCCCCCCCCCCCCCCCCCCCCCTTATTCATTTTTGATGCGGACATGTGACATTGAGGAAGTGTGCTGGGTCACTCCCGAGCGTTCTTTTCCGGAGAAGTCTCAGGGGAACGTTCCATTTAAAAAGGTGAGTAATTCTACCCTTGCGCGAAGCGATACATATCAATACGTAACAGCGTTCGAGGAAAACAGATGCGTCTTCTTACGTCGCTGTCTCTCTGTTTACCGCGTGTGAGTGCGTGTGTGCGTGTGTGTGTTTGCCCTGCGTGCAGTGATGTAGTGTGCCATGACAGGCAGCAGAATCCCTTTTTCGTAGCCTTAGTAATAGCTTTATGAGTAAGAATCTGCGTAATGTTTAGGAGGCACTGCCTTGACACATGTGGGTGGAAAGGCACAACACAAGGAAAGCTTACTATAAAGAAAGCTCCTCCAAAAAAAAAAAAATAAAAAACTTGAAAAATAACCAAAAAAAAAACTCACTAAAGTATATAGTAATAGTGTAATGACGCAAAGCAATTTCCCAGCTTCTTGGAGCATCATACAGTGCTAATTCGCTGTATAATACTGTAAATTTGCACAGAATGTTTAGACAAACTACAGTAATGCACCGCATCACGTACAGTGCATGACCCTAGACAGAAAAAGAGACAGGAAACTGTGTGTGAGTGAGAGAGAGAGAAAGGAAGAGACCGTGAGAGAGAGAGAGAGAGAGAGAGAGAGATAGAGATAGAGAAAGAGAGAGAGATGAAAAGGATAGAAGGAAACACAGAATGACAGCTGATATTATGAAGAAACAGACAGGCGAAATGGGTGATTTCCTGGCCTGTTACTTCAAATGGAAGCGCAGAGATGCTTGTTTTTGTTCTTCCTGTGTTCTTTTCTACAGAGCCCTAGAGAAGACCAGGAAACAATGGCCACATGTTGATACAGCACCTGAAAAAAATAATAATAATTATTATTATTCTTATTATTCTTATTATTATTATGAAGAAGAAGAAGAAGAAGAAGAAGAAATGGTGAAACATGTCTCGTAGCTACACAATTATGAATTATGACAGTGGCCCATATGAATTTTGTCAGGTACCTGAACGGAAATGAGACATGGCTTGTTTGTAAATATGCCAGAAAGCATTTGGCTCGGGGTACCGGGGCATTTCATATTAATTACAAATGCAACTGTCCTGTGAAATAGGGAAACATAAGGGGGCAATTACATGCAACGGTAATAACGGCATTCCGGTTCCTTTCATAATTACGTTAGTTCACTGAAAATTACCCCGTGAATTATTAGTTAATAACTCACTGTCGAGGATGCAAAAAATTTGTGATGACACAATTTGGTAATTGCAGCGAACATTGATAACGATGTCATAAATTTGTAGTTTGAGGAAATATTATTCAGAAAAAAAAAAACATAAAACAGTAATAGCCAGTATAAATAAAGTACTGCCTTACAAATTCTGAATGGCTGTAAATTTTTGATGTTTACCAAGTGGAAAGGTGTTGACCTGGAAAGATGTTTGACGTGAAATACAAGGTAATAAAGCTAAATTAATTGACGAAACCCACTGTATTGCTGCAAGCACACGGAACATCCCTCCTCCATTATGGATGTACAGAACATTGAGGTGACCCAGATTGGGCACTTTGGACTAGACTTGGACTAGTCAGGAGCCCAGGGTGATGCAAATGACCTGTTCCCTTCGTCAATCGTGCTTGTGACTTTTATACTGCTCATGCAATCCCAATGACACAATGGTGGAATATTATATTCATGGTGAAAATAAGTTTTTTTGTTTGTTTGTTGTCATCCACATTGTCATCACAAAATTCTTCCCTGCTACACCCGGAATGCAATGCTCTATATTTGCTTCTGTCTTTGGATTTATGATTATTTGAAAATCATGAAGCATGATCATATTTAATAACCAATGCAAGTGTTGTTGCGGCTCTTAAATAATAATAAATAAATAAATAAATAAATAAAAAAACCCAGAAAAAACACAAAAAACATTATTAAACAGAAATGGCCCCAAGGGGGTACTTGGCTGAAATGGGAAATGACCACAAGCATTGCAAAAATATGCATAGCAGAAATGTCACGCTTTACCAGAGCAGTTTCTAAAAGCAATTATGCAAATGAACACATTCACAAAATCTTTGCTACAGCTATAAAAAGTAATAGTGCATGGTGATAACAATGAGTACCGTAGCAAGTCATGTGAATTTAGGAAGACGGGACAATACAGTGGAACATCCCGATCGAAGCAGGACCAGAACGTTGTCTCTTCTAGCTCTTGTGTCACAGGGAAGCCGATAGGTTTAATGATGTTTTGTTCAGGCATCTGGAAGAGGGATTTTTAAGTGGAAAATGTTTTCTCCATTTGGAAGCACAAACACTTTGTAATCAAATCTGCTGGCATTGGCACAAGAGCCATGTCAAGGCAACCATGCCTGAACTCCAGTTCACACCTGCTGTCCCTCGGCAGTGGTAAACACATGCAATTACCCTTCCCACAGTTCCCGCCAACCTTCATGATTCCCACATCAGTACATGAGTCCCAGGTTAAATTTAAAATACTCTCTCGCTGCCCTCCCACGGAACATCTAACACGCAAGGAAACGATGACCTCTGTTTTATTCATCCATTATCTATACCCAGAGCCTATCCCAGCATGCATTGGGCGAGAGGCTGGAATACACCCTGGACAGCCAATCTATCCCAGGGCACACACACAAACCGTTCACTCACACACTCATACCTATGGGCAATATAGACTCTCCAATGAGCCTACCTGCATGTCTTTGGACTGTGGGAGGAAACCGGAGTACCCGGAGGAAACCCACACGGGCATGGGGAGAACATGCAAACTCCACACCCAGGACCTTCTTACTGTGAGGAAATGTATTTATTTATTTATTAACTAATAAGTCCAATTATCTACAACAGCAGCCACATTCATGTGTGAACCACACTGTCAGTTCTGGTGCGTGCAGACATCTGTGGTCCCGCTTCATAACCCAGACTGCTTCTTTTCACACCGCAGACTACAGGGTAAGCTCAGGGTGGGGTCGGAGGAAGACCTTCCACACGTGCAGTCCACCGGTGTCCCATCGACCAGCAGGGTTCCCTAGATTGCGATAAAGCGTGGACCCCTCACCGACCGACCCCGGTCATACCCTGAGCGACATAATCGATGACTGAGCGCAGTCCAGTGGAGCTACTGGCCACAGTTGGCACTGGCACACTTTGGATTCCATCCGTGACTGTGGGGGATCGCCCATGTATCAGGATCTCTCTTTTCTGAAGCCATTTCCCCTCTTTTCTACGTACGTGCACACTGACCTGCGACGCAAAGGAAAAAGGACAAATCTTAGATTATTATTATTATGACTCAGATTGTCAGCGGTGAACCCCGTGGACAGTTTGCTCAGTAATAACATGGCCACATGACAGGAAGAGAAGCTAAACATGATGGCATTTGTTGAAGTGGCTTAGGAATTAATGCAAGCATGTGTCTTCCCTTAGAGCACATATCTGAGCACCCAGTCCTCAAGGGGCAGGGCGTCTGTTGTTTTTTTTTTTTTTGCGTGTGTGTATTTCTGCGCCAGCAATTCATTTAAGCCACTGATTGGAATCGGCACACTTGGTTCTCAGGACCATAATTGGCTGCTGATTGAAAGGAAACCACCAATGCCTGCAGACAGCGCTGCTCTCCAGGCGTGGAGTTTGACAACGCTGCCTTAACGTCTGATGGACCAAACCATCATGACATTTTAATTTATTTTCATTAAACTTAAATAATCCGCTTGCTCGACTACTACTACTACTACTACTACTACTACTACTACTACTACTACTACTACTACTAATACTACTACTAATACTACTGCAATAATAATAATAATAATAATAACAGTGCTCCTTTAGCCCACTGAGATGAACGCGTGTCAGTGCGGCCGTTGCTCCTGTTAAAAATGGGACAGTCAAGGCAGGTTCCCAGCTGAGGTGCACATGGACAGGCAGCCATAACAACCTACGTTTTACCATGGGGTGACCTAGCCCACCCCCCCACCCATCCACATAATCACCGCGGTCTGCCCCCGGGCTGCAGGGGCTCTTAATTGATCCCGTCCCTTCCGGCAGGCAGCTGGTGGCCAGTCCAGGGGTGCTTGTTATGTGGACAAATACAGGCGTCCTCCCCCTGTTCCCCCGCGCCTCCCCAATCAATGTGGCTCCCGGTCAGAGTGCCAATGGCTGCAGGGGGGAAAGGGGGGCGCGGGGGCGGCCAGCTGTTGACATGACTACGGGGGGGGTTTCCACATCAACTCTGGCCCAGAGACTGGCTTCCGGTTAAGGCTCTCCCTCCCAGGCAGTTGGTCTGAATACGGGTTGCCAGGTTTGAACGTGCTGAGAAGTGTGGCGCAAAAGGGGGAATCGGGAGTAAGTGGACGGAGAAAAAGGGGGGAATTCTTACTGCTTGCAAGACTTGGGGTTCACACACACCTCTGGACAACAGTTGTTCTCCGGTCCATTGCTGCATTGCATAGTCCAATCCAGGGGTCCCAATCTCCAGTCCTGGTGGGCCGCAGTCTCTGCAGGTTTCCGTGGTTTCTTCGCAATCGGCAGCCATTTTACTTTAGCCCACTGTTTCTTAAACGATGGGTTGGGACCCAAAATGGGCCTTGGGAGTGTAGGAGGTGGGCCCCAGAATGAGTGTGTAGTCCACAAGGCTGTGCTATTAAGTGTACTCAATAGGTCCCTGAAAGGTACTAAATTTGTATGTTGGGTCTTGATATGTATACATGTTTCTAAGTTCACTCCCAACATTACTGAAGTTGAAGAACCGGTGCTTTAACCTAATGAATGCCAATTCATTAGCCAAGACAACAATCAAGATGAGCGATAGACTAATGAACACTGGACTGCATACAGAACGGAACCATGCTAGAAAACATGAATGAAGCAATGTTATTTGAAGGAGGCAATCAGAGCTAATACACAATTCCCATTTGATCTAAAACATGGGAATTATTGCTATTTTAAAATACCTTTTGACTGTGCCCATACGTGCACATTGCTTTTTGTGAACGGTGCCAGCATCACGTAACCCTGATCGTGAAATCTGTTCATCACCTGGCGTCCCTGCAGGACTCAACTGCTAAGTGTGGCTATGTTCATTTGCATAATTACTTTTGTAAATATCCAGCCAACGGGAGAATAGCAATGCATGCGATATCCACCGCACTCGAGAAGCGGTAATTGACTGCTTCAAATAACTCTGCTGCTAAATCCCCCAAAAGTGTCTAAAGTGTTTATGGGAAATGTGAAAGTGCTGTTGTCACCACTTGTGTGTGTGTGTGTGTGTGTGTGTGTGCGTGCGTGTTTTATATATATATGTGTCCCTGTATGGTGCCCTTTACCCTTTACCTGTCTTATTTAACATTAGTATTGGCTCCTTTATTTAATATTTAATTTCATTGTTTTTATGTATTTATTTTTACCTGTTTGGTGGAATATCTACAGTATATCTGGACTTGGACCAGCTGTCACCCTCGTGTCCTTTTCAGGGTGAGCAGATTCTAATTTAAATTTAATCTGACAGGTAGCTGGCTGATAACAGGCATGCTGTTTAAATCTTTTTGAATTTACTATCTTCAGAGCTGCTTGCTGGAGCCCAGGCTTTTGTGTCATCTGCAAATGTAACTCTTTTAATTCTTATGGATTTTAGTCTGACAACCAGTTTCTTGTGGCACTTTTTCAAGAGCAATTTTGTGAATCCAAATGTATAATGCCATAAACTCAGCATGAGCCAAAACATTTTGTTGTATCCTCAGAGAGATCCAAGATTAGCTAAACACAATCTCCCTCTGTAAAGGTCCTGTTGAATGTTACTATTTAATACCGTTTTAATGGGAAAAAAATAAAAAAATAAAAAATAAAACTACACTAGTATTTGAGTGGTCTGCTCTGCATTAAAAAGTGCCTAGACTGGCTACACCATCTCCAGCATGTATTTATTTGTTAAACATACATTTTGCAAAACCTTATTGATGTCTGAATAGACTTTTAGACACATTTTCACAGTTTTCTGTTTTAAACTCTCCCATAAGGATATTTTCATCACACTCTATAAAACTTTACCTATGGGGGGCTTTATCTAAGTACAGTAATCACCACCACTTAATGTGTTTTATATTTCAGTCTTTTTTTTTCACATGAGGTGTGGATTAATCACTTAGTGGGAGGTTATGTATTTATTTATTTATTTTTTTAAAGGCAACTGATTGAAAATTATATATAATACTATATAGCGCTTATTTAGATTTTATTTTATTTTTTTCCTCCCGGGAATTGTGAACCTCACTCCCGTGGACAGGTCAGTGGGGTGGGCGGTGGAATTCGACAAGCTGACCAGCGGTGATTCACAGTGCCGCCCGGCGTCCCGTGTCAAGGAGGGCTAATCTGTCACCGGGACCCCGGGGGGCGCAGGTGGGGTGGGTGTAATTCTGCGGTAATGACTGCCCCACTGTGACAGGAGCTCTCTCTGGAGCAGCGGAATAACACACACGTACACACACACACACACACACAGACACGTACACACACCCACACACACACACGTACACACACACACACACGTACACACACACACACACACAGACACATACACACACCCACACACACACATACACACACACACACACACACACACACACATACACACACACACACACACCCACACACACACATACACACACACACACACACACACACACACACAGACCTATGCTGGGGTGGGGGGGATTCTCTGAGGAACGTGGCAGCAGTTGTTGCCAAGAAACCCGTGGCAGGGGCAGTGAGGGAGCCATAGCGTATTGAGCGGATGGCGGTGAGACGCCTGCTAGCGTCGGCCCGAGAGGCCCGGGTAATGCCAGCCCTGGAGCTGGGGCCTGTCTCCTTTACCTCTCTCCCCGCTCTCTCTCTCCGGAAGCTAAATCACAGACGCAGGAGCGGAGTCAGAACGAGCGTCGGGGTCGCGCGGCGGATTTACGAGCGCTGAATGATTGGCTCTCATGGAACGAAGCGCTGTTTGTGCACCCCCCCCCCCCCAACCCATCCCCCCCGCCCCAACCCAACGCCGTTCCTCACAACGGCTTCTCTGTGGCTCCTTCGCACCCATACGGGGGGCTTGGGCGGGGGGGGGGGGGGGGGGGGAGGGGGGGAGATTTTGCCGCCCCCGTCTCTCTCTCTCTTTACGATCATGTATAATAGAACGAGAGAGACGTTGTTTCCGCCGAGGCGGGGAAGCCGAACGGTAGCGCCCCGCTCCGAAACGAAAAGGAATCAATCGCAGAATAAATCATGTAAATTAAAGTCGTTTTTCACTGGGGGGGGGGGGAAGAAAAAAAACGGCCGCCGTTTGATTTATCGCCAGCCGCGTGCCGTGAGCCTGACGCCCGGCTTCCGCTCGGCTCTCGCACCGACGACCGCCTCGTTGTGTCATCACATCCCAGGAACTCCTCTGTTCCATCTTTGCTGCTTAATGTTAAATGAGTGCCTCGGCGTATTGATGTTGCCATAATTGGCCCTACCGTACGAGGATTGTAAAGTGGAGATAACGACAGGGACGCCTCTTTCTTTTCTTCTCTTGTCATTTTCCATTCATTTCTTTCTTTCTTTTTAATTTCTTCTTTTCTCCCCCACCCCCACCCTTTTTATTGTTTTTAGTTGTGAGCTAGTAGTCCTCAATCATATTTTGTCGCGTTTAAAATTTTGCATCGGCTTGCTAGCTTAGCGTCTGAGAGCCGGAGGCTTGCAGTTTGAGATGGAAATGCAAACTGGGTCAAGGTTTTCCTCGTGTGCTGCTAGAGATGATGGATGGAATTTTATAAAGACGTGAACGGTTCTGTAAACGTCTGGACGCGTGTGTTAACAGCTGCCTTGGCTTTTTTTTTCAGCCACCAAGGAGTCGCCTCAACCCTCTTGCTTGACAGCATCGCGTGCTCCGACACCATGGTAGGAAATGCTGGAGCTTCTCCGCCAGACACCATTGCCAACTGGAAAGAACAGATCATTTGTTCTTCAATAAAGTTTTCCAGAGTGTCTGGATGGACTTGCAATCTATGCACGGTCTTAGCAAGCCTTGTGGCAAAAATGACGACGTCGTTCTCTTTTCAAGACTTGTTTCAAAAGCACAGTGAGCGTACATGTGCACCTGTGTGTGCGTATGTGTCTGCGTATGTGTGTGTGTGTGTATGTGTGTGTGCATGTGCATATGTTATTAAGATGTTGACACTGTGATTAATGACATTAATTGCAGCAGCAGTTTAAGAACATGTAATGGATCAAAACTGCTCAAATCATACAATAATTCAAAGTGGTGTTCATACATGTATTTATCATAAGACCAGCAATTATCTTGTTTGCGATGCAGTTCCTCCTTTTAAGAACAAGGTTATTGGTTGTGGTGCCTGCATATGAAACAGCTTTAAATCAGCGAGCTTGCTACATTGAAGGTGCAAATGCATGATAATCTCAGTGGAAAT
This sequence comes from Anguilla anguilla, assembly GCF_013347855.1. Classification (NCBI taxonomy): domain Eukaryota; kingdom Metazoa; phylum Chordata; class Actinopteri; order Anguilliformes; family Anguillidae; genus Anguilla; species Anguilla anguilla. The sequence continues at coordinate 62,165,493 of NC_049204.1, forward strand.
TGAAGATTCAGAGGAAGATTGGCCATTTAGTTTGCATATTAAGAAGTAATAAATACACTTTAGGTGTCATATGTTTCTCCATGACAGCAAATTTGTTTCCTTCACTGGCGATTCCAAACTAATTGTGTGTGTCTGTGCGTGTTTGTGTGTGAGTGTGTGTGCCTGCTTGTGTGCATGCGTGTGTGTGTGTGTGTGTGCGCATGCGTGTGTGTGTGCATGTGTGTGCGCATACATGTGTGTGTGTGTGCGTGCAGGTGTGTGTGTGCACGCTTATGTGTGTGTGTGTGTGTGTGTGCATGCATGTGTGTGCATGTGCAATATGTGTGTGTGTATGTGAATGCATGTGTGCGTGAGTGTTTGTGTGTGTGTGTGTGCATGCATGTGTGTCGGTGTGTATGTGTGTGTGTGCACGCGTGTGCAGTATGTGTGTGTGCCCGTATGGCAATCTGGTAATCAGGGGAAATGACTCCTTTGTGTGTGGGTGACTCAGTAGGGACCCTCCAGAGCACAACATCGTCAGGTTAAGGCCTGTGGAGCACATTTCTGCCAGAGCATCTTCATTATCATAATTGTCAGATCTGTCCATCACAGGGGTACTTTTTTATCGAGCGTTTTCCCACCTGGGATAACTGGGGCTTTGTGTGTGGAGGGAACAGACACGTCTCTCTTCAGCAATGCCAGACTTGTTATTGGAAGGTGAGATGGCTGCATTCGCTAGTTTTTCAAGAGTTCAGTCAATATCAAGGAGTCTCAGTTGCGTCATTTGTTGCCAGGGAACAAATTATAAATATATATGTATATGAAATAGGGGATACATTGAAATGCCAAAGAAACAGGTTCAGAGGTACTGTGTTTAACAGGTTGAACAGTATTGGGACAGACTTTCCGTTTCATTTCTATGTTACTCTATGAGATTACAGTCTGGGAAAATGTCTCCTTTTGGATGTCTATGGCACTCTGCTGGACAGAACTGCCACAGTTTACAGATTTTTGTTTAGCTTTTTGCTTGGCCTAAGCCTACTGAGTGATCCAATTAAATAATTGAGGCTCTTGTTTTGGCTGAAAACAGAATGCTTCCTGCCCAGATTCTCTCTAGCTGTGCAGTGAATGCTGGGAAAGAAAGAAATAAAGAAAATAACGACCCTGAATAAATGGCACAGAATCAATGTGAGGCTGGAGACTGCTCGTTTCTTCTCTCCCCACTCCCTTCCCGGGCCTTCACAGCGACCCTGAGCCCTGTTAAGTATTTGCTTTAAACTGACCTCTCCACAGTAATGTCACACAGCGTTTTGAAATGTTGTATTTCAAACCTTTTTATGTTGTGAACAGGCCTTGCTGACTGTTTTTGTCAAGAAAACTGTTTTTAATATTTATTTTAACATTTAGCTTTTTGCTTTACACTTTTATTAGTAGCAATTTATTCATTTATTTATTTATTTATTTATTTATTTTTTACAAGCTCGCAACCGAACAATACAGTTCCTTGACCTTCTCTAAGGGGTCTAAAAAAAAAAAAAAAGTTTGAAGGTGGGTCAGTGTGAATAAATCATCTCGCAAACGCTAAAAGATAAATGATTGTGAACTAAAATACAGACAAAGACAGACTGGAAATCCAAAGCCTTCATTTGCTTCATCTGAATAATAATTTAAAATAAATAAATAAATCATTAGATGAAATTTTGATTGCAGTTTCAGTGTATTAAAGGACTACGGCTCTGGAGGACTTCGCGTAACATCTACCTATAAGAAAAGCATGGTCTGTCGGGGGGGCGGGGGCGGGGGGGGGGGGGGGGGGGGGGGATGGGGTGGGCAGGTGTCAGTAGTCATGGGTTTAATCACCTAGTGTTCCATTCGATTCCAGCCAGCTTCTCTGTCATCCTAAAGACATGTTCAAAAAGACGTTCTGTCCTTTGACTGGATAATCAAACCCGTTGCCATTCCTGAGAAGCAGTAGCCTGCATCAAATGTGCCATTTACAAATATCGTGAAAATGGCAAAATCGGCTTTCATTAAATACCTTTATGTCTGTGTCTGTGCCCCCAATCGGAGTCACGTGTATTGAACTGTTAGAGTAAAATTAACATTTAACGTATTGCTGTGCAGTCATTGTGCATCACCAAGACTACCGAGATCGGTGACACCGCAAGCAAACACATACATGTGTGCGTACCACCAGTTACTCCAAGTGCTCACGCCTTAGACTGTCTGTCTCTTCCTGGGAAAAGTGCCAAATCCTGTCGAAATTAGCAGATAATCTTGTTTTAGACAGACTGTCTAAATGGCACCGATGCAGTCGCATGTAATGCGGCACCTGCGGGTACTACAATCTGTTAAACCAATCTGACCGTCCTTGCACCTGCCGTTAACAAAAAAAAAATGGCCATATGGAACCTGAGATGCCCTTGTGATTTGACTGTAGCTAATAGCATTTGCATTGTCAAAACAGGGCTGCGAGTTTCATTCATTTTTTTTTTTAAAGCGTTAAAAATGCAAGATCATTGATTAGCGAACGGGGCACCTGGTGCGTCTGCCGGCTGAACACGATTCCAGAAACGATACGTTTTTTATACGAGTGGGACCGAGGGACCGGCAAAGGGGGCACCGGCTAAACTGCGTCCCAGAAATATGCAAGTCAAAGGGAAACCGATAAGGCAGCTCTCTCTCTCTCTCTAAAAGAAAAAAAAAGATCCATAGAGAGCTCGCCAGCCTGCCTGAAGCCGCTTCAGCAAGCTACGCGGTTGTGCTAGAAATATGTATGAAGAGAACAAAATCATAATTCACATTTTGTTATTTTCACAGAGCCACGGAAAGGGAAGTGACAACATCCATCATCGTTCGGTCTCCCGTCGGCATGCAAGTTATTCCCTCACTAAATATTGCTCCATATTCTCAGAAAGTGAATTTTTCATGTCCCTCCCCATAACCATAACCCACCCCCCCCCCCCCCACCACCCCTCCCCCACCTTTTCCTCCCAACTATGAAATTCTCCATCGCACGTATTCGCCAGAAGTGCTCATTACCGTAGCCCCAGGTTGGAAGAGCACAGACAGGTGCGGAATCACCGCTTCCTTCCGCGCCGGGGAGCACAAGGTGACCCTGCATGCATGCCAGGAAGATGACAGACATGAGTCAGAGGAAGACCGGTCATGCGGATAACTGTTCCCTAAGTACTAGCTATTTACCATGGTAAAAAAAAAAAAACTGCATATAACTTGGCAATTACTGCCGGTGATTGACCATGCAGAGCAGATAGATACCATCATCCCGGCCAGCTGAATCACTCTCTTCCCGCTGAGTCACCCTGTGGAGCAGCGAGTCACTGTTTGCACTGACACAATCAATCTTACACCAGTCCGTGGGGCCCATCCACGCAATGCAGCAGTGTCTTAACAGATACCGGACCGTGGGACCCATCCACACACTGGAACAGGGCCTTAACAGGTACCAGACCGTGGGACCCATCCACACACTGGAACAGGGCCTTAACAGGTACCAGACCATGGGACCCATTCACACACTGCAGCAGTGCATAAACAGATACCAGACCATGGGGCCCAATCACACACTGGAACAGTGTCTTAAGGGATATACTAATATATTACAAGCATTTTGCTGGCGCTGTTATCCAAAGCGACTTATACAACATTTTAAATAGCATTTACATTGCATCCATTTAATACACCTGGATATATACTGAAGCTGTGCAGGTTAAGTACCTTGCGCAAGGGTACAACGGCAGTGTCTTACCTGGGAACCTTACCTATTATACTAAACTGCCACCATGTATTTATGCTTCTGTGTGAGTTTGTGTTGTGAAGAAGCCCGTATGGTGCACATATTTTCTTTCACATAATGGAGTACAATTAAGGTTCATCAGAGTGCCGTTTCCACACACTGCACTGACTGATAATGCTCTGCAAAGTGTTGATTCCACCGCAAAAACAGTTGATTTTTCCTCTCTAGGGGAAGAAACCAGAGTGTAATCTGTCAGTGGGGATGACTAATGGCAGGAGTGAGCTTGGATTATGTGCCAAATTACAAATTTTGAAGGAAAATAATTTCTGTGAAAAGCCTTGTGAATAGACAGTGATTAGTTTTGGTTTAAATGTGGGTTTCATCGATCTTCAGTTAAAGACTATTTTGAACATTTTTGCAATGCCACATGACACTCCAGCCACAGTATTTATAAATAAACAGCGTGGAAAAATTCCGTCGTTTTGTCGGAGAGACTCTCATTTCCTGACGCTCGTCCCGCCGTGCGTCGCGTTAAAAACAAAAAACTGAGGAAATCGTTCCAGCGTCCCAAAAGAAGATAACGTCACAGCGCTAACCTCCGCAGAGTGGCAACATAGTTATCCATAGTTATCCAAGCACCCGCACTGTGGGCCAACTCAATGCAAGACCTACTGTACAAAATACAGACAGTGAGTGAGATGACAATTAATGTGTGATATAACTCGCAGACATCCATCCGTTATCTATACCCGCTTATCCTGGGCAGGGTCGCGAGGGGTGCTGGAGCCTACCCCAGCGTGCATTGGGCGAGAGGCATGAATATGCCCTGGACATGCCACCAATCTATCACATTAACTCCCACGCTCATACCTATGAGCAATTTAGAGTCTCCAGTTAGCCTACCTGCATGTCTTTGGAGCGCTCAGAGGAATCCCACAGACACAGGAAGGACATTCATACTCCACACAGATCGGGATTCGAACCCCGGACCATCTGGCTGTCAGGGGACAGCGTTACCCACTGCACCACCATGCCGCCCATCCTGAAAACAATGAGTTTTACTAATATTGTTTGTGCTATAATCGTCCAGGATAGCATGCGTTCGCTGAAAGCAAAGTGTTTGTGCAGGCATTGTCTAGGATAGCATGTGCTCGCTAAGAATAAAGTGTTTGTGCAGGCATTGTCTAGGATAGTGTGCACTCAATATGAATAACGTGTTCATGCAGGCATTGTCTAGGATAGCACGCACTCGCTATTGAATAAAGTGTTTGTGCAGGCATTGTCCAGGTTAGTGAGTGCTCGCTAACACTAGCCACCCGGGGCAGATCTTTTGAATTGAGGCCTCAGAATTGATGCCTTGTTTTGCCCTCATAACCGCCAGCGTAGGTACGAGATTGTTTCAGTAGGCGGACATTTCAAAGCGCCATTTCATTGTTTCGTAACCTCAAACACAAGGTGTCAAAGCTGAAAAATGCATGAGCTCTGATTGTTTCAAACCACCGTCTAAATGTCAGCCAAGTCAAGCATTCTGAATCAAACATAAATTTGGGTGTGTGAAAGGGGCAGCAAAATAGAATTCCCTTCAAGTGAAAAGACGAATACCCTTTCTAGTTTATAGTGTGCAAGGCAATGAAGTGAACAGAGAAAAGGTTATCTTCAATAGCAAGAAGATATAACACTGTTGAAATGAGTGTATGCGCTCTGAACTAACTTGTGAAAGTAGAAGTGGCATATTTACCCATTCAGATTATGGATGATATCTTCTTTACAAATGTACTGTGTTTATTATTTATATTTTCTGTCACGGTTTCTGTGCAGGTAGATCATTTTTCTGTGCCTGCACCGGCTCAGTGGTTAGCATTCCGATTAGCCACTCGGCTAATCGTTATTTTGGTGTGTGGGGACGATTAGTTCGAGCTTGCAGATTAGCCACTCGGCTAATCGTTATTTTTGGTTCCTGTGGGAGGATTGTTCCTGCTTGACCATTCCATGCATTCCTGCAGGGTTACCTCTGATCTGTTTCACCTGTGGGTTGCTCACATCTTCCGCTGATTACCAGCCACACCTGTGGCTGGGTATTTAAAGCGTCAGTAGGCAGTGGAACGGTGCTTGAGTGTAACTTGTTTTGCTCTAGCCAGTTCCCTGTCGTATTTCTGAGGAAGGTGTAAGGATTTTAAGAACAAAGAAATTTAAAAGAATTCTGACTTCAGTTTGTTTGTTTTTTTTGGAGAAAGGTATTAGGATGGTATATGTCCAGATTCTGAGGCTGGTGGTTTTAAGGGGTTATTGTGTCGCCGTTAGGGCACAAACCGTTCTGCCTCTTACTAACCAGTTCCCCCCCTGGTTTTAGTTGGCCTCAGAACGTCTTCGGTTTGTTTTTTGAAAAGACATTTTCTTTCTCTCTGCTTCGGGTCGAAGTCGTTTTTTTCTTTTCTTTTCCCTGTTCCTTTATTTTCTTTATATACTCCTTCCTCAGTTACCCGTTTAGGGGTTTATTCATTTTTTGGGATACGTCCCTTAGAAGTATAGCACCCCCTTCTTATTTCGTCTCTCACGAGACTCAGTGGTTACTGGAGTGCCCCTTTGGTAACTTATAGATCCCCTGTTTGGTCGCGTCTGGTCTTCACACTTCCCCTCCCTCACATTTTCATTTGCGGGGAGGGGGGGCATTTGTGCAGACGTTGTGCAAGAAGAAATGTCCAGGCAAGGTGTCTTGTGGGTGTGAGACTAAGGTCAACCACCTGCCATGATCACTCTCTACAAAAAGTAGGAAAGAATAGCACACAAGCGCATTAACAAAATTAAAATGCAAAAGGCGTAAGGGAATCAACAGTAATAACAGCTGCAATGCATTGTGGGTATCTCAATAGGCCACACATGCCCTATGAAAGAGCAGAGGTTACCTGCCATTTTGAAGAGAGGTAGCCAGAGGGCGGTGTTGCTATACCACGGGACATTAAGTGCTTCGCACAAATGAAATTTAAAGTAAATCTACTGCACGAAAGGGGAGAAAAAAGAAAAAAAAGAAACGTCGGACCAATAGCATGAAGACGGCGTCGTAAAAATGTACTTAAGAGCCGACGGGAGGCTGATCTCCCCCGCTCCACTGTCACACCGGGGTGGTGCGTGGATGTATGGGTCCATAAGTTTATGACACTGAGCGATATCGAGGCCGGATATTACTCTCCAGCCCGTCGGCGGTCCTTGATGTCGGAGCTGTAGGTACCTCGTTGAGCTTCTCACGCCTTGTAACTCTCAACGCGGTTTTTTTTTTTTTTTTTTTTTTTTTTGCTTGCTTTACAAGCACACGGTATTCTCTGCAGATGGAGAGCTTCTCCCTCACGCGTCTGCCAGGATGTGCTGTGTGCTGACGGCTCGGACGACTCGGGCCGGCCCAGAAATCGATATCCCTTCAGATTGATTCCCTCCTTGGAAAGACGATTGCGGTTTCCTTCCAGAACACCCCCCCTCCCCCCACCACCCCCACCCGCCTCCACCCCATCCCACCCCACCCCCCAAACCCATTGTGCAGCCATTTTCCTTTTCCATTATGTGTTTTCAGTGAACCGCAGACTGTGATTTAACCTACCGAAGCTCACGTTGCCTCACATATTTATTAATAAAAATACACTCATTTCTGCAAACTGTACAATGTATCTGTCACCTTGGCATACTGGACTGAATAGAGGGTAGTTTCTTTTGTGTGCATCTGTGCATTATTTCCTTTTAGACAAAAAGTTGCAGATGAAACAGAAATAGAAAAAAAAAACAAACATAACAGTGCTCAAAAGGATTTCATGGCCCAAGGGCAAACGAAGAAAAGGATATACCCAACTGTTAGTTTATATTTCCAATACATACTGTGGAGGTACTCTTATATTTAGGCACATACCAACATGATCAGTTAAAAAATAAAATGAATAAATAAATAAAAAACTACCCAGTTATGGTCCATTTTCCGCTGTTGTCTGTAGACACATCTATTCAGACTGTACCCGTAACTCTAACACTACACCCTTGCAGGGTTACCCCCAATTTAGTGTCACTCTTACGTATCTTACTCGTTTCTTACTTATCTAGCACTGACATGTTGCATTTGGATTTTCATCTAGATCACACAGAATCTCTTGTAATCATGCCTCACTTCTAGTTTAGGACCGGCCATAACTTTACTAACTTAGCCTATGCTTAGCGAGTGAACCGGACTTGTTGTTCATGGCTATGAGTTGCCGATACTTTACAAGAATTGTACCGTATCTGACCTGCGTTCTGTTGTTGTTCCAACGACCTTCAGTGCGTGCTCATTGTATGTCACTTGGGATAAAAGCAGCTGCCAAATAAAATTGAACGCAAATTGGCAATGCAATGTACGCTGGGGTAATCTTGCTGAATGATATGTTTGTGGCCAAGTTCAGCTTCCTGGCAGAGGGAAACAGGCTTTTAGCTAAAAATGGTTTAAGAAATGGTTCTATTAAAAAAAAAAAAAAAAAATGTCCTTCTTACGTGGGCAAATCCAGCACTGGTGTACGCCGCCAAAAAAGCTCAATTTCTCACCTGCCCACAACATGTGGCTCCAGGTGAGGTCCCCAATGACATTCAGCAAACTCCAGATGCTTATTTCCGTTGATTGCCCTCAATACAGGCTTTTTTTTTCTAGCACCCTTTCAAAAAAAGCTGGTGGTATGGAGGAGGTATCTAATGATAGATTAGGAGTCTGTCTCCCCCACATGAAACCAAGGCTTGTAGATCTATAGAAACTGTTACTCTTGCTTTTTTGCTTTACTTCCCAAACCATCTGGCACACTGTGTTGGACTAAGATGCAATGGTCTTCTTGTTTCTTTTGAGAATTCTTTGGCTGTATCCGAAACAAATTACTCGCCTACTACTGAGTATATAAATTCAGTACACTGAATGAGAAAGTTAAGTAAGCAACATTTTCTCTAAATTTAGTGCACTTAAACCCCCTGGATGATATACTTATTTCTGCAACCTTTTTCTCTCATCTTTATCAGGGCTGTGAAAAATTTTGGAGGGCACTGTAGACATGAACAGATTGAAATTTATGGTCTTATCATGCATATTAATTTTACATTGATTATCAACAGCTGTCTCCGTGATTAAGGGGGTCAATGTTACAGTGTCAGAGCAATGGCATCGAACAGCCTGATGGTCAGAAGCCACTCACAGCGACATAATCTTAAATTGTCTTTGCTTTGCCTTGATATTCCTGAAATACACGCTTTTTCTTATCAAGGAAGACTATGTTTGGACTATGTTTGAACTCTGTAAGATAAGCCCGTAGAGGCAGACATCATGGTATCATGGAGTGTGCTTGGGTGAAACATTTTTACATTCTTATGATAATAATAATAATAATAATAATAATATGAGCTAAATAAGTTCTCAATTGATTTGAATTATTGTAGCAGAAAAACATTCTATTTCTGGACATTTCTGCTGAAATGAGCATCAATGTCAACTGTTCTGCCTTTATTGAATATCCATATCCATATCTTATGATAATACTGAGCGTTTTAATTTATTATTCATATTTATTTTGCCATTTGAATCTTTTTTTTTTTCTTTTATCAAAACTGCATCAGGGCCTCAGTAACGCAGAGATGGATGAGGGCGCCAAAAGGTGATACATACCAGCAGGACACACAGTACCTGGATGAAATCGAAACTGTCCTCCTTGATATGAAACCATAATTCATGTTTCAGTTGTACCTTCATATTGATGTTCTTCCACTCTTAGTCCTGAATCATTGTTTTGCTTGATGGACTGTCACTGCTTTTTTGCACATAAGAGGCAGAATCTCAGCGGTCTGCAAGGGAGGATCGTGGGAATTAATCTGGAGGTTGGGTTTAATCTGTCCCACCTTTAAAACAGGAAGTGACAGGGCGGCCTCTCGTGACAGACGTGGTCTCTGTGGTGAAATCCATTAAGCCACATGCGTACCTGTGAAGGATTCTGAAAGGGCACAAACTCTGGCTATCATCTCTGGTGATAATGTCTGCCTGTACATTTACACCAGGGGGAATAATCAAAGTGAGGGGCCCACACCCCAGACCCAAAACCAGCTGTAATACCCCTAAACCTTTTCCAGAAGAAATGTTGCTAACCGACCCAGATTTTTGTAATTTAGTCCACATCTCAGAGCTTTGTTTTACCAGAGCTTTTATTATTATCTTCCTTTTTTTTTTGTGAGTAAACATGCCATTTAGATGCTGATGCACGCCAGTTTTGAATTGCCACCAGGTAATTAATTTGATATGACTGCCATTGTGAAATGAATACAAAAAAGGAGAGGTGGGGGGGGGGGGGGTGTGATAACTGTGGAAGGGATTTTTTTAACTCTGTGAAGTGCAGACAGAGCTCTGATTCTTGTGTCTCTAAAGTCACAGCTGTCCCTGTCGATGGGAATAATTACCTCCCAGGCCTACGAGCATTGCCCTAGCCCCGCCCTAGCCCCGCCCTGTCATCCTGCACCATACAGAAGCACTCTGTTAGAAGGCGGTGTCCTTCGAATGAAACATTAAGGCCTTGACTCACAGTGGTGAGTAAAAGATCCCATGGCACATTTTAAAACAGTAGGGCTGGTGTAAGTGTCCCCAGTGTCCTGGTCAAATTCCCATTAAGATTGGTCCCGTACATCTAAATCCCCCACCCACACCTGATTGGCTAGACGGTCTCTACCATTCCCTGCCCACTTTAATTTGCCTGGTCTTCACTCTGACTTATGAGGTAAAAATAAAGACAGAAATAACTTAATGAATTCATAAAATGAGTAAAGCCAGTTACAGCATAAATGCCATGCATTATCGTTTTATAATGGCATGTTTGATGGCACACTGGTGATTGTACTGACTTAATAACGTAATAAACATAACTGTGATGTAATGGAGACAGACTGTAATTGGAAAAAAAAAAAAAAAATCTTAAGGACTAGAATGGTCTTTAGATTTAAATAAATAAATAAATAAATATCCAGCATTTATTGATCAGTGTTTTCTTTTTTGTGACCTGCAATTGTACATGGCATGTGCTGAGGGAAGTGGTCGATTGTATTTCTAATGGAAGAGACGTGTCTGTCAACCTGAATTATTTCCGAACTCCATTCTCACCATCTGACAGCAAATCTCAAAAAAAAAAAGAATCCAATACGATTTTGGCTGCACAGCAAAAATAATTTAAGGTTTATGTTGAGCTAAACTTTTTTTGTTTTCCTTCAGGTGATGGCATCTGACTAAAACTATAAAAATAAATAAAAACAAATAATAATATAATATATCAATATAATAAAGGTGGAAGAATGAGAGGGGGTATTATTTCATCGTCCATACCACTGCATGCGTATAAAGCCATACAAAGCACTGATATGGGACTTCATCTCTGCATAGTGGTGGACACAGTCACCTGAGAAAAACGACCAGGAAACGTAACGCTAGCCGTTACGCGGCGCGCGATTCCTCCGCATTCAAGACACGGAGTCTGCGATGCGCCGGCAGATTTTTCTTACCGCGTCATGAAACCGCGGCTCGGTTTTTCCCCCGACATCTGTCACTCAACCCGTCGGAGCCGGAGGAGGAGGGAAAACGACCCTGCGGTGAGTCCCGGGCAAAAAAAGCAGCCGCCAGAAAAAACAAAAGTGCGGGGGTTTGGGAGTCTGGCGTGGGACCGCTCCTCGGCTCAGAGAGCACTCAGCCCGAAAGGCCGGAGGAAGACCGGCGTGCTTTTACGCTCCCTAAAGTGTCGGAATAAAACGCGGACTCAGACAAAACGAGAACACAGAAACACTCGTGTTCACATAAACGTCTGTTTCTACCTCCGAGTGAGTTCGGCAGCTGGTTTATTGCCTCTTTTTTTTTTTTTTTTTTTTTTTTTTTTTTTACTGAGCGGCTGTTTTCAGAAAACTTTCTGCCGGAGAAAAAGAAAATAAACAAAAATATAATAACGGAAAAAGGAAAGGGAAACTTGAAAGAGTTTTCTGGAAAGAGAGAGGCAAATTGAAAAAAAAAAAAAAGAAAAGCAGACATCTCTGTCTTTGTCACTCTTTCTATCGTTGGGATTTGTTGTTCTGCATTCTGTTGCCATAGTTACCATGCTTTTTTAAAAAAAAAAGTAGATTGTCCCAAGACACATCAGTGACATTTGACAGTGCTTTCTCTTGTTTTGTTTTTCTGCTCATAATCAACATTAGTATGCTAATTGGGACCTGTGGTTGCACTTTTCTTGCTTTAGCGTTCGACAAGTGCCATTCACCCTGGTAAGCTGGCTTTAGGGCACTTGTGGTAGGCCGCCATTTCAGCACTGACAGCGATCGAATGAAATACAGCCTATTACATTAGTGGGTCTCTCATGGATGACCAGCACTTAGTGAGGAAAAAATGGTAAATCTATAATTTTATAATACTGCAGGGACTACATAATGAGTACACAAATACAGACTCATATACTTGAAAGTTATTCAACATTATATTAAAAGTAAATCCCCTTTTCTTCCCAGTTTGAGATGCCCGCCATCAGATCAGGGGGTCTCCAATCTTGGTCCTGGTGGAGTAGGCGGTTTTTACGGTTTCTGTTTTGACGTTAAAATCAGCAGCCAATTCACACCCAGGAAACCGGGTTACAGTAGGCGAGTAACGGCACAATCAGCTGCTTCAATCAATCAGCTCCATGCTGGGGATCCGGTGAACACCAGCACGACCTCTGCAGCTTCCCTGGACCAGACCTGCAGATCCCTGCTCCGTAGCAACCTCAGGCCTGATGCATTGTGGGAACACCGTCCGTTGGTTTAGGAAGAAGGGGGTGAAGGGCTATGGGACACAGTGCTTAAAGGCTCAGGGTCATTTTATTTCCACCCTGCCATTCAGCCCACTGAGCTGCGTCCAGGGTTTCCAGGCATCGCGTGTACACAGGTAATAATAACAGCGCACGTCTTTAAAGCGCCTTCCAGTGGACGCGTAAAGACAAAGGCGAGGATGACTCTTTCCTGTGAACGGAGGCGAGGAGAGGCCGCCCGCCGCCAGCGAGGGGGCCATCTGTCCCCCGTCTCTCGCCGTCACGTCTCCGGAAGGTTCCTCGGGGACCCGGCCAGTCTTTATCTAAGTTATGAGCCGCGCCGTGTCGCAATCTGGTCTCCGCCCCCCCCCTCCCCCCCCCGTCCCTGTCCCCCGTCCGCCGCGCGCGGTCGATAAGATTGAGTTTCGCCGCGCGGGAGGAGCGCGGACAGATTTCTCAGAGAAATATACGGCGAGTCGCGGGCCGCTTTGAAGAGTGGGAGAGCGATTCTTCCGAACGAGCGATGGCAAGAGATGGGGGGGGGGGTAGGGGGGTGGGGGAGGATGATCTAGGGATGACTCACTGCCTATCCCTCAAAATCTCTGGCCAGTGCTCACCTGCGATATTAATATCTCGAAAAGACAAATCTACCATTCACGCCAAATTAAGGCCATTCGTTTCACTGGAGTTAAATGGGGTTTAAATGCGTGTGGTGACCCCGACACCCATCTTCACAAGTACTACATGTGGAGCAGGCCGCAGCCTGCAGACTATGAGAGCTTAGTACAAAACGGATGTACAGTGCAATAATTATATTTCGTTGTTTTGGCTCTCACCTCCAGCATGTTAGATGTGAAATGAGTTGATGTGAAATGAGTGCCAACTGTCTGCTTTAATTTAGGTATGGTTTTTACATCCGTATCCAGTGATCAACGCAGGAGTTTCATGTAGTCCCTCCAATTAGGGGACCAAAAGTAATTGGACAAATTAACATCTTAAATAAAGCTGTCATATTTAGTACTTGGTTGCAAATCATTGCATCCAATGACTGCCTAAAATCTGTGACTCATAGACATCATCTCCTGGATATATCTTCCCTGGTGATGCTCTGCCAGGCCTGTACTGCAGCCAACTTCAGTTCAAATTTTTTAGGGTATTTTTTCCTTCACACTTGTCTTCAGTAAGTCAAACACACGTTCAACTGGTTTCAGGTCATGTGATGGAATTGGCCAGCCAAGAACATTCTCCTTTTTGGCCTTGAATGACTCCTTGGCTGCTTTAGCAGTGTGTTTAGGGTCATTGTCCTTCTGCAGCATGGGGAGGTGGACTGTGTATAAAAAGCACTTTAATTTCCGCATGGTGAAACCAAAATGTATTATTTTGCCCTTTAATAAAAGCCGAGAAATCTAAAATTGTGGACTACAGAGCTAAATCAAAAAAAAAAAAAAAAAAGCCTTTGTCCTCAGCATTAAGGGCATATCACTTGTATTTCAATAATGCACAGTAATTTCTCAAACATGTTTATATTTCATAAATCACCCGTTGTAATGGAAACAGATGGACATGCTACAGGTTCTGTTCCATGGGTGACAGTGGTTCACCCTCTGACTGTGCTGTAAGGGCCTGGTTTCGTTGCTACGTACGATGCCTGTACTGTAAGGGCCTGGTTTCGTTGCTACGAGCGTTGGGTGTACTGTAAGGGCCTGGTTTCGTTGCTACGCGCGTTGGGTGTACTGTAAGGGCCTGGTTTCATTGCTACACGTGTTGGGTGTCCTGTAAGGGCCTGGTTTCGTTGCTACACGTGTTGGGTGTACTGTAAGGGCCTGGTTTCATTGCTACACGTGTTGGGTGTCCTGTAAGGGCCTGGTTTCGTTGCTACACGTGTTGGGTGTACTGTAAGGGCCTGGTTCTGTTGCTACACGTGTTGGGTGTCCTGTAAGGGCCTGGTTCTGTTGCTACGTGTGTTGGGTGTACTGTAAGGGCCTGGTTTCATTGCTACGCGCGTTGGGTGTACTGTAAGGGCCTGGTTCTGTTGCTACGTGTGTTGGGTGTACTGTAAGGGCCTGGTTTCATTGCTATGCGTGTTGGGTGTACTGTAAGGGCCTGGTTCTGTTGCTACACGTGTTGGGTGTACTGTAAGGGCCTGGTTTCATTGCTACACGTGTTGGGTGTCCTGTAAGGGCCTGGTTTCGTTGCTACGCGCGTTGGGTGTACTGTAAGGGCCTGGTTTCGTTGCTACGCGCGTTGGGTGTCCTGTAAGGGCCTGGTTCCGTTGCTACGCGCGTTGGGTGTACTGTAAGGGCCTGGTTTCGTTGCTACGCGCGTTGGGTGTACTGTAAGGGCCTGGTTTCGTTGCTATGCGTGTTGGGTGTACTGTAAGGGCCTGGTTTCGTTGCTATGCGTGTTGGGTGTACTGTAAGGGCCTGGTTTTGTTGTTACGCGTGTTGGGTGTACTGTAAGGGCCTGGTTTCGTTGCTACGTGTGTTGTAAGGGCCCGGTGCCATTTTCACGTACAGCGGCTGACGCCCCTGATGATATCGACAGTCGCTGCATTAGGCTCAGCCCACAGCACCAGCTCGATCGGGTCATATTAGTTTCCTCAAACCCTTTTTACCGTCCCGATCCCGGGCTAAAGATAGGTCACGCTCAATACCTAGATCCCCATTCGATCTTGTATTTACACTAAAATATGCATGCTCTTCCAGCGTTAACAACCAGGCGGCCATTTTAACATTGGCAGAATTGAGTTTTGTTTTAGTTTCCCTCCATGGCGGTGAAACCCGATCAGGATTTATCATTGAGGGACCTTCACATCCTCAGGAAACGGTTTTTCGAGCTGAACGAAGGCCTATATCTATTCCTCTGTCGGTTTATTGTTTGATTGCCCAAATTAATTTTGATGCTCAAAAGACTAAGAAGCGATAATATTAATTGAAGTCGTTAAATGGGGGCTTTTTTTTAAACGAAGTCGCCGCTTTTTGTCGCGGAATCCGCCGACGGGGGGACGCGTTCGCAGCGAAGCGTGCGGGACGGGAGCTCGCTCAGACTGCAGGACCGCCATCGCGGTAACGCGATTTAAGTGGATTGATGGCGCGTTCTGGCGACGGTTGTGCCTAAAACGCAATTGAAGAGGGGGGGTGAAGATGGGGGGGGAGGGGGGCACACGAACATTGTCCTCACCCTGAAGGGCACAACGAAAGAGGAGGCATAAATAATGTAGTGGGTACGATCTGTCTGGGAAAAAAAAAATAGAAATAAATAAATAAATAAATAAAGATGCCACAGTGGTTATAAATATGAAGAATATGAGTCGCATTGACGCGGTCGAGTCTTTCTGGCACCTACTGACGCGGCAGGCGGGAGGGAGGGAGGGAGGGAGGCGGGGAAGGATGAAACAGCAGAAGAATGTCCTCTATCTGTCTGTGCCCCCCCCCCCCAGTACGAGTGCCCCGGCCCTTTAAATCATTGGATATAATCTTATTAACACTCGTCCTCACCGTTAGATTGTACTGTAGCTCCCGCGCCCCCAAGTCCCCTGCCCCAGCACAAGATGTCTACTGCAATTATGGGTAATTATATCGCACCTATCGCAGCTGCCCAACTCACTCCCCCTACCCCCCCCCCATCCCCTCCCCATCCCCGATCACCGGTTTGACGTTAGCGGTAATTAGCGGTAAGAGCTAACGTGTGACGGAGCGGAGATTGACACTCGAAAGGGCCCGCCGGCCTCTGATGTGACTCGCAGGACAGCTCGTCCACCCCCCCGCCCCACCCCCGTCTCCGTTGGGGGAACGGGGGAACGGGGGGGGTGGGGGGGGGGATTTAAGGCCGGTGGTGTTGAAAGGGAAATGTGACATTTGAAATATGATTTTGATTTCTTTTGTTTTTTTTTTTTTTCTTTCCTTTCTTTCAGTTTCCTGAGCACATGCGAGGCTGCGCGCGGCTCTTTAGCGAGCTAGTGCTAGCCAGGTGCGCCGCTAAGGCACAGCTCCAGCTGCGGACGGCTGCTGCAGAGGAATCCGAAATTTCAGCTCGCGACTTTCTGAGTCTGGCTACCGATCCATTTCCACGTAGGTACCCCAGCCAGAACACGAGGCATAAAGTCGTGCAGGCTAACGTCTATTTTTCATTTCAGTGTTTCGAATTCATTTATAACCCCCAGCTGACCTCTACTGATGGCTCATTACACGCAATTCTATTTGGCTGGAAAAGAAGTTGATGAACAGATATGATGTATGGACACGCGTGTGTGTGTGTACGTGTGTGTGTGTGTGTGTGTGCTGGTATGTGTATATGTGTTTGTATGTGCGTGTGTGTGTGCGCGTGTTTCTGTTTGTTAATGAATTAGCGGATAAGTTCCTCAAGGACACGGAAGTTAAATAATAAATAAGATAAACTGCATGGCACTGGAGCACTGGAAACTGGTCCAAGCCGCCGCGGTTTAAAAAGCCTTCTTGCCAAATACTTTTTATTTCAGTGATGCGGCGATAGACTCTAGCCTGCTATTACTATTACCCCCTACCAGAAGTACAGCATGATACAGACTGGATTTGCATCCATTTAAAGTACTGCAAATGTGATTGCAGTAACCCCACATACACCTCGTTCTCCCCTGGATAAATTATGTTTGCAGGGGGTTAAAAATGCTTTGGGTGCACCCTGTTCCGTTCTATATTAGACGGGCTCACTTGGGGGAGTCCTGTATTACATCAGTATCGATCAAACCCCGGTAATACCACTTTGTTCTAAACAATTTCGGTAGCGGGGGGGGATCGTATCCCCAAATGTCGGATTCTCTATGTGAAGCAGACAAGCTTCTTCCGCAGTCCCCAGGGGTATCGGTAACGCAAAGCTACTGCCCACCATGCACGTGTTCCTGTGTGTGTGTGTGTGTGTGTACTAGTGTGTATGTGTGTGTGCACTTCTGTGTGTGAGTGCTAGTGCACACACTCGTTTGTGTGTGTGTATGTGAGAGAGAGTGTGCATGTACGTGTGTGTGGGTGTGTGAGTGTGTGTGTGTACTTCTGTGTGTGAATGCTAGTGCACTCACTAGTTTGTGTGTGTGTGTGTGTGTGTGTGTGTGTGTGTTTGTGACTGCACCATCCAATTTTGCAGTTTGACATCTCAATCTGTGTGGAAATGCTATCTCTCCTGCTCTGTCACCGTCGCTGCGGATAAATAAATAAATAAATGAACACACAGCTTCTATTCCCGAAAGGTCAAATGACCGAGACAGATGATGCTCCCTTAAAAAAGTGTTTAGTGGTTTTATGACAAAAGTAGTTCAGCTTTCTGGGTGCCGGACGTTTTCTAACTTTTCCTCTTCTGTGCTGCATCGGCATCTTGAGGTGATTATTGGTACTGCATTATATTTTGTGTACTGTATATGACGTTTATTTTTCCCCTTCCTTCATTGGGTAAATACATGAAATGGTACATTAAGAAAATGCAAGTGAAGATCACGCTGCACAGAAATACTAACATGGAGAGAATACATTGGCATTGCAGCTAACGATCGGGAGTCCAAAGGCTCTGAAAAAATGGTAAAAAAAAAAAAGACTTTCAACTTAAAGAACATTGGTTTATATTTGCGTTTTTATTAAACTTTAAGTTATAGGCTGTAAACTACGACAAATATTTCTTGATGACAAGTAAAAAATAATAATTATTTTTTTAAAACTTACAACATAGCTAAATAGTCTTGCATAGATCTATAATGTCATGATGTCACAATTTAGACACGACTCTGTGTACTACTGAGGTAACATAGACTCCGTGCTGAAGTGGGTGTTAGATGCCGGGGTAAAACATAAACCATGTTTAATATGGGGTATAAGTTTAAGAGATTCCAGCCACAAAGCAGTCATTTTAGGGGCCTTCAAAGTATGTTTGAGAACCTAGGATACGATATGAACTCATGGTGTGCTTTGATATATAGTACATCACCGAGCGTGTCAAAGTCAAGTTTTGGTGACCTTTTTCAATGGGGCGTGTCTGCTAGCAGTTATCCATCTCCCTTAAACCCGTAGAATTGGGGGTTACATGTTGTGAATGCATGCATTTGAAGAACAGCAGAGGCTGGATGGGTTATGTTCCTCTCTCAAGGCGCCATTTATGTGTCTGACCCTGGGATCTGAGTTCAAGGGCATGATGGTCAACCGAAAATAAAAATCAATAAGCAATGTAAATACATGAGTACAGTCTGAACTGCTCAATGTTTCCAAGTTCATTTGATTCAATCCATCAAAAATTGTGTCTGATGCAAACCATGAGCACAAAAATTAGTTGACCATTATTTGTTGCTGTATACGTCATAGATTTGAATGCTCATTTTAGCCGATACTTACGTTAGTTGTCTTCTTCCTTTAATTCAGCTTTTCCTTTTTTTTTCTAGGTAGCATCTCAAATCGAGGTCAGTTTAGGAAAAGAATAAAAAGAAAAGTTCCGCTCCATTGACTCAAACTGCACTGCTTGATTCAAACTTTAATGAGCAAACCTAGTCATCAACACAGATCAGATCATTACACCCTACCTCTGTTCTGATTTCCCAAACAATCACCTCATCTCAGATCACCATAACAACCATCCTCAGATAACCCAAACTAATCTAATATAACGGCTCACCTCAGATTGCCATAACGACCCACCTCTTACGGTCATAAACCCTCCGCACCTCAGATCACACCTGAAAATGCCCCCCAGCCCACCCGCCCACAGGACAGGCCCTTGGTCTCCAGAGCCAGCCCCCCGAGGCGCTGCGTGTGATTGGCCGGACAGATTTTGCGGTTGGCCACGGGACCTTCTGCCTGCCTGCAAGAATGTGCAGCTTTAGCGTCAGGGTTGGTGTTAATGTGGGCACTTCCTGGTATATGTCTGCACCAGGTGCCAGTGTGTGGCAAACAAAAAGGCCAGCTGGGAGAGTTCACACAGTGTGTGTGTGTGTGTGTGTGTGTGTGTGTGTGTGAGAGAGAGCGTGTGTGCGCGTGTGTGCTTTCATGTCACTTGGAGGAGTGTCCTTGTAAGAAAGATATTGAAATCAGTGTGGGTGAATGTCTATGAAAGACGTGGAACTTAAGCATTTATGGCCGCTTGCTCTCTCCCTCTCTCTCTCTCCCTCCCGCTCTCCTTCTCTCTCTCTCTCTCCTCTTGTTCCAGTCTGGGTTTAAGCCCTATGTGGTCAGTATAAGCGGTTTGTTTGTGGCGATCTCTGGACCTCTTAATTCAGTGCAGAATTAGCCGGTTTGGAAGTGATGAGAGGAGTGGCAGCCAACGAATGGGGAGGATGGGAACACCGTTGATGGTTGGAAGTCACTTCAGCGAAGGGGGCCTACTTCAGATGTACTGCAAGAGATGCCTGCAAGAACTTCTGAGAAACAAGGCTCACATTTCTACTGAAATACTGACCTCTGCTGGCAGACCAAGTGTACTGTTTTGTCAGTTGAATGCAGTGTGTCTGTGCGTGGGTGCACGTGTGTATTATATTTCAATTTCCAACTTTAATATCTACTTCAAACTAAAGTAATATTTTGTACTGTGAAAAATACAGATATATTGCATTTAATATAAAAAATAAAGGTCATATTTGTTTGTAATCAGCTGTGTGCCATTGGAAAATAACATGCACTCCATTGTTTCAATTTCTTTATTAGAAACCCCCTCCCCCGACACATTCTTCAAAGGTTAATCTGAAAAATGACTCCATAGTCATAGTAGTTTAATACGTTTCAACATAATTGTAATAGCTACCATCCCACCTGTTTAATAGTAATTGCTTGTTGAAGACAAACACTAAAACAGGATAATTATTAAAGATAAAGTTATATGAAAGTGTTTAAAATAAAGAGTATGCCATCATTACTGAAATAAGTAGCAGACTATTGATGTACACCATGTAAAAGTACACTTTTTTTTACTTGTGCCCTGTATTAATCAATTAATGTTAAATAATGTGAGGTGGTGGCACCTCTCACTCTGATTTCTTGCGGGTTAATTGACCCTGACGAGGGGCAGGTGTGTGAGTGCTATGGTGAGGTGATGGCACCTCACAGGCATTTGCTCTGAGCTAATTGTCCCTGATGAGGGTCAGGTGTGGGAGGCCTATATCTAGCCCCTGATTTCTGGGGTTCAGTGCAGACTCATTGTTTGTCAGACTCTTGGTGTGTAGGGGTGTGAGAATTGGCAGAAGTTACCGTGTTGATCCTATCTGCCAGATTTGATCACCAGTTAGTTTCTTCTCGAGCTGTTTATCGCTTTGTACTGTGGAGGACATTTTGTCCTCGTCTCTTTAGTTTTCCTTTTGTTTTCTACCCGCCAGGCTGCGAGTGTCCTTTTTTCTTTTGTAAGTGACTCCAATCTGTTTTTCTAGGGGGTTTTTTTTTCTGGGTAGCTACGCTGCAGCGGTGTTTCATTCCTTTTAGTTTTCTGAGCCCGCTGACCGAAGTTTCAGTGAGTGGAGGGAGCGATTACTTGGCTCTTTATTTGGTATTTCCCCTTCCCTTTCTATCGCTCGGCGATTTTGTGGTTACCCCTCAGGGTTAACTTTTAGATCCCCTCGGTCTGCAATTGCGTCCCACCCTCCTCAACCGTGACAAACACCAATGTTTACATAAACATGTAAATAAATTCAATAAGAGTACAATGATTATTATGCTTGCACTTCCCTTTTTCTCTCTCACACACACACACACACACACACACACACCCCTATACACACACACACACACACACACCCCTATACACACAAAGATTCAGCATGTGCTTGCAGTACCCTGAATGTTCCTGGAGTTCGGGGTGGGGCATCTGGAGTGTCACCCGTGTTAAGGCCCCCTTCCCAGGCCGAGAGCTGAGACCAATCACAGCAAACCGAGTGCCTTCAGTCGACAAAGGGACCTGTCGTTTTGGCATTGATTCAATCTGCTAAGATAAAGTTGTCCAAGAGACCCGCTGCCTTAGTGCAGTGTTACAACAGCAATCGGGTTGGCGACATTTAAAAGTTATCATTTTAACTCCCAAGAATATAACTTTAGCTATCCCATTGTGATTAATGAGAGACTGTTGTTCCCTCACCATCCAAACGGTGGCACTGTTGCTGTGTGATAGCCAGAAGGAATGTTAACTATTTATAGTAGATAAACGATAAGAGCAATTTGGGCCGGGGAGTATCACTGTGTCAGGGTTTGTTTATAAAAGAGATGATTTGCACGGTAGAAACGGTATCTGACAAGGAAGTGCTAAAACACAGGGATGACAGCAGTATTCTGAGAAAGAAAAAAAGCAAAAGAGCAGACAGAGAATAGGGAATACATCTGAGGTGTAATATATTATACCAGCACTTGCATACTCAAAAAAATAAAATAAAATAAAATAATAATCAACTGGCTGGCAAGAGTATTATTGGAACAGTTATGTACTTTTTATCTCCTATCTAGAGGTACCACTGGGGCTCTCTGATCAATATGCTAGTTTTTTTTTTATTCAGACAAAAACCTGAAAATGTAAACGTCGCAGCAATAAATGTTTCGCACTTGGCAAATGATTCCGTGGAAGAATATTAGGGCTGTTTTGGTCGTGCCTTCATTGATGCACACAATGAAATGAACTGCTGTTGATAGTCAGTCAGTTGCTAGTTACATTGAACTATGTGTTGGCCTTTCCATCAGCATCCAAATCGGCCTTGTATTACTAAAGACCTACATCATGAATCAAATGGAAATGAGCTCAACAACAGTGCGATGCCCTTGAGGGGAAAAAAATAAATAAATAAATTTAACAAAACTATAAAAGAAAACTGGCCAAACTTAATTACAAGGACATAGTTGAGGAATAATTTGGAAAGGAGAATATGAGAAAGGTCTGCAAGGGGTTGAACAGCACAAATCACAAATACAGCAAGCAATTTAGCTTTCAGATCTGATTAAATTTGCAAATGATTTGAGCACAAATGTATTCCAGGGTGAATAAGAGCAATTACGTATGTAAACATTTTCTCCACAACAACAGAGGTAAAAAATGTTGTCTTGGATTTGTTCTATCTACATCGGTCATTAACTCTGACACACGATAAAATGCAAGTCACAGCAAAGGTGTTAAAAATCGCATAAAACTGAAAAAAAGTATTTTTTAATTAGCTAAAAGATCTCATGTGCAGCAGTGGGAAATGATAACATGTGCAACTGTAGCATGATAGTAACAAGTGCGTTTAGTTTCAAAAAATCAGTGGACAGTTGCTTCTGGTAAATATATGAGTGAATGGATTAATAGGCAGGTGCATTTAATTACTTTTGTCCATCACGGAAATAGCATGCTATTTGCCTTTAATGAGACATTATTACAAATAGGGTAATTCTTTAATAATGAAAAACAGACAAAAATGTGACCCCTGCGACTTCTGTGACAAACACACAACCACTGTACATAATTACTCTTCTGGGAGAAATAAATGGGATATCCCAGTCCGCAGTTCTTCCTGTGCTGGCCGTATTGTTGGAAACGCTCTTACGTTGCACCAGAAGATACATCAATTTCCCCACATTCAATGAAGATATTCAACACACTGAAAAAAGGAGTTTTTTGAACTGCGCATTTTAAAGCTCGGCTTCATATGCCAAATATGACTGGCAGTCAGTCCTATTCGCTGATTGCATAATTGGTCGAAGCCTTAGTAAAGGAGATGTTAATTTAACGCCGACTGCGTAAACGCCAACATACCCCCAACAGGCCACATTTTGTGCTGCAAGTTTTATGCATGTAAATCCAGCCCTGGGCGTCAATAGAGATATTTATGCGTGCAGGACAGTTCATGGGGTCAGTTTACGATGTTATTAGACGCGAGTTACATTCAAAAATGAATATGAACCATCGATTTAATAAGTTAGATCTGAGAGAGTTGGAATTGAGTGGAAAGGCCAGAACTTAGCCTTAGAGAACAGTACCAGTAAAACCATACATCAGGAAACATTAATATGCATTGCCTATTCTTTTTTTTTTCATCTGACATCATTATTTTTGCTCAGACCAAGGGCATCTTTATGTTCATACCGCTGATATGCACTCTCTGATAAGACTAAGAGATCTCACTTGTGCCATGTTCTCACTCTTCCATTATCATAAGCATTATGAAAGTATAATGTTGCTGAATACAATTTTTACCCTTGAAATCTGATAAAAGGCTTAACAGCTTATGTAACAAGATAAAGCCTAACCTGACAAACAACCCTGACAAAAGCAGCCAACGGTCAGGACAATTTTTTACTGTGGCAAATCCCTAAGATTCACTTGAAATTAACCCACACGTGTCTGAGATGTGATCCATCAGGCCCCAGGAAGCTATCTGTGATCACAGTTGCAAGGCAGTGCTTGCTGAGCACGTCAGTCAGCTGTGGGTCCTGTTCCAAGTGTGGCTTTATCCCCTGTGCTTGGGTTTGAACCCTGTGCCTGTGCCGACCGCTGATGGAAATCCCCCAGGATGATCCAGTGACAGATCCGGCCTTTGCCTCACTCACGCACACACAAACACACGCACACATACACGTACATGCACACACGTGTACACACACGTACACACATACATGCACACTCATGCACACACACACACACACACACACACACACAAACACACACACACACACACGTGTGTACACACACGTACATGCATACTCATGTACACACACACACACACATGCACACACGTGTACATGCACACATGCACACACGTGTGCATATACATGCACACACACACGCACACACACACACACACACACACTCACCTCACATTGCCGTATTTGCGTACATTCCTTTCAAGTGCTATTCCCAATATTCCAGAGAAAGCTCTAAATCTGGTGGTTCCTCTGACAGTTGTGAAAACTTTCTTCACACCCAGTAGGGCACCAAAAAAAAAAAAAAAGAAAAAAAAAGTATCACTGGAGTTGATTAGTATAAGGTCGTTTCAGCTGCAAATGAACTGTGAAATGGAACTGGTCGAAAAAGCACTCTACACCAATCCGCTCTAATTCCAGGAAGCAAGATGGCGGACGCGTGCGCAGAGGACAAACGCAAAGGTGACAGCATTTAGCAACGCTCTATCCAACCTGGTTAGCGGACTGGCATGATGAGAAGAACGATTTCACGCGGCGTACCGCGGTGAAACAAGTAATTATGGGAACCAAAGCACTAATGAAAACATGTGCCGACTCAGATGCCAACAAAAAAAAAAAAGATCAGTAGAAATCAAAATGACCTAAAGTGAACTTTTGGGTGCAGTTGAAACCAATTTAACATGTCGGTAACCACAGGATTTCCAGGAGATCAGTACAGATATAGTTAAGCTGGCAGGAGACTGATGCCTTCACTTGAGCTCATTGCAACGAGCATCTGTAAAATTACCTTGCTGCGGTTTAGTTAAAACCCAGTCTGATGTTTATCTGTTCAACAACCAGGACGTTTGTTAAAGGAGGTGTGACTGTTTACTGCTGATCTACATTGCATTGCATTAAACTGACACCTGCAGAGGTGATAATTATACCTTTAAGAGAACATAAACTGATATCACACACAAGTATTGTCAATTCAAATACATTTTAATAAATGAACAATAGCAGCATCTACCTCGTAGTAGACCGTCCTGAAAGAAATGCCCAAGGTATTCTTATATGCGTGCAACTCCACCCATATCTAGACTAAACCATTCAGACAATGTTTATATCAGAATCAATGGCAAATATGCACAGTCTCAATGGGAACGCCAAACATACAGAAGAAATGCAAAGCAAATATTTATCTCATGCAAAAACAAATGATTTGGCTAAAATACCACCCCCCGCCCCCCACCACAGAAATATAACTTCCAGCTCCACATTCTAAATCATGGGAATAACAGGCAAGCACTCTTGCATGTCCCAGGCCTGACTGAAGCCAGGACATTTCCCCAGCGGCGAGCACCGTTGTTCAAATAGCTCAACGTTAGCCTTTAGCCTCGGACTCACCGGACACAGGTGCACCTAACAGGGGCCCTAAAAAAATATTAGAACATAGGTTTCCCTGGGGGTGGTGGGGCCCAAAATCCCTGGTGGCACCCCTGACATGACCCATCAAAATCTGCACTACATAATATATGAAACTTGACAATTAATAAAGTAATTTGTATTTTTAATCTACCTCGGGTTGATATTTTTTTTTAGTTCCCTAGCGTCACAGCAATTACAACTGTGTAATGGTCAGGAGATGGCGCCATAATCTTAGAAACAAAGGCACATTCACAGGCATTAAAACATGAATGTGACAATGATGCTGTCTGGTCAAAGTGTGTGTGTGTGTGAGTGTGTGTGTGTGTATTACCTATTTGATCAGTTTCTCTGAAGCCAAAGAGGTAAAACAATTTTACTAAATCCAAGAATACAAAATTTAATATTTAGAACATACTGACTAGTCATTGAAGAAATTAAAAAAGTAGCTGTCTCACTCAAAAGTATTATTATTAGTAGTAATAGTATCCATCCATATATCCATTATTTATACCCACTTAACCTGGTCAGGGTTGTGGGGGGTGCTAGAGCCTATCGCAGCATGTATTGGGCAAGAGGCAGGAATAGGCTTGGAACAGGTTGCCAATCTATCGCAGGGCACACGCACCATTCACTCACACGCTTAGAACTGTGGGCAATTGAGAGCCTCCAATTAGCCTACCTGCATATCTTTGAACCGTGGGAGGAAACCGGAGTACCCGGAGGAAACCCACGCAGACACGGAGGGAACACGCAAACTCCACACAGAAAGAACCAGGACCTTCTTGCTGTGAGGCGATCTCCAACCCTCATCTCGTTCATCTTCAAGAGTCTTCCTCTCTCTTTTTTGCTGACAGGAGATATTAAAATAACTATTTAAGGGGGAAGCACTGCTTAATTAAATTTCCAAGTTGTAAATCCTCTTTTTCTTGCACATTACGGATGTGCAGGAGGGTAATTTGTGGCAAAAGTCAGAAGAAATGCTAAGTGAGAGGATGATGGATCACCCGTCAGCTCACGACTGAGCACGGGCCAGAAGCAGCGATCGGGAAGGAAATGTCAAACGAGCAACGGGAATGAGAATCAGGAAAATCGGAATGTCAGGGGAGGGAAGGGAAATGGCGAAATGCCAGGAGGCCTCTTTTTGCATGTTTGCCATTGCTTTGCAGTCACAAACATATCATCCATCCAGGCATGTGATACATAACAAAATGGCAGGTCTTCACCGACAGCGACCTGAAAATTGTTTCGAGGTATGGAGGTATCTCCCTTTGGATTTGAAAACCACGCTGGGGTTTCATAACAGGCCGTTGTACATTGTCCAGTCCGTACGGGACGCGCACTCGCGTCACGGTTTATGTGAGCGCGTGGTCGATTGGTCAGATTGGCTCCGGCCAATCCTTCTGCTCCGTGAACCCGAAACGTTGGGGTTTTTTTTTTTTTTTTCGTGGCGCGGTGTTTGTCAGGGACGAGACAGTTTGG
Organism: Anguilla anguilla; assembly: GCF_013347855.1. NCBI lineage: Eukaryota > Metazoa > Chordata > Actinopteri > Anguilliformes > Anguillidae > Anguilla > Anguilla anguilla. Next base: position 62,192,495 of record NC_049204.1, read on the forward strand.
GGGAGACGCAGAGCGGCGTGACTCGGATGATTAATCGCTTGAGCCGCCAGAAACGGCTCCTGGCGCCCCCCCCCCCCCCTCTCCGAGCCGCTGCCTGAACGCGGGTTCGCCGACAGGGAAAAAAAAAAAAAAAAAACACACCGTAACGTGCGCCGATGGAGCGGAGTCGTTGGGCCTTCTCCGAGACCGCGGCGTGTCCCCCCGCCCCCCCCCCCGGGGGGCCAGACCAATCCCGTCACGACGCGTTCGTCTGCCGATATTTCACCTGCGTTATTGATGACGAACCCTCCTCCGCTTCTTCTCCTCCTCCTCGGAACGACGCGTACCGTCGTTAGATCGTCACGGGAGACGGAGGAGAGACGAGATGGATGACGAGGGCCGAAATTCGGTTGGCCGCCGCGCCCCCGCGCGACGCGAAGCTCCCGCCCGTGGTGACGTCACCGAGGGGAAGCCGTTTCCTCCATTTGTCGAACGGGAAGGGCAGGGGGGCCGCACGTCGACTCATAAACTATGATTAGTTCCCCTCAAATCAGCTCGACCTTGTGTGTCAGAGGCCACTTTTATTAGATATGAACACTCGCGGCTGTTTATCTAAGCCCGGGGTGTCCAACCTTATCCAACGAGAGAGAGAGAGTGCGGGTGCAGGTTTTTGTTTTAGCCTTGCTCTACAACACCGGAATCGAACGATTAATTAATCACGGTCTTCTGTCAAGACCTTTGTAAGAAGAATAAGGTGTCTTAGCGCACAAAAATCTGCACCCTCGCCAACCCTTTTCGGTTAAGATTGGACACTGCTCATCTAAACCCCGCTACATCTTAAATAAAGGTAATAATATGAAGCTTGAAGCTTGTTACCATGTAAAATGATCAGGCTACTGGCACTATATTATAACTGAGACTGTTTTTTTTTTTTTTTGCTTCATAGTGCTGACTGTAATGATAACATAATCATCGCAATCATCTTTGTCTCTGTACTCCAACACATAGAATTTAAAATAAAACACTGAATACATTCCTACGTGGATCACCTGGTATGGGGGATATATACCCTCAAATGAAAGCAGGTAGTCTGCACTTTAAACTAATATTCATCAATTGATTTCAAATCCAACATTCTGGAGTACAGAATGTGTGTGTTTGTGTGTGTGTGTGTGTGTGTGTGTGTCAGACCACGGCGATGCTCCCCCTTGTTGTTGGAGTTTATTACTTGGAGCTTAGTTTTATTCTCTTGTGTCCCCCCAGATAAGTTGCTTGGAACAAATGAATCGGTTTGAGAAATTGACTTGGACACTAAAAGGCGCACGACGGCGTGGGAACGGGGGCCACTAACAAGGCTGTTTACATTATGAATGCCGGCCTGCCAAAACCGTTCCGATATGAGCCGGGATTCCTCACACCGAAGAGGAAAAGCATATCAAAGGCACTGGGAACCATTTGACGAGAGTGAAAATGGGCCGAAGACCATCTCCCTTCAGGTGGATCACAGCACGCCATGCGAGAATTAACTGTACATGAAAGGGTCCCGAACGTACAAATTTCCGAAAACACACACGTCACGTCTCGTGAGCTTCACGAACAATAGCGGCGTCCGGCATGGCTTCAGGCACTGTCTAATGGGGGGAAAGCAAGCTACTTTGAGAGGCTTGAAAACCTCTTTAATAATGCTGAAATGTAATGAACAAATTGTTTTTGCAAGGGATTTTGAAAAAAAAAAAATCCTTTGTAGTATTGAACCTGAATTGCTTCAGCAGAGCATGTAAATTGATTATATGAATAAATAGTAATCTAAAAAAAGAAGCAGAAGTTCTCTTCCCTGTGTCTGGCAAAGTTGGGACCTCTGTAGAGTCACCTGTGTGCAGCCAGTTCCTTATTCCCACATCGTAACAGCCTGCAGTCCGGTTGGCTGTCTGATGGGAATATGGCAAGACAATATGGGGGTCTTGTCATTGGTTGACAGCATGCAATTATCTACTTAGCGGTCATGTTGATTACATTTGGTCTGATGGAGATGCCTAAGACTTGAAATTGTGCTTAAGACTTGAGCACATGCAGATGTCTTGGAATGTCTCTGGCATACATGCATGTCTAGTGTTCCAACTGCCCATCCTCTCTCTCTAGCTTGAGGAGAAACCAGAGGAGAAACAACACATTTAACACAATTGTCCCAATGCTTTTGCACTTAAGTGCATGTGAGTGTGCATGTGTGTGTGTTCCTGTGTGCAAGCGTACGTGTGTGTGTGTGTGTGTGTGTGTGTGTGTGTGCGTGTGTTTAGTATAAGTAAGGTTACCCTATCCAAGTAACCCACAGGCATTGAATAGGGATTTTTTTTTTTTTTTTGTCAGAACAACATTCCCTTTACAATGACTCATTCCTGACAAAATACTGCCAGCCAGAATCTTACTGTATAATAGCAAATAAAAAAATCATATTTGATTAGTTAGTACAGCATTCATTGCATTTTGTATAAAAAGTGTGTTATATCAGGCTGTTATTACGAAGATCAATCTACTGTTCTGCAGAACGCTTCTCGCATAGTGCTGAATCTGGCGAATGTTAATGCGGGGAGTCTGCTCCCAGTCATCTCTGCGGCTTCCCTCGGTCCTTATTGCTCAGGAGATGCTGTACAGCAGCGTTGTCCTCTTTGTGGCCACCTTGGCTCGCTTTACTGTTATAAAGCACATTTCAGAACAGATGAGGGGAGGTGTAGGGGGGCTGGTGGTGGTGGGGGGGGGGGAGGGGGTGCCAGCGGTGCCATAACCGTGACAGCGGCGGCGTGGGAACGCAGCGGAGCCATTGCAAGCTTTTGAGGACTTTGGCTTTAAACGGGATTCTGTTTTCAGACTAGTGCAGCCGCCTTACCTGGCGTGAGGCGAGGTCAGCAAATGTTCTCCCTTGGCTTGTTCCGTAGCTTCCAAGAGCAGTACAGGAGGGCACGAGTTGGGTGGGGTCAAAAACACTACGTTGTACACTAGCGACCCCCCACTGGTTGCTCTGGTGCCTGTAACTCCTCCTGTTGAGCTGCACACAAACACTCTTCCTCCAGCTAATGTCTGTGTGAGCATGCCACTGCAATTAACCACACTGTGATAAGGACATGCCTGCCTGTGCTCTCCCAAATGAACCCGTTGAAGAGTATGATTTTTGGAATGTTTTTTTTTTTTTTTTCAGTGTTCTAGAGTGTTCTCCATTGCTTTCGTTTGCCAGTTGTTGTTACGTCAGAATTAGAATGTTCGGTTCAGAAGATTTGAATCACGCGATTATTGTCTCACAGCTGAAAGGGTTAACAGCAGAGCAGGCAGCAGTGAGATGAGACCGCCTCAGAGGTCTTAGAAGCAGAGCACTTAGGATGATGGGGACACAGGGTCGCTCTGACCTGGCAGGGGTCCATTTTGTTTTAACAAGGGCAACACGGCAGACATGACACACAGCGGGCGGACTGCTGGTAGATGGGAGATGTGGAACTCCGTTCAGATTGTAAGGAGATTCTCTTTGTGAGACTTCTCGACCTAGGGAGAGAGAGAGAGGCAGGGAGAGACACAAAGATGCTTGTAGATGGGGAAAAAAAAATATTCAAGCAGACTTGCCACTCTCACCATAGTCACCATCTGAAATATTTTCACTTTCATAAAGAAGTAATAAAAATTAATTTTGTATGCAAGGTTATATCAAAAATTAGGATAATAAGGAGTTTAATTTAGTGTTTGTACGTGTGTGCGTGTGCACGCATGTGCATGTGCATATACATGCATGCATGTGTGTTTGTGTATGCATGCGCGAGTGCATGTGTGTTTGCATGTGTGTGTGTGTGTGTTGTATGTATGGGAGAAAAGTAAAACAGATATATACTCTCTCCTTGATGAAGACAGAAAACAGTACAAAGAGGAGACAAGCAAGAAAACAACCTTAGATTACACCAGGACTATCAAATTATCAAGTTTCAATTGAATACAGGGCAGAATGCATTGTGGGAAATATAGTTTATCAATCAGGCTGTGACTCAGGCAGAATGCTCCCCACAGAACACCAATCATTTTACTTCCTCTCCACACTCTCACAGATCCATTTAACCATTGCAGATTAGAAGGGGTGTTGCTTTGACTGTTCAATTAAATTTAATCCAAATGTTATCAAACCTGTATTCAAAATAATATTCAGCCAGTACATTTCAGAAAATAAATAAATTAAAAATCTAAAATAAAATGTAAACAAATAAGGATGCCATCCAAATCCTCTCATCTGACCTGACCCTGTGGTTATCACACACTACCATTATTCGATAAACTCTGTTTATGGTGCCTTATTGTTAAGGTCATTTTTCCATTCGTATCGAGTTGTATTAGTTGTTAATCAATCAGGCCAGGTAATAAGCAGGAACTTTCGTATGACAACCGTTGATCAATATTGTATTTGAGTCCAAGTGTGCACATGTTATAAGGGTACAGAGATTGTCAGTGGATAGGGTTAAACAGTCTCCTCCTGCCCCCCTGGCCAACAGAGATTGAAGTGGGGTTGGTGTGGATTTTAGTGAGATTTTAATAGGCATGGCTGAAAATATGAGGGTCTAAGAATCTCCCGGTTAGCTTTTGAACTGCAGAAAAATAATGATGCCCATTCCTTTAGCAGGAAGATATCAGAGGCAGACAGTATTTATATAATATATTTTAAAAAATCATATACATTTAATAAATGTCCCTTTACAGAGTTTACTGGTATATTCTTATTGTGGGACCTCAGAGATCTGCCATGACCATTCAGAATTTATTACTGCAAAATAAATAAATAAATAAATACATTTCAAACAAAAAAACTGAAAAATCAGACAGCTCAATAAAAGTATCATAATGGCTGTTTTGTTGTTTTGATGAAAACATTATTAAACCGCTTCCGATTCATTTGTGTTATTTGGATTGTTTTGTCACGAAATGGCAGTTGGCAAAAAAAATAGATATGAAGAAATGGAATCATGTTTATTCTGTTACGAGGCCGCCAGGACTGACTCCAAATGAGTGATGTGTTCATTTAGAAATGTTCTTTCTACAGTAACAATTATCTCGGATGTCAAAGATTAATGGTGTGTAAATCAACAGAATACTCTAGATAGGTTCCCAAACGAAAATGAGCGCAGTGTAATTGAATTTGAAGAAGTGCATTAACATTTTTATTTATTTTTAAGTGGCAAAAACTAAGACTCATTCACTAAATCTAAGATGATAGCCATTTCCACATAACTTGCTTAAAACTTTTTATTTATTTATTTATTCAAGAAAATGATTCTAGGCTATATACCCATCAGCATTCTGTGATTGCTTAACACACACACCCACACAAACATGCACGCATGCACACACACACACACACACACGGAGACACACGTCCACACCCACACCCACACAGGCACACACAAGCATGCACGCACGCACACACACACATACACACACACAGACCCACCCCCCACACACACACGTACATGCACACACAGACCCACACATGCGCATACACACAGACACACACAACACTTGTACCACACACACACACACACACACACTGACACCACTGCACCCACCATTTTAACTGAACCTTTATTGTTCATGGCATGTATAGATATTTCAGTCATGATGTGATTTAAGAGGGCAAATAGTCCCTCTGAACATGAAAGGCTTATTAAAATTCTGGCATTGTGATTGTTGCTGGCACAAACCAGCATATGCAGGAATGAGATTCAGAACCGCTGCCCTAGACAAGACCACTTCAAAATTTTATTCATTTCTTTGCGCATTACTCACACCAGCCTCTTGGTGGCGCCGGAACATTTCAGACAGGGGCTAAGAAATGTCTTTTTTTTTTTTTTTCCCCCTTTGCGAAACAACTATCATTTTTCTTCCCACGTAGAAACGGTGCCGTTACATTTGTCTCGGACCAATCATGCAAAGCGAGGCTACCCGAGAAATGTAGAACGGCTTACTTTAGTCTGCGGCGACTTCGTGCTCGTACGGCGCCGCTATGCATTTATTTATTTAGCCATCTCTCTGGGGTTCTGCGGCGGTTTCGTTTTCCGCGTGATTACGGATGCAGATGCGCGGCTGCGACAGCGAGGGACGTGTAGGCGCAGGTCACCGTTTCAACGCCCGTACCGATGAGGACTATAAGGAGCTAGCGTGAGGCGACCCGATCTCCATTTCAGAAGATGGAATTCAGGCGCGCATCCTGTTTTTTTTTTTTTTGTTTTTTTATTATCGGTTATAATGTGGGGTTCTCTGACAAACTTGCAGGCAGCTTGCACGGTGTATTCGGCTGATTAACAAAGTCAGGTGAATTTAATAATTACTCTCAGCGATGTCTCTGAAGCAGTACTCTAATCACACTAATCACGCGTTAATTTGGGTTACACACTTGTAACAGCTCATCAGAGAAGGTTTTCCTTGTGGATGAGGACTGTACTTATTATTGCTGTTGCACTCTGACAACAGTTAAATTACCTGTAATTAACTTTTTTTTTTTCTTTAAATAATGAATTTGAAAGTCGTAGATGGGGCTCTGAACTTTCACAAATGATGTAAAAACAATCCATTCTAATAATTTTTTTAAAAAGAATAATAATTACGCGACATTAAAATAGATATAGAAGGTGTGGTTACAGTTCACAGAGGCTTTTATCCCGAGCGGTTAGCACGTGGCACTTCCTTTAACACACAATGCACTTACAGCTGGGTATTTTACTGAAGCGATTGAGGTTAAGTGCTTTGCTCGAGGGTACCAGGGCAGCACTCCCGCTGCGCATGAAGCCCACTGCCGCGCTCGTTACTTCTGACTTACGAACGCCGCCGCCAAGTGCGCGTGCGGTGTCAAATGTGACTAATCGGGGATAAGACAGCACGAGCTCTTCAAACAGACTTCATGGCAAGCACCGCTATGGAGAAAAAATTAATAAATAAAATAAAGGAAATAAAAAAAATAAAAAAAACAAATCCCCGAAATACTTGAATCACAACAGCATTATAGCTATTTGAAGTGGCTAGCCTGCTGAGAAATAGCATCCGTGGAGTGGAATTGTAGGAGAGTGTGAATTCTGTGAGAACACGTTTGATTGCTTTGCCAGAATGAGAAGCTACTTAGCTGAAATGTTGCTACTTAAAGAGTTCCATAACTGTAGCACACTTCATCCGCAGTAAACAGATCAGTGTTAATTCTAATGTATTGGATGTTTTTATATGCTTTCCAAAAAAAAATTAGAGTTGGCTTAAAACTGACAATATTATTTAATAACTGATCAAGTGGTTCAGATTGTTTCAAGGAAGCATAAGCTTGGAATGTAAATAAATAAATATATAAATAGAGCATGTATTATATCAAATACTCAGTGCAGCAATATTGCCCTCTTAGTATGAGCTTGAGCTATGTTTTTTAGTTGACTGGGAGTCTGCTTTGTCCTGTTAAAGAAAAACACACGGTCAAAGGACAAAGGAACTCTGCAGACACTCCCAGCCACATGACCACAGCCCACAGGCTGCAAGTTTTCATCAGTGAATATAAATATGAAAACATGTTCTTGGCTGGCCGAGTCAATTACCTGACCTGGATCCGACTGAACGAACATGTGTTTCACTTGCTGAAAACGACTGAAGGCTAAAAGTCCCCCACCCCCAAAACAAACAGTGGCAGAAGATGGCTGCGGTACAGGCCTGGCAGCGCGTCGTCAGGGGGAAGGTAGCCAGCATCTGGTGATGTCCGTGGGTCGCTGACTTCAGGCACACATCAAATGCCACCAAGTATTTAATATTCATTTGGGAAATTACTTTCGGACACCCTAAAACGAGCAGACTGCATAAGAAAAAAAGGTCTGTAATTCCTACACGCGAATTTGACTATAATATTCCAATTACACGTGCCTGAGTGCTTATTTCAACCACTGAAATATACAGTATCACAGACAGTCCTGGTAGTGTGGTATTATAGTGCATTTAAGACTTTCTCAGACGTTTGCATGTTTGAAAGGACGTGCAATCACGCCCCAGTTTTGACACAATTTGTGGTTCATTAGACTGGGAGACAGAAACGGCAGTCCTCAATGGCTTTAAAATTAGCTGCGCCCAGGAATGGGGCAGAGTCGATCTAGTCAGGCTTTCACTGGAAGCTGTTGCTTACGGATCTCCCAGCAACTCGCCAGGCGCCTACGGGTCACGTGCTATCGGCTGCCATCGACGTGGCTCTCCTCCGATCGGTGCTAGCTCTCCTGTAGCACGTCGCATCGCTTATAGTGTATTAAATGTTCCCTCGCTGGTGAGTGTATCTCGGGAGCGCCCGTGCCGTCCCGCAGCGTTCCATACGTTGGCGGATTAAAGGCCCAAAATGTGCTGTTCCAGACTGGGGAATCGCCTCTCTCACCCATCATCCATGCAAATAGAGATTTCTCTTGTTTATGAATGAGGCGGGCTGTGCATTCACGATTTCTTCCCCGGGGGGCATAATTATCGACGGGCTTTAGCCGAGAGATACGGGCCTGACAGGCCGCCTGAAAAGAGATGCATGCGCGCGAAAAGCGGAGGAAAAATAGCGGTTGCCGTTTCTCAATCCGCGCGTTCCTTCCTTCCTTCCTTCCAGAGGAAGGCCCGCCGCTATCGATCATGAGAAAACTGGAGCCGGGCTAGTCATATCAATGCTGATATACTGCCGCCTTCAGTGTAATGTAAGATTTATATTACACACCGGCACCGACAGCGCCTCGTATTTTTTCCCTCCTGTTTTCCGCTCCGCATTTTAAAGCTGTTCTCTTACAGTAGTTAGGCCTCAAAATCCAGCGCCTGAACCCGTTATACTTCAGAGCGCTACATTCTAAACTGAACTCGCACGACATAGATACTGCTCTGAGAGGGTTTAATGACGACAGTTTACGTGATATACACAGTATGTCTACATAGTTAATCGTATTTTTTTTTTTACATTCTGCCCCATTAAGAGCAGGGTAAGCTTCCATCCATCCATCCATTATCTATACCCACTTATTCCTGGTAAGGGTCGTGAGATGTGCTGGAGCCTATCCCAGCATGCAATGCATGCGCAAGGCACAAATAGGGTTGGTTAGGGTAAGGGTTCAACCAAAAATATGTAAGATAATTAATAAACAAATAAATGAACAAATGCACTGGTAAATGCATCAAGTTGTCATTTGACCTATTTGAATCATGAGCCATTCATACCTCAGCCACAGTATGCTTATCTGAATCTTAAGTGACTTTAACCACGATGACTACACACACACACACACAGGATGGAGGCTGTTATGCAACATGTCATGTGACATGCGCAGTGTGTGCCGTGAACTCTGCACCACGATTCCAGGGGGGTTTAAATTGAAGTCAAATGCGGGGGCGGTGGTTGGCCAATCAATAATTAAGCACCTGAAACAGAAATAACAGGAAGTAATACTCTCTCTCTCTCTCTGCTGCTAATGCTCTCCCTGGAAGAAACACGAGGTGACAGATGTTCTTTTGATCAATACAATAACTCTGAATAACTGATTGTGTGTATGTGCGGAAAATAATGAAATGCTAAATATTGAATACATATTTCTCCCTGTGGCGGGCGCGATGGCGGGATGGCGGGATGTACAATCGCGGTCGGCTTTTATTTATTCATTAGCCCTGCGTTATTTTGGCGGAGATAAGTCCCCCGTTATTAGAAAATTCGCACCTTGGAATGGAGAGTCCCAGTTGCTCCATCCAATTTACAAGTCTCTATAGCTCCGACTGATGGGCCCTGACCTGATACACTCTGCCGACGCCTGATTAGATTTCGCTCAAAAGCGCCTGTTCAGCTGCGAACAATGCGGCAGAAAAACTGAACCCGGGGTGCTGATGAAAAGCGGGCTTGTCTTCACTCTTTCCGAGGTGTGTATCACATGACCCCCATCTGACTTTCGTTCTGCTACACTAGCGTTTTATTTATTTATTTATTTATTCATTTATTTATTTTTGTAGTTAGCTGCGCTGTCTGGTTAGCAGTCACCGTGGGACGACTGCAACGTCGCCAAACCTTAAAACACGGTAAACCGTAGTTACGTCTGTCTTAGGAAAGCTATTTCCACAGGTACTGGTGCAGTTGTGTCTGTGCCATTGGAAGCATAGATATTCACATTATTGGCAATACAAATCCTGGGTTTACATTTGTACTGTTAGCAGCTAAGGGTTTTGGCGCGTCCGCTATGAGTTCAGCAGCCGAATCACCGTGTGCATACAGAAGAATCTATAAGCGCCTGAGAATCTATGACTCATCAACAAATTCATTATAGCTGTAGGTCATTGTTTGGTTAAAGCCCCCCGCCCCCCCCCAACATCAACAGCAAAATAGCCCTTTGTAAAAGAAACGATTGATAAACTAGCAGCCTGACCCTGGTTCATGTAACCACTTTTAAATTTTTTTTATTTGTTTGTTTGTTTGTTTGTTTGTTTGCTTGCGTGCTTGTTTAGCTGTTATCGCCCAAGATTTCGCACCCGCTCTCCGTTAGCATCGCTGGCGCACCGCGCGCTGTTATTTACAGTCGGACAGCGCCGCGCGCCGCATATGGCGCGGCTGCTACAGGTGATCAATAAAGACCGCGGCCCCCCCCTCCTCGTAATGCAGAGCGGTGGAGGGCATTATGGGGACTCATGTACCTCCCGCGGGATAATGACTCAGACTGCTACGAAACGTACAGCGCGCGATTGGATTTACGAGGGCGGGCGGGGGACGGGGGACGGGGGACGGGGGGGGGGGAACAGAAGGAGAGATTAAAGTTATAGATTGGACGTATCAGTCCGCACGGCGGGAGACCAGTCAAATTATATTTATTGACTCCGGATGGTGCCGAGAAAACTGGTTCATTACGGAATCTAACAGATGCTATGAAGAATGGATGTTAAAAAAAAAATATATATATCTATATATATAAAAATAAAAAAAGATGCCAGATGTGGAAAGGAATGATTCAGAGGTGATATAAAATGTGCATGTTTACAGATGTGTGTGTGTGTGTGTGTGTGTGTACGGTGCAGTCCAAATTTATTGGGACAATATAACAATTTATGTTGTTTTGGACAAATTAACGTAATATTAAATAAAGTGGTAATATCTAGTACCCGGTTGAAAATACTTGCATTTGATGACAGCCTGAAGTCTGCAACTTATGGACATCAACAGATGCTACACAGGTACCTTCCCCTGTTGATTCTCTGCCAGGCCTGTTCTGCAGCAATCTTCAGTTTCTGTCGGGTGATTTTTGCCTTCAGTCTTATCTTCAACAAGTGGAACCCTCGCTCAGTTGGATTCAGGATGGGCGATTGGCTTAGCCAGTCAAGAACATTCCACTTAAATGACTTATATAGGCTCATAGGAAACGTTACCAAATAAGACATTTTTGTCAAAGGTAAGGGCACCTTTTTAATGAAACCTTGACGTGCATGGAGAAACAGAAACCGATAAGGAAGAATTTGTTGAGTTTTTTTTATTAAAAATAATTATAAAAATATAAATATAAAACAATATGACTCAGCATTCAAACAACATGAATTCAGTGTATGACAAGTGTTCTATAGGGTACACATCCTTATTACATTTTTACATCTATGTGATGAAATGAGTTCACAGTTTGATGAAGAAATCATTTGAACCATCCACATGATCGTTCCCTGTCGAAGGAATAGATAATGAACAGTATAGGGCAGTCATTGAAAAACATTTTATACACGAATCTATTTTTAAAATCTGGTTTACAGTAGAAGCTTGTTTTTTTTTTTGTTTTGTTTTTTCTTTTGTTTACATAAACATTGATAGTATACAAGACTACCATTGCTCTCTGTAGTTACAAAACACGTTGTCCACACTATAGTCCACACAAAAAATCCTAAAATCCGAAGGCATCGTTTACCAATTACAAAAAAAAAAGCAAAAAAGAAAAAAAAAAAAGCCATCAGGTAAAAAACCAGTGTGAAAAAAATGTGATTTCAGTAGTTGAATATACTCAAGTTTCCACGGGTTCTATTTTAAAAGTCAAAAGAGAAGCCCCTCCCCCGCCTACGCATGTATAATTCTTAAGGGGGGGCGTGTTGTAGGACCGAGCCGGTTACGAAGCTTCCTCATTCCAGCTGAGCGTCTCGCTTTTTAATCTGTGGTCTTGGCTATGTACATGTCGGCCAGCTTTTTGAACTGCGGGCCCCAGCCGCTGAGGTAATCGTAGTCCTGGTCGCCGTCGGCGACGGCGGACTCCAGCGAGCTGAGGGACTCCGCCAGCGAGCCGGTGCCCTCGTAGGCGTAGGTGGCCAGCGAGTCGTAGGGGGGCGCCGTGGGGTCCGCGTCGTTCTCCTGCAGGCGGCCGGCGATGAAGTCGCGCACGTCGGCGTTGTCCTTGATGGGCGACGCGCGGCGGAAGGGGAACAGCATCTCCGGGATGATGTCCCGCCGGAGCTTGTTGCCCTCGATCACCTCGGGGTTCCGCAGCGTGCCGATGTCGAAGGCCTGCGTGTCCTCCTCCCCGCCCCCCTCGTCGTTGTAGCTCACCACGTTGTCCCGCACGTCCTCCTTGGAGATGATCAGCGGCTCCTTCTTCTTCTGTCTCCTCAGGGCGGCGAAGAGAACCACGATCACTGCAACACACACACACACACAAAAACATTAATATGTATGCGTTTACTGTGTATATAAAATACATACACATGTTTAATACACACAGGCACATTGATATAGGCATGCATTTACTGTACATATACAATACATACACGTTTAATACACACACAGGCACATTCATTTGCATCTACGTATTTACGGTGTATATACAGAACATACATGTTTAATGTACACATTTATATTAATCTGTACAGTGCATTCTTATATAAATACAGTACATATGCATGTTTAATACTCATATGTACATTGCTATGTACAGTGCATGCGCAGTACGAGCACGCATTTACTACACACATTTGCATTCAGCTGTACAACGCGAGCACGCGTGTTTATATTAAACTGTAAAAATGTGCCAGCACTGCAACCCACTCTGAGAAAAATAGGGAGGGAGAGAGGGACGAAATGCATCACAATCACCACAACACACATTTATATTTATATATACAGTGCACACGCATGTTTGTCGTACTTTAAAAATGTGTTAACACCACCATTACTCAGAGAGAGAGAGAGAGAGGGGTGGGGGGGAGGCAATGGAAGAGCTATAGCCAACATGCGATATAAATTGTGTGTGTGTGTGAACCTTTTTCCAATACAGCCAGAACAACACACACAATGAACTTATTTAGAAAGCATCGCTGGTGTAGCCATTCCTGCAGCACAATGCAATTATTGCTTTTTTCATGAAAATGAAAAGACTCCAGAAAGACACCAGATGGTGACTATGAACAAAGTGCCGATGTTGTTCTGCAAAAAAAAAAAAAATTACAAAAATAAATAAAAAAATAAGAACTTCTAACAAGCGTTTCCCAATCGAGAACATTCCTCCCATGACAACGAAAAGGCAAACGTGGAGCAGGTGCGCCGGCGGCCACCCACCACCCACTCAGGTGTTAATTACAAGGTCGGGCAGACGCCTGGTGGGAGGCCTTTTTAGAATCATTTTTTTTTCCCTTTTTTCCTTTTATTTTCAAAACCTCTCCCACGGAAAAAAGGAGACCCGGCCTGGCGGGCGGGGCCCCGGAACGTTCCGGCTCGCTGCCCTTCTGTCCGCGCTGGACGGGAGGTGAATGAGACAGTTTGTCAGGGGGCCCGGGCGAGACGACCAATCGGATAATGAGCAGCTGTCATGATATTTCGCACTCGAGCCGCGGGTCCATTGTTTTCCCAGCACCTCCTGCAACCCCCCCCCCCCCCCCTCCCACCACCCCCCTCCCCCTACCCACAATTCAATCTCTCAGATTGGATCACATCTGAGCAGAATGAGCACTGCTGTGAAATGGCTGCCTATTGAGGAAGGTTCTGGAAGGCAGAGAAGCCAGGGGTGGAGGCAGGTAGAGGTGGGGTTGGGGGGGGGGGGTCGGGGGGGTGGGGGCTAGGGGGTTATGGCTGCTCAATACTCCATTTACTGCTGCTGGTGCACTGCTTGCCCATTGTTACCAGTGTAGATTTTAGACAAACAGAGAAGGGCTGCTCTGGGGAGAGAATTGAAGAAAAGACGGCAATGGACTGAGCTGCCGCTATGCATTCTAGTTCTGCTGTAATTTCACACGTATTCACACACACACACACACACAAAGACTCATATGTACGCGCAACATGAACTACACGCAGGCACACGTGCACACACACGCTCTGCTCATTTGCAAGCAAGCCAAGCATATATTAGGGGACTACTATTTATAAATACACTATATCACACGTGTAAGTTTGCGGGGAGACGGAGAGAGATGTCACCTCCAATATTTTCATATGAATTAATTGCTAGACGAGCTACACTACATGAGACTAGGTTATCCAGCATTGTGTCTCCCCCAAAGTTGAAATGAAACCTACACCTATGCAATATATACTGTATATATATATATACTACACGCACGCATATCTATAGTACATGTGTATACACATGACATGCGTGACCTTGGTTGTATTTGTTCAGAGTGCATGTCTGCTGTAAAACAGGCGCTTGTGTATTTGAGAGGCCGCTGCACTCCAGAAAATAGAAAACAAGCCCAGAGGATCGTATGTACACAGGCTAAGTGGCAGACCGGTGGCTCTTTCAGCAGGCACATTAAATAATTACATCAGGAATGTCACAATGCGCCATGCGACCTGCAAACCCCCCCCGCCCTCCCCCCCCCGGACCGCGTAAGCTCCTCTGCAGGTCGGTGTGCGTCGAGCGCTAAACGCAATTACCCTCCTCCATTTCGCCCGCGGACGGAGGGGAAACGAGATCAGCGGTAACGCTAAGTGCTGCGCGTTTAAGCGGCGACGCTACCTCCGGCCGCCTTTCAAAAAAAAAAAAAACAACGGCCACGCTTTCAGCCCGCTCCGCGCGTCCGGGTACAAAAAGGCCAAAAGGGCAGCTTGCCATTTTTCGCAATTATCCCCCTTCCCCACCCCCCCCCATCTCCGGTCTTCAGTGAAACCTGTAGCCTTTTAGAACCCTGCTGTCTGGCTGCCAGTTTGACATTCGAGGTGGGGGGGGAAAAAAAAAGGCATATTTTTGCAGACAGACACATGGACGGACAGATGGACAGACTTTCCCCTGGGTGACCGAGCATTCTGAACGGAGGGATTAGTGAAGATTAGATGAATAAATAAATAAATAAATAAATAAAACAACAGTGAGCACACCGCTTATTTGGGGAAAGCATATCACAACACGCATCGCTTCTGTTTCGATGGCACGCCCACATTGCCTGCACACTCTTAAATAAGAAAGCTGTTAAAATGGGGTTTCTATTTAAGCAGAGGGGGAGAGAGACAGACAGAAGGGAGGGCAGGTTAATGGACTTTCTTCAGATGGCGAATCCCTGAACCAATTCCAACGGGTTTGTCTCGACCTCTTTGCTTCCACCTGGCTTAATCGTGCCTGTTCCTGCTGTGTCACAAAAAAAATCCACCGACCGAGGTTTCCACTCAAATCAGAGTTTCATGTTCCACAAGTTTTCAATGATATTTCAATGGCAGTCCGGACTACTTTCAGTTACAGGGGTACTTCTGTATGAATGGCTCATTACTTTCAAAGTATTCCCTTTCCAATGACCTCTGAGTTTTTAGGGTATTTTAAAATATATATATATATATATATTTTTTAAAACCAATAAGCTGTCCAATTAGCGAGAAGAATTGACTAATTTTGCTCTCTGCAGAAGTTGAAAATCATTTCAAGGACACCAGATTTCATGACTTGCCAGGGGGAAAATATTTTCAAGGGATGTACAGGGCCTCTCCACAGTGGACGGGGGAAGGGGAGATAATTGTGTAGAGGGTTGTGGATAAGCGTAGGGTAGTGTTGGGGAGGGTTAGGGTCGGCGTTGAGGTTAGGTAAGGATTTTAAAGAAAGAATTCCCAACGTTTTGCATAACATATGCTTCTTGACAGGTTAGGGTTAGGGTTGAGGTTGAGACGGTGAGGCATTCACTGAGGAGGATGATGACGCAGAGTAAGATGGTCACCAGGACCCCGGTGCTGAGTCCGTGTTGGCGTTAACGTTAGGGTCAGGGTGGGGTTTAGGGTTAGTGTTAGGGTTAGTGTGGAGGTTGGGACAGAGAGACACTCACTGAGGAGGATGATGACGCAGAGTAAGATGGCTACCAGCCCTCTGGTGCTGAGTCCGGGTTGGGGTTAGCGTCAGGGTCAGTGTTAGGGTTAGGGTTAAGGTCAGGGTTAGCGTTAGGTTTAGGTTTAGCGTTAGGGTTAGGGTCAGGGTTAGGGTTAGCGTTAGGGTTAGGGTTAGTGTTGGGGTCAGGGTTAGTGTGGAGGTTGGGACAGAGAGACACTCACTGAGGAGGATGATGACGCAGAGTAAGATGGCCACCAGGACCCCGGTGCTGAGTCCGTGTTGGCGTTAGCGTTAGGGTCAGGGTGGGGTTTAGGGTTAGTGTCAGGGTTAGTGTGGAGGTTGGGACAGAGAGACACTCACTGAGGAGGATGATGACGCAGAGTAAGATGGCCACCAGGGCCCCGGTGCTGAGCCCGGCGGACAGGGCGTAGGCCTCGGCGCTGCAGGACTGCACGTTTCCACGGCTGTCGCAGGCACACACGCGCACCGTCAGCGTGCTGGTGCTGCTCTGGATCGGGTAGTCGTTGTCCGAGATCACCACGGGCAGCAGGTAGGAGCTCTGCTCTCTCCGGCTGAACCCGGCTCGCCTGGTCAGGATCCGCGCCGTGTTGTCTGCAGGCGAGAACAGAGAACACGGTCAGGGCCGGCTCTGCCCAACGTGGAACACAGCGTGTGCGATGTTACTGGTGTTACGGTCGGTATTCACCTTCATTGTCTGAGATTGTGAAGTTGGGATTCTGGGTACTGAGGCTGAAGGCAAATTTGTGTCCGATGAGAGGATCGTCTGTGTCGACCGCGCTTATGGTCTGTATCAGCTGTGAGTTGGGGGAAAATTTGTAAAAGGAATGGCATCAAAATATGGCATTAGGGATGCTGGCATCAAAATATAGCATTAGGAAAACTGGCATCAGACTATAGCATTAGTAATGCTGGCATCAGACTATGGCATTAGGTCTTACAGCACTGGTGCAACGCCCCACCCACACCCCACTGGCTGAAAACTCATTGGAAGTGCTGCTAGAAATAGGCAACAGCATCTCACTGGACTGAGTTCACAACAAAGCCAGTTCATATGACATAAATAACATTAAGAATACAAAAACTTGTCGGTTATCTTTCAGTGTAGGCACAGATGTAACGCATGCACTGTATAGATGTTGCATTGATATAAAGCTGTTAAATACACTGTTACCGGCATTTAGCAGACACTCTTATCCAGAGCGACTTGCACAACTTTTTTTTACGTAGCATTTACATTGCATCCATTTATACAGCTGGATATATACTGAAGCAATGCAGGTTAAGTACCTTGCTCAAGGGTACAGCGGCAGTGTCCTGCCCATAAATCGAACCTATGACCTTTCGGTTACAAGCCCAATTCCTCACGCACTATGCTACACTGCCGCCACGCTGTGTACACAGTCGTTTGTGCTTACAGACTCCTACACAGGTAGACACTCGCTAGTGCGAGCGCTGGTACTGCGTTAAACTGTGCCGAAATAGTAAGGAAGCAGAAGGGCGGGAGAAGCCACTCGAATGTAACCGATCACCTGTCCCACTTTCACTCTCTCGCAGACGAATGTAACCGATCACCTGTCCCACTTTCACTCTCTCGCAGACGAATGTAACCGATCACCTGTCCCACTTTCACTCTCTCGCAGACGAATGTAACCGATCACCTGTCCCACTTTCACTCTCTCGCAGACGAATGTAACCGATCACCTGTCCCACTTTCACTCGCTCGCAGACGAACGTCTCGTAAATCATGGCGAATTCCGGCGCGTTGTCGTTGACATCCAGGACCTTAATGAACACCGGGACGCGAGCGGCCTGCCGTCGGTTGCCTAGGAGAGAGCAGGCGGGAGTCCGCGGTTACAAGGGGGAACGATATCGCGGAACGGCAGAAGCCATTAGGGTAGCCCTTAAACTAATCTGTGCCTTTGTGATGCAGGCAAATCATTTCACACTCCAGAATTAATTCACCGAAAGCAAAAAAAAATACACCTTAAATGTCTTGAGATGAAATATTAATTGATGGCAAAGCTAGTTGCATTGCGCGCCAGCGTTTTGTCGTCGCTTGGTAAAATTTTGGCGGCGCGTTGAAATTCAGCTCGCATGTTGGGCTCAACCCTGTGGGCAGGATCTGCACGAAGGCGTATTGGCTAGTCTACTTTGGCGTAACGGTTAGGCTACACATACTGGTCATTCCTTACGAGAGACTGAAAGTCAATAATTATTATTATTTTTTTTAAAATAATACAAGTGTTTTGGATGGCAAAAACATGCTGCAGCAGAAATATGTTCAAAAAAACATTATTTACTATACTTTTCGTGAATGCCTTTTTAAGTGTAGTGTAGTCATAACATAACACATGGTTCTTGAGATTAAGACCAAAGACACACGTGGCCTACAGGGAAAAAAAAAAAAAGAATAGTTGGGTCTCAGGAGGACGAGTAAACTTAGAACGCAATTTCATGCCAAACACTCCAAGGAGAGACTCACTTATTTCCGTGGCGATGACGGAAATGTTGTGCCATTTTGACATCTCCCTGTCGAGGGCCTGCAGGGTGGTGATGGACCCGTTGTTGGTGTCGATGTTGAAGAGCCGGTCCAGGTCGGTGTGTCGGTCGATGGAATACCTGGGGGGGGGAGACGTGAGAGGTGAGCCTTACTGCGCAACGACTGAGGTTTGGAGGAAGTTGATCAACTAGCAGCGGCAAAAAGGCAGGAACCTGCCCTCTTTTACTAGCCTTGACGAATAATAATTAAAAAAAATATATATTATGATTATTATTCTTATTACGATAACACTTTACAATAACGTCACATGAATTGGCATTAAGTAATGTAGTTAACTACTAACTACTGAAACGTTAATATGTACGGCTTTGTTAAAGTATTCATACACCATTAATTCATCTTAACAACTACATTAGTTGATGTCAGCTCAAAAAATTATCCGTGAGCCACAATTAAAAGTAACAGAATTGTGATTACTTGCAAGTGGATAATTAAAATAATTATCAGACCTGTTATTATTAATCAAGAAAAAATAATGAGAACAGGTTGATACCATAAGTCGCTGCTATTTTTCATTCTTACCCTCTAATCGGGGCTGGTTCAAACCTGGGACACCAGGTGAAGTACATCTCTGGCCAATAAGTGGCAGTAATCGATCAATTACCTATCGGTTAGAAAAGTAAACCTGCAGTACTACTGGCTTCAAGGGCCAGATTTGAGTATCTGTGGCATAAGTTGTCAAGGTAATATTGCAACTTCCTCTATTTCAAAGTCACAAGCTCGAAATAGTGCAGCACATTATAATATCCGTTTGTTTATCTGACATTTATATAGTTTAGCTTTAGCTGCATTTGCGTTGGCTCAAATCTTAAAGCACATGTCTTTCACAATTTGGTGACCAGCAATCACAAAATAATTTCCGAAATTAAAGAATTTTTTTATACTACCATTTTAAAAAAAATAAACATAAAGGGGACATACAGTACATGTGCATAATTGCATGAAAGCTAGTCATATAGCTGAGCAGAATCTTATTTGAGCTGTTTTTGAGAGCTCAGTTCTCTTAGTAACAATACAACAGTGTAAGAACAACAGGGTTCTGATACATGGCTGATTGCTGGCAGCGCATAACATCCTGCCATGTGTCCGTGTTTTTTCGAAAGCGGTCTCCAATCCAACCACAAAAAGTGCAACATGCTCTCGATGCCCTACGCAAGCCGCCAAGCCCACGACTCACACATTCCCGCAAGCGTTTGCCAACATAATAATTTAGAAAATGATATGTAATTGGGTGTTAAGTGGATGAATCTGGTTAATCATTATGCATCGTTTAACATGAAGGTGGAGAAAGTACTAAAGTAATTGTTATTGTCTGTCAGCATGCTGATTACCTCACTTTATTTATTTATTTGTCTGTGCGCGTGAGTGTGTGTGTGTGTGTGTGCATATGTGTGTGTGTGTGTTTCTGTGTTTATGCGCACACGCGTGTGGGTGTGTGAGTGTGTAGGTGTGTGTGTGTGTGTGTGTGTGTGTGTTTCTGGTAGCCCTAAGCTTCGGATCTGGGTATGAGTCTCCCTCATGACCTCTTGGTGTTGGAGCTGAGGCTTTGGCTTTAGGAATCCTAGATTCAGTCGAGCACAAGCCTCTGGAGACTTTCGATACTGATGTTCACCTCTAAGGTAACGCCATGAGCGAAATCCACACAACCGGACTGGACGCAGCACTTAGCATTACAGCACGCGGCTCCAGCGCCACTCACTTGACGGGATTGTTGGCGGCGTCCGGGTCCTGGGCGGTTACCACGCCGATGAAGCTTCCCGCCGACTTGTCCTCGTGCACCTCGATGACGTACGGGCTGACGCTGAAGACGGGCGGCTCGTCCACGTCCTGGACGGTGATCCGCACCGACGCCGTGTCCTTAAACGGACCCAGGTAACTGAAGCGGCTGTCCAGGTGGGTGTTGCTGGCCTCCACTTTTAACGTGTACACCCTTTTTGCTTCATAGTCCAGCGGCTGCTCGTTAGAGAGAGAGAGAGTGTACAAGAGAGTGTGTTTGTGTGAGAGGAGAAAATAGAGAAGGAAGGTAGTGAAAAAGAGGTTAGGGAAATAGAGAGGGGAGGTTAAAGGAAAATATATTTTTCAGGAGACTGCTTTTTTTTATAAGTTTCCCCAATCACTGTGCTCAACAACAAGCTGCACTCTCACAATTGCCTTTCTTATCAAAGCCGTAACAGTACCATAGCTAAATCTTACACCCCGAGAGCAGCATCAGATGCAGAACATGTGCTATGGCACTAGCCACTAGAATAAATGATATCTGACTAATACTCAGACAGAAAGTCAGAGAGAGAGAAAGAGAGAGAGAGAGCAAACACTTTTACCTGACAAGACCTTTGCTTATCAATTTCCTTTACTCTGGCAAACTTTCACAGCTCATATTTTACATATTATCTAACTGATATCCTCTTACTATTCAATGGCTATTGACTGAAAAAGCTCTGAAGGACTGGGAGTGAAACCTGCAACCCCCCACACAGACACTTATGAGACCCATTAATTATCTGCTAATGCCACACAGTGCAGGGAGGCATAGCCGTTCCTCCTCGCACAGGTTCAAATGAGAGCTGGAGCACTTTGTTTTTCTTCTTTAATTATTAAATTAATTAATTAATTTCTGTTTCTTTTTTTTTTTTTTTTTTTTTTTTACTTTGTGATTGAACTTCGGTCCGACACAATTATCCTGAAAAGCTTTTAACACCCCCGTTGTCCACGGGTAGAGCTCATGACGTTCTGAGAGTTCTTTGAAATTGCCTGGCACACAGAACCGACTTATCACCGACACAGGCACCTTTGTAAAGTTAATAGGACAATCATTTGCTGGAAAGTTTCGGGAGTTTAAATTTCTCCACACGTCTCTCTCCACTCTCCGGTCGTCGTGTCCTTCGTGGAAGGCGGAGGGGGGCGAGGGGGGTTGAGGGGGGTGGTGAAGGGGGGCGGCTCACCTCTCTCACGGTTATGACGCCCTCCTGCGTGGCCCTGTCGGTGAAGATGGCGAAGGCGCTCCGCCCGTCTCCGTCCACGATGCTGTACTGCATCTCGGCATTCTCTCCCAGGTCCGGGTCGTTGGCCCGGACCCGGCCCACCGCGGAGCCCACTTCCGCCGACTCCGACGTGGAGAGGTGGTAGGAGCCTTCAAAGACAAATCTATTTGTACTGTGGATTCAGGCTTCATACTAATGCTAATAATAATGCTAATGCTAATAATAATAATAATAATAATAATAATAATAAATAAATAAATAAATAAATAAAAAATCTTCCCAGAATGCTGTGCTCTCAATGCTAGACTGGGAAAGAAGGGGGATAGCAATCACAGCAGCATTAAAGAGCGGGCTTCAGGGAGCACTTCCGAGTTCCTCTGAATCTCCGTTCCTCTCTTCCCCACTGCGTGTCAAATTATATTGCTTCTCTAACTAGGGGGGAAGCCACATTGTGAAAAGAAAAGAAGGAAATAAAAGAGAGACAAGGTAAAGCATTCCCCTCTTCTTTTTTTGTCTCAGTGCAGCTTTATCTAGCCTCTCCCGCTTAATCACACCTGGACACACATCCCTGAAGTGGTCAGCTCGACAGAGGAGCATCCAGGTAATGCGTTCGGCTATAACCGCAACGGGGACGGTCACAGCTTGCCGCTGAAAAGCCAGGCAGTTTACTGATTAGACCTGGAGCTGCAGTTTGGCGACTGTAGCTCAGAGATTGCAGACGCGTGTGGATTCAGAGACGGAGGCTGCATCTCTTTCTCACGTAGCATGCTGGCACACAGCTATGAGCTAACACTTTACACTAAAGTCACATGGATTGGGATTAACACATGTAATTGTTGTCTGCTAACAACTAAAAAGTTAATCTGTACAGTTTTGCTAATGTATTAATTCATGTTAACAACTACATTAGTCATGCCAATTCATATTGGAATATAAAATAAATAAAAATTAATGAATGAGTTAATAGTTAACTTTCATTTATAAGTAAACTTAATTAGTGCATCCTATGTTTGAGTAATGAAAAGTTAATTTCATGCTTAATGCATTTGTACATAAATTCATTTTAACAACTACATTTGTGAATGGCAATTAATGTGAACTTATTATGAAGTGTTGCCAGTTATGCTAAGTAGCATAGCCCAATTCTAATTGACAATGTCATATAGTACCTATTATTAATTTATGTATACATTTATTATGGGCATAACAACACTATCCACCTTTAATTAGCCACACACACTGTTACTAAAACCCATAATGCAACATTCAATTTATATAAATGAACCGCAAACTCAGAACACTGTATGAAGGAACAGAAGAAAGAGTAATTAAGCTCACCCGAAACTACAAAAAGGAACAAGCAAACCCTTTTTTTTATTTTTTATTTTTTGCATATGAACATCTGATTTGTTCATATGCACACGCGTTTCTTTGTGTTTTTAAACGCGTTTAAAGCTGATAAGCCTGAAACTCTAACACCATGCTGTTTCTCCCAGTTCGTTCGAGCAGCGATGATTGACGCTCTCCATTTATAGCCTAAACCACATAATTTAGCCGGAATGAAGCGTGCTATTGTCTGCCTATGAAAGGCCCACAAGGCCCCCCACCTGTTGCAGCGGGTTTCTGAAATTGCAGACCTGTAGCAGCTTTTATCCATAACGACCAAGGTAAATACATATGTGCTTCTGTGCTTTGAACTGCATCCTCTTAGCAACCGTAACGGGCAGTGGGGAATTTCAGAAGCTTTTTCAGCTCATCACATGCTAGCGGGGAAGACTGTCTGTCCTGTTTCACTGTCGAAATGCTTGACTTCCAGCTAAAATTAAAAAAAATAAAATCAAGTAAACAAACACATAAATAAAATATGCATAATAGCGATTGGTAGCATACTGGAGATCGACCTAGAACTTCCACTTCAATTTCTTTCTCATGCTCTTGAACTGAATATCTTTAAGGCCCCCATAAATAAATAAATAAATAAATAAGTACTAATAATTACACATGAATATGCTGAATTGTTTAAAAAAGTGTCCTGATGGCAGATTCCTAAAAAAAGCCAAAGAAAAGGAAATGGGTAGAGCAGATTCCGGGGGTGTGGGGATGGCGGGGGGGGGGGGGCCTACTGTGGGGGAAGCGGGGGGGACTGTCGTTGACGTCGGTGAGGGTGATGTTGACAGTGGTGGTGCCGGAGAGGCCGCCCATCTGTCCCGCCATGTCTTTGGCCTGGATCACCACGTGGTACTTCTCCTTGTTCTCCCGATCCATGTTGGGCAAAGCTGTTCTGATGGTGCCTGCAGAAATGGGAACATCACAATTTTTTATAGCACATCAGTGAGCGATGTTGCAGCCAAGCAGAGCAATAAAGCTCCTCTGTGTTAAATTAAATCCAGCAGAGTTCATTTGAGCCCAGTAACGAGGGAAAAAAAAACTGTATTTAGTGGACCATTTAGTGCGGTAGAGAAGATATATAGTGAGTCCACAATGTATTGTGGGTGCTGTTTTTTTTTTCCCCACTGATATCATGATCAAGAAGATGCATGGGTAATTTGCGCTATCCGGCACCATCTGAAATACCAGTGGCTGGAACAAATGCTTTTATGTTTCTTTTATATTTTTTCTCTCTACGCACGCACTTAATGCATCGAAAATAATTGCCGAACCATTCCATGACAAATGTTGCTTTGAATGCATTTCTGTTTCAAACTTTCAATCAATTATTTCACTGAAAGCGCTATTTGTATTGAGGATTTTGGCCTAATACTAATGCTAATAACAGCAATAATAATGATGATGATGATGATAATAATAATAATAATAATGGAAGCTATCTGTCGTCAATGGTTCTCTAAATATTCTTATTTATAAAGATAGAAAAGATCTATCTATGGAAAAGAAACAAAATTAGACTAATCTACCCACACAGATACCGTGTCATTTTGATTGAATTAGGGCGTTTATCCACGATGAGCAACTGTGCAAAAAACACTCGCTTGTTTAATTATGAAACGCCATCCGTCAGACGTACAGCGGTGCCCGAAGCTGAAGGGAAGAGCCATGCATCATCCCGCTAACCCGCCAAACAAACACCGCGGAGCGGTCCCGACGGCCGTGCTCGAACGCGGACGTGCCGCCGCGCACAAATAAACACGCTCAGACACGCCTGTCTCCGGACTTCTCCACAGCCTTCGCTCAACGATCTGCTGGGGAATACCGGCCCGTACGTTACCCCATACCTGCCCCCCCCCCACCCCCCCGTTGTCGCATTACCCAGTCCCCCAATGCACGAGCCTGTGTTCAATCAACACGTCTCTCTCTCTCTCTCTCTCTCACCGTGACTTGACAATTTAATTACCGAAGATTGTTTATTCAAACTAAGTCACCGTGGGCCTCCGCGCTTAATGCAACGGCTTACGAATGAAACCCAGCACTTATCTTTTTCTTCATGAATGCAGCTCAGAACGCATGCGTTTATTGTTCAGCCCGGGATACGGACCCGTATCGATCGAATCCGGGTTGGATTAATATGAGGGGCGGTGCCTTTGCTCCGCAGAGCAGGGTACTTCATCTGAATTGCTTTATTAAATACCCAGTTGTATTTAAATCGATGGAGTGCAAAAATTTTAATTTTGAGGAGCGAGCCTGGGTACATGCAATGCCCAACCTACGCATTGCGCAGTAAGCATTTACCCTTCACGTCCTTGGTCCACCACCCCGACCCATTACAACACATTGCATTCAATTTAGCAGATGCTGTAATGCAGGGACTCCTACAGTGTTAAAGAACATAAGTGCATCAATCTGTGGTACATGGGCGATGTGCCAGACCCGGCCACCAACACTCCCAGACTACCAAGTGCATACACAACCCCGCTAAAGCAAAAATGCTAATTACCCAAGTGCAATGTTATCCAAGAACCACAATTCAAATTCTGAATACGCATGAATTGCATCCAAAAAGAAATTAAACCAGCATAGAATGTACCTGTGTCTTGAAAAGGACACTGCATGTGTTTCTTTGAGAGTATCACACTGAGAAATGCCATTTGCCATCTTTGTATCAGAGCTTGTATAACAGGCACAGCTATAAAATACGACTTATTTGAAAACCATACAATACCACCATAATTGGAATTAGTACAAAAGACAGCGGTGCTTGGGTTTGGGGATTGGCGGGAAGCCTAGTTGAAGCAAGGGTCTTCAGTTCTTCAGATTGGCCCCGCTTTCCCAGCATGCTTTGCATGTGCACAATTCAGCCCACATTTCCCAGCATGCACTGCACGCAGATGTCTTCAGCCCACGTTTCCCAGCATGCCATGCACACGCACATCTTCAACCCACGTTTCCCAGCATGCTTTGCACATACCTGTTTCTGGCTCCACTGAGAAGTAGGGCTGGCCCTCCAGGATGCTGTACACCAGCTTGGCGCTGTTCCCGTAGGTCTCGTCGTCCGCGTCCGAGGCGGTCACGTTCAGCACGTACGTCCCTGCGGATGGTTCGAGGAGAGAAGAGGAGAGCAACAGGATGAACGCTCAGCCCAGAGAGTGATTCCAGAAGAGGACTAAAAAGGGAAAATGAAGACTAAGAAGTAAAGAAAAAGACTTCATTATGTCATCAGCATCGAGTGAGTGAGCTCATTCACTGTCTCTTGTGATCTAAAGAAGAAGAAAAAAAGGGAAACTAAGACTAAGTAGGAGAAGTAGAGAACAGGACTTTACAATATGCTGCCAGTATTGAACTCATTCACAGTCACTTGTAATCTGTTCTCTGCTTAGCGTGCATGATGCATTTAGACACGCATATCACCGCCGTTATGCATAAACCAAAATGTACAAAAATGTTAAGATGCAATGAAAGTTCTCATTGGCCATATGCTATCTTAGTTTCGTAAATTCTACCAGTTATACAGTTGGTTCAAAACCCAAATTCAAAAACGCAAGCTGTTCTTAAATTTATGTATTTTTTGCTGTTCCTGAGAATTCCATTTTGTTTAACAGATGTGAGTGAATATAGGTTAAGTGCGTCTGACGTTGCTTAAAACTAAAATAAATACAATGTACAAAAATTATAAGTAAATATTTATTTGAGGTACACAAGTTCAGGTTTATATATATATATATATATATAGAGAGAGAGAGCGAGAGAGAGAGAGAGAGATCAATAGCTATCATAGAGAACAATGGCTCTCATGCGGAACAGAATGCATGGCAGAAGTACACTTGTGGTAATGAAACGGCTCCCACCACAGTGTAAAAACCTGAAAAAGATGGAAAGTGCAGCTGTTGAATATGATTAGTTCTGCAAAAAGACTCAACATTTTATTACTTTTGAGAGCATTTATTTATTTATTTATTTTGTGAGAGCAACTGTATTACCCAGAAGTACCCACAAGCCAGAATGACTAGGTTATGTATGTGTAAGTCTGAGTTCTCCCCTAAAAAGGTATTACACTCTCTCTCTCTCACACACACACACACACACACACACACACACACACACACACACAAAGTAATATACAGGGGTGTGTGCAGGATTTTATAATCAGCCTGTCATGGGGGTGCCAAAGCAAAAAAAAAGAGATTAGCAGGGCTGGGGAAGGAGGTAATGTGTAATCACAGTTAGTAATAAAAACATAAAATAGAATAAATTATTCTTGACTTAGCCAGGCCCTGGCGTGCTGTTTAAAGTCAGAGTCGTTTCCCTAGCATACTCCCCCATTACTTTGCATGTAGGCTACTGCTTTCAAATTAGCATTTGCTATGTCTTACTGATTTTCACAGTTTTGTGGGTTTAAGTTAATGTCAGTATTTGTAATAAAGAATTTTAACGATTAACCAGATATGGTACAGTAGAGAATGCAAATTGGAGAGCAATGATGTCAGGGTAGCCACTATGAATAAGAACGATGCCCTTATTACACTAAGTCATAGATGCATATTCTAAGCATATAATTATTATATTTGGGTAAGAATAATAAAGTAACTAAATAAAATAGGGAGATGGTGATAAGTGTCCCATATGATCGCAAGCTCCAGTGCGCACACATATACAAACTCGCTCATTAGAACATAGCGTATAGCCTATAACGCAGAACCATACTCTCTCATAAGAACATAGCGTATAGCCTGTAATGCAGAGCCATACTCACTCATAAGAACATAGCGTATAGCTTATAACGCAGAACGATACTCGCTCATAAGAACATAGCGTATAGCCTGTAATGCAGAGCCATACTCACTCATAAGAACATAGCGTATAGCTTATAACGCAGAACGATACTCGCTCATAAGTACATAGCGTGTAGCCTATAACGCAGAACGATACTCGCTCATAAGAACATAGCATATAGCCTATAAGGCAGAACCATGCTTGGTCATAAGAACATAGCGTATGGCCTGTAATGCAGAACCATGCTCGCTCATAAGAACATAGCATATAGCCTATAACGCAGGACCATACGTGGTCACAAGGCGGCAGGCAGCGCTGTACGTTTTAACAAGCTGAGATGTGTAACTGTGCAGAAATGGGCTGCGGTTGGGAGCAGGCCTCCCCGCTCTCACTCTCTTTCTCCCCCGTCTCCTCCTGCTCGAGCTCTCCGCTGTCCGCCTTCATTACCTCCCCGTCTCTGGAAGGCTGGCAGGAAGCCACAGGATAACACAGCGAGCGGTGGAATTACCGGCCATCTCTCTGCTCCCGGGGTATCTTCAGGTCTGAACTGACACACTGAATATATGACCGGATTTGTTGTTTATTATTTTTGTCTGTCGTGAAGTTTCTTGTTATACTTTATTATTATTTTTTATTTTATTTTTTGTTACTGTTCTTCCGGATTAAGGTTCTCTGCTTGTGCGGCTGTCGGTCGGTCTTAGTCTTAATGCCTGTGGTGCTTGATTTTCACACAACAAAGTGTCAACATTTTTACATAAGAACATATGAATGTATGAGGATGAGAACACGTGATTAAGCTAATCTAGAAACACCATTTCCCTACAAACTAGAGAGCATCCAGCACTCAATAAAGTCTGGAGGTTCTCTGCCTCTACGCCATGACCTGGACAGCTAATCCACCCAATTATTGTACACAAATAAATAATAATAATAATAATAATAATAATATAACTTTCTGTGTGGACTATAGTCTTCACACATCCTCTTTGGTCTACAGACAGATTTCAGATGCTGTTACAGCTGTTGTAGCTCAGTTTGCAAACACCACATACCCACGAAAATGAGTTGCATGTTGCTGCTGAAAGCCCTTTTTTATGAGTTTGAAAAACCCTGATTAAATCTGGCCCCATTGTGCTCTGTCTTCCACTTGCAGCAGAGAACGTAAAAGGTGGACATTCCCTTATTCCAACTTTGTGTTTCTCTATATTTCTCTGCAATAGCGCTAACGACAACAAGCAAGTGTAAATTAGCTGCCCGTGTGTATGCTCGCTTATTCATCAGTCAGAATTAGAAGTTCATTTAGCAGAAGC
Organism: Anguilla anguilla; assembly: GCF_013347855.1. Lineage (NCBI taxonomy): Eukaryota > Metazoa > Chordata > Actinopteri > Anguilliformes > Anguillidae > Anguilla > Anguilla anguilla. The sequence continues at coordinate 62,221,755 of NC_049204.1, forward strand.
TTATCCATATCAATTTACATTGAATGAGAACACAAGTGCATCTGCCAGTGTTGTGTGCACCGACCTGGCTAACAGCATTACCGGTATGCATAAGAAAATGTTGTTCAAACAACATGAAGAGTAGACTAACGCTAAAGACCAAGGCAAGTCAAATATAATTGCTATGGCTCTGTCACTCTCTCCTGAACTATGTCATGCCAGTGCTTTCGAACCATTCAGACTGCGTTTAAAACAATAGCACTGACTGTGTGAGAATCCATTTCTCATAACGCCTACAGTAAATAAAACATCTGTTCACCCATTCTCATGTACTTACTTATCTATGTATTTATTTACTGCGGGCCATCGGGGTGGAGAACAATCAGACTATGCAAGGCGGAAGATGCAAGGCTGAAGCCTTCATTTATTTGGCCACAAGGGTGGTGACCAACCACCATTAGAACACATTACGGTTTCCTTTCTGAAAGTGCCTAGCCCCCCTCCCTCCCTCCCTCCCTCCCTACAAACAGCGAGGCCTGAATTGTTATGCTCAAGACACACACTTAAGAACACGGTACGGTTTCTGCTGAGGATCCAAAGATGTCCACCCGCAGCATGTTAAGCAGTGCTTCATTGACAAGCTGTGATTATCGCCACACTATTAAGTGCGCTGGTTTTAATACAAGATCTCTTCTTTGGTTGTTTCTGTGGATGACAATGTCGTGTTTTCTGCACATATCGTATCGTAGGCTATGCATTTCTGGGGGTCTTGCTCTTTCACAGAACATTCACAGACAAACAACGATATCGGAAATGGCAACTGTCCCACATAGCTTAGTGATGCGCACCAACATCAGTAACACATTCTGTATTCATCCTTGGGTGTCTTGAAAATGATACAGATTAGATTACCCAAGCCTATGACTCATGACCACAAAATACCAGTTTTCACTCAAAAAGAGGTAAATCACAAAGCCCTCTATCAGTATTAAATCTTAAGTAAAAGTGGATTGTCTTCATGTCTGCCTTTAAGATAAAACATTAAAAAAAACAGAATAGCAGATCAAGGCTGTCCAGTAGCTGCATTAAGAAAATAGTCACATTAAACTTCATTCACATTCACATCTTTAGGAAAGATGAGGTTAACAGTTGAAACATTTCAGTAGTTTTATATGCTGAAGGCAACCTTACTTGAACAAATTTCAAGATATTCCCATAAGTATATATGAGAACTCTTTGTAAATCAGGCTTTCGGGCCATAAACACACACACACACTATACATGGGATTTTAACAAACTGGCTTTTAACAACATTGTTCATATTATACCTGTAAGGCACAGAGAAAGAGCAATGTATTAAATACCACCTCTGTCCAAGCATAGTCACAATAAATTCACCAGAACTATTGCAACGGGTGACATTTGGCCTCAATCTAGCTTCCATTCATAACAACAAACACTTTTCCCCCAGCGCATAGTTAATTTGCTTTGTAGCAAGATAACCCCTGCCAGAACAATGCGATGGAAAAAAAAGAAAGAAAAACATTAGACAATATCATTGCACTTTGCCATGCACAAAGGCTTGCAATTCAATATGGCTGTAAAACAAATAGATGAACAAATCCCAAGCATGGATTCGATTATCAAACTTTGTTTGTGGTATAAATAAATGTTCTGTTTGTAAATAAATCAATAAATAATTTAAAGTGTGCCAGAAATTTGTACAAGCTGAATTTTCATGGAAGATGATTCACCGCGTAAGCTGAAGATATCATCGGCACATCACGGGCTTGTCACAAGAAAACTAAAGGAGACGTTCAAACTAGCATCTGCACAATGCCGCCATGTTCCATCTCTGTTGGAATGTTTCACAAACGAATCGCAGTTTTGTTTCACGAATGCAGTCGTATGATAAATGGCAATGTTTCAATGGCTCCTAGGCTTTCCATTCGCAGAGAACAGGTCTGGCGAACGCTCGTAAAATGGCAATCGTGTTTTCCTGAGTGAGACCATGGAAATATTTGCGCTTGTGGAAAGTGTTGGCTCCTTGATCCCCGCCTCCCCTGTACAAGGAACGCCAGCGCCGTACCTGTCAGGTGAGGGTGGGTTCACGGTAACCAATCATTGTGTTTTTTTTTTCTTTTATTTTTGCAAATGACTTTGGTAAAATGGGTCTCAGACAAATATGGACACGATTATGGTATGTGTTTACTTCTTCTGATTCTGCTCTTTCCTGCATCCCTTATGATCTGGGGTCATAACTCACCACCATCCTCAATGGTAATTTTCCCGTTTTTTTAGGCTAAATCCAAACAAATCAGCGCTTTTCACCAGGGCCCACAGTCATTATGAGAAGGTACCCGAGTCTATCATTCATGTTCAGACTACATCTTTGCGTGGTCCGTAAGGTGGCCATAAAAAAAACACGGCATCAATTCATTCAGAAAGAAAGTCCTTGTCGGAAAGATCAATGGCCTCTTCCTGTATTGCAGAACATCACTTAGTACAGAAATGTGTACCGCGGTGACAAGGCAATTATACTGCAAGATGTGAAGATATGATCATTACTTTGATCTCCTCTCTGCTCATCTATTTCTACTGCCCTTTGAAATTGCTTTTATAATCTTGCCACGAGATCTATTTCATTAGCAACAACATTGCATACATTGAAAAAAAGAAAATGTTGTAAAATTTGAAAATAGCCTGAACTCTGTACAAAGCCAGGCCTAATGAGTAAAGTAGTCAAAAGTGTCAAAAGTGTCATTGAACTGGTTGAAAGTTTTTTTTTTTTTTGTTGTTCTTCGTCTTCAGTTTTTATGTTTCTGTTTGCAACAGGAATAAAATAATATAGCTTTACAAGAACCAAGCTGCAAATCAAACATGAACATACACAGATTGCATTCATAAAAATAATACATAAATTGGAATGGAAATACAAACATACAAACAAGAGAGATAAATAAATGAACAAAGCAATAAATACATATTCTGTTCACTAAAGTGCACTAAAATAACGACCAAAATGAGGTTGTTTTTTGCTGGCAAAATTTCCAGTTTCCCTCTTTCTTTCATGACACTCATTTCTTGTCCTTGAGAAGCTTAATGAGCTGATTTTATGTTTTGTGTTATTTATGTATTTATTTTTGTGGATCTTTATTTATTTATTTATTTTTTTTCCTGTCCAGTTTACCATCTATATAACTGACAGTGATTTCTTGACTCTGCTTGTTTGTGAATGTCTCAATCCACAGCGTATTGGATTTCTCTCTCTCTCTCTTTCTTTCTCCCTCCCTCCCTCCCTCCCTCCCTGTCCCTCTCTCTCTCCCCCCTCCCTCTGTCTCTCTTTCTCTGGGTTTCTAGACGGTGGAATTTGTCGCACCGATGAATGCATCTTACTCATGTCGGCACCCGTTAACACTGTAATTATGCTCAGCAATACACCCTGGAAAATAGTTTAGATTTAAGGCCCAGATTATGTTTGATTTTCAGTGATTCTTCTCAGAGAAGCAGATGGTGAACCCCTGCTGGTAATGTAGACAGGATAAGCCAATGCACAAACTTGTTGTTCGGAAAATTCAAGTATTGATTTTGCATCTGGTGTATTCTCTTTGTGTCCTCGTACGCCATTCTATCCCAAAAATACCTGACAAGCTAATAGAGGCAGGTTCTGTGTCTGGTGGTTCACATGGAATGAAACCCACTCAAAGCTCCATTTTAAGCCGGTAAAGAACACCATTAAGCATTGATTTTCATTCTTATTTTCCATTCTTCAGTTTGTTTTCATACTAGTCCCCCAAGGTGGAGCTTTTCACCATGGGAGTCGAGGTTATCTGACGTGGGTCGAGATCCAAATTTAGAGCCTCATTTCCGGTTTGCTCTAGTGGGCATTGGTGGCCCAGTAGTAGAGCTTCCACCTGCCACGCCGGCGGCCCGGGTTCGTATCCCACGAAGCCAATGCCCCAAAAGCCCAGCCACTGGAGATGCGCAAGCCAGTGCATTCTAGTACCGGTCCCAAGCCTGGATAAATGGGAGGGTTGCGTCAGGAAGGGCATCCGGCGTAAAAACATATGCCAAATCAAATATGCGGATCTGATCCGCTGTGGCGACCCCGAACGGGAACATCCGAAAGAAGAAGAAGAAGAAGAAGAAAAAAATTCTGGTTTGCATGGGTTTGTACCACCAGGGTTTCTTAAAGGATTTTAACACATTTGACATAGTTCATGTTCTTCTGAGGTGAACTTGGAGGACGGGTCAAAAGGATGTTTTGCTGCTGTTCCCAGTGGGGATTCTTGTTTTTCCAGTTATTTTCAGCCAAGCGTATTTGGATAATATCTGATCCTTCTCGTGTGGTGTCAAAACTTGAAACTTGTCTCCATTTTTTGTCAAACAACTCCTGGATTGTAAGATCTAAACATTTGATATTGACTGTTACCAATTTTGATCCAGACCATGACAGAACATGATGCTGGCACTGTCTAAGCAGTTGAAGACTTGTCAAGTGGCAGAAATACCTTGAAACCGAAGTGGGATCTGCCATAATGTAGTGGTTCAACAATGATACAAATATGCTAATTCTTCTTCTTCCTCTTAAATTCAGTTTTGGTAACCCACTTACCAATCTTCAGATCACACGCGCACACTCATTGTACGCAGGCCTACTCGCACACGCACACACAGAGACACACACGCAAACACACATATATTTAATATATTTTATGTCATTTTTTACAAATAAAAAATGACATAAAAATAAAAATAGAACATATACTGAAACAAGAACAGTTGGAAGAAATTGTTAAATGTTTTAAATGCATGCAGTGACTTCACTATTGGATGTCTTTTAAAAATGGAGGCTATCTAATTTTCTTTTGTAAGCATGTCATGGCCACAAGAAATGTCAAAAAGTGCACAGCCAGAAAATAAGTAAGCAGGTAAATAAATAAATAAATAAATTTGTAATCTGTTATGTGACATTTCCTTTTGACAGAACGAAGTCCGCAGCGTCTCATGCATATTTGTACTGGCTGCGCTGGCCGCACGCACCGTCTTCGCCGTGACCTAATGAAGTCCTTGGCAGTCCGTGAGACCCCTGGCCGCCTCGCGTCGGAGCGTCGGAGTCTCCGGGAATACTAATGAACGACGAAACATCTGCCGCGTTCAAATTTTTTGCGTCCTTCCCAGAAAAAAAGAGTCGGTCCGCCTTCACGGACTGCGGCTTTGATTAACGGTTTCCGCGTTCCATCTCGCCGATGGCCGCTCTCCTGTAGGACTTGACCGTCAAAAAATGCCTGTGTCGAACCGCATCGCACCCCCCCCCCCCCAAACCCCCCCCCCCCCCCCCCCCCCCCCCACCCACCGCGCCATAATACAAGCCCGGGACTAAAATTAAAACAGCATGACTACTTAAATTCTATGGGATGATTATTATGAGTGTAGGACACCGTGTCACTACTCTCTGTAGAGGACAGTGCTGAGGAAGAGGTCTTAAAAAAAAAAAAAAAAACAGTTTTCTGCTTCAAGGGCAAGGAAGGGAATAGTTGTTCAGGTGTGCTGTACAGCGTAGCATGTCAATGACCTCTACATGGCTTCTTCATTAATGCTTATACTGTAAGAGTCACTGATTCTTTTTACTGTCGCTAACACCCTGTGACTGTCACTAACACTGTTCAACTGTCACTAACATCCTGTGACTGTCACTAACACTGTTCAACTGTCACTAACACCCTGTGACTGCCACTAACACTGTTCAACTGTCACTGACACCCTGTGACTGTCATTAACACTGTTCAACTGTCACTGACACCCTGTGACTGTCATTAACACTGTTCAACTGTCACTAACACCCTGTGACTGCCACTAACACTGCTCAACTGTCACTAACACCCTGTGACTGTCATTAACACCGTTCAACTGTCATTAACACCATAGTCACAACCACACTGTGACTGTCACTAAGATCCTTCAACGGTCAATGAGGTCCTAAAACGGTCAATAACACCCTGTAACTGTCACTAACACCGTTCAACTGGCACTAACACCTTGAAACTGTCACTAACACTCTGAAACAGTCACTAACACCCTGTAACTGTCATTAGCACCATTCACGCGTCACAAACACCCTGAAACGCTCACTAACACAATGCACCTGTCACTAGCAACCTGCAACTGCGACTAACCCGCTTCAGTTGTCATCGTGACCACCTGTTTAAAGTAGGTGTTTTTTCTCTCACTCTCTCTCTCTCTTATTCTTTTAGACTTGGTTTGAAAAATGTTCAGTTTTTTAAAAATGTTTTATAGAAGGCTGGCCAAGCTCTGACACATTTTCAAGATCAGTCACTTCCCACTTAGCAGAACCCACACAGCACTGGCCCGAACGCTCATGGGAAAGCAAGCCTACATATCTGTCAGAGGAATAATCTCTATTCAATGCACAGGCACTGTTTTGACGCTGCCGGCCAGCAGCAAATTGTTCTCACGCCATGAAATCTCATTTCCCAATTGAGCTCGGGCATAATTACAGGGACACCATTTCTACCTTTTTTCTGCTAGCTTTAATGGCATGGCTTTATTGTAGTAATCTTTAATGTCCATTATACATGCAGAGTCGCGTCGGCTATTTTAGCAGAGGCTGAATTGCCTGGGTATCCGGATCAATCCCGTCTACTTTACAGTAGTGTTCATTTGGCTGGCTGAAGGTAATTTTAGTGAGAGGATTGAGCGCTGAATTAGAGTGACAGATTCGCCACCCCTGTTTGTCGCGGGAAAGTACCGCGGGACTTTAAAGGGCCACGTTCCTCAGAGACGAACTTCAGGTGAACTTAGCGACGCTGGTTGTGGGCCCTGCCGTTAGCGAACCTTTAAAACTTCTTTAAAAATTAATTTCCGTTTGCCAGTTAGCGTTTGTGGGACAGATGCTGTCTTTAGCCATTCATGAATTAAAGATACTTGAATCAGTCCAAGAGGGCGCAATGTGGTAAAATGCCTCTCTGTCTTATATTCTATTCAGTGTTATTCTTAGCTGAGTGCCCTTAATCTTTGCCAACTGGAATGCCAAGAACATTTTAATCATTAGCAATCCAATGGAGGTCATGCCCACTCTATTATTTAAATAAAAGTCATATATATATATATATATATATATATATATTTTTTTTTTAAAATGTATGTATATATATTCATGCACACGTGCTGTACATATGCAACAGCCACTGTTGGCATCAGGTGTGGCTTGGATTCGGACCTCCATGGAAGAAAATACCACGCCAGCCACAACACTAAAGATTAAGTGTTAGCGCTGCGCTAACCACTACACTAAAGACAAATTCACCGTTAGCGCTGCGCTAACCACTGCGCTAAAGACGAATTCACCGTTAGCGCTGCGCTAACCACTGCGCTAAAGACGAATTCACCGTTAGCGCTGCGCTAACCACTGCACTAAAGACGAATTTACCGTTAGCGCTGCGCTAACCACTGCGCTAAAGATGAATTCACCGTTAGCGCTGCGCTAACCACTGCACTAAAGACGAATTCACCGTTAGCGCTGTGCTAACCACTGCGCTAAAGACGAATTCACCGTTAGCGCTGCGCTAACCACTGCACTAAGGACGAATTCACCGTTAGCACCGTGGTTACGCAGCCTCAGCAATGTATCGCTGCACGACTCCCCACAGACCCCCAGAGTGTGCCCTCTTGCTCACAGGCCACAGGCCATTTATTCTCCCCCCCCCCCCGAGTCAACTGCTGTACAACTGCTGCATTACCACTTCCGGCGGCATTACCACTTCCGGCGCTGTGAGAGACGGCAGCCTTTCCAGTTGCTCCACAGCACCGTGTTTGTTTGGTTCAGTTTTTGCTATTATTGCTATTTCTTTTTATTTTAAAATTGTATCGTAAGTTTTCTGTTATCTTTGCTATTCCTGCTCGTCTGTGTAGTGTGTTTTTTTCTATATCCTGTGGATATGTGTAACCTATCAACACATCCAAGAACCAGCTCGCTTGTGTATTCAAGAGAGGAACTGCTGGCTCTGAAGATGTCGCAAGCCGGAGTAAGACATCACATTCCGGCAGAACTAAGGAGGAAATACCGAGGCTGCAAGGCTGGCGCTAAGGTTAAGGCTAGGCTAACGGACAAGCGAAGGCGTTTTAAACCATCGATACCCTCCATAATGATGGGGAATGTTAACGCACTGGCGAATAAGATGGACGAGTTGTCAGCGCTCATCAACCACCAGCGGATTTATCGGGAGAGCAGCTTGTTTCTCTTCACGGAGACGTGGCTAACCTGCTGCACACCAGATACTAACGTGGACTTGCCGGGTTTCAGCTCAGTGAGAGCCGATAGAGACACGAAAGCCTGCGGAAAAAGCAAAGGTGGGGGTCTCATTTTATACATTAACAACCGATGGTGTAACCCAGGACATGTTAATACGAAGGTGATCTTATGTTGCCGGGATCTAGAGCTGCTAGCCGTTAGCCTGCGGCCATACTATCTACCGAGGGAGTTCAGTCACGTGATGGCCGTCTGTGTTTACATTCCTCCGAGAGCTGACGCAGCCACTGCCTGTGAGAAGATACATTCAATCACAGCTAGGCTGCAGACACAACATCCAGAGGCGTTTATCGCCATTTCAGGTGACTTTAATCATGTCACCTTGGAATCCACACTGACTGCATTCCACCAGTTTGTGGATTGTCCCACAAGGAACAACAGGACAATAGACCTACTTTATGCTAATGTGAGAGAGGCATACAGGGCCACCCCCCTCCCCCCACTGGGGAAATCTGACCACAACCTGGTTTACCTGCAGCCACAGTACACCCCCCTGGTGAAAAGACAACCAGCCACAAAACACACTTTTAGGAGATGGTCTCCTGAAGTGGAGGATGCCCTAAGAGACTGTTTTGAAACCACGGACTGGAGTGTGCTACAGAGTTCGCATGGAGAGGACATAGAGGGACTGACACACTGCCTGGCGGATTACCTTAATTTCTGTATGGATGTGGTTGCCCCTGCTAAAGCTGTGCGTTGTTTCCCTAATAATAAACCTTGGGTAACACGTGAGGTGAAAAAGGTCCTCAACAAGAAGAAGGTGGCCTTCAAAAATGGGGACAAGGAGGCAATAAAGTCAGCACAACGCGAACTGAAGCTGTGCCTGAGGGAGGCGAAAGAGAGCTACAGAGGGAAGGTGGAGCAGAGACTGCAGGCAAACAACATGAGGGAGGTCTGGGATGGTGTGAGAACCCTCACAGGCTACAAAGCGAAGAGCAGTGTAGAGGGGGGGACAGTGGAGAAGGCGAACGAGCTCAACAATTTTTTCAACCGGTTCGACCGGTCCCCTCCACCCATCCCCCACCCCCCTCTAACCAACTCCAGAGCTGACCCCTCTTCCCTGCCCACCTCCCATCCCCCTCCCTGCATCACTGCGGACCAGGTCAGGAGTGAACTGAGGAAGGTTCGCCCCAGGAAAGCAGCTGGCCCGGACAAGGTGTGTCCCAGGCTGTTAAAGACCTGCGCCGCTGAACTGGGGGAGCCTCTACAGTACGTCTTCAACCTCAGTTTACAACTAGGGAGAGTGCCCACCCTGTGGAAGACATCCTGCATCGTTCCGGTTCCGAAAAAGAACCGGCCAAGTGAGATGAATGACTACAGACCGGTGGCACTCACATCACACATCATGAAGACACTGGAGAGGCTCCTCCTCAACCTCCTCAGGCCTCAGGTGCAGCATGCTCAGGACCCGCTACAGTTTGCATATCGGACAGGAGTTGGGGTGGAGGATGCTATCCTCTACCTCCTGCATCGGGCCCACTCGCATCTGGACAAGGGAAGTGGCACGGTCAGGATTTTGTTTCTGGACTTCTCGAGTGCCTTCAATACCATCCAGCCCCTTTTGCTTCAAGACAAACTGGCTAGGATACGAGTGGACCCCCGCTTGGTGTCATGGATTACCAACTACCTCACAGACCGGTCACAGTATGTCAGGTTGAAGGACATCACATCTGACACTGTGGTCAGCAGCACAGGAGCACCCCAAGGGACTGTGCTGGCTCCTCTACTCTTCACCCTATACACTTCGGACTTCAGCTATAACTCTGAGTTGTGTCACATTCAGAAGTTTGCTGATGACACGGCCATCATGGGGTGTATTAGGGGGGAACGGGAGGAGGAGTATAGGAGTCTGGTGAGGGACTTTGTCATCTGGTGCCACACTAATCACCTGCAGCTCAACACCTCAAAAACAAAAGAACTGGTCATAGACTTTGGAAAGTCCAGACCACGCCCCCATCCAGTCCAAATTGAGGGGGTTGAAGTTGAGGCTGTGGGCAGCTACAGGTACCTAGGGCTGGTGCTGGATGACAAGTTGGACTGGTCCAACAACACTGACAATCTCTATAAGAAGGGCCAAAGCAGACTGTACTTCCTGAGGAGGCTGCGATCGTTTAACATCTGCAGGAAACTCCTGTGGATGTTTTACCAGTCGGTAATAGCCAGCGTCCTGTTCTATGCTGTAGTGTGCTGGGGGGGCAGCACATCAAAGAGGGACTCCTCCAGGCTGGACAAGCTGATCAGGCGGGCCGGCTCTGTGGTCGGCGTGAAGCTGGACTCCCTGGTGACAGTGGCGGAAAAGAGGACTCTAGAAAAACTGCTGGCAATTCTGGACAATACCAGCCATCCCCTGCACACTGTCATCAGCAACCAGAGAAGTATGTTCAGCGACAGGCTGCTGCTCCCGAGGATCAACACGAACAGACTGAAAAATTCCTTTGTTCCCCGTGCCATCAGACTGCACAACTCCAAAGTTGGAAGGGAGAGGAGGGGGTGGGGGAGGATAGGTTAGGTCTGAGGTCTGAGGAAGTAGAGTTAGGCCTGATCACCTGAACATCATCATCATCACACTGAACAGTCTCATTATTTATTGTTTACTACCTATTTAATTAAACTGGAACAACCGCTGCTATTTTATATAACCGCTGCTACTTTATTCTTTATTTATTTTCTTTATTTATTTTATGTATATTGTTACTATCTCTATGTTTGATATTTGATGTGTGATGTTTAATTTGTTAACTTTTTGACTTACGGTGCTGTACTCACTGGAAACCTGAATTTCCCTAAGGGAACTTCCCTACGGGATCAATAAAGTTTCTATCTATCTATCTATCTACAACCCAAACCCAACACTAACAGTGATGGAACTTAAACATCCATTATTCTGATGTCCTTGTCTTCCAGTGACTATTTCCCACACCACAAGCCGCACAGTGCCACACGGGGGCTGGGGCTGATTGTAGAAGAGGCGCTATCTCATACTAACCGCAGCTGCGAGCCTGTGTGTGCATGCCCACGGCTTCCTCAGGAGCTATTCTCCAAGTGAATTCACAGGCTGGTCTGACTACCAATAAGGGCGAGCGCGGTGATTCACGGAACAAGAGATTGTAGCGGCACAGAAAATGTGTGTAAAATATAAATAAATAGAACCGCATTCCCAGAAGTAATCCTCCACCAAACGGGAAAGGTCCTTCCAGTTTTGCCTCATTATTAATATTAAACAATGAAAAGCAAACCTCGGACTAATTCACATCCAATATTTGAGCAAGCTGTTTGTCAGCCTTGAGTTTTAGTCATTCACCTCCTGAGGGCCCTGTGAGAATCTATTTGAAGATATATTTGTCGGCTGAGAAATTCGACTGGACTGAAACCAAGGAGACGCGCCAACACTCACCGACGTCTGACATCTCGGGCACGGTTGCCATGTAGGTCTCCTTGGAGAATTTTGGCTCGTTGTCGTTGATGTCGTGGATCTTGATGATGAACTCAGACTCGGGCTCCAGGGGATGGTTGGTGAATTTGTTGACTGCCTGAGCCCGCAGTGTGTAGTAGGCTTTCTCCTCCCTGTCCAGCCTCTTGGTGGCGTGAATGTCTCCCGAGTTTTCGTCGATCAGAAACAAGGTGCCGGCCCCGTCTCCACTGAGAACGTACTTCACACTGCCGTCCCCTCTGTCCTGGTCTGAGTGGAGCTGTGGAGAGGAGACAGCAGTGAGACTCTCAATGATATAGACTACAAGTTTGGAGACGGCAGTGAGACTCTCAATGATATAGACTACAAGTGTGGAGACTGCAGTGAGACTCTCAATGACATAGACCACAAGTGTGGATACTACAGTGAAACTCTCAATGATACAGACTACAACTGTGAAGACTACAGCGAGTCCCACAGCAACATAGACTACAGCCGTGAAGACTAGAATGAGTTTTACAGCAATATAGACTACAGCTGTGGAGACTATAGTGAGAGACTCACAGTGACAAGGACCACGGCTCACATAAACTCACAGTCACACAGACTACAGTATATAGCTGTAGAAACTAGAGTTAGAAGGGAGTAAAGCCAGCCTAACCCCTACCCTTCACTATGATCAGAGCTCAACCTCTCCTCGCAAAGGGCAGGAGACTGACTGCCAAACATCAAAAGCGACGATGCTGTACCAAAGCCAACCTTTTACAGTCCAGATTTCCTTCAAGTACAGTCCTTTTGAAATGTCCTTTTCCAGGGGACACCTATTGCAGTGTATGAAGAGCAGTTAAAAAGACCTTTAAAACTGGGGCAAGCAACTTGGTGTCATGACTTTTACGTCAGCTGTTAGCCATCTGTCCATAGTGGTGGAAAGGGCAGGACACAGGGTACCCTACAGCCATGGGGAAAAAAACGGAGCAGGCGACTCGGGGCACATAAAACACATGTTCTACACCTACAGGAATGGAAGCGGGTCCCATTTAAATAAGCAGATAAACAAATACACCGAGTTGCCATTTGCAGTTACTCTCTCCGTGTCCACTCATTATCTCGCAATGAATTTTATTTATTTGCAATCACGGTGTCCTTCTCCTTGGTTGTATGCATTACCATACTTATTTTCTGCACTATCCTTTTATTGCACAGCAATTCACTGAAGTGATTCAGTTTAATTCCTGCCTTCCAACCCAGAAACGTACGGCCTCTTGATGGCAGTTACAACCCTTCCTCCCGTATGGCATGCTGGGAACATCTCCTATCTGAAAATAGCATTGTTAAGGAAACAAACATTATAATAATAATACGTTGCTGTCTAAATCTGAGCAGTTTTCTGTGGTTCTGCGGTAGGTGAAGCTAAGACAACGAGTGGCAATGATAATTCAGGGTGAAAATATTGCATGTTTCTGAAAATACGTATTTTGACCTTCCCTCCTGTTTCTTCTGAAAATTGTAACTGCCAAAGTCTGTATTGAACCGTTTCTACCTGTTTCTAAGCAACGTCAAATTGTACACAAAGTCATTCCCCTCAAAGTGATTGCACAGCCTCTTGTTCTGATTGAGACCACCACCTGAAGTTGACCTGAAGTCATTTCCCCACCTGATTAAAGAGAAAAAAACATGGCAAGACATGGGCCACAAACAGACACACAGAAACCCACACGCACACACAGACACACACAAACACACACGCGCACACACACATGAAAGCACATGCACACAAATGCGTGCACACACACAAACGCACACAGACACGCACACACACACACACGCAACCCATACTCGGACACACATTGCAAAGCACAATATGAAACCCTTGAACAATTCATGTGGATCATTCAAATGTTCACACTGCTTGGAAATGTTAATGGCATACAGATGCTTTAAATGAAATGTTTTACATGCAAACATCACGAAACCGAAAGTGGACAGGTGCTGTTTGTTCAGCAACCGCAGACTCCTCTTGTAGCCGACTCACTTAAAAGACAGCGCCGGTCAATCAGTAAGTCAGAGAGGGTGATCGTTGTTTTTCTCAGCTCATCGCTTCATCCAAAAAACACGCCGGGGCAACCCGGTAATGGACGGGGTCGTTCGAAAGCCATTCGCGCGCCCGGTGATTTTTTTTTCCGGAAGAGCCAGGTGCAATCATGGTGCCGGTGGGCTGAAGCGCGGTCTCCCTCGAAAAAGCAGCGTCACCTCTACCTCATTACGGCTGATTACCGAGGGCTTCGCCGCTCCGAAGGAACGGCGGGAAAACGCGCAGGCCGCGCTGGAGGCCGCCGCGTTGCAAATTACAATCGCGGCGTGCCACGGTAGCCCATAATTATGCCACTTAATCACATGCTCTGTCATTTTAGCGCTGGGCTCCCGGAGTAAAAAAAAAAAATATTCAGCCTTTTTGGAAGGCGCGAGAAGCTTTTTACCCGTGGCTGTTAACGATCCCTCGCTTCTGCCCGGCGTAATAAATAAATGAAAAAAGGTGAAGAAGAAGAAGGAGAATTAGAAGACAATCTTCGGTGGCACACGGACAGGAGACGCTGAATAGAGAGTGGGTGTTTCACGTATCTGGACAACTAAAATGGACTCATATCGCGGCTGAGGGCCGGGAGCTTACGCAAAGCACAGCCTCCTGGAAGTGCCCTGTGAAAGATTATTCGACATGGCTTTTAATCCATTTCGGGTCTTAATGCATACCGTCTGTAATGCTGCCCCAGGCATAGTCCTAAAAATAACAACAAGGCAAGAACAGAAGCTGAGGTGTGTGCCAGGTCTCTGCCTCTGTTGCTTAGGGCTGCAGTTCAAATCTTGAGTGATTTTTTAAAAATGTATTTTTATTTATTCCCCTTATAGGTCGTACCTGTTCCTGGATCATTTGTTAAAAATTTTTTTTTTTTTTTAATTTGAAATAAAATACTAAACAGAACACTAAAGAACAAGCAACTACTACTACTACTACTACTATGGCTACTACTACTACTACCACTACTACTACTATGGCTACTACTACTACTACCACTACTACTACTACTACTACTACTCCTACTACTGATAAGTAAATTTCTATACAGATAGTATATAGCGAACAACAATAATTAAGGTTCAAGGTATTGCACGGGTACTCTAAACTTCAGTAGAGACAGAGGGTTTTGTATTTTTATGATTTATCTCCTCACTCATTTTTTACGAAGCAGAAAGACAAGCGAGCAAGTGAATGATTTTTCTGCAAAACGTGATAACACAGAGACACTGTAAAGACGTCACAGACCTATTAATACATGACTATATTTTACATAGCGGGGGTACTGCTGGCTTTCTGAGCAGTCCTACGGTTGTTCTCATAAGGTGCAGGCAGATCTGTACGAGCAGCTAGTCAGCCTGCTGCGCAGGTAGCTCAGTCAGGCTTGAAGGAAAAACACTGAACTCCCATCTCACGTACTGGTGAACCCAATCGCAGCTAACATTTCTCATGCGTTAAGATCCATCTGGCTAAGATTGCTTTCTAGCCCCCCAACCCCACTGGCTGTTATGACATTAACATTATTAGCTATTAGTATATATAAAACGTTAAAATATGATGTTATCTATGCATGTTTATTGCCAGCCTGTGTGCTTAGGCTGAAAATAACCACTGCTGCTCACAGGCATGCAGTTTATTGCTGTGATGTCTGCGTCAGGTGATTATGCTCATACAGGTACAGTATCTGTATACACTTGCTGGCTTTTTTTTTTGTCTTTTAGCTATGCTCTGTTTGTAAAGTGTATTGTTTGAAGGGTATTCCCTGGATGACAATTAATGTAGTTGCTCATTGAGCTTCCTTGTCCTGCAATGTGCATCACTTCATTAAACGTTTACTTTTTTTTTGGGGATGGGGGGGGGGGGGGGGGGGGGGGTCTGTGATGTGCAACACTCAGCTCAAACTGATTTGGATATGTAGAGGATGCTACAAAATTGACTGTTGCTACAAAATTGACTGTTTTTTTCTGCTGGCCCAGTCGATGAACTACATATTGTGTGAACAAGCTTAAATTCAGCCGAACATTCCAGAAATAAAGGACTGGAATGTGATTATTATTATTATTAGCAGTATTATTATTATTAATTTGATAGACACCACCTGGAACTTAGATTAAGCTGAATAACTTTCAGAATCCTATCAGATCCCTAATTAATGCTAATCTCTTTTGTTCTGAGATCCGGGCCCCGATGAAGTCAATGAGCTCTTCGTAATATCGCTCCAGAATAATACCCTGCTCAGGTGTAGCTAATCATCGACATCGTTCATCCTTTCCATGTCTTCTCTTATTACGGGATGATAAAAGACTAATTTATATAAGCCTCTGCGCGATTTATGGATTTTTCTTTTCCAATCTTTCGGCTGGAAGCGCATAGCGTGTGCTATCATCGGAGGAGAGAGGGCAGAAAACGGATTGTGTTTCATCATGTAGGAAATAGAAACCGGCCTTCTGTGTCTGGGTTGTGTATACAAGGGAGTGCACAGAGAACCCAGAGAACCGTGTCTTGTCAGATGCGCTTGTTGTCTGGAAATAAAGTGAAATAAAATAAAAATGTTGTATTTTAAATGTATCACCTCTGGCCAGTGCAGCCATGACATACTTGGATATCTGGCCGTCATTGATTTTGGAACCTTTGAGAATATGAATTTTCAGCGGAATTATTGACTGAACACGGAGAGCGGAGCACTTAAATGCCTCCGCCTGGCTCAGTGGCCGGTCCTATTGACCACTGTGACACGGGGAATCAATGCCCTGCCGAGCTGGACTTGGTCTCTGCACCTCACTACCTGGCACTCCTCGCTGAGGTCAATCAATGGAGGTCTCGGGCCCTTAAGGCAGACAGTAAACTGGCACACAGTCACCTCCAGCTCCTCCACCGCACAGGATGCAGGTTAGGACCCATGCGGACCTGCGCTACCCCCGAGCTCCGAATCACCCTCTCTTTCTCAGGAATCTACTATACTGCCCTGGTGGGGGTGGCAGTGTGGCATCATGGGTAAGGAACTGCTCTTTCAACCTGAGGTTTTTGAGTGCCATTCCCAGGTAGGACGCTGCGGTCACTTGCAGCATAGGATTCAGCACTGTGTAATATACGATTCTTGAGATCAACACCAGAAACTCCCATGCAGCGGGCAAAAATCAATTTCTGGGTGTTAGGAGGATGCATCCATCTGCATAAATGAATACTAAAGAAAAAACCAAAAGTTGTGTAAGTTGATCTGGATAAAAAATGCAACCCTATCCACAAGTACGCCCCCTGAGAAAGATTGTACAATCCACTGATTGTTCAGTCATCAGATAAATAATACATAAGTACAATATTTGAGCAATTGTGAATTGTGTGTGATTCTGATCACTCTGATGGCTGTGCATTTCAACAGTGAAATGTGAAGCAGTGAAATGTGGGAAAATTTAAGAATTTAACTGTGGAAACAGTTCAAGAAAAACAAAAGGCACAATGAAGAACAACACAAAACAAGGGGTCCAAAACTCCCGTGCCTATGAAGACATCTCAACCCACAGTCTGCGATGAGACTGGATGAGAACAGGTTTTATCCCCGAAGGCACATATATACACAACTTCAGAAAACAAGGAGACATCGGGCTGTCTGTTGCCTCAAAGCGTCTCACGAGCCCAATCAGTA
The DNA here is from genome assembly GCF_013347855.1 of Anguilla anguilla. Lineage (NCBI taxonomy): Eukaryota > Metazoa > Chordata > Actinopteri > Anguilliformes > Anguillidae > Anguilla > Anguilla anguilla. The sequence continues at coordinate 62,239,186 of NC_049204.1, forward strand.
CTTCATCCCAAATGGCTGTTTCTGGGTTTGAAAATCCACGCCATCTGTAGACACATTAGCCACATTCCACAGGCCTAATTTACTGTTGATTTTTTTTTTTTTGTCTCCCTGCTTTTTTTTTCATTTCCTCCAAATCGCTCTACGCCAGACACCCGCCGTTTCAGAGCCGGGTCCCACGTCTCCGTTTGGCTGCTCGGAAATGCCCACTGGCTAGCTCTGCATGTCCTAATTACAGACCGGCTGGCCCCGTAGGTACGGAAAACACATTACGTTCATTTCAAATTATAATACGCCCCGGTTGAATTACAGTCATTACCCGTGACTCGTGCCACGCGAACATCTTCGGTCATTTAGAACAACTTTCAAAGCTCTCTTCTGGGAATTAGCGAGTAAATCTGTTGTAATGTCTTCCCCCTCCAGATATTCCTGATGAAGAATCTAATGAATTGTCATTTTCCTAGGCACACTGCATACATTTTAATTTCGTCCATTAATGGACGAAATTAAAATGAGCAACATTAATGTCGAGTCTGGGAACCGAATCGGCAAACTTAAGGACGCAAGCTTGGATCCATCACCGATATTTGACGCCTCCATTTTGTATAAACACTTGAGGTGGATTGTGAGTGAGCATTCATAAAATGGAGGAGCATCAAGCATCAAAGAGTAGTTAGGGCCTTGTTATAGTGCAGGGCGGTGTGTACTTCTCATTCTATAACTGTCTGTGTCAAAAAAGCACAATTCCTCTGCTATGCAGAGACCAAGAGTTTCAGAGTGCTTCCCAGACAAGCTATGAATAATGTCTTTGGAATAATGAACAATATGGCTAATAATAATAGTAATAATGATAATGAATGGTAAACAATAAAGTAATGAAAGTATATAAAATAACATACTGGGGTGCAAGTCTGTTATTAGATTTATTTTGGAGCAGACACATTTGCGGTTAATAAAATCATTCTAATTACACAGAATAGTTTGCATTTGGTGCAGTGAGGTGCCGTCTGCTTACATTTCTCTCAGTAGGGCAAAATTAGCCTTTGACTGAAGAGCAGCCTGATGAATTAAAAATCCACATCCTCTCGGTCTCTCTCTCTCTCTCTCACACACACACACGCACACACATGCACACACACAGGGAAAGGCAGTGAAGTCATTCCTATTCCTGTCAGTGCTCTTTGGTGGGCATTGCTTAGTGCTGCAGAGTGGAGATAGGCAAACAGAGATTGAGCTCAAGACGGATACAGAATAATTATTGTTGCGGTCTCTCTTTCTCTTGCCTCTCGCTCTCTCAGTCTCTCCGTTTCTTATTCTCTCCCCTTCCTCTCTCTCTCTCTCTCTCTCTCTCTCTCTCCCTCTCTCTCTCCTTCCCTCCCTCTCTCCTTCTGTTTTTCTCTCCCTCTCGCTGTAGTTTATGCCTCACCGATTTATTTGTGTTTGTCATTCTAAAACCTCCCTCTGCCTTTCATGTTGTTATTGAAGTTTTTGTAGGACTTTTTGCTTTGATTGCGGATTAATTTGAGGATTCAAGCAGTGGTATTTAAAGGATTCGTCAGCCTGTTAGTTGCCACTGAAAATCATTCAAGTTATTACTTATCACCATGAACCACATTCTTTTTTTTTCTTCCATTTTTTTATTTTATATTTTTTTGTCATTAGTTTTCTCCCCCGCCCCATTCCAAAGAACAGAAAGCTGTAGCTCAGCTGGGAAAATCATTCTCACCTATTGCCTGACACTCATTTTACCCTTGCATTCTGCTAAGCTTGTGCCTGCAATGTTTATGAAGGGAGATGTGCTCTTGCAGTTTTCAACTAGCATCTCAAAGTTCCTGTAATCAAAATCAAAGTTCCTGCAATCAAAGAGACATCTTTAGGCTTGTGCTACTATGCTAAACATCGTGAATACCTTGCAGGTTTGATTTTCTGTTTCAGTTTGAAATAAGAGGCACCCCATCAGTCTTTTCTTGTTTCAAACAGGCAGAAGGCAGACAGAAAAATAGAGCAGAAATCACAGATTAGAAGGTGTCATGGCGGGGCATCAAGGTGCCTGTGCAGGTGATGGGGCGGGGGGGGGGGGGGGGGGCATTGTATACAGTTTGAGAATAGACCACCCTACAGACAACTTGCCAGATTCCCAGTCATTAGACGTCACTGGTTAAGCAGAGAGTCAAAGATGCCATTTTCTGTGATTTCTAGCCTCTCCACCGCAGTATCTCCACTGGTTGAGGCCTCATTGGACAGACTGGGGAATAGCAGTTGGCCGCATGTAAGCATCCAGTTGGATGTAAGTTTGAAAGTTTGAGAGACCAGTCAGATGCAAGTAGGTAAGTAAGTACAAGTGACCAATTGGATGTAAGTATACAAGTATGAGTGACCAATTGGATGCAAGTATGTAAGTATGAGTGACATTTGGATGTAAGTATGAGTGACCAGTTGGCTGTAAGTATGAGTGACCAATTGGATGTAAGTATGAGTGACAATTTGGATGTATGCATAAAGGTATGAGTGACCAGCTGGATGTCACTAGTTGTGTAATATCCAATCACATATTAAGGATGTGAGGTGTCTTTGTCATAGTTATTTGCTGAATCATATAGGTGTACCCCATTTTCATAAATTGTTCTGAAAGAAAATGTATATAATAAACAAAAGCATATTGTAAATGCAAATCTATTTAGCAGATTCACATATCCAGAGCAACATATTTACATTTTGTATTATACAGTCCATTCATGCAGCTTAATATATTTTGAAGAAAACACACTGCATATCTATGATATATCATAAAAAGAACAGAATCCTTTCCAAAGTTACTTAACTTTAAGCAACCTTAAAAAGTAAGCCTTAAACCTGTACACGACTGACTGGCTATGTGACCCTTACTTCCTATTTACCATTCACTCTTTTCTCACAAACGATGTGACTGTGTAAGTAAATGAATAATTTACCAGCCGACGAGAACTGAATGCTACAGTTCGAATTGAATTCTTGTCGGAGATATTTGTTTTTCGGTTGAAGGATCGCGGGTTACCAATAAGGACTTGGCACCATTATAATGCGTTAGCTGTGAGCTCCGAAACAAAACAATGCAAACCAAAAAAACAAAAAAACAAACAAAAAAAAAAAAAAAAAAAAAACATAATTTTTTCTCTTGCAAAGCTACAAACATCGCAGATTGTCAGCATGCTTGGGGTTACGGGCTGATGTCACCAAATGAAATCCGGATTTGTATGTGGGAGGCAGACACAAATTCTTCAGTTTATGGGTAATGAGCATGCCCCGGTGGATTGCTAGCACTGGGTTTTTACTGCGGAGTCGGCATCCACCTGGAGGCTGAACCTTACACTTATTTATTTATTCTTCTTCTCCTCCTCCTCCTCCTCCTCCTCCTCGCCATGGGAGATGTGCTATGGTAAGTGGAAAATGGACTGCATTTATATAGCGCTTTTATCCAAAGCGCTTTACAATTGATGCCTCTCATTCACCCATTCACACACACACACTCACACGCCAACGGTGAAAGGCTGCCATGCAAGGTACCAATCAGATCGTTTGGGAGCAGTTAGGGGTTTGGTGTCTTGCTTCCTTGGGACACTTCGACACGCCCAGGGCGGGGGATCGAACCGGCAACCCTCCGACTGCCAGACAACCGCTCTTACCTCCTGAGCTATGTGGCCCCGTGTGCTGGGCACAGAGAGGAGTATCCACCCGTGTACTTTCTGTGCACCGGTGCGTGACCGGTATCACGCAGGTTAATGGCGTTCGGTTCACATCAATTTCCGTTTTTGGGAGTGGCGCGCGCCAGTGTGGGCCCTGGGGGACCCCCGAGGTAAGCAAAGCTTCAGCAGTCAATCGCGGAACAGTTTCATGCCCCTCCGAGCCGCACGAGAGAGAACACCTCCGCCGGGGTTCAGCTTGTTACCCTCTTAAATTAATTGCAGTCTGTCTCTTCACGATGACTGATTTGAAATGTGTGTTTTTTTTTGTTTTTTGTTTTTTTGTTGTGTGAGTTAGGAAACTGCAGGGAATTGGAAAGCCGAGTGAAAGAAATAAGATTTCTAGATTAGAGGCGAAAACCAACTTGAAAGCAATGACCTTTCCCCCCCTCCATCTTTCTTTTAGAAAAGCCCTCATTTTATTCTTTCCTGGCTTTCAAAAAAATAAAAAATAAAAATAAACACATTACCAATGGTTAACCTTGGGTACTTCAGGAGAGAGAAAGAAAAAAAAAACATGAGACTTTAGTGATTGGACAGGGAACAACAATTGGTTGTTAAGTCTGAAAATGTGGAGTCATTGAAAGTTAAAATGGTTGTGGATGAATGCTTCATTTGGACACATTTGGGGGCCTGTCATTTAAGTGGGGTAGGGGGCAGAGTACATAAAAAAACAAAAAAAAACAGCCAGTCGAGTATTCCTTTTTAGGGAGCGCTATTTGCAGGTTAATTTGGAATGGACGGGCATTTAAATTTAAGTTTGTGGGTGGGGGGGGGGTCTATTCTCTTAATTTTGTCATTTACATTGAATGAATGAGACTTTGAACAATGGTACATTTAATAGCGGTGAAAACATAGCCTAATCATCGTGGATTGGGGTTGGAGGTAGATTGCGATCACAGAATTGGGGTGGGGAATTTGTCATCTGAAGAAACTGTGTTGTTCTTTATTGTTGTTTGTTATTTGGCGGGGGGTAAGTGCCCACCCTCCGATTTTGGCTCTTGGTGATTAAGTGGTGGATGGTTTGGAGTGGGATTTGATTTGGTTGTGGGGGGGGGGGGGGGGGGGTGCATAGTCTATGAGAGCATTAACACACAGCAAGCATACCTCGCCCTAGGGAGAGCGCAATAAGCGATTGGTACTAATATTTTAAGAATTAATCTATTTTATTTCCACGCACGCGCAGTAAACATTCCCGGTTTTATTGGTTTCATAAATGGAATGTGGAAAATGCCTGGCCCGTAAACCGAGGCGTGCCGTGGTTAAATAACGCGGGTGTAGAGTTGGACCGCTCCCTCTGTCGCAGGCGACAAACTGCTCGGTCTCTTCTCCGGCAGATCCGCGCAGCGACTAGAGCGCGTGCGTCTCTTCTCCGGCAGATCCGCGCAGCGACTAGCGTGTGTGCGCTCTGCTCCCGACGCAGCGGAGGATGTTAAATTATCTTTACGAGCGCGACCGTCAATGTCAATGATTGCTTCTCGCCAGGTTTCTAAAGTGCCCTGTCTGTCGAGGAAGGTACTCCGGAGCAGCGAACACACGCCGCCCGCGCGCGGGAAAGTTTATAGATTTCGCCGTAGCGGGGACCCGCGGGCCAACCTTTATTCGATGCCGTCCCTGTGTCTGGCTGCCATTTTAAGTGGGAATGAGATTGGGACGAGAGGAGAGGTAAACAGCGATGTGTGTCATCGCCGTCGCCACATCCGAAAGGCTCGGGGGGCCAGACGAACGTCAAAGGCCTCGACAGGAGAGGCCGGGCGCGGACCCGCGATGTTCGCAGACGCTGAAAATCGATCAGCTCGTGGTGGCTGCAATCAAGAAGCTCGCGGGACTCAAAAGAATAAAACTTTATTTAATTTGCTCGCTCGGTTGATTTTAAGTTTTCTTTTTTTTTTTTCTAAATCATTTTTTTTTTAAAAGATCTCTTTTAATGCTGTTGTTGTTGTTGTTGTTGTTTTTGTTGTTGTGGATCCTTTTCACTTCGGTCCGGCGAAGATGAGATCGCTAGCCGTCGTGTCTGTTAGCGGTCATATTCCTCACAGCGAATGACACTTGTTTACCAGCCGCGGTGAAGCGAGTGATAAACGGAGGCTCCTGACGGAGAATTGGCTGTCAGCAGCGGTCACCCCGATACCCCCCCCCAAACTCCTCTCAGAGATGATAACTGCGGGACCCCTGGAATAATGGCTGGCTTTTGCATTAGCGGCGGCGGCGGAGGCTTTGACGAGCGCCCCTCTGATCTGGGGGTGGGGGGGAGGGGGGGGCGAGCCTCGGCTCTAAACCGCCGCGTCGCCGTCGGCGACTTTCATCATCGGGGACGCGGGTCGCCGCGGTCTTTCAGGAGCCGCTGCCGTGAAGGAGTAATGGCTCCGCCCCCCCCCCCCCCCCCCCCTTGTGGGCGGGGAGTGTGCCGCGGTGTACTGCCGTGAAACACGCATCGTCGAGATCAGAGCATGTACTGCGACAATGTTCAAGCAATTAAACAAATCGTCGGTGCCTTTCAATTGCGATACGTGTAAACAAACAAGCAAAAATGTATGCGTTTCTGTGATTCGCAGGGTATTTCGTGTCTTTAACATTCGGTTTGTGGTTGAACTGGCTGTAGTCACTCCAAACATAGCCCCTCCGTCAGAGTAGATGTCCTAGGCACTGTGTGTGTGTGTGTGTGTGTGTGCGTGGGTGTATGTGTGTAATGTGTATGTGTGTGTGTGTGTATGTCTGAGTTCTTCCACCCCCTTCTCCACTGATTCAGGCTCATACATCACTGTCCCGGGCAGCCTGATTTCTTTTCTCTTCTTTCCCTTGCATAAGTAAAGTGTCCTCCCAGAGGCATTCAGAGCTGTCTTCAGCTCCTTACACCCCCCCCACCCCCCCCCTGGAGGAGCGGTCAGAGAACCCGACAGCCACTCGAACAATCACATCGCTCATATAAAGCAGTTAATGCATAAACACGCAGGGACGACCTCTGACCTCCGCTCTCCGGCACTTAAACGTCACCATCAGCGAGTCGCTGCGAGAAGAGACCGCGAGCCGGGCTAATCCGAGAGGAGCTGTCACATGTTCCCAGTGACTCACCAGCATGCTAATTAACGTGGAGCATATGTTTGGATTCACTCAACACTTGTCCTTAGCTGTGACTTACAATTAATTAAAGTGCACCGCTTGCTTGGAAACACAGCTTGAGTTTGGCAGCGGCGAAAAGAATGGAAAGAAGAAAGCAGGTACCAAAATAATTTGTTTGCGCAAATCAAAATTAAGGATGAACTTAGACTGAATCCAGGCTATAGATGTTTTGATCAGTTCTGTCATTGACTGTAGGATTTTGGCCGGTTCCAGCCACTGTACTGGATACTGTCACTGCAATAGTTATCATGGGCTTTTTTTATTTTCATTTGCTGCAACAACAGCCAACCCTTTTTGGATAACGATATATTTTACATCTCTAGGCCAATCTGACGTGCATAGGAAGCCAATTAACTCGCTTTCTATGATAACAAAACAGAAAGAGTCCAGACGAACAGCCGATAAAAGCCAATTTGAAACCCAAAACTGTGATTCTGGGAAAGACTGGACAAATTCAGCCGGGAGCCCTACATGACTACAGCCTTAACTTGAAATTCAAAAGCAAGTCGCTCGTTCGTCGGTTTAGAAAGAGGATGCTGGGAGAATTACGGTGAACGGTTGCCGTCCAAACATCTGCTGGATGCCGTTTCAGACATCATTATCTTTGTAGTGGCTTTAAGCGGAGCTGTCCCTGTGTGTGCAGGAAATGGGATGACATTCGCCCCAGACTGCATCGGCGAATCGAGGCCAGTCTATTGCTCACGCAGACGTTTGCTTCAGGAAAAATAAAGTAAAATATAAAAAAAAAAACTTCTGTTTTGTTTTATTTGTTGCTGCATGCGATTACGTGTAAAGGGATATGAAGCGTGTGATAAATGTGTGTATGTGTGTTATCCGGGGTACTGGTTTGAAACTGGGGGCATCTGTTCCCCTAAGGGGTTTGTGCTGCCTTATATTGCCACCACAATATATTTCACAGAATGGTCCATTTATGATGTGTATACAGAATGGGGCACATGAACTACACTATGTACTACAATTAAAACAATGGCACTACCAGCTGAGAGGGGATGCAGTGATGCAGGGCACTTCATACTGATCTTGTGTCCCCAGACAGGACCAGTTTTATGGAAGAGGTGTGACCTCATAGATCTGAGACCCTTAAAACCAGATACAAAGAGGTGGAATTCAGATGTCCATCACTGAATGATATGGGGAAGCAGACATGCTGAAGAGCTTTTTGTGTTTGAAGTTGTAATCAAACAGTCACCATGCCGACGAGTGCGTATGAATGCAATGGTGAAAGCAGTTAAAGTCATCTTAAGAACGCTGTTGAATCTTGGTTGGGTTTCTGTCAATCAAATGACAACCGTAGCTAAGTTAAAATTAGCTGGATATTATTTTACAAGCGTAGCATTAAGCCGGGCACCCACCGCACGCGTATCGGCCGCGAGCGCACTACGCGCGTATTACGCGCGTAACTGAAGCGTAGTTGAAGTACTGTTATTACAACGGCAGCGGGCGACGTCGTCTCCACCAGATGCGAACGCGTCGCGTACCGGCTGCGAAGCTCGCGCGACACAAGCGAACTGAAGCGTAGTTTTTCGCTTCAGTTCTATTTTTTCGGCTTGTCGCGCGTCACGATGGCCTGTTTATACACAGAAATATGCTCTAAAATGCTAGTTATACATGCTCTGATTTATATTTCATCCTTATATTACTGGGGGTGTGTCCCTAGTTACCTCCCAGATATTTTATAAGCACCAAAAAAAATACAAGCCTTTTCGTTTTGTAAAAATAAATAAATAAATAATTGGAACCTGGGGAAAAGGCAAACTTAGTTTCGCTGTCTTATTTTGCGGAGGGGGTGGGGTAAATTTGAAAATACACCACAGAAAGACGTAGGCTATTGAGTGACGTAGAAGGGAATGCACCGAGCAGCGGTTTGTTAGCTCGAGTATTGGAAGATAGTTTTTAACCAACCATTGCTCAGCCTATTTGACTTCTCCGATGTCTTCGTTCGCCGTGCTTTCAAAAAGGGCTTGTTAATAAAAATCAGATTATTTAGTGGTCTTGCCGATGAAAATGCACCTATTTTATAAATGAAGTTGTAAGCAAGCCTTTATTGCACTTGTACTTCAAAGCTTCCGGTGTTCATGGCGTTGTGGTGTTCATATCCCTTCAAGATTAAAACTGTTACTGACTTTTTCATGATTAGCTGATTTTACTAAATCTGATCCTATAAATGTTTGACGTGAATGGCAAGACAACACGGGAATTCCCAATGGTTGATTACGGATTATTTATTATTATTATGATCATTACATATTCTTCATGAAATTGGCACGCTTGTTAACCAAGCAAATAAATTAATACAGTTTGAGATTGATTGTTATGCAGGCTACGTTGCGATTTAAGTTATGGTACTTCTTGAAAGCGTTTACTTTCTCACGTAGGCTATTTACGAGTTAACGAAATATTACCAAATTAACAAACTGAAAAAGGTCTCTCACCAAAGTATTCACTTAACCCATAATCAACAGTCGTGAACAAACGTGAAATGCACGATGTAAAAGCCCACTGCAGACTGCGAGAGCTACTAGGAATATATAGCTTTTACGCAAGCCTTTGCGCGACACAAACGGAACCAGTGGAGACACCCTACGCGTCGCGCCGTGCTGCTTCGCCCTGCTGTTTACGCGACGCATACGCGACGCGTGCGGTGGGTGCCCGGCGTTAGATGAAGGCTCTGACGTGTAGCTTTCAAGCTTGGTATGGTGTTAGATGCTGTAATCAAACAGTATTGACACTTGCTATGTGATTAGCTAAGCAGTGACTGTTGCTGGAGAGCTAGCTGGCCAATGCCATTACTTGCTCAGATGAAAATAATAATAATTCACTGTAACAGTGAGACAATTAGGGCTCATTTATTATTTATTCAAATCTTGGTCCCATTTGAAGTCACTGGAGCAGTTTCTCCTTCATATATGCCACTGCTAGAGGAATTCCATGGCACCTGACCTCAGGCCAGCCGTGTCCGTAAAAATCCTTTGACATCATGGAAAGTAACCATAGCAGCCATTAAGGTACTAGACTCACAGGAATGTGAGGCAATGTTGAAAAAAAAACAAATAAAAACAAAACAAACTGCCACCGTCAGATAAAAAAAGGACGACGGCTCACCTTTCCGACGTACTGGTAGTCAGACCCCGTGTATTCCTCCAGCAGAAAGAAGTGATTCCACATCCAGCCCCGCTTGGACCGCTGAAGTATCCGCCCGTCGTCCGTCGCCGAGCCGACCGGGCCGTCGCTGCTCTGGGGCGAGAGCGTCGCCGCGGAGACGGGACCGGGGCCGGGACACAAGAGCGCCAGCAGCAGCAGTAAGTTATTAATTGTCATTGTATCCAATGGTCTGGCGGCGTCTGTGAATAAGGAATCTAAAGAGGAGAGGATCTGCGTGCCGGAGGACTGGAGTGCACAATCGGCATCAGATCTGGCATCTTAGTCCGCCGCCTCGATTCTCTTTTTGGCCCCCCCTGGAAAGAGCGAATCACAACATCAGGGCACAGAATGGCGGGAACGAGAGAAACGTCATTACTAATCAGCACAGTCAAGGCCGTTCACACACACACACACACACACACACACGCATGCGCACACGTCAATACTTTTTATCCCCTCTTCGTTGAAGCCCCACTTTAACCTGTATGTTTGATTTGCATAAGCTTGGACAGAGTTAAAGCTTCCGTGGGTGGAATCTTCGGCTATGACGCTCTCACTCTAACTTCCCCAAGTTGTATTTTTTTGAAGACAAGCCCTTGCATATGAGTCTAGAGCGATGGGGAGACACAACATCCTCTGCTATGCTGAAAGGTTTGGGAAACAGTTGATTGGGAAATTCTTATTCCTATGCTGGAATGCACAGTGACTCATTTGCACCTGGGTAAAAGCACCTGTTGTCTTTTGTTTGGCAGGCAGTTGTGAAGAAAATGGCACAAGCATCTGTATTTCAGTCCTTTTTTTTAATTTTTATTTTAGTTCTCTTAAGCCCACATATTTAGAAATGTTGCGGAACAGCATTGGAGAAATTATACTTTAAAAGTCCCCAAAACCCGATGGCGTTACTCTGGCGCATCTAATGTTAAGGGGAACTCTCACTCGCTGCACTTTTTGCTGAGCAAATTACATCAAAGAGGTGAGAAAATGCATTATTCGAGTGTTGCCGAATATGGTATTTGCATTCAGCACCGTCCCTAACACACACACACACACACACGGGCACGTGCACATGCACACGCACACAGACTCGAGTTCAGAAGTTCATAAGACAGTCTACGTCATTTGGCCAAAAAAAAAAATGGGACCACCGTAACTAAAAGGTACGAGAAATTCTGTTGGACTCACGCACACTATTCGATGCGTCAGATGATGCAATCGCACAACGCAGCAGCTTCAACGAATGAACTGCTGGACATGACATCATTTTTTTCTGCTTGCTCATACAGTATGTTACCGATGAACCTTCAGTTCTTTTCGTGACAGCAAAGATGGCTCAGTGCAGGTCATCGTGACAGTGGCGGTGAACACCTATGAACAATCTAGACAATAGCGCACGCCCAGTTCGTGCTCAAAAGCGCTACTTCGCCTCACAGAAAGCGTGTTCTGAACTGCGCCAGTTAGAGAGCGAGAGAGAGAGAGAGAAAATAATTACAGTAGCAGCACACACAATAGGTACAGCCCCCGATGAAAAGCAGGTTGGATGGCGTTCGCAATGGCTGGCTGAGCTGCTGTCTCCGGGAGCACTGGTCTTAATAGGGGATTCAGGGATGCATGCATAATGTATGGGCTTTTGGAAGTTAATCCTAATAAATCTTTCCTCTTTTCTAAAGGAGTGCATTTTCCGTGAGGTTTGTGTAAAGGCCAAGGTGTCAGAGCTGCCCTGACAGCCATTCATTATACTTCTCAGGGGATCTCCACAAGACCAAGACCAGATTCATAATTTGTACTTTTTTTTTCTTCTTCTTCTTCTTCTTCTTTTTTTTCTGAAGTGATCCAGGGGAAAAAAAGGAGAAAGGGGGGGAAAAAAATTACAATGTCAATGGAGTTTTTTGAATTAACAAAGAAACGGCTTGTGTCTTTGAACAAATTAGTCTCATCAGCCCCATTGATTAATCTGAAAGATGGAGTTGCGAATTAACATTATCCTTTAAATGCAAATCAAACGGTTTAGTTAATTAGATACCAAAACGATGCATTATTCACTAGCGTCGCCCTCAATGGAACCGACGAATGTGATCCTTGTAAATGGGGGCCGGGCTAAAGTGAAAGTGAGAGAGATTAATGTGCCTTAATGCCAGCCTCCCCTCCAACAGAGGCCCGCACTGCAGGGGGGGGGGGAGGGGGGGGGGGGAGTTATGTGACACTCCCACGCCGAAATTGTCTGGGTCGCGCGGATTTCACTGCTTCTGACGGCAATTTTCTCTTCCTTTCGCCGTGCTGAAAACCGATCCATTTACGCGAGAAGCTGAGTGCTACAGACTTCCTGTTTAGCGCCATATCACTTCCTGTTTAACGCAATGTCGCTGCAAGGTCGCCTCTGCTTCAGAGCCACATGGATCCGAGGAACACTAGCGCTTCATCGCGGAAACCGTGTTGGTACACCACAATGTGCTGTACAGCAGTACATCGCATTCAATATACCGACCCAATCAGTGGCTGTTTATTCACACGGAAATTAGCGGCTCGGAAGTGGCGATAAAATTTGTATAAAAAAATAGCCCTAGACCTACAAAAAATAGGAAAATGTACAAATACGAGGGAGTTTGTTCATTATTATTATGATTATTATTACTAGTGCCTGGTGGTTCCTTGCCTCACGGCAAGGTCCTGGGTTCAAATCCAGCCTGGGCGCCTGAACGTTCTCCCCGTGTCCGCGCGGGTTTCCTAAGAGTACTCCGCTTTCCTCCCACATGGGTGGACATGCACGCGGGCTAGGCTAATTGGAGACTCTAAATTGCTGGTAGGTATGAGTGTGTGTGTGAATGGTGCTTGTGCCCTGCGATAGATTGGCGGCCTGTCCAGGGGGTATTCCTGCCTCTTGCCCAATACATGCTGGGAAAGGCTCCAGCATCCCCTGCGACCCTGCACAGGTTAAGCGGGTACAGATAGTGGATGGATGGATACTATTGTCATTATTGTTTTGTGTCAATTTGGTATGTCCACTTGGAGTCAAGCTAGTGTTTATACTTTGCAAGCATTCTTACTTCTTGTAAAAACTGTGTTTTTTTCATATCTGTTCTTGTATAAGTGTGGTACGATTCAACAGCACTCAATGCAAAGACAATTAAGGCTGAAATGAGTTGGTTCAGTAGTAATTTCTTTGGAAAGAAGAATATGTTTAAGGGAAATTAGTTCAGATGGTTTTGCATACACATACACACATGCACACACACATGCATTACCATGACTACCATTTGTAACAGGTATCTCACTATACACTGCCACCTTATGCAAATGCTGAATAAATCCTTGAAGATTCTTTAACTTTTAATTATATCCCTTGTGTTGGAAAATGAAGTCCCATATACATGACAATGGTGCTTATCTAAAGGAATAAGCCCATTAGTAACCCAGACACACAGGGTAGACAATTAATTTCATGAAGAAGAGCTTGGATACAAAACTGCACTGCAAAAAAAAAAAAAACCCATGCAGACGGCATGCTGATTGGATAGGTCCCGGGCGAGGTTCTGTCCAATCCCAGCAGAGACCTCATTGATCTATCTCTTCCCCCGCCGTTGGGCAGGGGGCCCTCGACATTTTGTTTCCACGCAGGGTTCTAATGGGGGTGGCAGGTACCAGCTGGGCACCCGTTCTGCGCCGATCCAATAAGATGCCCGCGTCCTGCCAATCCAATCTGCTCTGACTCGGGTTCGAGGGCTGCCTCACCACGGTGGATCTCTGCCCGGGAGATTTCCGTCCAAATTCGCCCAATCATTGAGTCATTGACACTTTACCTCCCCATAAACTTCCATGAGCGTGTGACCGACAAACCAAAACCCGCTGGACTGTGTGCACATATGTGTGTGGGTGAGAGAGAGAGAGAGAGAGAGGGAGAGAGAGAGAGAGCTTGTGTAATGTTGCGCTCTCTCTCTCTCTCTGTCTGTCTCTCTGTCTCTCCCGCTCTCTGTAATGTGAGAGCGGTTGTTTGTGCATTTCCCTACCCAACACGACAGGATGTCTCACTAACCAGTTTTCATGTCAGTGCTCAGACACTTTTATATATTTAAAAATATTTTTTTTTTCTTTATATTTTTTGTTTCTATCCTGAACCAAGGGTGTATCCTTTTATCTGTTTATTCATAAGTTCATTCTTCTACCCGTTCACCTGGCAACCATCCACCTATCCACCCATCCATCTGTCCATGCCTCTCTTAATCACTCTATCACAGATGTCGAGAAGAGGACAGGGTGAGAGACAGGCCAGCAATGTGGAGTATTACACAAAGATGCGCAACAGAAAATTTCTATCCCTTTGAAATACACATGCTTAAAAACATTCTATATAAATTTTGTTCTAAATACTTCATATATCCGTATATGAACACAAATATTCCACTCTGTATATATCTAGAAAGATCCATGTTCTCTATTTTATAAAGACGTATAAAAACTGCACATAAAAAACCTGTACAATATATAATATTTTACAGCCGATATCTCAGGTTGAAGACTGCAGTTTTTTTTTTTTTTCTCCTTTACTTGTGCATTATATCTAAGATAGACTTCTCTTTCTCCCCGTCAGCCATTTGTACTGAGGAAGCATACCAATTCGCTCATGTGGAGATAAGCCAAACTACACAGGCTCCTCTAAAGAAAGGGGACCAGACCCTCTCCAGGTCTTACCGCTGCTATTCTGCAATGCTAACCCTTTAACATCGCTGAGGGCTTAAGTTATTGTGCAGACCATGCCATGTTTCCATAAGTAATGTTTACATAAATAATGTTTAAACACAAATAATGGATTTTATGTGAAATAAGGACCACGTTGTTTTGTCACCAAACTGAACTTAAACTGTCATTAATTTACATGGATGATCCAAACACACACACACATGCAGACACAATACGCACACACACACACACACACATACTTCATATGTCCTCCTAAGACCTGACAATTCATTTTTGTTTTAATCTGACAAATCATATATTCTTCTATGCTGAAGCATACAGTACAAAGCACATTCAATAAAAAATAAAGTAATATTTTTGAAAATATACTCACTTTTTATATATCAGCAGATATATCAGCATGCATAAATAGCTAAATTACTTCATAAACACATTCTGCCAGTGAAAAAAGTTGACCACAGTGATCTGTGAATGCGAAGACTGCCTTTTTTTTGGAATACATTTTGAATACAAACATTAAAATGAATAATTCACTTTCACATGTGATGCACGATGATCTGCACTGTCTGAAAAAAGGTAGTAAAGTAGATGAATAATATGGTTTCTCATAAATTTATTTCATGAATAAATAAAAAGCAGTAATTTGCGTAGGATCTTCTGCACAATACCCGTCTGCTTGTGCGACAGATAGAGAGAGATAGAGAGAGGCAGCTGTTTCAGAAGAGTATTCTTTCCAGGAAGGTGTCCTGTCTCACAGCTCTCTTTCCCTTCACAGTGCTAACAGTGCTAAGTCTGTCTCACACAATATTGCTGCTAATATGCAGTGTGCAAGTTCCCTGCAAGCTAAGCAACTGGACATGTGTGCTGTCATATCTGGAATTTGAACTAAGATTTCTGCACAATATAGTCTGATCCCCAATATCATTTATTGGGGGGGGGGGGGGATTGGAGGAGTTGGTGAATTCTATCCCAGCATGCAGTGGGTAAGAGGTAGAAATATCGGATGGTCCACACACTATTCACTCACGGATTCATACAATGGGCAAATTAGCCCAATTAGCCTCACTTCATGTCTTTGGACTGTGTGATTTGATTGCAGCTTACCCATCTCTAACTCCTGTGATGCTTAGCTAGCCATGTCTGATAAACCTTGTATAAATCTCTTTGGCTGAAAGCATCTGCTTACGTATATCGTGACCGTAAATTGTGAATGTCTCGGGGAATGTCTGCAGTTCTCCAGGCGCTTATAAACATTTATATCTGTGTAATAACACGTGTAGTACAGTCGGTCTACTAAGTGGGACTGTTGCAGCTGTTTAATACTGTTCCACGGGAGCGACTACCAGCACTTCATTGCAAGTACTCCACCATCCATCTTCCTAAATCAAGGGTGTAAAACGGAAGCCCTGGAGTGCTGCGCTG
Source organism: Anguilla anguilla (assembly GCF_013347855.1). Taxonomy (NCBI): domain Eukaryota; kingdom Metazoa; phylum Chordata; class Actinopteri; order Anguilliformes; family Anguillidae; genus Anguilla; species Anguilla anguilla. The sequence continues at coordinate 62,255,298 of NC_049204.1, forward strand.
TCTGGATGTATTTGTGCTTGCCTATCAATCAGTTGCCCATTAAGGCTATGAGAAAAAGGTGTGTGGGTTATATTTTTTTTAACCAATCGAGACATTAAATGAATCACTGGTGCACAATTAAACAGACAAACAAACAAAAAAATGTATACTGTGGCTTTGGAGGACTATATCATCACACCTGTTCCCTAAATGATTCGGTGTCAACTATTATCTGACTATTATTGCATAATTACTATTGCATTGTTATTATATGACCATTATCATACTTCTGATGTAGAATTAGAGAGTTTTGATTTAGTATCCAACTGACTGACTGATGGATTGATTGATGAATTGATCGATTGGTTCAGTAGTTTGTTCTACAGGTTTGAGCTCATTTTGTATAGCGTCCAAAGGAGGTGTCTGTATTCAAACCCTTGACAGAGGTCAGATTGATCTAAATGCTGGATTATGTCCTAATTAGTGGTTCTTATCCCTGTATCTCATTCATCTCCTATTTTATAATGGTGCCAGACAGTCACAACTGAAATGATTCCTTTGATCTGCAGTACAGACTCTTTTCGGGTTTGAAGGTCACATTTAAAAGCCAAGGTCAGTCAGCAAGCTTCCACTGAATTTTAAGATTAAATATGTTGGCTTGCTAAAACGACTTTAGAGTTTTGTTGTTTTCATTTATTTCTCTATTTATTTAGCCTGCTTTTCCTCTCCCGGCTGTCTGGTAACACGTCAAACATGATTTGCTCACGCGATGTTGCAGCCAACGCGAAGAGACCGCTACGTCTCTGCCTTGCGTTTGTCGATAAACGTGTCGCTGCGGAAACCCCTCGAACAGAGGAAAAGCTACACGCCGTTAGATATCGAAGCGTTTCCAGTTACCACGGCTGCATATGCCCTGTGTGGCCATGTGGCTGACAGCCATTTTCCTGAAAGTCAGGAAACCGTTTGTGGCAATTAATCCGGTCTGATTATCGTGATTGAATTTTCTAATTATCATTCAAGACCGTCCTTGAATTTTTAATAACGTGCTGGATATTAATCTTGGATGCGGCAGGACTGTTAAGGATTAGTCCACTGTGCCTTTTCAGAATTCCAGCACTCGTTAAATAATAGAGATGGAGGGGGGTGGAAAAAATCCTCGCCAGATGTTCCAGACTTACACTTAATTATCTTGACTTCATTTGCGTATTAAAGGTCTGTGCTGTATTAAGATTTTTTTTTTTCATCCTTATTTATGATTTTTGTTATTGTTAAACAGAAGCTTCTGCTTCTGGAACAAGTTATTAAAGTAAGTTCAATCTCATAAAATAATGGTGTTATTTTTTTTTTGTTAGAGGTCCATTTTGTTTTTGTGGTGTGTGTATGTGTGTGTGTGTGTGTGTGTGTGTGTGTGAGCATGCATTGTGGAGACTATGAGACTGTGAAGTGAAGGTTGACAGAACAACATAGACAAGATACAATAACAAAGACATGCATTCATGCACACACACACACACACACACAATTGAGACTGGCCATGTTTTGCAGGAGCAACTACTCCACTGCAAAATGGAGTACCTATAACTTAGACCACATTGTGCTTCATTTGATTGATACTTTCTGTAAAATGTCTAGCTCTTTCTTTTTTTTTCTCCCAGGTGTTCTATTTAAACATGTCTGGAACGTCAGGCCTCTCCAAGAGAGCAAATCACATGCTTGCATCCCAGAGAATAAGCAGTGTATCTATCTCACAACTTATCTGAATTCACGTGCCCGTGCGCACACGCATTGGGTCCATGACTCATTAAGGGAAGAGAGCAGAGATTTAATTGGCGCATCACCACGTAAATGCAGTCATGACGTGACCCAGACTGTATGATCTCGTCGTACAGGTGGGCGTGGCGATGCGGGCTGTGGTTTCCCAGCAACAGCCAGGTGAGACCAGTATCGATCAGGAGCAGAGGTGGGAAATCTGCACAGTCTTAATTAATCATGGGATGGATCACAGGAACATTTGATAACATAACAATCTGGGAAGCAGGTCAACAGGATAGACCTCCGCCTGTATGCATGTGTGTGTTTATGACACGTCAGTGCATAGCATGCATACATGGTTGTGTGCGTTTTGAGTGCACAAGTTCTGCTGCGTGTGCGTGTGTATTACATGACCGTTGTGTGTCTGCATGTGTGTGAGAATTTGAGTTTGAATGCGTGCCATGATGAATTTTGAAAGTGACCTGCGGGTCAATGTTTTTGAGGCGAAACATTGGGTTATTTGATATGACAGTTAGCTGCTGAGAGGCTGGACTCAAAGCTGGCCAGAGATACAGAGAGGGGCGAAAACTGCCAAAGGTACCACCGGCCCACACCAGTCCGGCTGAGACTGTCACCACTAGGTGGAGCTCGAGGTCTTTCAGACACTGCACTGCCGCTCGGCGCCACAGATTTTACTGATGTTTTTATTCTGCACTGTTTATGAATCATGTCGTCCACTGAAAAAAAACTTTGATAGGGATCAAACGGAGGCAAACACGCACTGTATGTAAATGACTGATGAACTGACTGTCTTCCAGTACTGTGGAATCACAATAATAATAATAATAATAATAATAATAATTATAATAATAATAATTGTTTTTTTTTTACTTTATAAAAGAAAGCCTCTATTTGGAATTAAAATCATTGTTGAAGGAGGGAACAATTTGGGGAATGTGTTATTCCTAGATTTCGTTTGTTGCTCGACATCTGAGACAGAATTAATTGCATCCCTGATAAAGATGAACAGAATATGAAATGGATATTTGAGCAGGAGCTGAAGCACAGTTATCAAAGTGTGCTTAAAATAAACGAATAATCTGCCTCTGTGATAAGGACGATATTGAGGCAGAGGCTGATTGGTGGAATCTGGGGTGATAATGCCTGAAAACTGATATCTGTGAACGTGAAATCAGCCAACTCAACATCCTTACTTTTTTATTCTCATTTTATTTTAATTTTTTCTCATTTTATATTCCATTTCAGCAGCTACACATTTTCAGTTTAATTTATGATGATTCCATTAGTCAATATCATGCTGCCATTTTGGGTTAGTTTGTACCTTGGTACGATTTAATTTCCACTGTTGAAACTTGATACTGATGAATTAATCTCAGTCTTATTACTTAACCAACCAAAAATTGAAAAGCATACTGTGGAAATTACTCTCATTACAAACAGCAAACCACAAACTGCATTGGTTAGAGTATCAGCTGTCATATGCATAATGCAGAGAGATGGAAAGGGAGAGAGAGAGAAAAAGAGAGTGTGTATTGGAGTATCTATGTATTAGTGGTGGGGTTGTGGGGTGGTAGTTATATTCTGAAGTGCTCAAAGACAGCTGTAAACCTGACAATAAGTCAACAGACTGTGTGAGTGTGTTTGTGTGTGTGTGTGCGTACGTGCGTGAGTGTGTGTGTGTGTGCGTGCATGCGTGAGTATGTGTGTGTGTGTGTGTGTGTCCTATCCCCTTTGCTCCCACACTAATCTGACGTGCCTGTATAAATTCACATGACTCCCTACACTCAGGGAGTACATGGGCTCAATGGAGGGGAAAAAAAGAAGAAAAAATCTAAATATCACTCTAAATTCAGCGTACAACTCCCCTGCCGGGTCTGTCACTGTGGGTCCCGCACCCCCCCCCCCCCACTCCCCCCCCCACACACACACACACACACACATTCAGCCCGCTCTGCTCGCTCCACAGAAAGGTTGAGTAAGTGACATTTCAAAGCAGCCTGTGTTTCGGCGCTAATATCCACGCGCACGTCCCTCTGATGACTCTCCCCGGTGAGAGCGGAGCGGAGCGGAGGGAACGAGTTTGCGTGCCGTTAAAATTTAAAAATAAACGATAAAAAGCCCACTCGGGGGTCATTTTAAAGACGCTTCAAAACACAGGGTTTTTTTTTTTATTTCGCAAGGAAAGTCCGAAGTCACGGTCTGCCGGACCCGACCTCGGCGCCGGAAAGGCAACCGCGCGCGACCCGCGGATCGTCGTGTGCGGCGCGACGGCGTTTTTTTTAAACGACCGGATCCGACGTTTGCTCGGCCGGGCTGAAGAGGAAAAAAAAACCCAGAGAGCGCGCGCGGCGTACACAACGGCACTTTGTTCCGCCGCGCTCGGCGGCACCGCCGGTCCGAGCCGCGCAGCTGTCGGGGGGGGGGGGGGGGGGGGCAGGCCGGGGTCCGAGGGACTCGCCAGGGAACGGCGCTGAGACGTGCCGAGACTCCCAAAAAAAAAAAACGGAAAGACAAAAAAAAATAAATAAATAAAAGTGAAATATACTTTCAGAGGCTTTGAAAGAGAAAGAGTCGGTCGGGAAAGAGCCTGTAAAGGGCAGTGCATGTGTTTCCAGATGACAGAATGCCTTTGATGGGTATAACCTCCCCCTCCTCTCCCTCCCCAACCCCCACCCCCACCCCCACTCATCAACACCCCCCCCCACCCCCAATAGCCAACACACTCCCCTCAATTTGCATTTCTCTAACTATGGAATAAACAGGAAGAGCTGCCGTCCCAGCTGACTGCCTGGAAGAACGAACTGCCTGCGATTCAGCCGCAAACGGAGTTTCCCAACTGTACCCTGTGATCCTTGTGTGATGCTCAATCGATACCCAAAAGCAATAAATAAATGAGTAAATAAACAAATAAATAAATAAAGCTGCCGAAGTAAGAACCCAAAGCACGCGTGGCATGTGGAGAGGATGCTCCGGTCCTCCCACTCTTCCGCGGCAAAGTCATCGCAGAGAGATGTGATCAATACCCATCAATGCCTCAGCGTATGCGAAAGTATTACTCTTCTCACAAATGCCTGAACGTGCTCTTTTTTCTTTCACCCCATACGGAGCAAAAATAGCAACACAAAAAGACACACGTGCGCACTTAAATCAATAGCCCGGTATCCTAGCGCCTTTTCCCCGTCGCGGAAACAACTTCAGCGCGGCGTTTTACAAACTCGCGTAGGCTGTGACAGAGAGAGAGAGAGAGAGAGAGAGAGAGAAGGCAAGAACATTTGTCTCATCAGTAATCCTGTCTTCCTGGATCCGAAGAGCAGAAGGAGAGAGAGAGAGAGAGAGGACTCTCGGCACAGACACGGTGACAGTGCCCTGTGCAGCGTTTCGTTCTGAAATCTGAATAAGCGCCGTGAGAAAGCAGCCTTACCCTCGGCGTCTGAGAGCTCACTGTCCTCTTAAACGCATGGCAGAGCGAGTCCTCCTGTCCACACACCGCCGCTGGGCTCCGCACGATATGCTCTGCTCTCCCCACCGCTAGATTCCAAGACTGACTGCACAGTTGCGTTGTGAGTCCAGCTGCCTGGCGCTCTCTCCCTCCCTCCCTCCCTCTTTCTCTCTCTCTCTCTCTCCCCCTCTCTCCCCCCTCCCTCTTTCTCTTTCCCCCTGTTTCTCTCCCCCTCCCTCTCCTTTCCTTCTACTCTCTCTCTCTTTCTCACTCCCTCCCCTCTCTCTCTCCTGCCCTCTCTCTCTCCCACCCTCTCTCCCACCCTCTCTCTCTCTCTCTCCACCTCACTCTATCTCTCTCTCCACCTCCTCTCTCTCTCTCTCTATCTCTCTCTCTCTCTCCCCTCTGCTGCAGCACTTCTTGCTTTGGGTGTCAGAGAGACTGAAGCGGAGAGGTCTTTCTCCTGATTGGCTGCCATTCACAAGTCCCCGGCATAAAAAAAAAAAAAAAAAAAAAAGGAGACGAAAGAAAGAAGAAAAAGCACTCCCTCCTTTCGCAGAGGGAGAAAGAAGGAGAGAGCAAAAGAGTTGACCGAGCTGCGGAATGGAGGATGAGGAGGTTAGAGCCAGGATGTTGGAGGAAGGAAGGAGAGAGAGAGAGAGAGGGGGAGATAGAAAGAGAGAGGGAAGGGGGGAGAGGAGCACACATATTTCCATGTGAATGTAGCGAGAGCGTTCACAAGCAGACGCCTGGCTGCAGGCTTGGCGAAGAGGGCCCGGTGAGAGATTGAGTCTCTGATGCCGGGCGCCTGCAGTGAACGGGCCAATCTAATCTGCTGTCAGAGACGGTAAAAGTGGGAGAGATTCGCCCATAACTTGTGAATCATTTTTAGGCGGGATGGAGCTGGGTAAGAGACCGGGGGGAGGGCAGGAGGAGGGGGGGGGGCTCCTCTGCGACTGTGAGCGAACATTTCTCTTTCTCCACCCTCCCCTCTTCAGTCGTTATTTTTATTTTATTTTTTTTATTAGAAAGCATTTCAGCGCATCTTTTAAGTCAACCTCCCGCAATCTATATTCACAATCGGGGGTTGTTTTGAAATACGATACAGCACCTTAATTCTGCGCGAGGGTAGCGAGGGAATGTAAAATATCGCAGGCTCATTCAAAAGCCGGAGACGGAGAAAGAATAAATCTGGGCCGTCGATACGTGTACTGTGCATACAGGAAGCGTCTGATAAAGCGCCTCACGCGATGACTTTGAGATGCACGGCCTGTCCGTCAGAGCTGGATGCAGTAAATTATTTACCGGGGGGGCGGGGGGGCGGGGGGGCGGGGGGGGGGGGGGGGGATTTCGCAATCGTGCTTTTCCTCTACGGACGTTTCATCTCAACGTATCATTGCGAATGTATTGTTAACTATCCAGAAAATAAATAATAATAAATAATAATAAATAAATAAATAAATAAAATAAGTATAAGTCTACTCTTTGGTGTTATGTTACCTTTTTATTAGAAATTTTTATTATTCATTTTATTTGTGTCATGTCTGCAATTTACTCTTCTGCTCAACAAGCACCCCTGTCAAACGTAAGCAGGGCCACTAGAAGAATGACATTTCATGTATCTTTGCCACAAAATTATCTTTAATTTTATTATTATGTGTCCCCCAGAGAGGTTAATGAGAGTCTAATGGTTGTAGACTATTAATTATTTTTATTTTTATTTTTTTTATGGATGTCTATGAATAAATAAAATAAAATAAAAAAAACGTAAATTGTTTTCTGTGCAGAGAAGTCCCTTTCGTCCTACATTATTAAGCTCTGGCTTAATAAAACCAAGGTTGGCATTTATGCTGATCATTTTACAGGCAGCCTACTCAATGAGAACATGCATGTACAATGAATCAGGAATGACACAAAGCTCCCATTGGCTGAACTATGGCTGTTTGAGATGAGGGATGCAGTCTGATTGGACAATATGACTAGAGGTGATGCTGTTGTGACCGAGGTTTGATGGCTGAAGGATTGTGCCGAACACTGTCCTGTAATGAACAGGACATTTCATTGTAACACTTTTACAACAATGTCACTCCAAGGGCACAATTTCACAAGATGGAGAGCAGAGAAAAGCTGCCATATACCAAGGACCACATATGACCCCTACAAAAAAAAAAAAGTTTCCACGTATGGACTTTCAGTATAATGACATTCTTAATTCTTTTTTTTTATTGACAATGTCCTGATGCTATTTTTAGCTCTTAATCATGCACACATCAACAATATCAAAATATTGTCAATAATCCATATTCATAACTCATAATGTATTTACTTCAATTATTTTGTAAACTGTGTTAAGAAATATATGGCAATATAAAACAAATTTAAAATAATTTCATTCCCAGTTGCCATTGATCTTAGTGGCATATATTCATAATTAAGTATTAAGAAAAAAACAAAACGACAGTGGACAATGTATCTGAAATGCATCGATGTAATAAAATGTACTATTTAAAATACTGCAGCATGTTATTTAGTGTATGGGCACATGTGTTCCTTGGATAAGGTAAGCAAACGCAGGGGTTACAGGATAAACTTTTTTTCATTTCTCGTTTCTACCATTTCGCAGACTTTGGATCGTTCTGAGGACCCAGTTGCCCGTCTCCGTTTTCACTTGGCCGCCCTCTTAATCGCGTCACACCTGTTTGGCTGAAGCTGAGATTTCGCTGTCATCGGTGCGATTTGGAACGGAGCGCTGCGGGGTAGCGGTAGCGCCCTGCAGTCCACCCCTTGACCAGTCGGTCTGGAGTCCTCCTCGGGGGTTTTAAGAGGGGCCCAGCAGCTTATTCATCTCTGACACAACGTGCAACTCGTGTTCCTATCGAACTGCACATGTAATTAAGATCTGAGTTTAAAGGGAGGACCAGAATCATGTGGATGCAAAGCAGCAGGGCTATATTATGTCACAGATGGCATTAAGACACACACATATATATATATATATATATATTCAAAAGATATGCATGTAGGCTATTGGAGACTCTAAATTGCCCATAGGTATGAGTGTGTGAGTGAATGGTGTGTGTGCCCTGCCTCTTGCCCAGTGCATGCAGGGATATGTTCCAGCACCCCTCATGACCCTGCTCAGGAATACCAGGTATAGAATGGATGGATGGATGTATTATATATTTCAGCTCCTAAGCATCTTCCTACCGGCCCTGCCAACTTCTCTCAGCAAGGCTGATCCCAGATCAGTATGATCAGACAACAGCTGCTGCACAGATCCAGACCTGCTTCAGTCTTCAGTCATCGGAGGTCAGCTGTATTAAGGAGAGGCTTTTTACTGCCATCGAATGCTTTTAACTCACCAGTGTTTGTACTGTTTGTGCAGAACATTTAATAAAAAAAAATAATAAAAAAAACAAAGTATAGTACTCCATGAGATGAGGACACACGGCCAGTCACGTGGAGGAACCTTTCATTGCATGCGCGTGTGTGTGTGTGTGTGTGTACGTGTGTGTGTGTGTGTGTGAGAGTATGTGTGTGTGTGTACGTGTGTGTGAATGCGTGTGTATGCTTGTGTATGTGGGTGTGCGTGTGTGTGCGTGTGCTTGTGCTTGTGTGTGTGCTCACGTGTGTGTGTGTGTGTGTGTGTATGTGTGTGTGTGTGCGTGTGCTTGTGTGTGTGCTCACGTGTGTGTGTGTGTGTGAGAAAGTATGTGTGTGTGTGTGCGTGTGCATGTGCGTGTGCTTGTGTGTGTGCTCACGTGCGTGTCTGAGTGTGTGTGTTTTCTTCTTCATTTACCCTTAAAATGCTACCCTCCACCCCCCCCCCCCCCCCCCCCCCCATTAAAAAGGAGTAATAATATGGAAATTAAGTCATTAGTGCTAATATTCTTATACATGTTAGCTGACCTTTAATTCCCAAAAGATAAGAGAGACCTTCTTCAGCTCCATGATAAATGTCAGTACTGTATATTTTGTTACAACCAATTATTAATGCATTCAGCTACTGCAGTGGCCATTTGTGGTAGATGTATCTTATGTATCTTATCTATATCGCTGCATGAAATATGCATCTGTGGATTGGATTCAAATGTGAAAACAAATGTGATAGCAATAATAATAATAATAATAATAATTAATAATAATCTCTCTCTCTGTCTATCTCTCTAAATCCTTCATTTTAGGGATAGTTCAACTCTTGATTGGAAGAAGAAGACGAAGAAGAAGAAGACTCACACACTAAAACTGATTTTGATTCTTCATAGTAGAGCCCAAACACACTTTGGTCAGATTGAAAAGAGGACTCAGCTGCAGAGGACAGAACAGGAAGCAGTTCCATTTTGGAGAGATGAGCAGAATCCAAATTAAAAAGTTCTGAATGTCAGTGTTCCGCTGGAGAGTCTGCTCAAGTGTTTTGTGCAGAATATGCAGCAAAGAGACAGGATGGTAATTCTGTAGATCAGAGGGATAGGTCAGGGGTTTGGATGAAATGTGCAGCATAACAAAAAAACATGCAAAAATGGACGATTTCACATTTGTCATAGTCCTATAACATAACGAGAGAAAATTAACTTCTACAGTGCTGGTGTTAATGTACTAATTCTAACATAAAGCTTAGCTGCCACCAGTAAAGCCTTCATTAAGCATATTTAACATGTTTATTATCACAGTGTATCACACTCGTAACAAAGTCTTTCATTTTTGTAAATTTGTTTAGTTTACTTTCAAATTTACTATAAAAAATTCCATGTCTGGCTGAATGGAAGCAAATCCCTGCAGCAATGCTCCAACATCTAGTGTACAGCCTTCCCGGATGAGTGGAGTTAGTTATAGCAGCAAAGGGTGGACTAACTCCATATTAATGCCCATGATTTTGGATGAGATTTTGAATGAGAAGGTGTCCACAGACTTTTGGCATCATACTTCCACTCACATAGATGACATTTCTGTCCATGTATTACCTATTGGACAGAAGCACATGCATTTATAAATAACTGTGATCCCACAAATGGAAAGGTAAAGTGTTCCAACCTCAGGCCAGATCCCTATGGGGTCGGTCATTTGCATTACAAAACAAAAATGGAATCCTTTCCGTAACTGAACAATAAAGGAAACCCTAGTGATCACGTATGAACAAAGGAGGCCGCACGCAGGCATCGTGCTTCTTCCCGCGTCCTCGGGGGGGGGGGGAACTGGTTGCGCCTGTGACCTCGCGCCCTCCGGTCACGTACCGTTTCGGCTACTGCGAGGAGAAGAAAGCGGGCAGCAATCTCTTTAATGCAATATCAGAGAGAAACAACAGAGCACCTCCGGTCACCAGAGAGTATGGAGAGAGAGAGAGAGAGAGAGAGAGAGAGAGAGAGAGAGTAAGACGCGTGTCATCCCACGTTGTGACAACCTCGCTCCGAGACACGCCACAGCCAATTACATTTGTGTGCATTGGACTTGATAAGAGCGAAAGTCACGGAGGGACTGTGTGTGGTTAGTAAACTGGCACTTGAAGGTGCTGTTCAAAGAGATGCCTCGAGGAGATGACGACGAATCAACGCGTGCACACAGTACTCGGGTTCAAGCATTCGAATGATACTCCAGATCTATAAATTACGTGACATTGCCCTTAACAAAAGCACAAGAACAATATAATAATAATAATAAAATAATAATAATGATAAGCCTGCCATAAAACGCATTCACTTTTATGCAACACTGTCATTTATCACCTTTTAGCTGTAGTTTACATTGTTGTTTGCAAGATTCTAACAGCTTGGGCATTAAAATAAATTATTTATTTGTGTATTTTCTTCGTTTTTTAATCTATTTTTTTTTTTAATTTTATTTACTTTTTTTACCTCCAGAGAATAAGGCAGGTCTAACCACAGTAATGGAGGGAGGTGCAGAGGTGGGTTCCCTTTGAACAGTCCATTCTTCCTTTGGGCAGCGGGACACACTCGTGAGGTGTATCCGGTGAATGCTATCTTCCGCCTGCGCTGAATGGCGCTTTCAGAAGGCGGAGAGCTTGCGAGAGGAAGCCCGGCGTAAAGATCAGAGCCTCCGTGACTGTCGAACCCGCAGCCACGCTCATTCATCGGCAATTGACAGATGAAATGAGAGCGTGGATGATAGTGCCTATGGAGATCAGAGACCCGCCTCAATGAATAGTGCGGCGCATTAAAATTAATGTCTCCGCAATAATGAAACAATAATTACCTGACATGTCTGACTTGAGCGGTGTTGGCAGCAACTCTTATCTGGTGTTATGATTGCGATCTGCAGAGAACTCATTAAATGTGCTGCAGCCAACATCAAAAGGGAGAAAGTCTTCCGCAATACCTGTGGCTGTCGCTCCCTGATACCGAGCCCGTCTTTGGCTAATGCTCCCATCACATGCATGGATTCACCCATCAACACACGTGCACACGCACACGCAAGTATGCACACACACACACACACACACACACACACACACACACATTTGATATATTTTTATTCACAAATTGTTTATATTTTTCACAGGTTCTTCTTAATTTTTCAGATAAATATGGAAGCAGACACATTCAGCATTCAAATTATAAATAAATAAAAAAACTGCAATTTTCTGTAATATCACTTATTACTGAATTACAGACTTATTTGGCAGGGCATAAGAGCAGGCATTCCCCTGTGATTTTGGAAATGAACCAAAAATTTAAGACTTCAGAAATATCACTGGGCCTCTTGTGCTCCCCTCCGCCCATCCCCAGTCAATCTGAAAGACCGAAGAGCACTTAAGATGGCAGTGCACAGCTTCCAGTATAAAACCAAAACAAAGTGCCTGGGTCTGCTTATATATTTATTTATTTATTTATTTAATAAGGCAATTGATCAATGTCAGTCGCATTTGATTAGGGCCACATCGGGGAGGCGAGGAGCCTTCAGGAAGTCTTAGGCCTGTCCGAAGTGATGTCATAAGCGGCAACACACACTCAGCACGTCTAGCATTGGCCCCGATCGTTCCCATGCGCAGAGTTACAGTATCATCTGCGCAGCTGCAGGAATTACCACTGAGCCGGGGGGCAATTACCACTGAGCGGGGGAAATTACCACTGAGCTGGGATGCGATGTCTCTGCAGGGTCGACGGCGCGGCCACACGTGGGATCTGAACAAGCAACCTCATGGTTACAAAGTCTATCTCATGAGGAGCTTAATGTGTGTTGCTTCTAGATCGGGGGGGGGGGGGGGGGGGGTGGGTTGAAACATCTGTCCGCCACACGCCAGTGGCCAACCCCAGCCCCAACCCCCCCCCCCCCAAAAGCATGCTGAGAAACACCTTTTTTTTCTGTGCAGGAGAAAATTAACATTGAGTATAACCCGGGGTTCTGCCTCCCAACCAATCAACAGCTTCTCTTAGGAAATCAACACCCAGAGGTAGGATGAAAATGAGAGGAGCGCGGTGGGAGATAAGAAAGAAACAGAAGAAAAGTTCAAAAGAAGTTATAACCCGCCTACGTGTTGCAGTATATAATGGACTTAGACTGTGTCAGAGAGGATGTGGAGCTGATCCAATCATAAAACCTGACACCCAATAGAACCACTTACTTGTCAGAATTGGACTCTGGAAGGTGAAGAATTATGAAACTTTTGACCGTAACCGTTCTGTAAAATGTTCACGGAAATCCGCTCCGTCGTAAATCAACTCTGGTAGAGTAACGTGACCCCCGATGGGCTCGTATAAACTCTGGAGTTGTCAGAGTTGAGCGCTGGGCATGGTAGCAGCAGCGCGAGTGCTTTGGTAGTAAGTGTCTATGAGGTTGCAGGTTTGATTCCTGTGTAGAGCATAGCCATTGTATCCTGGATGCATGTTTTCTGATATGTAGTGTTTGCAAAATCAAACTGTGTGAATACAAAGAGGCAGCTGAACATGGGGACTGGCAGGGGGTTATCAGAGAAGAACGTGGAGTGTTCATGCATTCACGGTTGCCTTCCTGTGGGATATGGGTCCACCTCAGGGCTGTTTACCATAACTTTGTGCTGCTCTATATCCAGCAGTGAACATTTAGGCAGCCTTTATCACTTAGATGGGATCAGATCCATGACCTTCTGGTTTCAGGTCAGCTGTGCATGTGGCTGGACATTTCAGTCACCACTTCATTGTTGGGTCGTAACCCAGATCTGTCCCAAATCTGCCCCTGTTACAGATAGAGGGTGTGTGTGTGAGAAAGAGAGAAAGAGGGTGAGATAAAGAGATAGGGAGAGAGCGAGAGAGAGAGATGTATTTCAATTGATTTCTGATGCATTGGCAATATATACATATGTATTTACTACCAATTAAGTGACTTTAAATTTGAATTAGAATTTGAGAGAGAGAGAGAGAGAGAGAGAGAGAGAGCGATGTGTGTGTGTGTGTGTGTGGTGAGGTATTTATTTTTATTGTTTTGTCAAAGCACTTTCTTGACAGGTACCTTGGCCACTTCCTCTCTTTGGTGCAAAGACAGACACTCCCAAACAACAGGGGGTGGTCCGAATCCCTGTTCCCTTCTCATTCTTCAAAACGCCAGCCCCGTACCCTTTCTGAAATGATTTCCATTGTCACTTTCAATTCCCTGTAGAATCCAGTCTCTTTAAAAAAAAAAAAATGAATTTCATAAATAACTGTGTGGGTGCTAGGGGCCATGACTATGCTAGAGACAAGCAGCAGGTGAGACGCGTGACAGTATGGGGGTTACAGAAAATGGCAGGGCCAAGCCGGCCCATTGTACTGTACAAAGGGCCAAGGTGGGACTAAAGAATCATTTCTCATTTGAACTTCTCACTTTGATGTACTCTATCACGCGGATGAAAGGCCAGATCAATACCGTCGTCTTGGGGCAAGGATACTCTAATAAAATCAGGGGGGAAAAAAAGATGCAGGGTCTTGCTCTCTGTTAAATTTTTGCTGATGGTATGCATGCGTGTGTGTGCGTGTGTGCGTGTGTGTGCACGTGTGTGTATTCGGTATACAGTGTGTATGGATACACACAAGTTTTGTTGACAGAAAGTACATCTATGCTATATATCAAGCTATAAATTTTTTCATTTTCAGCTGGATGATCCCCAAGCCTAATGATCAATAGACATATGAGTCACAAGTGGAACTTTTTGGATGGCACAGGTCCCATTATGTCTGGCATAAAGAAAATACAGCATTTCACCCCGGCGACTTGTCATCATTGAAGGAACCATGAATTAGCCTCTGTGCCAGAAAAATTCTGAAGGGGAATTTCCAGTCGCCTGTCTGCGAGCCGAAGTTTGAAGCGCAAATGGGTTACTCAGCAAGTCAATCATCCGAGACACAAAAGCTAGTCTACATCTGAAGGACTGAAAAGAAGTTTTGGAGAGGCCCAGTCAAAGTCCTGACTTGAACCCAATAGAGATGGACCTGAAAAGAGCAGCCCGTGCTTGAAAACCTACCAATTTGTCTGAATGAAATAAGTTCTGCAATGAAGAGTGGGCTAAAAATCTCTCTACTGCGATGAGAAAGACTGATGTCAAATTATAGCAAGCATTTTGTTGCAGTTATTGTTGCTTAAGGTGGTACAACCAGTTGTTCATTTTAAGGGGCCAAATATACTTTTTTTCACATAGGTGACATGTGCGTTTCATAACATTTTTTTTCATTAAATAAATGAAACAATAAAAAAAGTATTTTGTGCTTACTTGGGTTCCCTGTCCAATATTGCATTTTGTCTCAGGATTTGAAACCATTCAGTGTGTCACGTATGGAAAAATGAAGGGAATCAGGAAGGGGGCATGTCCTTTTTCACAGCACACTATGATTTAACTGTTGCAGTGGTCAGTGTTGCCATATTAACGTTTGATGGCCATCTAAAGTCAGTCAAAAGGGCAGATTTGCAGTGTGTGTGGTGTTCTGTCTGCATGACTATGTAGAAAAAACACTGCAGCTCACATTTCACTTTTTAAATTATTATCAGAAAGCCATGCTACCATACTATTATGCACCAATTAGCAATGAAGCATTTCTTTTTTATTATTAGATTTTTAACAAAGTGATTTGTCATTCTGCAGCTGCAAGGTTCTCCCACCTTGGAGTCTGACCCAGTGCCTGCTGGACCCAAGAGCAATACACTGAACAGAAAGCTTTATTAATATAGAGCTCAGTTTGCCAAGATTTCAGCTGGCAGACCAGACCGGACAATGGCTCAATATCAGACTCAACTCTGCCCACCCTCCTAACAGCAGTTAACTCCGCCCACTCCTACTACTCAACTTTAACCCCACCCACCCTCCTTACAGCAGTTAACTTCACACACTCCTTCTACTGAACGTTAACTCCACCCACCCTCATACTAACAGCAGTTAACTCCGCCCACCCTCTCCTACCAGCAGTTGTAAGGCCCCAATGACTAGATGACCAAATACAGAGAGAGAGGGAGAGAGAGATAGAGAGAGAGAGAGAGAGGGGGAGAGAGAGAGAGAGAGAGAGAGAGAGAGAGAGAGAGAGAGAGAGAGAGAGAGAGAGAGAGAGACCGGTATTTCTGATGTCTCTGTTCCTCGTGCGTTTGTCGGAGGTATTTACACTGTTTTCACACGATTCCACGGTTCGTAATTTTGCGGTTTATTTTTGGCGAAAGCGACTTGGATTGGAAACCGAACTCGGCGGCTGCGGAACAGGCAGGGCAGACGGACTGGAAATGAAATGTTAATGAATTCCACTTCCTCCTCCTTTCCCGTGCCGGTCGGACTTCCTGGCGGAAAGCAACGCGGCGAGCGCGGAGCTAGAGCGTCAACTGCGACGGCGCGATGATATGATTGCATTCAGTCAGCGGAGTGGGCAAAGAAACAAGTCGTTTAATTAAGGAAAATGGAAACGATTCAGCCACAGTCAAGAATGAGTGAATGAATGAATGAATGAATGAATGAATGAAGGAATAGTTATTCCCGTTCCATATTGTTTTCAAATTAATAAACATTCATTTTGAAACACTCCTAAAACTGGCGGTAAAACAAAGAACGGGTGGACTGAGAACAAATGAGTTCAGCCTAGCAGTATAGATCCTCCCTGCCATTGTTATTTTTAACAAGCAGTGTAGTTTACCATGGTAATAAATGTCCCCATGCTACGTGCTACAGAGATAATATAGCATAATATAATACAGATTGAAGAGAATGCACTATAGCTTCAAAGAATGAAAGTAAATTCATAAATGTCAGTTGAAAAAAGAAAACAATTCATACAAGTATGACTCACTTGTGAGGTAGAATGCCTCACTTGTTAGTTATTATCTCAGTGAATGTCTTTGTTGGAGTCACCTCGTTAGTTATGATTTCGGTGAATGTTGTGACATTTTTTTGCCCCTTGGTGACATTCACAGTTGGGTGAAATGTGCTAATCATCTTCTCTCAAGGGTACAACAGCAATGTTTTATGCAAAGGCATGCTTGGTGGACTTGCCCAGTGGACCCTTTTGGCCCTAAATCCAGAGCCCTGACCCTATGGCTAGATAAATAAATAAATACATAAATAAATAAATAAATAAACAAACAGAAAGGACCTCTTTCCCCCTTCCTGTCCTTTTCGTGCGTAAGATTGCAAGAGGAGATCATTTTCCATACTAACATATTTCAATAACTTTTTTCTCATCTCTTCTGGAAATTTCTTTGATCGTTACATAGTGTGCTTGCAGAAAATTTGTGATGACTACTTCACTGTGATGGTAGTATTCAAAATGAGTGAGGTTTACATTCAACAGTGCTGGCTGCACTCAGCTGAATTTAATAACCAATTAAATTTGGTTAATTGGTTGATTGAGCAACTAAGGGAGCAATTACTTTTTCATACAGGTGATACGGGCATTTGATAATTTTTTTCATTAAATAAATTAAATAATAACCTAAAAATGTGTTTTCTGTTTCCCTGTGTCTTATATTACATTGTGTCCAAAGAGCTGAAACCATTCAGTATGCCAAACAATGATAGATGAAGTCAGGAAGGGGGCACTTTTTCACAGCACTGTACACTTTACCCGAGTACTGTTCTCCTGGCTGGTCTGGCGAAAATCGTACAAGCCCAGACCCTGTAGCTGTTCTCAAGGTTTCTGTTCATCAGTGAGGCTGTGCTTTCTTCTACCTGAGCATGTTCCTTGTGTTTGAAAGACAGCTTGTAGTGAGCGACATATAAACCTGATTTAGTTCTGCACAGAAGGACTGCAGCCTCTTCCTCCAACACACAAAGACTGTCTGCCTCCCCAACACCATTAAGGTGAAGACTGCACTAGCTTTGCACGAAGCTGTCAGAGGTACTTTTTTTCCAAATGTATTTTATTCTATATGCAACATGTCATATCCGGATACAATAATAAAATATTGAAGCAGAGTGTAGTCTTCAGCACATGGGGCTGGTTTGACAATCTCAGAGACAGGTTTGACAGTTTGCATTGGCGATGTTGCGGGTAATAAGCATGTACCTGAATTTGGGATTGACAAAGCTGTCTCCTGCTTGGGCAATCTTCTACTCTGTGCTATGGGTCTTTGGGGAAATGGCTGATTGGTTGGTCTCCATAAACGCTGGAATGATCAACTTTTTGCACTACCTATATTGGCCATGTGATGTATTTAAGTGTCTGTGCATGTTAAACAGTGTAATTATTCCATGACACCTACCATTGCACAAAATAAATAAATACATTCACTATGTTTTGGCATGTTACAGGTCCCACAAACTTTTGCATGTATTGTACAAATACATGCAAAAGTTCAATTCATATTAGTTTCTTTTTTCTTTTCTTTTTGTCATTTTTTATTTATGAACTCCACATGTTCAGGAGAGCTGAGTATGATATCTGAGTGTTCCCGTACCTGCGTTAAAGTGACATCGCTCCTTCAGTTTACACTAAACGCAATCCTTCATTACCCGGACCGGTTCGGCAGGGCACGGACAGGTGGAAATCAACATGGCGGAAAGCCCTCTGAGTCAATCGTCCATCATTTAGGGTCTGTGAGATGACAAAGGAGGTCTTCCAGCCTCAGAGTGTTCGTACTGTGGGGCCTGTGTGTGGCATTTCACTGCAGATGAGCACGTCTGCTTAGCTCAACTCTGGGGGGGGGGGGGGGGGGGGGGGGGGGCGAGTGAGACCGTTTCGGAGCGCGCCATAGCCACCTGGGGCCCAGATAAGAGGGGCTAATCCACCACCTAGGGTGGTAGCTGTTTTTGGCACTGTGAGTTAATCCTGTCCCTTGTCAGGAGCCTGCCCCCCACCCCCCGTCTCCCCCCTTGGGTCATAAGGGCCAGGATAATCAAGGGAGAATTACATGGCTGTAATCCAGTACAATTATGAAGCGATATGTGTTAATGATAATGTAAACCAATTGCCATTGTGTGCCATTCGCTAGCCTTCAGCCACAGAGACCTGAAAAAAAAAAATTGGAGCTGGGTTTTCCCATGGCTGGCATGGTCAACTTTCAATTAGTTTTGCTTGTTACATAGTTCAGCTCTCTCTCTCTCTCTCTTTCTTACTGTCTCTCTCTCTCTTACTAACTAAATGAAAGAGGGAGATGGTGATTTGTGCGGGTGGTCATAGGCATCTTCTGGCACCTATGACTGCACATCCCTGCACACAACTGACTGACATCTTGAAATATCTCACTCACTGTCTGCGTCTCTCTTCCTCTCTCTCTCTCTCTCCCTCTCTCTTTTCCCTTCTCCCCCCAGGAGTACCACGATGTATTCGGACTTCCAGCTTTCAGACGATTGTAGTTTAAATCAGTGTTTTTATTTATTTTATTTTTTTTTGGATGAGCGATCGTCATTTATCCCTCCACCCGAAGAATTTACACACGGCGTGCTCTCGTCCTCGTCCTGGATGAGGATCGCTGCTGGTTTCTGAGAGTACCCAGGTGTTTAAACACCCTGCCGGCCTTCCATTGGCACCGAAATAGACCCAGTAAGCCGTCCCGGTCCCGGAGACAGCCTGAGGGGGGATTTGGTACCACTCACCCACCAGATGGTGTGCTGGCTACCACTGCTTTCAGGGGGATTGTGGGAATGAAAATCTTTGTTGGATGACTCAGTGTTAAATTACGAGGTGGCTCGGCGCGGGCCAACTGCTTCCAGCGAGCCCCGCTCAATCTGGTGAGTTACGGCAGCATAGCGGTCGAGCCGGAGCCGTTAAAAACGGCAAAAAATAGATGAATTAAAGTAATAATAATAGCGAGTTATCAGCCCGAATGGCATTAACTCAGCTCCTCCCATTGCCATTAATAACTGTGAAGGTAATAGGGAACGTGGCGAGATCGTGACTCGCTAAAAGAAGGCAGGACACCTTCCATCTGACAATGCAATCTGCTCACTCCAAAGTGCTGCATAGATCCTCGCATATTTACATTTTTTTGACGTGCTTATTGAGAATTCTGATGATTAAAGTGAAGCGTGCGCATGCACACACACACACACACACACACACACACACACACACACGGACACACGCACAAACACACATACTCGCATGCGCACATGCAGCCAGATCGTCAGCGTGAAATCGACTCTGAATGAATACTTTTAAAATCTAATAGCGTACATTCGGTCAATACTGCGCTGAATTAAATTATTTATGATTTATCACTGATCATTTTACTGTGCACTGCACTCAACTCAACCAATGCCAAAGGGGGAAAAAAAGGCCTTTCTGTCTCCTTTTAAACTGTCTTTTCATAATGGGCGCATAAATAAAAAATCATGTTTAACTAATTAAATTAAGGTTGCAGAATTATGAAGACAGAAAGAGCTAGACCAGAGTCAGAGTAACGGGTCTAATAGCAAGAGTCAAGAGGTCATGCTGAGTGATTCCTACTGGATTCCTGTCTTAAATAAAATATGAATCAGTAAAATGTAAATAAAAATGTTTTAAAAAAATACATGATATATTACATCATGCCTTGAACCATTTACATATTTACATGCGTTGTGCTTGTACCAACATGACCACAGTGTGTTGTGCATTAATTAGTGTCAAATTTCATTAGAGAAGGTAGCATTTCTTAACCCTTTGAAGGGCAGATTTTTTTGCGTGATTTTTTTCATAATTTTTAGTCAGTGTTGTAAAACTCTATTGCTTTCAATTTCCATTCGTCATTGTTACATCTGAAGAAAAATGCATTTTCAATGTACAAAAATGCCAAGTTACCGACACATACAAAGCACTGTCTTTACGTCATTAATTCAAACTTGCAAAATCTAGGCCTGCCGTTAAAAGTACTGATATAAAAATTAGTCCAAGTTACAACAAAGAATATCGGCCATCTTAGTTCACACAAATTAAACAAGCTGTATTCAAAAGTGGCCCTGTGTTTTTTTCATCTTAGGTAAAATTTATTTGACCCAGAAGCAGCAGACAGTACGTTAATGAGGCAAACATATGTCTGGAACGGTTTGTACAATGCAGTATTTATTTAATAAGCCTAAATATATAAAGTTTTTGTCTGTTTTTATTTATTTATTTAATTGTAATGGGATACCGTGTACACAACACATCTACTAATTGTTTGTATGTTGGTATAGAATCTTTAGGGGTAGCTAACATTAATTTAGAAACATGGTGGTATCTGTTGTAATGTTATACACTCGGTCAGTCAACTAGTTATCAAGCTTACTAAAGTTAAACTGGGTCAAAATGCAGAAAGCGAAACTGTCTAAGGTGTGGGTGTATTTTATCCAAAATGATTCAAACAATAGGATGCGTTTTGCAATAAAAAAAAAAGAAGTTTTTTTCATTTTGACGACTTCTTGTTCTTTTAAACTAAATAGATTCAGGTTTGAAGAGTGTTGTCTTCGCAGGGGTATCATTAAAATGAGAACGATAACCATCCCTAGTCATGCAACAATATTATGTAGGGTATTGTGGGCGTGAAGTGGTAGAAAATGGATTTCAGAAATATAAATGAGTTCCCACAAAGATTACACAGTTGCAAAAACAATAGTTTCAGTTTTTTAGGAAATTATTATTTAGCAAGCAAGCAAACCAGCGCAATGAGTTAGAGATTTGCCTTAGGGGGGATTTGAACCCAGCCTCTCGCTTGTCCAAAAGTACCTTAGGCATTCGCAATATCAGTGAGCTACTAGGGAACTAGCCGTGGGGGCCAGAATTATTATTTTTTGTATACGTGTTCAGTTAAGAACGTTCTAATCACATGTTTATGACCTCGCATCTCACATCTGTTGATTCAGTCACAAAGACCCTGCAGAATGCTGCATACTGAATTTGACTAACAGTCTTCTTTACCTGTACAGAGAGACTCAGAGCAGATGTGAGGTTGCAATCCAGACTTTACACAAGCAATGAGCAATCGCAAGGCTGGAGGAAACAGGCAAGGGTTCTGCTGGTGGTTCTGTGGAATGGGTTGCATTCATACCCTTAGAAGGCAAAACTGGTCCCAGACTTTATGCCTGGGGTTTATAGTCCAAAATATTACACAGGGGATGTTTTTTTGTTCTAGCCCACTGCTGAAATCCCTGATTCACTTGACTAAACGACCAAACCTGAATACCATGACAAGTTCATTAGTTAATGTGGTTTCATATTTGTTAGGCTAGAAAAAAAGCTCACACTCACATGGGTATGTACATGGCTTTGATTGGTGCCAATAGTAGACCACCAATGTATATTTATTTATTTATTTATTTATAATTGTACCTGATATTTACTTGATTGAATGTCACACTGGTTGATTGACAATCCCACTCACCTGGTTCCCCAGGTCTAAATTAAACTCTGAGTACAGGTGAAAAATGCAAACTTGCAGCACTATTATTAATATTACCAGGTAAATCCCATAAGAATTATTCAATATATCTCCTTTTATCAGGGTGACCTGGCCAAGAGGCAATGAAACTGACTGCAACAGGTAAGATACAAATACAATAAGAGCAGATTATATATATATATATATATAAATATATATATATATATAGAGAGAGAGAGAGAGAGATAGAGAGAGAGAGAAATAAAAATGAACATCCATAGAGACAAATATTAACATAAATCTACTGAAAATAATTTTCTTTAAAAAGCACACTGCTCAGGATTGTGGCACAGAACCATGTTTTTTTTTTTTTTTTTCCCTCCTCCTTTCTTTTTTGTCCTCCACTCGTGTTCAGTCCTCCTTCCTGCGTTTAATCACTGTTTTCCGTGGCCCCCGCGCTGCCTCTGAGCCGCTCAGACGGAGTCGGTCTGAACCTGCGGGAAGTCATTACGGCTCTGCGTGGGGGGCTGGGGGGTGGGGGTTGGGGGACCAGTTGTCTCCGGCACCACGCGATGAAAGCTGTCCAGATTGGCTCCACAAAAAAACAAAACAAAACAAAAAAAACAAACGACATTAGCATTCAATTACACCAAAAGGACGGTGGCGTCCAAACGAGCGTTCCCCACATGAAAAAAGAACGACTCCCCTTACCGCGAGAGGGTGACCTTCTGTCCCCCCCCCCCCCCCCCCCGACGAGGTGGCACGGCACGACCCGGAGAGGGGCCGCTGTCCGTTCGTCCCGCCTGCCAAAGCTCCCTCCTCCCTGGAGCTGGGGAATCACAGCGGCCTTTTCATAAATAAAACAGAGGGAGAGATCTGACCTCTGCTTACTCCAATTAAACGCCCGGGCTCTGTCCTTTCATGGAGAAACTTCAAAAAAAAAAAATGTGTATTAGCATATGACAGCGCCGGCATATTGTTTGTTAAAGAACACGGCTGACGTGTGATCATTTGGACTGTTTTTTTTTTTTGGGGGGGGGGGGGGTTACAGAGACAGCCCTTTATGTGATAATCTCTCGTAATTGGCCCATTACTAAGGGACGAACTTCAAAGCACCCTGCAGAAATTATGAAGGCACTGATGTTGCCCAAATGACATTCTGAACTCGCTTGCCGCTTGTTATGCTCTGGTCGATTTTTTTCTTCAACTTTATCCTTGGATGTTGCGATCACAGTGACACGACAATCAAATTAATGGAATGAAGAAATGACTGTTAACCACAGTCCGCATAACCCCCCACCCCACCCCCCCACCCCCAATATGAACACTACCGAATAGCCTCTGTTAGATTTATTTATTTATTTATTTTGCAAACCGTTAGCGTCTGTTGCGTACGCACAGCTATTAGTCAACAGGCACTGCGCTGGAAACGGTCTTCGGTTGGAACGCCGCGTAGCCGTATCATTTGTGACACGGAGTCACTTTTAATCCGTCTTTGTTGCGTGAGAACGACGAGCCCGTCGGCATTCTTATTTTGTGCTCGTGACCCCCAGTTTGGGGGCCAAATTAAGCGTTCTTCATCGACTGCCTCTCTTCCCCGTCTTGCTCGCTATGCGTTTCGCTGCTTCGTCTATGCTAGTTAATGCGGTGCTCGTCTGCGATTAAACCACTTTCTTCACCTATGCTCATGTACATTAACCACGGAATGGTTTCCAGACACAACTCCATTACGTCGCCATGATCAAAATGATGAGAATGGGCTCACAATATGTAAACAAACAATGACGTGACTATTTATTCGAAAACGATGGACGTAAATCAACGTTAAAAAGCAAATTGCTTTAATAATGTATTTGTTTTCTCTATTTACCATTCATGAGACGTGTCACTAAGGAGCAATACAAAATTAATTTAACTTATCAGCCTCAAGCTGTTAACAAGGTAATTAAAATGAATTTTAGCCTACAGTGGAGTTATTGTAATCCTTCATGCATACAGCACTGCAGTAAGTCATTTTCCCACTGATTCACAGCAAACAATTCTGTGGGTATTTAGCATGGGCAAATTATTATTATTATTATTATTATTATTATTATTATTTTGTTACCACCACCACTGATGATCAGTGCAAATTTATGAGTTATGTGTGTGATTTAGCATGTGGATGGATTTGATGGAAATTCAGATCTACTGAGGGAAAGACAGACATAAATTAATCACATCACGGGGAATGTTCAATATGGTAGAGGGCGTTCACCACAGCTGTAAAGTGCAGATACCTTGATTTCCTCTCATTTTTTTATTTATTTTATTCTTATGATTATATTATCTATCTCACAAAATAGAGATAACCAAATGCAGGGATGACAATTGCTTGACATAAATTAAGCTGAGATCTGTACATAATCATTTGCATATCTTGCCAGCTACGACCTTAATTATGCATTCTTAAGATTCTCCCACTCCCCCCTCCAAAATCCCAAATGCAAATATGTTGTTTTCACATTATTCTTGTTAACGAGCTGCAAGAAGTCCTAGCAATGCTGCAAATTAACAATACAAATAATGAAATGTATAATTTCTAATAAAATAAATGTATGCACACATCATATTTAATAAGGTTCACACTGGTTTCACAAGGTTCTCATTAATCAGTGTGTTTGTTTAGCATTTTTCTATTTAAAATGGTGCATTGATGAGAGACACTTCTTGCCTTGGTTTCATAAGCCTGTTGTTGTCAGCCATTCCTGTAATTCCACTATCTCAGCTGGAGTTTAATACTTATTGACCACCAGAAGATAGTTCCTTAATCAAATATTATTATTATTATTATTATTATTATTATTATTATTATTATTATTATCACCTTCTTGCTTTTATGTGGTTTCTCAACCCCTCGGGAGCAAAATATAATTGTAGTTAGATGGATTGCCCTTATTGTTACATGCTAACATTAGCTGTAGTTCATATTACTCTGGTCCCGCACAAATTTTGGCTGGCTTTCGTTCTGAGATTTTGTTTTAGTGAAAAGCTAGCTAAGTTAGTTGATTATAACCCAAGTGATTCCGCACCGGATAGTTCTTTTTTGTGTTATTTATTCAACGCTTAAGATTAGATAGTGCCTTCTTTTTGCTAGTTGTTCAGAGCCACCCACGTGTTTTTAAGTTGGAGCGAGATTCTTGATTTTGAGGACCAGCTTGCTGGACTCCACAGTTCACAGTTGGTAGACTTCCAGGAACTGAGTAGCATGTCCTTTAAGGAATTGATGTGCATGCCACAGCTGGGAAGGGAGGGTAGGGAATCTAGAGTAAGTTGGGAGAGATAGTTGGGTGACAGTGGGGCACAAGCACAGTCCAGTTATTAGGAAGATAGACAGCACAGTCTGTTTTCAAGTGAAAC
This sequence comes from Anguilla anguilla, assembly GCF_013347855.1. Lineage (NCBI taxonomy): Eukaryota > Metazoa > Chordata > Actinopteri > Anguilliformes > Anguillidae > Anguilla > Anguilla anguilla. The sequence goes on from NC_049204.1 coordinate 62,280,598, forward strand.
CCGTATGGTGTGTTGCCTGCCTGGTGCCTAGGTAGGAGATCTCCTGGAGCGTGCGGACAAGCTCCTGGCCAGAGCGGTGAGGGATCCAGTAGTCATGGCTCATGTAGGAACTGATGACATAGGTAAGGGTAGGTTTGAGGTTCTGCAGGACAAATTTGTGGAGCGAGCAGAAAAGATTTGGAGCAGAACCTCCACGGTAGTTTTTTTTTTCTGGAATACTACCAGTACTACGTGCAAGCAGAGGGAAGCAGGGTTTTTTTTTTGAGGTTTAACACCTGGCTACAAACCTGATGTAGGAAAGAGGGGTACAGGTTTATGGGGCACTGGGACTCCTTCTGGGACAGGGGTGACCTGTACAAGCATGACTTGCTGCACCTGAACCAGAGGGGTACTGCTGTATGTATATTTGTGAACATTATTTTTTAACATCATAGTACTAATAGTAATACTACTACTACTACTACTACTGCTACTACTGCTACTGCTGCTGCTACTACTACTACTACTACTACTAATAATAATAATAATAATAATATTCTATTCAGTATGTGCTTTTCAGCACCCAAAGCACTCTATTTGCCTGTGTGTTTGTGTGCATCCATTTGTGTCCATTTGTACCTATGTGCCTAATCTCCTGTGAAATTGTATGAATGTGCCTGTGTGTCCATGTATACCTATGCACCCATTTTCCGGTGTATTTGTGAGCATGTGTTTGTGTGTATATGACAATCCATTTTTTTTAATTGAACGGATGTTTATGGGAACATTTTTTTCAAGGAGACTCTAAAGCAAGAACAAAAACATTGTCTGTGTGTGTCTGTCTGTGTGTGTGTGTGTGTGTGTGTCAGTGTGTGCGTGTGTATGCATGTGTGTGTGTGTGTGTGTGTGTGTGTGTGTGCATGTGTGTGTGTGTGTGTGTGTGTGTGTGTGCAATGCCATCTGTACTCATTTCCCTCCAACCTGCCCTGCACAGGCACAGCCATGCGTTTGCGTGGGAAGAATGCTATTCAGCACTGTCCTTGTGTCAGTGTGCACTGGATCTACAGATCAGCATGCGAGCAGCAACGCCTTCCCCCGTCCCAGCAGAAAGCTCCTCTTAGGCCCCTGAGAGTCCCGCTTTCCCGCCGTCCCGCTCTTATTGCCCAGCGGCGGCCGCTTTCGATTTTACACTCCGCGCCGCGCGAGGTGGTCGTCTGAAACGTCTGATAGGGGAGGCCCGTGTGTTGTCACGGTGACACGGTGTCCAGGGGATTCCATTTGATGTCTGTCATCAAGATGGCCCAGATGGGGCTCAGTGGGGCCACAGTGGTGGACTGAAGGATTGCATCACACCTGCGGCTGCCAGGGTACTATCACCAGCAGAGGGCACTCCTGAGTAGCCTCAATTCAATCTCTCAAATTACTCCTGTACACAAAACATTTTCGTTGACTTTAAATGTCCATATATGTTCCATTGAGCAGATGTGTTGTATTGCGTTTTTTACAAAACATACTGAATGCAACATGTTAAGAATATACAATCAAATAACTAAAGCCCATTGATCTTAACTTTAAGTGACCGACACACTATATTTACTTTCTAGTTTTAATTTTTGATGATAGTATTTTCCCCTTTGTCATGCGATACAAATTACATTACTTGCACTAGTCTGTTTCGATCAAAAACACGTGATTAGAATGTTCTTAACTGAACACGCTGATGCTGATGTAACAATCACTGCTGGAAATTGTAAGCAATGGAGTTCAAGAACACTGATCAATCCAGGGTGAATGAATGGTTTTGTTAAACATACCATTCTGGTTAGAATGTGAGTCAGGGAAGTAGCAGATGGGCAGTAAATAGACCAGAATTTTTTTTTTTTTCAACTGCAGGTGTGCCCCCCCCCCCCCCCCCCCCCCCCCCTCATGTATTCTGCGTTGATCTACAAACACACATGGAATCACCTCAGACAGCTGAGTGAATGCTCTCATTCCTCGAAGGTACTCTCACATCTTGAAATGCAATAAAACTAATTTTGCAGCGAGGGCTTCAGATGGTTATCCAGGTCACTCCTGATCCAGAAGAAACTTTGTTTTATTTATAATATATACTTTTTAAATCACGCGTTAATGAAAAGCATTACTCTTTAAAAAGCAATCACAATTTTTTGCAACAATGTCTCTAAATGTTTAAAAAAGTGACATTCCAAAAATGGTGTGCTTTTTTTTACACTTGGCAATGCTAAATGTGGAAAAATTGAGCAGGGTTGCAACTTTTATTTTTAAAAATGGTGTCCCATGATAACACACACACAGTAAAATATTCAGCGTTAAATTTACTCTTGCAGTGCACAGGCGGTCCCTGCTGGACCCATATAATCTCAGAGCTGAAATAATTCTGGATATTTTACTGTGCCGTAAATGTACTCTAGTCTCCATTGGCCAGGTTAAAGAGGGGCTCTGATGCTTGAGGAACCACGGAAATAACGTTAAACAATTAACTACCGTTTTTTATCAGCGCGGTGCTTTTTTTTTACAGAGACAAGGTAGGCAAAAGGCCAACAATAAGAAAAGACAAAAAAATAACACGCAAAAAGCTTTGTGGGAAAACAGAGGAGGCCGACGCCCGCTGCAGACCTCGGAACCCGCGCCCGTCCGATACCCCGTGCTCGAGGAGGCAGCGGTTCGTCGGCTTCGTCGCGGCGCTGGCGCGGAGGACGCTAACGCGCCCCGCCTGGCTCGGATGAAAGGGGAGCGATCCCGGGCCTGCGACTGGGCCGAGCCCGTGATGCGGGGGCTGGCACCGACACCAGCAGAGAGCCCCGGAGATCGCACGGGCTTTGATGGACGCTCAGAGGCCAAATCCCTGCAAATAAACAAGCTGTTTTTTTTTTGTTTTTTTTTTTCCTTTTCTTTCTTTATTTATTTTTTTTTTTGGAAGAATTTCTTTTTCAGGGTGGCTGTCTTCCTATCTCACAAAGGCAACTCATTCTGTATTCATAAAATAAGAAGGAAGCTGAAAAAGTAGACCCTATTTCCATAATGAATTGAGACATTTTTTTAATGTAGACATTTCTGTCAGAGTTCTACTCTCTCTCTCTCTCTCTCTCTCTCTCTCACACACACACACACACCTGCAAACACACACACACACACACACACACACGTACACACACACACACACTTTATTTTGCTCTTGCTTTAACATGTCCTTGGAACCTGATGGCATTTGACAAAACGTTCCCATGTGCCTTGAATAAAAAAAAATACCATTGTCATATACAAAGAAAAAAAAGAAAAGAAAAAAAACCTTTGAATACAAAAATGCAGCAATCATTTTTGCTGTTGTGCTGCTCTCTCTCTCTCTCTCTCTCTCTCTCAGTCTCTCTCTCTCTCGTACATGTCACAGCGACTCTGAACACAGATCCAACAAGTGCAATTTTATATTTAAAGCGACTCATCTTTATTTCTCCTGCGGTGTCACCGAGCCGACGCTGTAATCTTTGCCGCTTGTCCTCTTTCACAGAGGAGGCTTTGAATCATCCGTCGGTGACAAGCATTCACAAGTGCACACTGGCTTGCTAATCCTACGCACAAATCTTTCCGCCGATTCTCTCCCGATGTCTGCCTCTCCGTCGCCGCCCTCGATGGGCTGCTCTCTTCCACTTCATTTTCGTGGAGGACGGAAACCATTTTATTTTTATTTATCAATAAAATTCTATTTTAATACGCATACCGTTAAGATTCTGGCCATCAGTACCGTGCTGTGGCACTAAGTGTAATGTGTGGAAGTTTAGTGTAAAGCTAAAGCTATAGAAACAGTCTTAGCTGGGAGCAGCGGTTGTACCCTTGAGCGGGGTGCTCAGCCTGATTTGTTTCAGCTAATATCCAGCTCTTGAGCTGTATGAATGGAAACTGACACGGCTTATGTGGTATGTAAGCCGTGTAGGATGCTTTGAGGCTACCTGAAAACAAATAATGCAATGAAAATGTCAACACAAACAGTGAAGTAGGCTGTGACTGCAGACAGAAGATCAGGGTGAGGGAATAGCTGACAAACAAAAATGTGTCAGGAGAATAGTGCAATGTGATTGTGGGTATCCATGACAATGGTTTTTGCCCCACCCCTTTCGGAAGCTCCTTGGAAATTGTTTGAGCCCAAAGTCCTGTTCCACTGCGAAAAGTGTGAGGAGAACAGTTCTGTTTTCAATCAGTTCCACTGCTAAGAGTCTGGGGACAACAGTTCTGTTTAGAGTGGGTTCCACTGCTAAGAGTCTGAGGAGAACACTTCTGTTTAAAGTGGGTTCCACTGCTAAGAGCCTGGGGAGAACACTTCTGTTTAAAGTGGGTTCCACTGCTAAGAGCCTGGGGAGAACAGTTCTGTTTAAAGTGGTTTCTAACAATTCTTTGGTTCTCCTATTGCGAGACAATAGCAACCGACTCGCACATAGAATCAGCTCTAGACCTTTTTTTCTAGATTTATTGTGCACAAACCTAACGATGCAACAACACACAGCTAGCCGCGAACCAGCTGAGCAGACAACTGACCAGTTACATTTGCTCTGCTAAAAATGTGGCGATTGTGTCATAAAAAAGGCTGCAAGGCTGCTGTGTGAAAGGGCTGTAATTCATACCCGGATAACCCAGAACCGATGCAAATATTCTCTGATCGAAGCTGACAGTCTGAACTTTAATGTCGCATTCATTGTTTCATTTCAGATCCAATGTTCAGGAGTACAGAGGCACAAAGAATGTCAAGCCCAGAGCTGTATAGGTGTGCCTATTGTAATAAAGCGGCCACTGAATTTATATACGGCATATGTTATTATTTTCAGTATGTTGCAGGCTAAATAGGGTGGTATCGTTCATTCGGCACGTGACGCAGCTGTAGGTGAAAGACGTCCCCCGAGCCCAGGCAGGGCACCCCCCGCCCCCCCCCCCCCCCCCCCCCCCCCCCCCGCCCCCCGCCCCTTCACTAGGCCCATCGAGTCCCGTGACAGGCGTCAATCACCAATCAACCAGGAATCGGGAAATAACAAATCTGTTCTCGTTCGAGCTGTCCGTATCCATTAGCGCCCCCCGTGACAGGCGAGCGGGGGGCGGCGGCGGCGCGACACGCGCGGGGGGGGGGGGGTCCACGTCCAGCCGTATTTAAATCTGCGCCTGGCGGAATTTTAATACGACACGCAGGAGGCGCCCGGCGTGCGAGACATGCTAATGCCGGGGATTGATGGACGGCGTTTTAGGATTATTACAACTTTGCCACTTTTTTTTCATGCTTGGGAAACATTTTTTTTTTTTTTTAATTGATATCACCCTACATGACAATTTCACAAGGGCAGGTGACTCATAGCATCCCCCCCAATTCACCCCCACCCCCTCCCCTCCCTCCAAATCTGAAAGTCCTGTCTGTCCACAGAATCTAACCCTGAAACTTTGTCTTATTTCCGTTCTGCTTCAGAATCTACTGTGCAGACCTGAGCATTATTGAGAATTACTGGGGAATCATGTCCTTGATGGTGTATTGAATTATTTGAGAAAAAATATATTTTATAATATTGTGATTGTGAACTGGAGACAATGCAGAACAATGCAGGCCTTGGACAGAAAGGGAATGAATGAATGCATGTTTTTTTTTATTTTATTTTTTAACATAGATTATTTTTTGTCACTATTAATATTGTTATTGTCTATTGTATTTTCTGTTTTCCACTTAAGCATGTTGTAACTATTCAATAGAATGTTTGGTCCACGTACAGTCAAATGTGATGGCTTCAACGCACTGGTGTATTGACTGCCCTTATGTGATTTTAGCATAATTCATAATTCAGGATGCTGGAGTACACTGGGGTGAATGGATCCATACGTGTCAGTAGAGTCAAAATGAGCTCATAATCCCCTACTCTATCTAATCCAGGGGTCTAATCTTACCCGAAAAGGGCTGGCAAGGGTGCAGGTTTTAGTTTTTTAGTCCTGGATTATGGCACTTGATTCAACTAATTAACACATCATGGTCTTCAATCAAAAAACTCTCGTAAGTAGAATCAGGTGCTGTAGTGCTGAGCTAAAAGAAAAAAACCTGCTCCTGAACCGACTCTTTTCGGATAAGATTGGACACCCCCGATCTAACCTATCCTACCTCTTCAAAAAAACCATGTTGTATCTATCTGTCCTGTTTGTCAATATGATTACACGGAAGTCATGATGAATGCGTGATGATACAGTTCTAAATTTAACAAAAGGTAAAATTGTTTTCCGTGAGTGCTTCTGGAAAGTGTCATTATTTCCAACGAGCCGAATCGTTCGCCTCCTTGCTTCCCCTCAGAAGCTATTTTCAGATGAGCACCCCAGTAACACCTACACACCGATGGTAACCTGTGCGTCATTCCTCCCCTTGATTTCTGTTCCCCCGCCTGGCTGTCAGACAACCTGAAAGGATCAAATAAGATTTCAAAGACATGATGACACTGCCCAATTTGTGGACAAGTCTTCACTTGTTACCTGATATGACAGAAAAAAGAAGAAGAAGAAAAAAAAAACCTGGATAAAAAAAGAGGTGAGTTTTCTGATGGAACACCATAAAAGAGCATCGTTTTAAGAAAAGAAAATGCCCACGAAACGCCATTCTTCCATCATCACGTTAGCATAGCATTTTGAGAGGAACAGCTGAAAATGTTCCTTAATCTGATTATATATAGTTTATACCTTTCGTGAAAATAAATAAATAAGTAAATGTCTGACTCTTCTAATGTTATTATTTGTTATTTAAAAAAAAAAAAAAACTATTTAATGTTTCCAGTTGTGGACATATCTATTGATAGTCTTTTATAGAGATTCGTTTTAATCAGACATCCTCAATGGCCTGTCAGTCTCTATTAAAGTGTTCTAAATGGTGCAGAGGGCTGGGCGGCCTGCATAGTAATGTGTGCGCGTTTACCTTGGGATGATGAACAGATATAGCCTTCCAATATGCGCAAATTAACTGTCAATTTATTGCTGGTGATGCCGGGCTACAACAGAGGATTGTTTAATGCATGTTTGTGTCTTTAACTCATTTGAAAATTAATTGCTTCCCCCACCCCCCCCCCCCCCCCACTTAATTAGCTGTTATTTTCGGCGTCTGCCTTTTTTTTTTTTTTTTTTTAGTCATCAAAAAGCAATTAAGCAGCATTGCTGCATTTCTCGCATTCAAACGAGGTAGAGAGGTCTCCAGGACACCTTCACGTAAAGTGACTGCGTGATGATGAGAGAAGCCCCAGAGCCAAATTCACACTGATAGTGTCAGGATGAACCGTTCCAAGAAGGGGAATCTGGAAGCACAGGCTGTGGATAGAGACTGGGAGAAAGCCACTGAGCGGGAAAACCACTCCCAGGAAAAAGCTCAGTGTGTGTGTGTGTGTGTGTGCGTGTGTGTGCGTGTGACTATGTGTGTGTGTGTTTGTGACTATGTGTGTGCATGTGTGTGTGTGTGTTTGTGTGTGTGTGTGTGTGTGTGCGTGTGTGACTATGTGTGTGCATGTGTGTGTGTGTGTGAGTGTTTGTTTTCCAGGGCCCGGAGTGTATGGCTGTTTGATCATGGTCAACATTAAGTAAATGAATAAATGCGTAAATGGAATGCAGCCATTCCATTGTACAGTATTAACGTGTTGAGTGCATCGTTGTGAATCAGTACAATGCAAAGCAGAACAACAGCATAGGCACTCTACATGAAAGGCAATCTAAATCATCTGCTATAGGCATCCACTGTAAATCACATGCCAATGCATTTTGAAGGAACTGCCAATGCACTATGAAATTATTGCCCAGCCAGCAAATGCAAAGTGCACGACTGCTCCATAAAATCGCACCGTGTCATGGAGATACAACCACCTACACTGGTGAGTTTCTTTAATTTGATTAAAAATAAATAAAATAATAATGTGAGCAGTCTGAACCATAAATGAAGTGTGGACCCAGAGAGAGAGAGAGAGAAAAAAAAAGTGTTTTAGTGTGTTTATTCTCATACATTTTAATTGGATCATTTTAATGATTCTAGACTGAAAGAAACAGGGTGATCGTAAAAATATAAAGGAGATGCATATTGTTCTTACATTATCCAACAGGGGACAGAGGAAGCCATATTTCTGAAAATAATGTGTTTACTGTCGGAAAATGACTGCTCTCAAATCACAGTTGGTTGTTCAAATGATCCTAAAGAACAGTATGTATCCTGGGAAACAACCAGGACATAAATCTGTGTGCAGCCCTCTCTTATATCATGTTCATTTAACCTTACGAAACCCACGTAATTTAGACCATTGTAGAAACAAGAAAACTTCCTGTTGATTGATTGATTGATAGTATGATTGATTGATTGATTTTTGATATGATGCCACCCAGCTAAAATTGCTCATCCCAGACTGTCAAATCATATAACATGTGCAACCTCAAGTGGATTTCTTTTAAAACATACACTTCAGCATTTGACCCTCGCTAAGAGAAAGTAAATAATTGATTTTAATTAGATATATTCTTAGATGCATTCAGATGAGTGATGGACATTCAAAATAATTGTCAACCCAGTGTGGGTGATGAGAGTGCAATGACACACGGACCCCTAAATGACTGACCCCCCCCCCCCCCCCCCCCCATCCCGGGGTGATGCAAGCACCAGTTGTGTGTGGGCCTTTGCAAGAATGTAGACCCTGTGGACACTGGCATGGTCCAGCTTCGATCCCTTCAAACCGTAAAACACTGCCTAGGCAGAATGAACCACCCAGCAAGCCAGTTGGAATCCTGGAGTGTGTGTGTGTGTTTGGATTTGATTTTGAAATCGTAAATACAATAGCAACACTGTAAAATAAAATAAAATAAAATTTTATGGTGAAATCCTGGCTACTGGGTAGTCAGAACTTAACTTTATAAGTAATGGTTTCGATCAGTTAAACATATGGTAGCAGGCTGTATATCTATCAAATGGTAAATGTCTTTCAGTGTTTCCCCATAAATAATACAATTATAAACTGTACAATTTCACATATGTACAGTGTCATACCTTCGCTATGTTACAGACTTTACAGTAAAATTCACAGACATGTTTAACAGCGAATCAAGAGAGAACACGGACGCCGACTGCACGTTTGGTGAAAATAGAGCAGCGGGTTTCTTCTTTCCTGCATTATCTGTCAAAATCACTGGAGCATCTCTCTTGTCAAGCGGGTTATTTCATAGTGTTCTGGGTGCTAACATCATCACCTGCAAATTGTAAAAATAAATAAATAAATAAATACAAATTTCAATTACGTTTTGAGTGAAATCACTGGAAAACACATGAGGAGAGGACCTGGAAACTACATTAGTAGGTATGACCCACTAATGATCTGTGAAACACTTGTATCCTACATTACAGGAGTGTGTGTTGCTGGCAAATTATTATTATTATTTTTTTCCCCATCCCCAGTTTCAGCCGCTGTGTCTCTCTCCAGTCACCTGCGCAGAGCTGTGCTCTTTCCTTTGATGTACTCTCCCCAGGGGCAGCGACTGTCTCCCACAAAGAGCGGACGTACGGAAGACCTGTCCTTCAACGGCGATAGCTTGTAGCCTGTAGGCAGCAGTCATGTGACTGGGCGGAGCTGCAGAGTTAGTGATGTCACTGGGCGGAGCAGCAGAGATAGTGATGCCACTGGGTGGAGCAGCAGAGTTAGTGATGTCACTGGGTGGAGCTGCAGAGATAGTGATGTCACTGGGTGGAGCTGCAGAGTTAGTGATGTCACTGGGTGGAGCTGCAGAGTTAGTGGTGTCACTGGGCGGAGCTGCAGAGTTAGTGATGTCACTGGGTGGAGCTGCAGAGTTAGTGATGTCACTGGGTGGAGCTGCAGAGATAGTGATGTCACTGGGTGGAGCTGCAGAGTTAGTGATGTCACTGGGCGGAGCTGCAGAGTTAGTGATGTCACTGGGTGGAGCTGCAGAGTTAGTGATGTCACTGGGTGAAGCTACAGAGATAGTGATGTCACTGGGCGGAGCTGCAGAGTTAGTGATGTCACTGGGTGGAGCTGCAGAGTTAGTGATGTCACTGGGTGGAGCTGCAGAGTTCCTGTGCATGACCATGCCGGTGCTTTCCCTCACAAAGCCAACCTTGCCCCAACAGTGCAGCAGACTCCCAGGCAGCGAATGACATCATAGGTCAGGTTCGTACTAGGTCATACTAATAGGCCGTCATGGCAATGTGCCCAGTCTTGTCTGTTGTTATTGGATGATAATAGCACATTTTACACATGAGTGAAAAGGTTATATGCATGTGATTGTTTCTCCCTCTCCCTCTGCCATTGTAACCAACCTCGATCTCCTCTGTCTATCTTGTTTTCTCTCTATCCCTCTCTCTCTCTCTCTCTCTCTCTATCTCTCTCTCCATCTCTCTCTCTGTCACACACACACACACACACTCTCAGTTCTCACCACCCGCTGTAGTGCTCTGTGGCCCTGGCTGTGCAGGAGCCATACCAGGCTGTGATGCTGTCAGTCAGCAGCTGTGCTCCTACAGAAGTTAGAGAGAATCAGTGGAGGCAGGCTTGACCTTCTCAGACTACAGTGCATTCCCATCCGATAACTAATCTGGAGTGTAACACTGACAGGCTTTCTTACATACGGAGGTGTGCCAAAAAAAATGAAATAAAGTGAACAGAAATGTAAAAATTAATAAATAAAAAAAGCAAAGAATGCATTTTTGAAAAGTTGGAAGTTCGGATGTGGTGCCACACAAAAGAAAGAAGGAGGAATCCATTTTTTTCTAAATTATATTTATATTTCTTACCTCAGGTAAACGAAGCTTCCGGCACCCCACCTGGGCGATGCCTGGTAAGGGTTTTGCACCAGAATCCAGTTAATTTGAAAAGCTCAGTAGGTAGAGACTTATTTTTATATTTTATACTGAGCCCCCCACTATTCTCCCAAGTTCACACACACGCACACACACACACATGCACAAACACAGACACACACACACACCCACACCCACCCCCCCCCCCAGATGAATGTGGGGCCCATCCACACACTGGAACAGTGCCGTAACCAGACAGAGCCTTAACTGATACCAGACCACGGGACCCGTCCACCCTCTGGAACAGTGTCTAAACCTGACCTCGGGGTCCATCCACACACCGGAACAGTGCCTTAACAGATGCCAGAAAATGTGGCACATCCACACTCTGGAACAGCAACTTAACATATACCAGACCATGGGGCCCATCCACACACTGGAACAGTGTCTTAAGGAAAACATTTCTGTTTTTTAAATGACCTCAAACATATTATTTTTCATTTGTATTATTGTATTGATGATATTTATCTTGTTTTCCATCAATTTTAATTTGGTTTTCTGATGTTTTCAAAGGTACCAATGGCTTCAATTAGGGTTTAGGGCTCAAACTAGGGTTCAGCTAGGGCTAGGGTTAGGGTTAGGGTTAGGAAAACGATAAGTCTGAGGGTTGAGGCAAGTTTACCGTTGTGTTCAGCAGCTTGAAGAAAGGTTAGGACATGGGTTTGTTAATGATTTTGAATGAATCAAAAAAATTCTGTAGTAGCATGTGTACCTATGACCATACAAAATGTGTAATAAATGCATATTTTTTAAGGAAAACATTTTTGTTTTTTAAATGACCTCAAACATATTATTTTGCATTTGTATTATTGTATTCATGATATTTACCTTGTTTTCCATCAATTTTAATTTGGTTTTCTGATGTTTTCAAAGGTACCAATGGCTTCAATTAGGGTTTAGGGCTCAAACTAGGGTTCAGCTAGGGCTAGGGTTAGGGTTAGGGTTAGGAAAACGGTAAGTCTGAGGGTTGAGGCAAGTTTACCGTTGTGTTCAGCAGCTTGAAGAAAGGTTAGGACATGGGTTTGTTAATGATTTTGAATGAATCAAAAAAATTCTGTAGTAGCATGTGTACCTATGACCATACAAAATGTGTAATAAATGCATATTTTTTAAGGAAAACATTTTTGTTTTTTAAATGACCTCAAACATATTATTTTGCATTTGTATGATTGTTTTCCATCGATTTTAATTTGGTTTTCTGATGTTTTCAAAGGTACCAATGGCTTCAATTAGGGTTTAGGGCTCAAACTAGGGTTCAGCTAGGGCTAGGGTTAGGGTTAGGGTTAGGAAAACGGTAAGTCTGAGGGTTGAGGCAAGTTTACCGTTGTGTTCAGCAGCTTGAAGAAAGGTTAGGACATGGGTTTGTTAATGATTTTGAATGAATCAAAAAAATTCTGTAGTAGCATGTGTACCTATGACCATACAAAATGTGTAATACATGCATATTTTTTAAGGAAAACATTTTTGTTTTTTAAATGACCTCAAACATATTATTTTGCATTTGTATGATTGTTTTCCATCAATTTTAATTTGGTTTTCTGATGTTTTCAAAGGTACCAATGGCTTCAATTAGGGTTTAGGGCTCAAACTAGGGTTCAGCTAGGGCTAGGGTTAGGGTTAGGGTTAGGAAAACGGTAAGTCTGAGGGTTGAGGCAAGTTTACCGTTGTGTTCAGCAGCTTGAAGAAAGGTTAGGACATGGGTTTGTTAATGATTTTGAATGAATCAAAAAGATACCAGATCATGGGGCCCATCCACCCTCCGGAAAGGGTCTGAACAGGGACCACGATGAGTCACCCAGAGCCAGGCGATGACTTCCTTTCCCCAGTAGAGTGCGTGGCTGGGGACGGCGACGGAGGGAGTCAGATAAAGACAGACCGCAAAGACTGAAGCCAGGAGAGCAGTGCAGCGCATTACCTTCCTCAGTACACGCAGAACAGAGCGTTTTTTTTTTTTGCGTTTCGGTGCGTGATCTGAAAGCCTCCTCCAGCCCTGCTCAGGTCCCGTATGCGTAGCGGGCGGGATGACTCCCCCTCACTTTCGCCGTCGGCGGCTGCGGCCGTGGCGGTGTGCGAGCTCCCATCGGCATTTGCGTCGTGCGCGTGAGCGCGAAGGCCGTCAGCGAAGGGAGCGATGCAAATAAATATTGCAGGGGATGCAGTAATGACCCGGGATCACGGTGGGGAAAACAGGTGAGGAAATAAAAAAACAAACAGCAACAACAACAAAAAAAACCGAAAGGTCAAATTTACATTTCCTCTGAGTTTATTTATTTATGTATTTATTCATTCATTCTTCCATTTATTTAGCTTTGTCGATGATTTATAAACATGTGCCTGAACACGAGTGCCCTGACTTAAGATATAAACCCCGACCCAAAGTTCTACAGGTTGACAGTTGGATGCGAATGACTTTTAGGGGATCTTTCTTTCTTTTTTTTTCTTTTCTTTTTCTCTTTTCTCTCTGTCTTCATCGCGGTCACACTGGGACCTCTAAAGTGAGGATAGAACTCCCCTAATCCTGCGGAGCCAGAGATGTTCCCAGGCCTGTGCTCCATCATCGCTCTTAATGACCTGAACCGGATCAATTATCACACCAAATTAATGCTGGTGACAATGCGCTCCAGGGCCTAGGCTTTGCAAGATTAACGAATGGCCTCTTCCACCCCTGCTCTGCTCTGAACATCTACCAGCCTTTATAACACATTATAGCACATTTTACACACCAGTTTACACAATTCTCTCCCTCCTCTCCCTCCCTCATATATCTCTCTCTCCCTCCCTCCTCTCTCCCCTCGTCTACCTCTCTCTCTCTCTCCCTCCCTCCTCGCTCTCTGTCTTGCTCTCTCTCTCTCTCTCTCTCTCTCGTATTCTTTCCGTTTTTACGAAGCGCGTGTTTGTTCGGCCGCTATGGGCAGCCTTGGCAGTGTGCGGCTTTTTCGATCGCCTCTGCGCCTTCCCTCCAAAGGCGGCGGTGACAAAAAGAAAAGAGGCGCGCCTCGAGCAGGTTGCAATTCAAACTGTGAAAGTTGTCTGTTACCCAGCATGCCGATGGAGAGCCTCTCAGAGCGACGATGGAAACCAGTTTACCCCCACCGAGAGCAGCAGAACCGCACGTTTTTTCGTTTTTATCTTTTATTTTTTTAAATCACAGAGCTCGCGCACAGGTTTAAGGCTCCGCGGTTGAAAGAGGGATGAGGAAAAGGAAGAAAATAAATAAATATCTCACCGCCGTGAATAATTAATGGCGGGGATGCTTCGCGTTTTTAATGAAAGTTATCTGAGCCGCTGCCCTTGCCGATCACCATAATGTCGTTTTGGTGGATTTACGCTTGGGCAGTCATCGGAAGTGGTGGGGCCACACGCGTCAGATGGCATTAAATCGCCGTAGCCTAGGAAGCCGTTGCCTACGATACGATGACTGAAGTTATTTATTTCCACTTCCCTGGGTGCTGCCCCCCACCCGAGAACATTACTATCACCAAATGATTTATCCCCGTGCCACCTTTCCTCTTGATTCAAACTGAACTTACGTACAGTAACAACAGGCGAGGCGATTTAGCACTGCAAGTTCTGTCTCCCACACGTGCAGACAAGCACACACGCATACACACTCGCACACAATGTAATTTCTGAATTCACATTGCTACTACATGCTGCACAATAAATAATTTCACAGTCAGGTGTGATACTTCCCCCGCCCCAGACTCCAAAGAATGTATCAAACATATTGGTTGTAATGTAGCGCAGTGCAGTTGTAAGTAATGTAATTTAATTAATTTGCCAGTGAGTTGCTTCTGATGGATACAGGTGTAGGAGATATTCACTTTAGCTTCTTTATGAAGAAGCTAAAGTGACTGATCTCTCTTGTTGTAGCAGGGGTAGCAGAGTGGAGAGAAAATGGAATAAGTACGCGAGATTTTCAAAGTTTTGAGGGAATGCCGGAAATCGAACTTCAAATGCGGTTTTCAATTATGGCCCCTTCTTTCAAAAGCGGCCTGTTTGTAAGCATCCCTCACGCGCTACCCTTTGAAGTCAAGTGTGAATTAATGCATCGGCGAGAGGAATATTTAAAACGAGAAAAAGAAAAGAAAAAGACAGGGCGTCAGAAACGAGGATGACCTGAAAACATTTTTTTCGGAACACCTCGGTAGCGCTAGCGTGCTACAGGGGTTTACGGGCTTGATTTAATCCCCGGTACAGTCTCACGAACGGCAACAGAAAGAGACCTGCCTTTGCCAGGCAGCAGCGCTCTCATTAAGCTTGTCTCGGGTAGTTTTGACAAGCCAGGGGTATAAAGGAAAGGGACTGTCACTTCTCTAAATTGGAAGTGACTTTGACAGAAACAGCATAAAGCCCTGGAGGTAACGTGTACTTTCCTAATTCAGATCGACATGTATTTACAGTAAAGTGTACGCACGTTCAGCATTGAAAGAAGAAGCGATCCTGAAAAGGTTATGTGCATGCGCTTGCTGTTTCTCCCTCTCCCTATGCCATTGTAACCAACCTCCATATCCTCTATCTGTCTCGCTCTCTCTCTATCTCTCTCCCTATCACTAGCTGTCTCTCTCTCCTTTCCTCTTTTTGTCTCCATCTCTCTCACTCACTCCCTCCTCACTCTCTTTCTATTTATTTCCTCTCTCTTCCTCCCTCCACTCTTTCTCTGTCCCTCCCTCCCCTCTCCTTTTCTCTTTCCCTCTCTCTTTCTCTCTTTTTCTGTTTCTCATGCTGTTTGCTCTCTCTTACTCTGCCTCTTTTTCTGATTATACATATTCTCTGTCACACACACACATGCACACACACGCACACACCCAAACACACACACACACTCTCATGCACACACACACACACACGCACGCACACACCCAAACACATACACACACACACACACACACACGCAAACACACGCACACACGCACACACACACACACACTTGCAGATACAGATATGGCCGGGCAGTATCTTAGTATGGGAACGGCAGGCAGGTGAATAGATTTACAAAGTGACTAATGCCTGTGAGGAGCTGGAGCTCATCTGAAATCAGAGCTCTTTGTCTTAGTCAGGCACGATTTCCTGATTACTATCTCCTGAGCTCACCTTTCAAAGTGCCTCTGCTATTTGGGTGACATTTTGTTTTTGTGGTTTGCTGTGTCTGTATACTGCACACATTAGTCCTTCCTTTATTTCAGATCTCTGACTCTGAAGTGCGTGCGATCAATCAATTAATTAAACGTTCCTTTTGCAGTCATTTCAAATTCAGCCAGTTTATTGGCCTGAGTAATAATAAATAAAATAAAAAGAAAAGGAAAAAAAAAAATCCTCTTTAGAAAATAAATTCTTGGAACTAATCAGACCCTCTCACAGCCCTATCAAATATGTAAAAGCAATATTTGTGTGACTAATAAATGAAACAGAAATGTTTCACAAAGTTACTCTTATTTCCATCCAGCGCAGAATTATTCATTGGCTTATAATTGCACCCCAAGCTTCCGTGAAATTGCTAGTGCCATTGTGACACCCTCATTCAGTTTGACTAAGCAGCACTATGGGCAAAGATTATTCAAAGCAGCGCCCTCAGATTTGATTAGGGAGGGAGGCCAGGGGAGGCAGGAGGCCTTCACATCTGGCTCCCAGCATGCCTTGCTCCTGGGCACCTTATCTCAGCTGGGCCAAGAAACTCTTCCTCCGGCTCCTTCCTCTTCCTCTTTCCGCACCCATGTGTCCTCTGTTCAAGTGCGGCTGATGGATGGGTCTGTGAGGGTGATGAGGATAATGATGATGATGATGACGACGAGGTTTATAATCATGCCAACTGATGTATGGAATTCCTTATGGTAATGAAGATGATGGTGATGATGATGAAGATGATGATGATGTCAGGAATTCATATTGATGTTGATGATAACTGACTAATGAAAGTAATTATGGTGATGATGATGATAATGATGGCGATAACTGATGTAGGGAATTCATATTGATGTTGAGGCTAACTGACTAACGAATTTCATTATGGTGATGATGGTGATGGTTATGATGATGATGGTGATGATGCAGATGATGATGATGATGATGATGATGATGACATTGATGATGAGCAGATGATAAATCGTATGACCAATAGTTTTATTTTGTTCTGTGCGTTCGCTCGACAATAGGCTCGAAGGCCTAAACATTCACCTGGAATTAACCTGGATCGAATTCCAATAAGAACCTCAGGTGTAAATGTACCCATGTCTGCGACTGGGATTTCCCTTCCCAGGGTGCCAGGATATTCACAACATGAAGTGATGCATTACAGGATTAACCCTTTAAGGCACTGATTCATCAGCAACAAATATGGCATTAGCAAGCAAAGCTGGCAAACTGTATAAATGCAATGACACATTCACTTAGCATTCATAAATGTCACTACTTCTCCCGTGTCATATTTTCTGAACCTCTTCAGCGATTATAAGTTATCCAATGTGACAAATACAGCAATTTGCCTGTGTAAACAGTGTGATGTACAGAGTTGAGAGTATATCTAGCTGCAGGAAGACATGATCTGTGTTGATGGCTTCTGTATTGTCATTGGGAATTTGAAATTTCAGATAGCAATAACCAGTAGGAAATGCTCAATGTTAAAACCATGTTTAATACTTAAGTAAAAAAAAAAAAAAAGATATATTAATACATTAGCATTTTTAGAAAATCTCCCACTCCAAATACCACATTAAAATCAGTGAGTGACTCATGAAGCCATGGTCACCGTTTTGTATAGAGTTCAAAAACACTGAATGCTTTTGTCCTTGCCACCACTGACCCTCGCCGGTGAAAACCCTCCATTTGATCTGAATCCAAACGAGAGAGAGAGAGAGAGAGAGAGGTTCCCGGGCAAGGTGATGTGCTCGGTCGCCGCCACGACGCGCTCGTCCGTTCCACGGCAGCGCTGCCTGCTGGCAGAGCTCTCTCCTTTCGTGGGAGAGAGGAGGCAGTATCACCAGTAATCATGGCCCCCGGGGCCTCGGTACTGGAGAGAGGAGGATTACCGCAGCGCGATGTCAGAAGAGCTCACGGGAATTCGCTCAGAATTCCACCTTGGCGCGCGGGATAGAGGTGGCCGTAGCGAAACGGGTATTCCCGGGAGGGGAGGCGGAAGGGGAATCTCGGTCGGGAGACCAGGCGCTCACCGAGGAAACGCTTTCCCGAGGAGTCGAGCGCGATTCACGTTAAAGTCAGAGCCGGACGACCCGGCGATCAGCACCTCCGGGTTGCAATTCCATCGTTTTAGGCGAAAAGGTGGTCCGGTGTGTGTGTGTGTGGGGTAATCTGTTTGAAATGTTAACTTCTAAAATAGGAAATAGGAAAAGGCAATCCATCCTCTTTGACACTTTGAGTAAAAGGATGCATTGAATGAATGGACCCCCAGGGTTCTGACTGAAGTTGTGAAGATTAGATGAGTAGACATACATTTTAATGGTGATCCTGAAAGACCTGAAACCAGTTAAATTTTATGTCTCCAAAATCCACACATGCATTATGACATAAGGTGTGGATTTTGGTGACTTAATTCTTCTTCTTCTTCTTCTTCTTCTTCTTCTTCTTCTTCTTATTGTTATTACCAGTCGCTCATCTCTGAAAAAAGCGTTAGAGTTATTTTGAGGGTGTGATATTTTGCGGGGGGGAGAGGAGAGGCCGGGGGGGAACTCAAGACTATCTCCACAGCTGTAGCTTCTTATGAAAAGCAGATCAGGGCTTTAGGACTGGAACACACAGGTTCTGGGACTTAAACCCCTCTGGGGTTTCCGGCAGAATGACTTTAGGGGCGACGGTGAAACAGTCGAAATCAAGTCTGCTCACAGAGCGCATGCATAAGAGACGGGCGCTCCTGGCTTCCAACGCAATCTCAGCGAAACACCGCGTACGTTAAAAACGCCATCTTGTTTTTAATCACGCGGCGTCTTGTATTACACTGTAACGCAGCCAGGTGTGTCAGGGGCTGGAGGTGCAATGTGCAGGTGCCGTTCCCTCGCCTTCTCCTTAATGTTTGATAAATAAGCAAAGGCTGTATTTCCGGGTGCACTCGCATGTGGATCCTGCATTTAAAGAAAAAAAGAGAAAAGAATGCAAATTTAATATTTATTAAAATAAACATTAGAAATACTGTGATATGGAAGGCTTTCAAAATGATTTGAAGTCTGTCATTCAGGTACAGTGGAGGCTTTTCCCCGCACCTGTCACCATACCTGGCGCTGATAGCTGATGGATTCACATGAAGCTGGACAGTCCTGACAGTCCCCCCCCCCCCCAACCCCCCCACCCCCACGCCGCCCCCCCCACCCCCACCCCCGCATCACAGAGCCTAAATGCCTGCAGGCATATTTACATTCTGCCATTTCTGAGGAAAGCCACTGCTTTATAACATTTTTTTCCCCCTTTTCTCCTAATCAGATCTCATTAGCAGGTGGATGGACTGTCTGTCAGCTTTGGGACGTATCAGTCATTGATGACCTGTCTGTCATTCTGATGAAGTGCATTTATGTGCATATACGAGCATCATATTACAGCGCATTCAATAGCATCGGTACCCTACGATATGCAGTGCAGTTTAAATTATTATTATTATTATTATTATTATTATTATTGTTGTTGTTGTTGTAGCCATGGTTGCAGCTTTTATTGTAAGAACCATAGCAGCTTTCAATATGACATACATTCATCCTAAACTCGTAGGCTATTGTGTCTTTAGGTGAGCTGTGGAACTTATTTGCCACTGTGGAGAAGTGAGCCTTTTTTCTCCAACGGGTGGCGAGGCACACGCTGTCCAAGCTGGCGGAGACGGAGCCCCTCCTGTGAATAAATGTTCACGAGGCTTCGTTAACGTGTCAAACCTCCTCCTTCCCAACTATGCGCTAATCCGGTAGCATCGCCTATTTACTCCGAATTCTGACCAGTTGCAATGCAAGGGCCGGGGGATCTAAGCCTTTACATCTTCTAACAAAATCATTGCCATTGCCATTGCCAGCTAATAGCCAGCAAAATGTCCCCATGAATTGCCACTGTTATAACCCTGACAAACCATCCCAGCAACACTGCGCTAACATTTTGTTTTTGTGCTAACTGGGTTCACTGCTGCCTGAAAGGACGACGGCCTTCCAGATAATAGCGGTAACCCTCAGATGACGGGTCCGCACAATGCCTGGCGGCGAGCTAAAATAGCCGCCGCCAATCGGCTGGAGAAGGCGCAACCTTTTTGGCACGCGGGCTTCCCGTCATCGCCGCGGCAACAGGAGCGCCGACTGATCCAGGGGCGCCGCTCACATCGGCCCGGGGGGGGGCACACCGCCATCTTCCGGACCCCCACCAAGAGACAGCGAGTCCCATTCAACTAGCGACATGTCAGCGAAGGACCCCTGAAGACAGCCAAACAGTTTTTTTTTTTTTTTTAATTGAGTGCTGAGTCCCGTAAGGGGGGGGGGGGGGGGGGTACCTGGCATGTTTATCGAGGCCCGGTGTGGACATGGAGCCCCGTCGCCTATTCCTGTGTGAGACAGACAGGGGGATACAATCAGACCTGATAAAGGCACAGACACGCACCGCTCTGTGCCCCTACCCCTCAAACGACGACCAGCCGACATCCGCCTTTTCAATACTGTATGAGATCACTGTCACTGAGTATACACACACACACACACACGGACACACACGTCTGAGACAGAGAGAACACACACACGCACACGTCTGAGACAGAGAGAACACACACACACACACGTCTGAGACAGAGAGAACACACACACACACACGCGCACACAAACCCACACACACACACTCACACATGCATGCACACAGATACACACAAACACACATACATGCTCGCAAACACACAAATACACATACACGCACACGCACGCACACACACACGCACACACACACACACACACAGCTTTAACTCTGAGCATGTGGTCACGGTTGATTCCTGCAGAGCTTTGGCACACTGGCTTTTCACTTTTTAAGAAGTGCAGTGCTTTGGGGACAACTATCAAAACAAATTCAAATTATACCCCGCTGTCTTACCAAGATTCCCTCGGCAGAACCGCCGGACCCCATGTCTGCACTTATGGCTCTCCTGACATTTCTCACGGCGAAAAGAAGCAGGATTCTGAAAGCTCCACCTGTCACATCTATCCGAACAGCATCTTTAAAAAATAAAGCCCTGCTGCAGCTCAGGGTTATTGATTACTCACACTGGCCTGAAATGAACACACCTGCCTCACTCTTTTGAGTGGGTCAGGCGGGGTGAGAAAGACTATTTAAACTTAATACAGAGTATTATTATGATGTTTCATCGAAAGGATGCGACAGTAGTATTTTCCATTTTTTTCCGATTTATTTCTGTAAGCAATGGGGTCTAATCAGCAGAATGGGATTTGCGTAAATCACGATCTAGCATCCCCAGCGTTGCCACAATTTATGAGAATGAAAGTTGGGCAGGTTTGTGGTTGGTTGCAGATGTTCTCTGGTGTATTTGTACCCTATTGAAGACCCTATGAAAACACAGGCCTTGTTACAGTACTCTGAGGCCACCCCCCCCCCACCCATAATGCCATGGTGCACAGTTTTTTCCATTACACGATGATCACAAGTGCACTGAGCTGGTAGTGGGGTACACGTTTAGAGCAGGGCCACTTAACCCTGATCCTGGGGGTTGCAATGTATGTTGATTTTTAGTGTTACTCAGTGCTTAATTGACCAATTAAAGCGGTTGATTGCATAGTTACTTCACCTAATTTATGGGATGTGAACTGAGTGGTGATTACAGGGTGAGAATGAGAACCAGTACACCCTCTGGTCCTCTGGGACCAGGGCAATTGAAATCGCACAGCCACAAGTCATGTTCACGAATGCTGTATTTACAGACACCGTAAAACATGCCTGTGAGGTACAGATTATTTATCCATACATTTATCAGATTTTTATTTTGAGATACATATACACAAACCATCAATTACCCAGCCATCTGCGTGACCACGTGCATAATGCTGACGAAGAACATTTGTCGTTCAGTGTAGTTCAATACAGTTCAAACGATCAACTCAGCACTTCCAAGCGTAAAGGAAGCTGACCAATAACTAACTGTACAAAGGCTCATCCGTTTTATGTACTTGTCACTTTTATTGATTGGTGTTGCGCACACACACATACACACACACACACACACACACACACTGTAATTGTATATTGAAATGTAAATCTGCACTGTAATCAAGAAGAAAGTGATTAGCAAATGAATGCAGCAAATATAATTAATTTTTGCAGAGTATATATACAGAGTATAATTATTTTTGAGCATATAACTGTATTGCTCCTGTCATCATATTTACCAAGGGTGTGGATGATTTTAAAGGGCACTGTATGATCACAATCGATAATATTATCTTTTGTCCCCAAAATAATATGTTCTGTTGGTTATATGCATACATATTTACATATATACTGTATATATCCTGATGTGAACAATGTTTTAATTTGTGTGCTAGTAGTTTTTCTTTTTTCTTTTCCTTGGCCCATAATGTACAAAGAATATAATCAACAGAGAGAGAGAGAGAAACCTGAAGACAACTTAATCTTTGATTTATGTCAGTGCACACCAGTGGAAAAGGATATGCCTGTGCTGTATTGATAGCCCCCTGAAACAGCATGATACTCCAAATGAGATCAATTTCATTATGAGAGCAACATAGGCAATGACAGGAAGTCTCTGCCTTTCTTGGAGGGGGTGGGGGGAGGCAGGGGCGGACAACGTGTGGCCAGTGTAAGTCATCTGGGGGGGGGTGGGGGGTGGGGGGGGGTGGCTCTCTAATTGGCACCAGAGATTAATGAAGGGAGAGATCAGTAGCAGTGGGATGTCAACCACCATAACAAAAGAAAGGAAGAAGAAGATGAAGAAGAAGAAGGCCAGGCGTGGACCATCTGAGCATGCCCAGGTCCAGTTCCATTCCGGTGGCACTAGGCTCTATAAATTGGGTTTGTTATTGATTTTGGAAACATGCTCCTTGGGACCAGTCTTTATAATTTAAACGAGGAAAAAAATATCATCAGTTTTAAGATGTGATAACAAATGCAGACCTACATTAGATGTAGACACATTATTATTATTGTTATTATTGTTGTTGTTATTATTATTATTATTATTATTATTATTATTATTATTATTTTCCTTTACCAACACAAAGATTAAACCATTTCAAAATACATTTTATGGGGGAGCATGAAAACAGTGCAAGATGAAGTGTTGAATGTGTCTTTCATGTGTCTGCTGAAAGGCAAAAATAAAACAATAACATTGTCATGACGGCGTCATTATTTTTCTATCGGGTTCGAGTATAGATTCTCTGGCAGTTTTATTTAAATGGTAATCTTAAATGCCTCTACCTTTTTCAAAATGATTTTACTTTTACAATTATGTTTATTTATTTATTTTTACTCAGGAAATCGCCACAGTTAATTATAAACAACAGGCTTGGAACAACCCAATCTATCAGCCTCCGTAAAATGTGTTTCTAAAGCGTTTCATTCGCAATGCCGGCGTGTATTTATCTTCTGCTAAAGGAGGATTATTGATGGCGCTCATTGCGCTCCATTTTTTTCTGTTTTTTTTTTTTTCAAATTACAAACCTGTTTTGAAAATGGTTCCATCATACGTGGCGCTCTTCACCCCCAGCAGCCAGCGCGGCGGCACAATGGCGGCCGACAGGCCATTCATCAGACGGTTAATTATGACAACTTATCACGCTCCGAAAAAGCTGGGGGAAAAAAAAGCTGCGAAAGTAATCGTACTTCATTACACACTTATTTGTGCTGATAGATTGAACTCATTTACCTGCCGCGTTCTCTGGCAGGACTGACGTTGCTAACATTAGGGAGGGTTTTTTAAAAAATTTTTTTAAACGATGCTACGGAGGACACGTCGACATAAAAAGTAAACGCCCGCGATCAAGAGGAGCAACTGACATGTTTAATTGTGTGTATTTTATATGGTAGAAGATGAAGAAGAAGAAGAAGAAGAAAAAAAAGTCAAACAAGTGTATGACATGTTAAGAAATGGGCCTTTGTTCAGAAATGTAATCGAGTGCACCTGATTTGAGGGATGGGGCTGATTTATCTGAAAGCCCATTGGACTGTAACCGACTTTTGGGCTGGTCAGACAGCTGGTAAGGCTGTCTGGCCTCCTCCGCCCTGAAGAGGTTTTTTTCTGGAGAAGAACGGGGATGATTTATTCAGTTGTCTTAATGAAACATGAGGGGAAAAGCCTTCGTTATTGTGGATTTTTCCCTCGTTGTGTCCCCGTCTCCTGTCTCTCAGAGTCTACGAGGCCTGCCCTGTGTCCGACTCTGACTAACCGTAGCCGGGTGTAAAACAGTTGGCCGGTGGGGTAAAATCCACAACTGCTTTGTTTCTCTCACACAGAGCATTCTCTTTAGTGAGCCCAATGTTGGATTTATGCCCGAGGCCAGTTGGTAGGTCTGTAAGCAGTTAGTTTGACATTGACATTTTTGCTAATTTCACAAACCGCTCTTCTTATATTTCTGTATGCATAATGACAGGAAAGGTCATATAAGACAATGGATTTAGAAGTGAGTGGGGCTTAGCAAAAACTCTTATTCAATACCAGTGGATTAAAGGTAAATTGATGAAACTCAGACAATTCAGAAAATCATTTAATATAGTTTAAATTAACCAATTTTCTTTCATTTCTTCTAGATGGACATAGAGACATTCTTACGAATTAAGAAGGAAGCATCATGGTTTTTAAATTGTGTTTAAATGCAAGTGAAACTATTTGGACAATGATTTGGAGAAAGACGATTGAACAGTGTTTCTGTGCTATTTGGAGTCAGTTTGAGAGGGAGAATGATCTCTCTCTCTCTCCCCCTCTCTCTCTTTCTCTCTCTCTCTCTCTGTATGTGTATGCGCGTGCATTTCATTGCTGGTATCTCCAGTTGAGAGTCATAGATCAGTCGGGGCTGCACAATAATTTATATGCAAATCGGATGGCATCTATTAGCCTTTCAAAAATCAGTTTAGATTATTGGAAATCCAGAATAATACTGCCACCTAACCTTAGTGCTCTGTTCTCAAAAAATGAAGCGCATTGCAATAAAATCCATTCCTAATAATCCCAGCATGCATTGGGCAAGCGGCTGGAATGCAACCCGGGGAGCCAATCCATCTCAGGGCACGCAAGCCCCCCCCCTCCTCCAGCCCTGCCCTCCCCTCACATGGACCCGGGAAGAACAAGCAAAGCCCAAACAGAAAGGCCCAGGATGTGAGGCTGGCAGTGCTACCCACCAAGCCACCCCTGAAATAAAATTTGTTTGAATATTTATTTATTTATATATTCTGTATTTGGGGCGAGGGTTAGGCCCACAAGGGAAATCGGATGATATTTCTCCACAGTGAGGGAAGAGACCTCTAGCTCTAAGGCCTTATTTACTGACAGCAGGACGAACTGCGAAACCTCAGCTGTGCTGAACGTCTTCATTTAGGGACAGCCCGTTGTATGCGTTTTGAGCATTTGATGTGTTTTTTCCCCCTTGCGTCTAGGGAACCAGCATGGGGTGAGATTGAATTTCCTTTCTTTGAAACCCATTTTACTTCACCTCCCTGTGTTATTACACACGTAGCTTTGCCATACTGAAATGCATGCCTGTCATATGTTTGCTCTTGCCAAAAGAGATTTGGGACCCTGCTCAATGCATCCAGAATGGAGTTTCTGGATTATTATTGTGAGCTGTAAGTAAAAAAAATAAATAAATAAAAAATTGAAAAAAAGAATAATATTGTGTATATATACAGCTGTGCAAAATAAAGTTCCTGTAACATATGACAGGCTTTAACTGTTGCTCAGGTGTTTCCATCTGTTAACTGACTTTCTCACTGCTGACAATGGGGGAATCAACACAAAATCAGCAGTTTCTGTAAAATGGTAAGACGTACAGTATGTGCTCGTGCTTGTAAATATCAGGAATTAAAAGATGACTGCGTCTACTTTTGTCTCACATTCTTCATAAAATTAAGTATATTTTGCTAATTTTGCCTTTAGTATATAGCAAAATTAACAACTTGATCTCTACCATACATTTGGAGGGCACTGTACATACTGTGTGTGTGTGTGTGCGTATAACATCATACCATGTAAATACATGAAAAACATATACACATGTTTAAATAAACATAAATAAAGATAAATCAATAAATAAACATTTTTACTCCAATTTAAGGATAGAATCGCACTGAAGTCTCAGATTCACTGTTTGAATGTCATATCATATATAATAACTGTCTTCAGTTTCTCAACTGTTGACACTGAAAGTGGAAACAGGGTTTGGCCCTCCTCTTACCTCACACGGTTTCTTCATTCCGGTATCCCAGCATGCACCATTAGATCTGAATCTGCTATCCTCATTATCCTCAACTCAAGACTTCACACGATAGGAGGCTGAGCCTTCTCCAACTCTCTGCCCCACGCCTCCGGAACTTTCTCTCCCCCTCCCTGTCAGAAACACTCCTTACTTCAGCACTTTTAAAACTTTTTTTCCCCCCCCTTAGTTTCATTCTTATCCACCTCTATCTTTTTTAACTAGCTGTGAATCGATAATTCAACTCGCATTTAACGGTCTTGTTGATAATGTGCGTTGTTGTTGTCGATGTTTTATGTCTTGTTATATTATATAACTGGAGCTTGTAGGTTGGAAAAAAAAAAATCTCCATAGGATGGAATATAATCACCCCTGTTTTATTTTTAAAGAGACAGAGCCAATGTTTGTAGCAGTGAGTTTGAACACACATACAGCTGCAGGAGCATAGGTATATTGAATCATGTGAATAAGGTCCCCTCTTGCACACTAGGAGACCTATTACTTGAATGGCAACAATCCTTGCCCTGAATAGCAATCCAATTAAGGTAAGACAATCATAAACTGTAAAAAGTGTCACACTAACTGTCCTAACTGTCAGTGTGTGGAGCACCTTACCAGGCAGTGTAGTGGAAGGCGGATGACCTCAGGGTGTTCAAGGCCAGACCTGATGCAGTGCTAGATGCTCTCAAGTCTGTAGGTGAACGGTGAGTACAGAAGGGCTGAATGGCCTGCTCTTGTCATTATGCATTCTGATGGTGTTTTGTTCTTATCTTTTTACGCCTCTTATCTCCATGTTTTGTTTGGTTATGTAAGCCTACTCTACTTTAGATTAATTCCATTGAATATCAATCCTTTGCAGGCTTGATAAATCACCGGGCAGCGTTCGAAACCATGTACTTGTGTTCTTCCTCGAGCGTATTGCAGGAGTGGAAGTTAAACGGCCATGTGATCGAACGCGTTCGAAGCTCAAAGAATGCAACAAGGCAAGAATGCAAGACTTCACCGCAAGTTCTCTGCGTGCTCTTGGGAGAACTAAAAAACAAAGAGTGCTTCAAAGCAGACTTTTCCATACTTTCCCTTCCCAGAAGCCATTGTGTTATCAGCTCCGTATTTGAGGGCAAATAAGATTTTTTTTTTTTTAACTCAGGAGAATTGTGTATACAAGTGCAAATATATGTTATTTATGGAATTTTTGTAATGTCAATGTGTTTCTTGTTAAGGTTAGAGGTCAGTTGCGCTGACCTCAAAGTACAACAACTTTGTTTCAACTTTAACAGATCCAAAGCATTCTTACACTCAATAAGTATAGTGTTGGAAGTGTACCTGGAGGTGTGTTCTTATAACAACACGAGAACGCAGAACACAAGCACACAGTTTTGAACACAGCCAGAGTCTTTGTTCCTTCTGCACTCACATTATTGTCTTTGGTTCATACACAATGTGGTTCATAAACGCCTCCCACATGTGCTTACTTTTTTCGTTTTCAGTTTGGGCAGGCAGGGGCAGCCTCTCCCACAGGGATCAAAATTGGCTCTCCCACTGAAAGGGAAAAAGGTGAAACGGACCACAAAATAAACAAGCAGCGCACTGTGGTGAGGCTGGAGTTGGCAGGTGTTTGCCAGCTTGCTTGCCGATGCACTTATGTGCGGTTTTCGATTGTTGATAATCCACCCAGAAGTGCTTGTTTTTGGAGTCCAGCTTGAGGTGTTCTGTATAACTATGACACTGTGTGATGAACTAAGTTTTGGCCTTCACCCAGTCTGCGCTATTTGTTCAATGAACTGTTTTTTTCTTGTGATTCCACTGTAACTGAGTACAAAGCCACCTGATTCCATATTCTTGTGCATGCTTGAGTCTTCTGTGAAGAACTTGAACTTGAAGTAATTTACATAGATGTAAATTTCAGTAAAGCTCATGTAATGTTCAACAAAATATGTACAATCATTGAAAGAGGTCTTCTGAAAACTGGTAAAAATAATCATTAAAAATCAAAAATTCTCACTGATGTGCAGATAATGTAAAAGGTGCTTAAAGGGTTACACTCTTTCAAACAGTTATTCAACCCCAGGATCCGGTTTGACGAGCTAATCTAATTCACCGCTCATCTCTCCGTCGTACTGAGCTTCTCTCAGACGAGATTACGGCAAGCCCTCCCTGCCATCAACCTGTCGCAGGCCGCGAATCGTCGGGGGCGTGTGAAACGACACCTGCGCGAGACCCCCCGTGGTGTACCCTCCTCCGCTCCTCTGTTTAATTACCCGGGCTGTGCTGCTGCTGCTGCTGCTGCTGCAACAGCTGACCGCAATCGGCGATAGCAAAAAAAAAGAAAAAAAAAACGCAGCACCTTCGCAAAAAAAAAGCCAGGACCAAAAAGCCGGACATTTTTTCGAGTTCGGTCGCTTTTTGCGGTTCCGTTCTCGGTCGCGCGTCGCAGGGCTACGCCGTGAAGCCCGCATAACGTTGGCCTTCTCGTGACGTCACACGCGTCAGCGCGAGCCGCAACGGCGTGTGTCGCAGTCCGCCACCCTGAGCGTCCACGTCACTGCAAGTCTTTCAAAGCGCCATTTTTCAAAAGCACAACCGTTTCCAAAGCGATTGTGGCCAGCATTGGCATCTACCAAAGGCTGTTATTAGCTGCCGTGGCTGATTATGACAGGTGTTGTGCCACATTTATGACAGTGTAATGTCAGCTTTAAATAGTGTCACATTACAGTTGTGTCACGTTTTTTTCTTCCATAATTTTAGTTTCTTACATATTTATAATAATATGCCAGCTGCAAAATAAACTACACAAAAATACACAAATATGGTACTGTATATATATATATATATAGTGTGTTTATTATTTTATAAAAGTTTTAACCCAGAGTTAAAGGCAAAGCATTGCAGAATTTAAATGGAATCTGATCTGCTCTCTTTACAAGCTAATTTCCTTGCATGTCTGATGTCACAATATTATTATTATTATTTATTTATTTATTTTATTTTTTACCAGACGTGTCAATAGTGCATGTGTAATAGCTTTGCATCACTGTACATTTATATTTAGTGTGTACATTTATTCAATTTGGCCGATTGTTAAACTGTAATTTCCACTTTTACTGTTGAAAACAATTATACGAGCTCCGCGAACGCTGCTTGCTGAGTGATCTCGAAACAGACACAATAATGTGAAATTATAATTGCAGATGTAAAAACATGATATTACTGAAGCCCTCATAATGTTCAAAAGCTCCTTTTCAAGCCTGCAATTTAACTCTTTTCTATGTAAATTAGAAACAACTCAAATGCCATGTTATGCATTTATTTCTGCCACAGTTCAGATGAAGTTATTGTGCTCAAGCCTCTGAGAAGCACGTAGCACACATTAGCATGTTTTAACATCTCGGTAAATAATGTGCAAGCGTTTGGTCCCATTGTTTTAAAAAACAGGGCCTTCCTTACCTTGGGCTAGATATCTAAAGCTCAAATCCCGTAGGGCCTCTCTGTCTGCTGGTTTTTGATGTAAGCCTGCACCTAAGTGCACTTAATTTAAGTCATCGATTAACAAAAGAGGCTGCACACCTTGTCGCCAAGGTCTAAATTAGCCGCTGATTGAAAAGGAAAGTCCACAAACCAGCCTGTGGCCCTCCAGGACAAGAGTTTGAGACTCCTGACTTCAGATCAATCCTCTGATCACTAATCCTATACAAATGCCCATCGATGGTTTAGTCTCATGCTGTGGTGATTATTTCTATGCTTAAATAATTACATTATGTTGTGCTTAGGTATAGATGCTTCTAGATACTATTTATATATTTATTTTCCTATAAATGCCATCTATCCCTGGATGAATCATTTTTGTATGTTTCTGGCTCCTAGAATAATTAAATTTTGGGAAACGGGCTGACAAGGAAAATTAATTTAATTTTTCAAAGGTTCCACGATACTAAGATCATTATGTGGCGGATTTCAAACCCCATACTGAATTTCCTCCCTCAATCGGGATGGTAAATTTAATTAACAGTTGCAGCTGACATGGCCCCAGAGAAGGGGTTTCATTCAAAGCTATCTAGTCTGTTCTAAATGTCCCCGACTGAAACCGGATCAAACCAGTTAGCTAATAGATGCTTCTGTTACTGTGACATAAGAGGAACAATTGGCTGATCCAAATGATGGAGAAAAGGGTATCAAAATGTTCTTTTTTTTCTTTTTAATGTTTAAATCTTTTCAACAGGAATATATCTCAGCTGTTTCAAAAATGACTGTTTTAAAGCAATCGATGACTCAACATTAAGTCCTCAGTGACTAATGAGAAATTTTGTTATTTATTTATATACTTAGTTTTGTTTTCCACTAGTTCTGCAGTTCACTTTTTTACTAAATCTATACGCCGTCCACTTTTCTTCTCATTATGAGAGGACACATTCAGTCGTCTTATTCGTTAAAAGAAAGAAATGCGAAGGAATGAACAATGCTGGGTTTTTTTACAGCGAGAGTGAGGAAATATGCCAATATGAATCGGGCTGGTAGACTGCCTTTCCAATTTCCCCCGGAGATGAAAGGACAATCGGCCCACCTGCTCACAAACGAGTCGCTTAACAGGGGAGCGCATCGATCCGCCACCACCAAACACATCCGACTTCAGCCATTCGCTGCCAATGGCGGAGGACCCGGTGAGCGCGTTTGCAGAGGGCATTTTTCTGCTTTCGGTTTCAAAAAGAAAAAGCAGGCCAGCTCTGAGCTAACATCAGGCACCGTCAGGCCAAACCGCTGTCAGAGTACAGCACGAACAGAATAACTCAGTAGAGGAACAACACTTTGCAGTAAAATATTTTGATGAATTTTTTGGTGCATTATATACATACTTTGTAGCTGAAGAAGACAAACATACAGTACACAGTAGAATGTCCAGTAGTTAATTTGACTTAAATATAGTTCATATGAGACCAATAGGGACCACATGTACACCGTATGAGTGTTAATTTAACACTGAACATGGTGTTTGATGGGTTTGGGGTCAGGGTCCTGTGCAGGCCAGTCAAGTTCTTCCACACCAAGCTCGGCAAGCCACTGAGCTCTTTAGTACAAGCCATTCAACTGCCAATGTTAGTCTAAGGGGAGTGCATGGCTGTGTGCTTGATTATACGCACCTGGTAGCAATGGGTGTGGCTGTTATTTATGTTTAGTTTTTTTTTTTCTGTGGTCTCAGGGCTATAAAATGCTTCTACTATGACTGTTTGGTAGTCATCAGGTATGTATAGCAGGGCATGCATTGTGTCCCAAAGTGTCAATGATTAGGTATTTATTGGTTCTGCAGACTGCTAATGGCAAAGAGTCAATCGGAGAAAGGCATTTGATTGAGAGTGATGGAATGATATATTCATAGAGCACTTAGAATGGAGTATCAAAGCACACGGCCCAGGACTTTAATTAGAGCGCATTCGTGTTTTGGCTGCAAACACACTTCATTATTACGGTGAGATATTGCGATTCCATGTTCGGCAGACGCAAGCAATTCCCATACATTCCAGTAACTGATATACCTGTGATAATTATTCATTAAAGGGACCTGCGCTGTGAGCTGCGTTGTTCCATTTTGCTCAGACATGATTTAATTTTAGAATAATATACACATATCATACCCGTTGATTGCACAAAGCTGAAAGCAGGGTATTTCAAAATAGCATGTTCTTCCCTTTATATTAATGGCCAAACATCATACAGCATTGTAGTAAAAAAAAAGAAAAAAAGGAAAAGGATTAATTTGTTCACAAATAAGAATGACATAATTACAAATTCTTCTTCTTATTATTATTATTATTACTCATATTGGGTGGAAGCGAGAAACTGTGGAAATTGATATATTCATCTCTGAGTGTTTCAGAGCAGGTCCTTTTCAGGAGAAACTATCTCTCTGAAGCACACCTTTATTTATGCTAGCGGGCCTGTGCTGTTCCTTTTGCTGGAGTTCTGCTGCAATCAATCAAGGACGACGTAATACAGCTTCCTTAGAGGGTGGGGGGTGGGTGGGGGGGGGGGGGGTGCGTGGGGCGGGAAAATCTGCCTTTTATTCTGCAGGCTCCATTTGTGACACATATATCAGAGGCCGGTAAAAGGATATGGAGCATTATTCCTCCGGCTCTCGACGCACCAGTCGGTAAATTATGCATTCTCTAATTCCACAGTTTTACTTACCCTTCTGACACGATGAATGAGTCCAAAGACTATTCAAAGAGCAGGTCTGTCTTCACATAAAAAAGAAGGCATGTTTAATGTGAGTGGAGGTGTGGGTGTGTGCGTGTGCGTGTGTGTGCATGTGTGTGGGGGGTATGTGTGTGTGCGTGTGTGTGTGAGTGTGTCCATGTGTGTGTGTGTGATTGTAAAGGAGGGAGAGAGAGAGAGAGAGAGAGAAGAGAGAGAGAGACAGAGAGAGAGAGTGGAGAAAGATTGTAATGGTTTAATTCAGCAGTAATATGCCCCTCCACTCTCACTCAGCTGTGTTTAATGGTTTCCGCCCCTTGTCTCAGGTGTGGTGTTACAATGGTCTCTGCAGCTCTTTCACTTTTATTTGTGTGCCAGAGAAGGGTTATCCTTCATAAAAGCTGCATTACTCATTCATAAGCATGACATAGCACATTCATTAGCACTGCATGGGCATTCATGTGATGAATTATCTCATAACTGTGAATGTAAATTGGCATAGGTCACACTACGGGACAGGCACATGCAGAGGCACACTCTCAGAAATAAAGGTACACAAGGGTACAAATTCTGTACAAGTACAGAACTGTACCTCTAAAGGTCCTAGTGACAAGCGATCGCACCTTTCTAGGTACTGAATGGTACCTTTTTTTCTGGTTAAGGTACAGTTCTGTGCCTTCAAGGGGTACTGCCACAGTGACAAGCGATTGTACCTGCCTAGGTACTGACTGGTACCTTTTTCTGAGTGTAGGCCAAACTGTGGCTTAAAGCCCTGCCCTTTGCCCTTGTCAATCCTAAAGTCCCCTTTTTAAAGGAATTTTAAAATGCATATGTAATAATGCAAAAAAAACATGGCATTCATTGTGTAATAAAAAAGGGTGGGAATACAATAACCCACCCAAACACCCTGATCAGAAAAGGCCCTGGTCACTCCATCTAGGTGACTTGTTATATCTCTAATGACTGACGTCATCGATTTGTTCCTAAAAGGAGACGAACCTGGAAAAAAAAAAGTAGTACATGTTTAAGGTTGATTTACCCAGCTAGCAGGACCACGTCATGCCAATGTTTACGGCACATTCTCAAATTGCACACCCTTTGTGAGTACGTATAGGCTGAGCACTACTCCAAAAAATAAATATTTGGAACCACCCATTTTCATTTATGGACACGACACAGAGTTATTGTTATTCCTTTTTCAGTGTTAACTGAACTATTCAAGGTTTTCTGTGAGATGAAGAGGAATCAGGACTTTATATTTGCATTTAGGCTTTTAGCATACTCTTACGCAGGCAGTTTACTATTTTTAGATGAAAATTAGCATACACATCAGGCTATTTACTGAAGCATTTGGGGCTAAGTACCTTGCTCAAGGGTACAACAGCAGCACCCCACCTGGGGATAGAGTATGCAGTTTCTGAACTATAAAGCAGCACACTACACCCTTCATTTTTCACTGTGTGTGTGTGTGTGTGTGTGTTATGCATATACTATGTAGCAGATATTGCAGGCCACTGAAATGGCACACAGTTCCTGAGTTATAAAGTGATACACCACGCCTGTAATTTGTCACTGTGTGTGTGTGTGTGTGTGTATTATGCAAATACTATGTACCCAATAGTGCAGGCCACTGAAATGGCAAGCAGTTTCCGTAATGCTGTTAATGATGTACATGCTGACTTTTAAACAGACCCAAGGCAGATCTTGTCTTGATCGTTACTTTGCTTTTCAGGCCAAATGGTCCTGTCTTACTGATTGATAGCACAAGGAGATTCTTTTGATTTTTATTTTATTTATTTATTTATTTTAATCTCCTCATGCAGTTTGTTTCAACACAGTCTTAATGCAGTAAAGACAGGAACATTAGCCACCGCTAAATTAAAACTATCCATAACACTAATTAAAAGCAAAGAGTTGCTGATCAAATGGGCCAAAAATAAGCATTTTTCTTGCCTGTGGTGTCAGGGATTGAAGGCCTTTATTCATCAGTGGCTTTAGAATGGAAGTACTCTTTCTTGTGATTTAAAAAAAAAAAATTTTTTTATTGAAGATCAGCCATCAAAACAAACATCCCTTGCAAAAATCCCTCAGACATGGGAGTATTATTGTCTCAAATATTAATAAATCAATGTAACTCATCCACAAATAAATGTAGCGGATTCACAAATAAACACAATGGATCCACAAATAAATACAGCTGATCCGCAAATAAATGCAACCGATCCACAAATACATTTAGTCAACCCACAAATAAATGTAGCTGGTTCACGTTTGTGCATCGCCTGTCGTTTGCATTTATTTGTTGATTTGTGAGACAGTCTGAGTGGCTCGATTTATGAAAAAAATTACAAATAGTTTTCACCGAATCCTGTCAATCAGATTTTAAGCCAATCATCCATTCGCTAACGGCCACATTACTCTGACCATTCACAGCACGTATACAGTTCAGGACTGTGTTGTGGAGCAACAAGACAACCACTCAGCTGGGAATATTGCTGTAATGGCCATCGCTTGGATCAACGAAAGAAGCCTTCGAACCTTGAACCGAAGTGAAACCTCATCACCTTATATTTGTACTATAGATTTGGAGAAGGACTGTGAAAAACACGGTAGCTTATGGTCAAAATTCCTGCCCGTAAAGACTTGCAGCACATCTTCTTATACTTAACTAGTTAGCTTGCTAACTCTGTAGCACTGTAGAAACTTTCATTTTAAAACATAACTATAGGTGGGGCTAGTGTCAGTATGCTACGTCAGCAAGATGTTGTTTGCAGTACTTCATTGTTGGACGTAACTTCAGCTAGGACATGCCTCCTAGTTTGACTTAGCATAGGTTAGGTCAGAGTAATGTTCACTGTGTGAACTGGACATAATATGTTCATGGCTATGAATAACTGTTACAAAATGAGTATTGTACCTTATCGGACCTATGTTTTGTAGTTGTTCCAATTACCTCTGATATGCACTTATTGTACGTTGCTTTGGATTAAAGCGTCTGCCAAATACATAATCAGTCATTACGTAATGTAATGACTGTTTTCAATAAGTGCACTAATTAGCAAGCAAACCAGCAAGTTCAATATAAGATTACTAGTCAACTGCAGACTGATGTCAGGATGTTTACACTTATATAGCATGCTCACTTCAGCTACTTATATTTAACTAGTTAACTAGCTATTAATATTATTATTATGTTTAGCAGTTATCAGTAGAACAGGAAGCAATTGTCTATGGTGCCTATTCCCACCATGTGTTATTCTGTGCATCTATGACTTTGCCTCTCTGAATTTGATTGGTCTTGCCTGCATGTAGTTCCATTGTCATGTGTCTAGTATGCAAATTCTACATCTGTAATGATATAAGCACATTTCTTTAGTCATCGAGACCTTAACCTGTTATAAAAAATATATATAAGTTTGCTTCATGTGTTACTAATCTCGATATTTCACAATAAGCAATACAAACAGAATGGTACATTAACCCATAAGTACTACTGTCACAGTTTCTGTGCAGGTAGATCATTTTTCTGTGCCTGCACCGGCTCAGTGGTTAGCATTCCGATTAGCCACTCGGCTAATCGTTATTTTTGGTTCCTGTGGGAGGATTGTTCCTGCTTGAACATTCCATGCATTCCTGCAGGGTTACCTCTGATCGGTTTCACCTGTGGGTTGCTCACACCTTCCGCTGATTACCAGCCACACCTGTGGCTGGGTATTTAAAGCGTCAGTAGGCAGTGGAACGGTGCTTGAGTGCAACGTGTTTTGCTCTAGCCAATTCCCTGTCGTATTTCTGAGCAAGGTGTAAGGAATTTAAGAACAAAGAAATTTAAAAAGAATTCTGACTTCAGTTTGTTTGTTTTTTTTTGGGAAAAAGGTATTAGGACGGTATATGTCCAGATTCTGAGGCCGGCGGTTTTAAGGGGTTATTGTGTCACCGTTGGGGCACAAACCTTTCTGCCCTTTACTAACCAGTTTTCCCCCCTGGTTTTAGTTGGCCTCAGAACATCTTCTGTTTGTTTTTGAAAAGACATTTTCTTTTTCTCTGCTTCGGGTCGAAGTCGTTTTTTCTTTTCTTTTCCCTGTTCCTTTATTTTCTTATATATTCCTTCTTCCTCAGTTACCCGTTTAGGGGTTTATTCATTTTTTTTGGGATACGTCCCTTAGGAGTATAGCACCCCCTTCTTATTTCGTCTCTCACGAGACTCAGTGGTTACTGGAGTGCCCCTTTGGTAACTTATAGATCCCGTTTGGTCGAGTCTGGTCTTCACACTTCCCCTCCCTCACAACTACTATAACACGCTCTGTAACAATACGACAGTAATATATTGTGCATTGGATGCCCCACTAGTAGTAGTCTCGTTTTACTTTTACATTGATTCACCAGGGGAGCTCTTAGTCATCAAACGGTGCACAGAATTTCACTTATGAAATATTCACATAAGTTGCCTTCTGTAATATATTTTGACATTTTGCCTTTTGCGATGGTTTTATTCATGCCATTTGCTGTTTTAACAATTTGACCGAAGACAGTGAACCATTTATGACTGATTGTTTCAGAAATGGAAAATAAATCACTTTTGAACAAGCCTCATTGAACAATTCCTCCAAGATTTGAAACATAATATTGGCACTGTCTTTCTCAATTTGCTTACTTTGATAAATTTCTGCAACACCAAACAGGTCAAGTGGAGGCTGCAGTAGTATTGATTACATTTTTCTCCATAAAATGTTTGGAACAGACTATATATAAAAGTCACACTTTGCATCTGTATAAAATCAATAGTGCATCATAGCAAAAATAACTGGAGAGAGAGGGGAAAAAACACATTTTTACTTATAATTCCTTATTTACTTATAATACTTATTTTCCCCATGTGCTTTGAATAAGGAACCTGAGCAGAGAAACCTGAGCAGAGAATCCAGACCAGAGGAACCGGGGAACTGGGACAGAGGAACCAGAGAACATGAGCAGAGGAACTGGAGAACCAAAGCAGGAGAACCAGAGCAGAGGAACTGGAGAACCAAAGCAGAGAAACCGGAGAACATGAGCAGAGGTATTGGAGAACCGAAGCAAAGGAACCAGAGAACATGAGCAGAGGTACTGGAGAACCGGAGCAAATGAACCAGAGAACATGAGCAGAGGAACTGGAGAACCGAAGGAGAGGAACCAGAGAACATGAGCAGAGGAACTGGAGAACCGAAGGAGAGGAACCAGAGAACATGAGCAGAGGAACTGGAGAACCGGAGGAGAGGAACCAGAGAACATGAGCAGAGGAACTGGAGAACTGAAGGAGAGGAACCAGAGAACATGAGCAGAGGAACTGGAGAACTGAAGCGAAGGAGAAGAACTGGAGCAGAGTTTACATTTTTTTTTTTACACAATTCCATTTTTGTTCATCTCTGTGATTGCCATAATTAGTGTTCTACAAAGCAGGGTTTTGTTTTAATCTATTAATTCAAAACTGTATAAAAAGTATACATAAAAAACTAATGAAATTAAGTACGTATAATTAAATAGGCTAGGGATTCTGAAGAGATTTGTCACTGTGATAACAGCCTGTCACCTCTGATAACAAAATACATTCATTGGAGGAAGTAAAACCACAGCAAATTCAAAGCAAACAAGCTAGCAAATGACCACAAGGCCTTCCACGTTTCCTGGGTGTACTGTGTCATCCATTTAACATTTTTTCCATCGGTTCTTCTATAAAACAGTTACTTTCAGCCTCCTTTCTTTTGGTCCTTCTCTTTTTTCTTCAGTTATTTTATTAAATGTACGTTTCTTTTTTTTTTTTTCTCCTTCCAACAACTCAATTTGTGAAATGATGTAAGTTAATAACACAATTTGCAGTTTGAAGCTAAACTTGTTGGAACCAGAATAAAATGGCGCTATTTGTCACAATTATTACATTTCCATAACCACACAATGCTTTTTTTTTTTTTTTTCCCCTGCGAAGCAATAATGTACCTTCAAAGCAATATTGTATCTTCAAGTATAATAATGCAGAAGACTATCGGGTACGCTTCTCAAAACAGAGTGCATTTTAATGGTGGGTGGCATCACGCTTTCCAAATTAATTTTGTGCTTTATCGCAAAGGGGAAAAAGAGGGAATTGAGGGAATACTGATTGCAGGAGCGCTGGGCAAACCAAATAAGCCACGTTGGCTTTTTTCCTTTGACTGGCTCGGAGACACTTTAGCCTGTAATCTTCAGCGGCTTCCCCATTCATTACCGCAAGCCTCTGCACTTCCTGCGTCGCCTACGTCGGTCAAAGCCGTTTTATCAGTTGCGCGTCCTTATCGAATCACTCATAAGTAACCGCGAGAGCCCGTGTTTTCTATTTATCGACGCCACATTCCTGAAATACACATACACATACTCCCAAAGGTGTTTTATTTTATTTTATTTTTTTATACTCAGCGGACAAAAATAATGCACTTTTTTTTTTCCCACGGTGGGCAGTGCCGTCAGGGAAACACAGTCCTCTGATGCTCGTTGCCTGACATCCTGAAGCAGACAGGAAACCGGCCTAGATCGCCTCGGGGATTTATTTATTGATTTACTTATACTTGCGGCCAAGATAAGTAAGATATGCTGTTTTTCATTACGGCCACCAGGAGGCGTGTGTGCGTGTAATCGCATGCAAGGTTCCCTGTGAGAGGAGCAAGAGAAACGTAGGAAACAATAACAGATGACACTGCTACCGTGGAATTTGAGATTGTTGCTAATTATTCAATATAAATCCCAAATGTCTAAACTTGGTTTGTATTTCCCAGTCGCAAAAGAAGGACCCTTACCTGCATGTGTAATCAATCAGAAGGTGGGGGGAGGGGAGGGGGGCAGTGCATTACTGTACACATCCTCTGAATAATTTAAACCAGGGCTGCCCAACCCTGTTCCTGTAGATCTAACATCCTGATGGTTCTCATTCCAACCCTAATTTGGCACACCTGATTCTGCTAATTAGCAGGTCAATGATATCTCCAGCTGTTGAACGAGATGTGCTCTGTTAGAGTTGGAGAGAAAACCTACAGGATGGTAGATCATCCAGGAAGAGGGTTGGGCAGTCCTGATCGAAACCCAGCCAAAAAAAACCTTCCTCCAGTGCCCTCCCAAGCCTGCCTGTGCTCACACACTGTGCTTCCTTAAGGGGTGGGGGGGTTAATGCCCCCTCATTTTCAATCTGAATTCAAACATGCCCCATGGTAAACCACAGCCTTTTGATCAAGTGTTCCAACCTGGAGCTCTGCATTTATCTCCACTTAAAAGTTCTGTGGCATGAATAGAGT
Organism: Anguilla anguilla; assembly: GCF_013347855.1. Lineage (NCBI taxonomy): Eukaryota > Metazoa > Chordata > Actinopteri > Anguilliformes > Anguillidae > Anguilla > Anguilla anguilla. The sequence continues at coordinate 62,320,299 of NC_049204.1, forward strand.
ATAAAAGGATATTGCGAAACACCCACTGTTCTTTCAACGGTATGATGATGTACGGCGTGTTCATCCTTCCATCTTCCATAATTCTGTAATTCCAAACTCATTATATGCATCTGCATATACAAGATATGCAGCTAAGCAACATATGTACTCATGCACTCATTGTTCAGAATGAAAATTGCATTTGGTTGAAAAGTGAAAGGCTTTCAGCCATTTAGGACGTCGCCAGGCTACATCTGGGTGAAGCCTGAGCTATACTAGCCCGTTTACGTCCTAATGTCACCTCAATCTAGAGTTCCACCGCTGTAGACGTGGATTCTAGCTTTAGCTCACTGGGAGGTGCTTTCTGTGGTGTTTTTTATACGCTAAATAGCACAGCACAGCACCGTATCCACGCACTCTCTGTACCTCAGCCCTCTAACTTCTGAGAAAACCAGCATGAAAGAACACACTGTTGAAGTCAGTGGATGGGGGGGGGGGGGGGCGCAGTAAAACGTCCAGTGTTAAAATCAACTCGCACAGTTTACGTGAGTTCACCATGGCCAGGGTGGCCTCGTACAAACTCTGTCAGAGCTGAATGTACACGGGACATTTTACTACGTGATTACCTCCACTGCATGTACGTTTGGAATACAATGACACACGGGTGCTCTTCACTGACAGTAAAAAGCAGGAGTCGGTGCAGAAACCGAAGGAGCAATGTGGAAACTCACTCCTGCCAAACTTCCAGAAAGTCCTTTAATTATTTTACTGTGTTTTATTTATTTATTTATTTATACCTCCAGAACAAGGTAAAGGTTGAATGCAATGTTCAGAGCAGAACATATCCAGCGCTTTTCAGACCTGGTAGTCAAATGTTTTGGGCAGCATTTGATCCATGGAGGGCTGTGATACCCGTAGCCCGCGGCATTCGGGCGCATCCCGCGCGCACCCTGTTTATCTGCGTTTTAGCCTGCGCGCGCGCGTACGAGAGCGGTGGCTCAGCCACGGCGGTGTCCGTGGCGACGAAAGCGTGGCGGACGGGCGCTCCCCACTCCTGCGGCGCGCGGTAAACGCTTCGCCTGCGTTCGCCCGCGTTCGCCGTCTCGCAGCCTTCAAACGCTCAACGCCTCAACGGGGGTTGAGGGAGGGACCCACCGTCCGGCACCCATCCCAGCACCCTGTCCCACCCAGGTCTTAAATGGGCAATGCTTTGACGGAAGGATGCGACGCTAGCTGGTCGGCTAATTAGACTTTGAGATACGGGGCCCGTGGTATGCATCTTTCAAGTTTGATGCGGGTGGGTGGGTGGGTGCGCACCACAAGTTTTAATCCCCCCCCACCTCTTCCACAACCAACCTGCTAATTCAAACCGACCACCGCAAGATCTGGACTTGCACGTTTCCATCTCCTTGTTTTCACCCTTTATTATTCAGAAGGCCGGCGCGGCAGAAGGCTCCTTTTGATCAGCCAGCCGCCGGCGTTTGTTTTCTTTTCAAAATGGCCGCGTCTCAGCCCGCGGTCTCACCGAGGTCCGTTTTCATCTCCTACGGCCGCCGCGAGGGGGGGAGGGGGAGGAGGAGGGGGGAGGGGGGGGGGGGGGGGGGGGGGGGGGGATTTGGAGTGCTTTTTTCTGCCCTCCCTGCGTGTGGGAAGGCCGCAATCCTAATCAGGGGGGACGTCTGGATCAAAAGCGGGAAAATCTGAGGCCGACACATCAAAGGCTTCGACGGAAAACATCACAACGGGTAACATTGGTAACACTGGTCTTATTTTGCACCTTCTACATAAACACTGATAGTATAATGAACCGTCCTCATGCATCTGACTGGGGCGTTTCAGGCCTCTGATTGGCGAACCTGCTGTTATCTGCAATAGCAGGCATATCAGATGTTTCAGACTCTCACTGCACAACACAAGCAGCACGCTAACAAGCCCACATGCAAAACAAGCAAATCTCCGGCAAATGCACCTTATCTGATTGGACATTTAAATTGCATGTTAATTGCAAAGAAAATGGAAAATTAAAAATGGAGACACACACACACACACACACACACACACATCATGTATCCAGATGATGGGCTAAAAATGAATAAACAGGCAGAAATCTCATAGCCAGCTCTTTTTCTCAGCTTGGGCTTTTTTTTTTCTTTTCTTTTTTTTTAATGTGATGCACGACATTACTGACATCGCTGATTAGTTTTGACCTAAAACAGAGAGAGGGCATCCCTCCCTTTCGTAAGCCGTCTGTAATTGGCCGATAATGCCCCTGCCGTCAGTTCCAATGCCCGGAGTGACATCGACTGACCGATGGGCTCTCCCTCCGCTCCCAGCACTTGGCTGAAAATTTTGAAGGCTGCGATGACAAGGTCAGGGTCCTCTCCCCCTTCAGACGCTGGGATCTGTCGAGCTGCGGCAGGAAGGCCAGGGTCACGGCCACACAGAATCATTATCAGGTAAGGCCCTGTGGCAAATGGGTTTGTCCCGAATCGCGCGAGGGCAGAATAGCAGGCCACAAGTTGTAAACAGAAGGCGTCTGTCTGGAGAACACGATGCCCTTTGCTTTTGGTTCATTTAAAATTATTTTTTTTTTTTTACAAATACTTCCAAGAAAAATATCACCATCCACAAAGCATGAAGCAAATGTGTAAAGGAGCATCACAGTGATGATTCTTTTGTTTCTTCTTTGTTTTAATGATTTATGATACTTAAATGTTTAATAGCCCTTCGGGGCCCAAATGAGATCATATTTCCTGTCAGCGCGATGCATTTAATATTTGAATCAATAGCTGTACATTATTGATTTTTGTATTAGCATGTTCACTTCCATGGGCTTTTTTTTTTTTTTTCTTTTTTTTTAAATCAGGAGCCGCAACATCTGTTAAAAAAAGAGGGAGTGGGGGAGGAGACACGAGCAAACTAAGACCCCCCCCCCGCCGACTTTCGGCTCCTCAGCCTCCGACGCCGAGCGGAGGACAACGACGGGACGCTCGCCGTCTTCTGCGCGTAAAATAAAAACGAGTGCGCCGGGAGAAAGCCCTGTAAGCCTTCTGCGTGCAATACGATTTCAAAACTGCCTGTAGACGTGTAACAGGAAGAAGGGGCGAGAGAAAGAAAGAAAGAAAAAACTATAAAATGGGAGACAGGGTTCATCAGTTGAAGCTTTTTTTTTTTTTTTTTTCGTTTTTTGGCAAGTTGTATAAGCTGAAGCGTTGGGTAGGGCAACACGATACGGGGGGGCGGCCAGGGGAGTGTGAAGTAGCGTAAACCCTGTCAGGCTAATGGAAGATGACAGGAGTATATTATATTCCGAGATGAAGTCAGAGCTTCGGTGATATGATTGGGTTGCCATGTGATACACAGACGCTCGCGCGGAGAGATCAAATTCCACCACCCTCTGCTCACAGGAGCCTCCGAACCTCTCACAGCAGACATGATATTACAGCACTGCTGAAAAAAAAAAAAAAGAACGCAAGGCATTGTGTTTGTTTTCTCCAGTTATCTTCACAGCGTAATAATAATAATAATAAGAAGAAGAACAAGAACAAGAAGAAGATTTTAGAAAGTTTTTTGTATTTTTTTTTTACGAGATGCAGAATGCAATACAAAATACAAAAATGCACAGAAAAGAACATGGATTGACTTCAGTTTTATTTCTGACAAGTTATTACTATTATAAACAGGGACACAGGGCCAAAATAGCTTGTGTGTCTGTGTCTGTGTCTGTGTTTCTTCTTATTTTGTTTATTTTTACTTACCATATATCAAGAGCCAAGACTTCATGTTTAACAGAAGTACTGTTGCACTAATTAAGTGATGATTTCAGTGGTGATGCCAATGTGTTTAACTATTGAATACATATAATATTTAATAGTAACACCGGAATTTCTTACACTGTTTGTGACCCACATGTTTTTGCAGGTGGCCTTTTCGGTTAGAAAATCCATGCCTTCTCGCTGAAGAAGTCTGTTAAATGGGGATGTGAGTTCACAAATCCTATAATGAGTGGAGATACAGATGCAGAGCTAAATCACTTGGGTGAGCCAATGATAATGATTTTGCACTGCACAACCACACATTATGATTGGTATAAAAATAAATGACTCCCTTGATATATGGCAGGGCTTGACTCCATTCAGAAAACTGAGAAGTGGATTACTTCCGTCGTATTAAACCAACTGAAAATATGGCAGAACTGTGCCGTGCAGGTTTAGGAATAGGGCTATGGATGATACCTAGCTAACAGGACAAAAAGGATTACATGTTAGCTGGATATAATTCAGTTATGATATGTAAGCTATAGCACTTCTCACATAGAATCCCTGTTCTAAGTTAAAGTTCGGTGCAGGTTCAGCTGTAAGATAAAAAGGACAAGAACAGTGTTTTTGCATTCAATTAATAGCATTTATTAATTAACCACAAAAGCACTTCAGCCCAATGTGTGCTTGGCTAATTACTGCAAAATGGTGGACAAAAAGACCCACACCATTGAAGAACTTCTTTAATGTATGCATGACCTTAACTGTAGCAACCAGTGTAATGCTTCATTGCGTGTGTGTCTGATTAATGTATGGACCACCCTCAACATTAATGCGAGCACTGGAGAGCGCTTAAAGAAGCCAGATCACATGAAACTCATCCGGGAGAAAAAAAAAAAAAGAGGTTTTTTTCCCAGTTGGGAACACCGCTAATTAGCGATCGCCATCCATTCTGTTATTACATCTTTGTGCTGGAAGTTTGGCTTCATCTCTACATTGGCCAATTAACAGGGGAGGCCAGTGCCTTTGAGGTTTTCTAATTTACCAACCGTATCATACCATGCAACATAAGGTCATGTTCTGTAGCTTACGTAAATATGTGTCAATTAGAGGATTATAATGCAGAATGTATGATTCTGCACCAATCAATTTTTCACCTTAGTAAATATTGTATAAACTAGAATAGCGTAACATTCACTGCATAGCTAATTTCATTACAGCTAACATTTGTTTTGTTTTTTCATTTTATATATTGTTCTACCGTTAAATAGAACACTCTATTGAAAGTAAGAGTGAGTATTTTTATATCTCCCAATTACCAGGTCATACTTATTTTCACATCTGAAATAATAACGACTACTTTTGATTGATCTGAAAATCAATGCCATGTTGAATTGTGACTCAAATGTTGGTCACAATGCTGGTTATGTCAGGTCACCATTATATGGAGGCAGCTCCATATATTGGGTACACCATGAATACAGTGAGTTTGTTTGTCCTTAAAAAATATATATATTTAAACTCATAATTTACTTAAAGAGCTTAAGTGATTCATTTAGCGTGCTAGCCAGAGTGCTGAAGCGTTTGTACCAAAGAACATCAGGTACGGTTTTGTGCTTAACTCATGCACACAAACGGTGATTCAGTGCATTCAGGCTGCTGGTAAAAAATGCCGGTCCTAACTTTAGTGAGACGCTTCTCTTTGAAAGGCCTCTGCAGCCTCTGTTTCTCTCCCGATCCCCATCTCCATAAAACTACGAAGATCATTTCTTGTGAAGTGGCTGCCTTGGCTTTGTTCCCAAGGTTAATTGAATGATGTGTCCGTGACATTACATCACACCCGGGCCCCTCCTGTCAGGTGCCCGCTCCTCGTCCTCGCTGTGGGCCAGTGGGCTGTTAGGAGGACATAAATTAAACCAAATGGACCTTTCATAAAGTATGGAGAATGGGCTGGCTGCAGATTCGCACAACCTCTGCACCCTGGGGATTGTTTATTTATTTACCGTTATTTTTATTTATTTATTATTTTTCTTAGGCTCTCTTTTCCGAGGCTCTCTGACCATCCTCACACTTCTTCCAGCCTGCAGTAAGTGTTTGGTGTTGGTTCCTGTTGTGCAGGGTGGTGTGTAAAAGGCTTGTTGCTGTGTGTGGTGTGTGTGTCTGTCTATCTGTCTGTCTGTCTGTCTGTCTGTCTGTCTGTGTGTGTCTGATTATGCATGCATTTTTGTGTTGCTGTGTATGTGCGTGTGTGTGTGTGTCTGTGCTTGTGTGTGTTGCCGTGTGTGTGTGCATGTTTGTGTTGCCGTATGCATGCACACGTGCGTGTGTGTGTGGACAGGGGTGGGTATAAGGTCTGTGACGGGAATGGACCGGGCCTCGGTCTGAATGGTAATGACTTGGCACAGAACCCAAGTGGTTCTGGAAGATAAGGTTCCCTCCGGGACTCTTGCCATTCAGGCCCTAAGCCTGTGCCAGGACGGCGGGCGGGAAGGGGAGGTGGCATGCCCAAATTCGCTTGGCGGAAACGGAGGCCACCTCAGAGTCCCACCCCCCCCCCCCCCCGCCATGACATTGGCATCATCCAATCCTAACTTCTGCTTGTGTGAGGGTCAGGACCTCAGCTCTGAAAGCACGTCTCATGAATGTGGAAAGGAGCCTGTTACTTACCCGTGCTCACGAGCCCCGCCGCCTCCCGTGCCCTTGGGCTCTTGCTCTGTAAACCAGCGTCCAATCAGGTCAGAGTGTAATAACTGTTTCGTATCTGTCAGAGTTACGACCGTCGGCCGTTCTGCTGCGTAAATAAAACGCCGCCGCCCCGGCTGCCCCCGTGAGACGCGTGCACCCGTGAGGTCGTTCCGCCGTTGTCACGGAAACGCAGTCGCGCTCGCACAGACGGGTGTTTTGCGTTTCCTGGTCGCTGCAGACTGGTCTCGGAGCCTCCCTGTGAAGGGGGGGGGGGACCTGCTCGCGTTTCGTCCAGCCCGCGTCCCACGGGACGGTCCGCTCGTCTGGCTCTCAGCCCTCTCCTTATCTGACAGCAGCAGCGGCTGCTCCTCCAGCATCCCATCAGCCCCCACTTCCCTGCACCGGCCCCAGAGTCCCACAGCCATTTCCTGTGTGTGCCAATCATTTAGAAAAGAGGGAGAAAACAGGAAGTTTCAGCAACAGCACTAACCCAAGAAAAAAACAAAAACAAAAAAAAGTATAATAATAATAATTATTATTCTTATTGTTAGTATTATGAACAATGAACAGTAGTGGAGAACATCAGCATATGTGTGTGTGTGTGTGCGTGTGTGCGTGTGAGGGATACAAAAAATGTGCTATGGCCTGCATCAAAAGTCAATAAATGCAAAATAGTAAAGTAGGGATGGGCAGTGCTGGAAGTGTAAAAAAAAAAATAAGAGCAGGAACTAGGGTGGGTAGAGCTCAACTGCAGGTGGGGAGATAGCAGTCATGCACCGGGGGGGGGTTAGGCTGCGGTGGGGGGAGCTTTCATTCTTCGGGAGGTGCTGGAAAGTTTTCGTAGACCTCATGAGAAGCAGCAGAACTCTGCTCTAAATTGCCGGTGCTCGTATGAGCAAATGGAAGAAGTTCTGGCATGGCGTACCGGTCCATCCCAGCCCTCTTCAAGCACCGGGGAGGGCCAATTACGCCTCGCTATAGCGCCGCTGTACCGGCTACACCTGAGCGCCGAACACGTCCGCTGAAGTCAGCACTTTTTCACTTAGCGTTTTTTTTTGGCGGTTCCTCTGCGCAGTGACTTGTTAAAGCGCCTCTGTGAGTGGCGCTGATGCCGAGCGATCGGCCTCTCACGACAGGCTGAGGGAGTCGGTCCGCAGGCCCGCGGCAGACGAGCGAGCGCCCGTCCTCTCCTTCCCGCGATTCGGCTCCCGCTCCAGCCTCAGCTCTCACTCGCCTTATTAGCTCAGTCATTATCTCAATCTGAATTTTATATTTAAAAATACGTCAGCTGCAGCTGCAAAAATGTCTAAAAAACTATGACTCAAACTATTTTACTTCCTATGTGACACACAGTACTACAGGAGAGCCAGCGACTATTTTACACCCTACAGGCCACACGGTACTACAGGAGAGCCAGTGACTATTTTACACCCTACAGGCCACACGGTACTACAGGAGAGCCAACGACTATTTTGCACCCTACAGGCCACACAGGTGGAGGTGGGTGACAGGGGCCCTCAGAATCCCTGGTGGGGATTGCATAGTTGTTTACCACATAGTCATTACCAATAAAAGAAAAGTGTGGAACATTCTCAATTAATGGTCGCACACATATTTCTTGTTTCTCTTTCCGTCGACAGTATTCAGATGGTTATGCGAAACCGATTGAAATTTATGCTCACTCACGTGAACGTTGGTGGAAACGTACTGGCGAAGCGAAGGATTAAAAAGGGAGGGTAAAAAAGGGGTGATGAAAGCAGGATTGAGTGCAACGTTTATGGGAGGGTAATTCTCCTGAAGCGCGCTACAACGATTCACTTGACCTCACAATAAATTGTGTTTTATTCAATTACTTCTTGAAGGGCGAGCACAACCGAAGATAATGAAGTACAGCTCAAGAGTTATTGACATCTGCTCTGTTCGCTCGGCTCGTGGAATGCAGATTATCTCTTTGTCGTGAACCGGTAAATAATTCGCCGGTGACCCTGAAGGCAAGGAGAAAATCAAAGTTAACAAAAGTTAAAAGTAAATAAATAAAAAATTAAAATAAAAAAAAAATCCTGTTCCTGGATTTTCTGAAATTGGAGAGCACAGTCACTGTTTGAAATAATATTGATCCGGACATCGGCGAAGCAACAAACCTGAGTAACTCAAGGCGGGCAGGTATCGACCTCCTGCCCGATCACCATCAGTCGGACGCAAAGTGGGGTTAGTTATTCATACCGTATAACAGCGAGGCTGTAAAATCTGTTACTGTTGCCAGGCAAGGGGGGCTAGAGGGGGTAGTGTAAGAGATGTATGAGGGGATGGGGGGGGGGGGGGGGTGGATACGGACAAGGTCAACAATGCATTCTGTGTGGATGTTACGAGTGCATATGATACAAACGCATTAGCAGGGAACACCACTAGAATGAAAGTGGTCTTGCGGTTAGCACTTGAACCGTACCTGCTTTCTGTTTTCAAACCATTAAACGAGAGGTCTCACAAGGTTTTGTGAAAAAAAAAACAAAAAAAAAACACAATCATGTATTGCAGTAAGTGATTCACTGAAGAGAATACGCCAATGACTTTCACATCATTCTTCTGAGAGAAAGCAGGAATATCACCCCCCACACACACACACAAATGCACACACACACACACACACACACACACACAAACGCATACCCCGAGAAATGTGAAGGTAAGTGAGAGACGATTATGGGGAAATTGGAAGAATAATCATTTATCCTGTTGACAGTCTATCAGACCTCACGTCCCACCCTGGCTGCATGTGGTCATTACAGTGGGCCAATTGCAATGACTCTGCAAGGATTTCATCTCGGAGTTTAGACCATCCAACACTATTCAAACTGGACCAGCTATTCGTAATCTCTGAGTTTATGAACTGCCCCACACCTAATAGAGACCAGGGGCCTTGTGATGTCTGAACTTGAGGATTAAAGTGATCCATGGAACATTTCTCCCCAACCTTTATATACTGAGTGAAACTCATTTTCTAGAGCACGCAATGCATTCACTCATGGTAATCAAAAGCATTCATTTTGAAAGAATATGTAAATAAATAAATAAATAAATAAATGAATCAGTAAATCATCTGGAAGGGGTTTTTGGCATACATGACATTCATCACCAACCAAAGGTCAGTATAGAAAAAATATATAATAAAAAATGTGCGTGCACGTGTGTTGTGCATTTCTGTGTGTATGTGTGCTTGTGTTGTGCATTTGTGTGAGCGGGTGTGTGTGTGTGTGTGTGTGTGTGTGTGTGTGTATCTGTACGCTCATCTGTATGACACTATGAGGCAGTGGTTCACCTTACCCTGTCCCTGTGGCCGTCACTGCCGGAGAAAGAAAGCAGATCTATCATCAGTAACCCCAGTGCCAAAGACTGTCTCATCTCTCCAGAATTACAATGCATACGTCTAATTTCAATAACACATGAGACTGAGAGGCCCCAAAAGACTCCCTAGTTAAAAAAACTCAACCCTTTGTTGACTTCACTTCCCAGAGTTCAGGCCTGCGGCTCTTATGACACTGACTGTGGGTCCGACTGTGAGTCTCACCGAGAGAGCAGCTAATCTGCCGCGCAGATGTGTGATGCTCATGTGACTGGCATGCATGCATGCTTGGGCGATGTAAAAGGTCTCCAAGGTTACGTCACATGCCTTTATGATAAGAGCAGAATGTGTGAGGTTCCGCAGAGCATTATTTTTAGCAAAAATCGCAACGCTACAAAATAAGCAATTTAATTATGTACAATGAGGTTTGGAAAAAAGGAAGAGATGCTAATTATTATCGCTTCCAAGCAAAACCCTTGAATGTCCTTATATTTTTATTATACATACTGAAGCCAACCTCCCCGCCCCCAGCTTTCTGTGGTACTGTCTGCTGTGCTATGCTCGCTGTCTCACAGCTCAGCAACTAATAACAGTTATTTCTCACAGTTCTGTGGCTTAGAATTCTTTTTTTTTTTTTTTTTGAGATTTATCCCTCCAAACATCCATTTTCTATCTGTTTTCAGGTCAAGGTGAAGTGGGGGTTGAGGGAGTGAGATTGGGTGGGGGGCAGGGGTTGGTATCCCAGCAGGCATTGGGTGAAAGGCAGGAATACATCCTTGACAGGTCACAAATCCACTGCAGGGCCAACGCACGACTCAACTCACATATTCATACCCCAAGGACAATTTAGGCTCTCCAATTAGCCTAACGCGCGTGTCATTGGACTATGAGAGGAAACCGGAGTAGCCAGAGGAAACCCACGCGGACACGGGGAGAACATGCAAACTCCACACAGAAAGGCCCTTGGCTGGAATTCGAACTCGGTACCTTTTAGCTGTGAGGCTACTCACCGCAATGCCATGCTGCTGTACTGGCAAATTATTTTTTTTTCCATTTTTAATTTATTTTTCATGTAGGAGAGTGGATTGGAGGAGAGAAGAGGCAGGTGGCAGAATGGCAGAAGCACTTAAGAAAGAGTATTTTGGCACTGGAGATTATTAATAATTATGATTATTATCAATAATAATTATAATATATATAATATAATAATAATAATTTTTATGGACCAGATGACTTATCGGTTTTTTGCGACTGGAACAGGTGCTATTCCTAATTCTGTGAAGGATTCACCTTTTGAGATGTATTAGTGACATTTGATAAATTTTTTCTGTGAGATGAAATTATTTGAGGTACATTCCTGTATCAGGAGCACAGGAACAGTGACAAACTTGAAAAAATCTGACTTGCAACTTTTGTTCACGAGTCCATATAAGCAGCCACTATGGACCAAGGCACCATGTATGAATGAATGCAATGTAAATGCTATGTAAAGAGTTGCAGAGTCACTCTGGATGAGCTTGTCTGCTAAATGCCCGTAATGTAATGCAATGTAACTATACAACTGTGGTCCTTGGGTTTTCTTGTGAATGAAAATGAATGTGCTTGGGCGCAACAATGGAGCTGAACGTAAAATGGAGCAGACTGACTGTGGCTGACTGAGGGTAACGGCACTGCGATGGGGAGATACCCGATCCAGAGGACGTGCACGTCGGCCTTGGGACTGCGAGCCAGCTCCAGTCCCTCAGGACACGAGCCGTCACGGTCGGGGGGGAACTGGACTCGTGACTGCCGGGTCTCAGGTCATTTCGGGGGTGAAATGATTTACCCTTAACGCCCGAGTCGCCATCCCAGCGTCCTCTCAACTGTATAAACGGGTAATATGTAAAAGTGTCATCTATGTAGGTCGCGGTGAATAAGGGTCTTCGCTCAGAAAGTACATCGTTCTTTACCGCCTGTCTCCACGCCGGGGCGTATAGCTGTAGTCACGGTGGACCGGTCTGTATGATGATTGTTGCTCGGGCTCCATTTTGTAAGCAGCTGTACACACCAGTTGCACACTTTCTGTACTGTTATACCCTCTCAACTTTACCTTTCTGTGAAAAAAAAGACCAAATTCAAAATAAGGGCAGGCTGTCTGATCTTTGTTTACATATATAATATATAATACATAATATAATGCCTGTGGAACCTGACAACGAAGTCATGCATCTAGACTTTCTTCAAATTTCCATTCAACATAAAAAATAACAGCATTAAAGCCTTTTACCATGCCATAAATCGAGCTGTCAAATTCCATATGAGTCACCCTTTAACATACAGAATACCCTGTAAGCGGTGTGAAGCTGAAAACAAAACAAAAAAATGCTCAATCAATCACAAGAAAACAGACCTACCCCAGCGTCAGTCTAAGTGTATTTGTCATTTCCCTTGACGCACGAATCAATCAAACTTATTCATTTATTTATTTATTTACTTACTTGTTGTTTCAAAAACTCAGCTATTGACAAGTTCGGTGGTCTCTGAAATTCAGAAAAAAAATGTGCTGGTGTGTCAGAAGCATGGCTAAATGTTGAGTGAATCCAGGGCCTAATTAAGAGGGGCTGATCAAAGCATGCTTTACCTGCTACTCTGAGAGCGCGTCTGATTGATTGACTGACTGACAGGTGTCAATCAATCAGACAAGGGCAGCAGTGTAGAATAATGGGTGAGGAGCTGGTCTTGTAACCTAAAAGGCCACAGGTTCGATTCCCGGGTGGGACACCGTTGTACCCTTGAGAAAGATACTTAATGCGCACCGCTTCAGTAAATACCCAGCTGTATAAATGGATGCAATGTAAAATAAATCATTAATAATAATAAATAAAGTTGTGCAAGTTGCTCTGGATAAGGGCGTCTGCTGAAATACCAGCGATGTCGTGTAAAAGCGCACGTCATGCCACGTTTGCCACACGGGGTGTGCCTGCTGGCTGCGTACGTACTTACAGGAACCGCATCGGTACCGCACGGCACGCGACAGGAAGTGCGAGGCGAGCGAGGGAAGGAAGCGGCGTTTCGCGGGCGATAACTCAACGACAAGTCCGCCCGGCTCCCGCCGTCGCTGAGAGGCAGACTGTCTCTCTGCCTCAACAGTCCCCCAATCACACCCCTGCTATCAATCGGGCCAAGGGTTGTGCGAAAAAAAAAAAAAAAAGGAAAGGAGTTTAAATCCGCCCACGGGCAAGAAAGCATTCACTGTGAATCCTGCCAGGGAGAAGAGCCTTTTTTTTCTCTTCTTCTTCTTCTTCTTCTTTTCACAAAGCTCTCCCTGGCAGCATTTGATGCCCCAGAGCTATATTTTTCCCCCTGCGGGAGACCGCTCCTCCTGCTTTTTCTCCCCGCGACGGGACAACCGTCTCCCCCCAAATGACTAGAACCCGCGCCCCTGTCGTCCGGAGCCCCGTTTTCCTGCAACCGAGGGTCCCTAATTATCCTGGTTCCGCGATGCGTGGAGGTGCGCGCGCGTCACCTCGCAGCCCAACGGGTCCTCAACCTTAAACTTAATTGGTGTTCATTATATATGAAGGTAGCGCGCAGGCAGGGGAACTTCAGAGCCTCTAAAGAAGAACGCGCTCGCTCGTCTTGTTTTCCTGGTATAAAAAGGCTTGAAAGCGTGAGCATTAATGATGGAAATTTCTGCTTTCGCGCAAGGCTTGCTTTCCTTATTGATGGCCGGCGCTGCAGTGAAATGCTGGTCCGACGGGCTCTAATTGAGCCGGTGAGTCACTGTGTCTCCAGGTCCATTACAGCTAGGCCTTGATTCCGTCTGTTTCGTAGATTCGATGCGCCAAGGCTAAACTGCGCCTCGATATTTTCAGTGTGTACTGCTTGCAAACACATTTTCAATCTCCAATGTAGACACTGAGGCTGATACAAAAGGTAAGAGGTGCAGAGAAATTTCAGTACCGAGGTACTCAAATTTGATCCTCAAGGTTAGCATAGCTGCTGGCTTCTTCTTTTGTTTTTCCTTATAGTCTATAGTCCAATAAATGTCACTGGTTCAGCAGAGGTTACACGCATCTGGTGAGTCAGGTTCAAATCAGTGCCTGATTGGAGGGCTGGAGTGAAAACCAGCAGTTCTACTGGTCCCCTGACTTAAAGGTTCAAAATCATGCCAGTCCTGTGCAGTAGCATACTTACTAGTGTTTTGAATCAATAATGGCCTTTCGCATTCAAATTTATCCAGTAGACGTGATGGCGCATACCACTTCCTTCCTAAAATTCTGACTTTAACTATCTCAATCTGAACCCAAACTGAACACAATGGCAAAATAGTAGGCTCAGCATAAGTTGTTTCAGCCAAAAAATTGACATCAAAATTATTTCTGACAGATTTAGTTTTAGCCAAATTGTACAGGTCTTTAGACATAAGACAAATGTCTTAAGACATTTTGAGCAATTTATTGTATATTTTATTTTTGGCATGCCTGCAGGTAAATATATGTTATCATTGGGAATTTTGTTAATGTGTGGTATCGTTTTAAGTAAAGGTCTGCTTATGTTAACAGAGTGATGGACACTTAATGCCCTGAGGAAGCATGAATCCCACTTTTCGGTTAGATAATGGTGAATGATTTTGCTGCTAGCGAGATGCGGCATCGCCATTTTGCAAAACGTCGCCTTTTCTCAGGACAGCTGGTGTTCGTGGTGCATCCTTACTCCTTATCACTTTCCCTGAGTGGGGTATTCAGTCTTCAGCAGAATGAGCCATGGTATTAAGAGTGAGTTTTTAAAAAAATGAGATATATATATATATATATATATATATATATATATATTTTTAAAAATGCAATTGCAGAGGGCATCTGTGGTTTAAAAAAAGAGAAAAAACTTGCTGTCATGGCTGGGTGTAGATGCTTCAGCAGGTTCTCATTTATATCTTTGCACATGTTATTATTATTATTATTATTATTCATTTCTATTTTTTATATTATTATTTATTTCTCCGGCCCCGGGCCTTCCCCCCTCTGTGCAGTGCTCTGACCCCCGGCCCCGGGCCTTCCCCCCTCTGTGCAGTGCTCTGACCCCCGGCCCCCGGCCTTCCCCCCTCTGTGCAGTGCTCTGACCCTCGGCCCGGGCCCCGTGTTTCACAGGAACGAGGGTGCGAAGGCGCTGCTCTGTGACGGTGTGATTAAGCCATGGCCTGTCATCGAACAGCAGCGACCGCCGCCGTCTCGCACGCCGCTGCTGCTCAGAGAAGCCACTGTACACAAAAAAAATAAATGAATAAAAGACAGCTCGAGAACCAGCAAAGGAAATTATATCTTTTTTTTTTTTTCTTCTATTTATTTTTTATCTTGTGTGAGCAGGTGGCTTTTGTCAAGGTTTGGAAGTCCAATTTAAGAAGTGTGGGAGTTCTAGAGATTCCTGACACATTAATCATTTAAAAAAAAAAAAAAAAATATTAATAATAAATTATATCCCAAAGTCTAAGCCCCGCAGACTTTTAGTCATTGTCATTTTAGTTTATTTTTTTAAATCTATGAACTTTAGAAATTAAACCTTCATCCTGGGTTGTTTTAATACAAGAATGTAGGTCGCAAAAGTCTCAGTGAAGTTTAAACAGTTTGATCGGTTATTTTTGTACTGTGGATTGTTAGAGTACTGAGCAAGTAAAACCAGAAAACTTAACCCTCTGGGGTCGAGAGCTCCGCCAGCAGAGCTCGACAAGATGAAATTAACTTTCGTTTCTATTTGGATGATTAACTTCACGTGCTGTTATCATACAGACGCAACAAAAACATTGACAGAAACCTTAGAATCGCGACTTTCCAATGCGCCCATTGGCAAATAATATAAATTGTTTAAAATGTTCCAAATTTGATTAATTAGATCATGTATGCTTCGCTAAACTTTACTCATTACTATGTGAATTTCGCTCAGCAGGAAGTCTGCCCAAATCGCATTCACATGTTAACAACATTTTAATTACTCTCCATAGAAGGAGACTAAAGGAGGGGCGATGCGAGATCCATGTGAGAAATGCCAAGTCTGCGAAAGCGGGATAGAATGTCACAGAGTGTCGCCTAATTCACTTCTTTTGAGGTGAACATTTCATTTAATTTGGGAAAATGGTCCTTCCGGAAGCCGACACAATTTTAAATGAGTAATCACATTTTCAAAAGTTCCTATGGCTTCAATTACGTTTTAGGGCTCAACTTAGGGTTAGGGTTATGAAAACGATAAGTCTGAGGGTCGAGGCAAGTTTACGGCTGTGTTCAGCAGGTTAAAGAAAGGTTAGGACATTGGTTCTTTTTTGATTTTGGACAATCCAACAATTTTGTATATACTAGTATAGGTACCTATGACCATAACAAGATGTGGAATATATACATATTTTTTCAGGGAAATCATTTTTTTTTTTAAGGCCTCAAATATATTTTTTAGCATTTGTACTATGGAATTCACAGTCTTGACTTAGTTTTTCCACAATTTTAAATGAGTAATCACATGTTTTCAAAAGTTCCTATGGCTTCAATTACTTTTTAGGGCTCAACTTAGGGTTAGGGTTATGAAAACGATAAGTCTGAGGGTCGAGGCAAGTTTACGGCTGTGTTCAGCAGGTTAAAGAAAGGTTAGGACATTGGTTCTTTTTTGATTTTGGACAATCCAAAAATTTTGTATATACTAGTATAGGTACCTATTACCATAACAAGATATGGAATATATACATATTTTTTCAGGGAAATAATTTTTTTTTAAGGCTTCAAATATATTTTTTAGCATTTGTACTATGGAATTCACAGTCTTGACTTAGTTTTTCCACAATTTTAAATGAGTAATCACATGTTTTCAAAAGTTCCTATGGCTTCAATTACGTTTTAGGGCTCAACTTAGGGTTAGGGTTATGAAAACCATAAGTCTGAGGGTCGAGGCAAGTTTACGGCTGTGTTCAGCAGGTTAAAGAAAGGTTGGGACATTGGTTCTTTTTTGATTTTGGACAATCCGAAAATTTTGTATATACTAGTATAGGTACCTATGACCATAAAGGGATATGGAATATATACATATTTTAAGGCCTCAAATATAATTTTTAGCATTTGTACTATGGAATTCACAGTCTTGACTTAGTTTTTCCACAATTTTAAATGAGTAATCTCATGTTTTCAAAAGTTCCTATGGCTTCAATTACGTTTTAGGGCTCAACTTAGGGTTAGGGTTATGAAAACGATAAGTCTGAGGGTCGAGGCAAGTTTACGGCTGTGTTCAGCAGGTTAAAGAAAGGTTAGGACATTGGTTCTTTTTTGATTTTGGACAATCCAACAATTTTGTATATACTACTATAGGTACCTATGACCATAACAAGATGTGGAATATATACATATTTTTTCAGGGAAATCATTTTTTTTTTTAAGGCCTCAAATATATTTTTTAGCATTTGTACTATGGAATTCACAGTCTTGACTTAGTTTTTCCACAATTTTAAATGAGTAATCACATGTTTTCAAAAGTTCCTATGGCTTCAATTACTTTTTAGGGCTCAACTTAGGGTTAGGGTTATGAAAACGATAAGTCTGAGGGTCGAGCCAAGTTTACGGCTGTGTTCAGCAGGTTAAAGAAAGGTTAGGACATTGGTTCTTTTTTGATTTTGGACAATTCAAAAATTTTGTATATACTAGTATAGGTACCTATGACCATAACAAGATATGGAATATATACATATTTTTTCAGGGAAATAATTTTTTTTTAAGGCTTCAAATATATTTTTTAGCATTTGTACTATGGAATTCACAGTCTTGACTTAGTTTTTCCACAATTTTAAATGAGTAATCACATGTTTTCAAAAGTTCCTATGGCTTCAATTACGTTTTAGGGCTCAACTTAGGGTTAGGGTTATGAAAACGATAAGTCTGAGGGTCGAGGCAAGTTTACGGCTGTGTTCAGCAGGTTAAAGAAAGGTTAGGACATTTGTTCTTTTTTGATTTTGGACAATCCGAAAATTTTGTATATACTAGTATAGGTACCTATGACCATAAAGGGATATGGAATATATACATATTTTAAGGCCTCAAATATAATTTTTAGCATTTGTACTATGGAATTCACAGTCTTGACTTAGTTTTTCCACAATTTTAAATGAGTAATCTCATGTTTTCAAAAGTTCCTATGGCTTCAATTACGTTTTAGGGCTCAACTTAGGGTTAGGGTTATGAAAACGATAAGTCTGAGGGTCGAGGCAAGTTTTCGGCTGTGTTCAGCAGGTTAAAGAAAGGTTAGGACATTTGTTCTTTTTTGATTTTGGACAATCCGAAAATTTTGTATATACTAGTATAGGTACCCATGATCATAACAAGATATGGAATATATACATATTTTTTCAGGGAAATAATTTTTTTTTAAGGCCTCAAATATATTTTTTAGCATTTGTACTATGGAATTCACAGTCTTGACTTAGTTTTTCCACAATTTTAAATGAGTAATCACATGTTTTCAAAAGTTCCTGTGGCTTCAATGACGTTTTAGGGCTCAACTTAGGGTTAGGGTTATGAAAACGATAAGTCTGAGGGTCGAGGCAAGTTTACGGCTGTGTTCAGCAGGCTAAAGAAAGGTTAGGACGTTTGTTCTTTTTTGATTTTGGACAATCCAAAAATTTTGTATATAGTAGTATAGGTACCTATGACCATAACAAGATATGGAATATATACATATTTTTTCAGGGAAATAATTTTTTTTTAAGGCTTCAAATATATTTTTTAGCATTTGTACTATGGAATTCACAGTCTTGACTTAGTTTTTCCACAATTTTAAATGAGTAATCACATGTTTTCAAAAGTTCCTATGGCTTCAATTACGTTTTAGGGCTCAACTTAGGGTTAGGTTTATGAAAACGATAAGTCTGAGGGTCGAGGCAAGTTTACGGCTGTGTTCAGCAGGTTAAAGAAAGGTTAGGACATTGGTTCTTTTTTGATTTTGGACAATCCGAAAATTTTGTATATACTAGTATAGGTACCTATGACCATAAAGGGATATGGAATATATACATATTTTTTCAGGGAAATAATTTTTTTTTTAAGGCCTCAAATATAATTTTTAGCGTTTGTACTATGGAATTCACAGTCTTGACTTAGTTTTTCCACAATTTTAAATGAGTAATCACATGTTTTCAAAAGTTCCTATGGCTTCCATTACGTTTTAGGGCTCAACTTAGGGTTAGGGTTATGAAAACGATAAGTCTGAGGGTCGAGCCAAGTTTACGGCTGTGTTCAGCAGGTTAAAGAAAGGTTAGGACATTGGTTCTTTTTTGATTTTGGACAATCCAAAAATTTTGTATATAGTAGTATAGGTACCTATGACCATAACAAGATATGGAATATATACATATTTTTTCAGGGAAATAATTTTTTTTTTAAGGCTTCAAATATATTTTTTAGCATTTGTACTATGGAATTCACAGTCTTGACTTAGTTTTTCCACAATTTTAAATGAGTAATCACATGTTTTCAAAAGTTCCTATGGCTTCAATTACGTTTTAGGGCTCAACTTAGGGTTAGGGTTATGAAAACGATAAGTCTGAGGGTCGAGGCAAGTTTACGGCTGTGTTCAGCAGGTTAAAAAAAGGTTAGGACATTGGTTCTTTTTTGATTTTGAACAATCCGAAAATTTTGTATATACTAGTATAGGTACCTATGACCATAACAAGATATGGAATATATACATATTTTTTCAGGGAAATAATTTTTTTTTAAGGCCTCAAATATATTTTTTAGCATTTGTACTATGGAATTCACAGTCTTGACTTAGTTTTTCCACAATTTTAAATGAGTAATCACATGTTTTCAAAAGTTCCTATGGCTTCAATTACTTTTTAGGGCTCAACTTAGGGTTAGGGTTATGAAAACGATAAGTCTGAGGGTCGAGCCAAGTTTACGGCTGTGTTCAGCAGGTTAAAGAAAGGTTAGGACATTGGTTCTTTTTTGATTTTGGACAATCCAAAAATTTTGTATATACTAGTATAGGTACCTATGACCATAACAAGATATGGAATATATACATATTTTTTCACTGAAATAATTATTTTTTAAGGCCTCAAATATATTTTTTAGCATTTGTACTATGGAATTCACAGTCTTGACTTAGTTTTTCCACAATTTTAAATGAGTAATCACATGTTTTCAAAAGTTCCTGTGGCTTCAATGACGTTTTAGGGCTCAACTTAGGGTTAGGGTTATGAAAACGATAAGTCTGAGGGTCGAGGCAAGTTCACGGCTGTGTTCAGCAGGTTAAAGAAAGGTTTGGACATTGTTTCTTTTTTGATTTTGGACAATCCAAAAATTTTGTATATACTAGTATAGGTACCTATGACCATAACAGGATATGGAATATATACATTTTTTTTTAAGGCCTCAAATATATTTTTTAGCATTTGTACTATGGAATTCACAGTCTTGACTTAGTTTTTCCACAATTTTAAATGAGTAATCACATGTTTTCAAAAGTTCCTATGGCTTCAATTACGTTTTAGGGCTCAACTTAGGGTTAGGGTTATGAAAACGATAAGTCTGAGGGTCGAGCCAAGTTTACGGCTGTGTTCAGCAGGTTAAAGAAAGGTTAGGACATTGGTTCTTTTTTGATTTTGGACAATCCAAAAATTTTGTATATACTAGTATAGGTACCTATGACCATAACAGGATATGGAATATATACATATTTTTTCAGGGAAATAATTTTTTTTTAAGGCCTCAAATATATTTTTTAGCATTTGTACTATGGAATTCACAGTCTTGACTTAGTTTTTCCACAATTTTAAATGAGTAATCTCATGTTTTCAAAAGTTCCTATGGCTTCAATTACGTTTTAGGGCTCAACTTAGGGTTAGGGTTATGAAAACGATAAGTCTGAGGGTCGAGGCAAGTTTACGGCTGTGTTCAGCAGGTTAAAGAAAGGTTAGGAGATTGGTTCTTTTTTGATTTTGGACAATCCAAAAATGTTGTATATACTAGTATAGGTACCTATGACCATAACAAGATATGGAATATATACATATTTTTTCAGGGAAATCATTTTTTTTTTTAAGGCCTCAAATATATTTTTTAGCATTTGTACTATGGAATTCACAGTCTTGACTTAGTTTTTCCACAATTTTAAATGAGTAATCACATGTTTTCAAAAGTTCTTGTGGCTTCAATGACGTTTTAGGGCTCAATTTAGGGTTAGGGTTATGAAAACGATAAGTCTGAGGGTCGAGGCAAGTTTACGGCTGTGTTCAGCAGGCTAAAGAAAGGTTAGGACGTTTGTTCTTTTTTGATTTTGGACAATCCAAAAATTTTGTATATACTAGTATAGGTACCTATGACCATAACAAGATATGGAATATATACATTTTTTTTTAAGGCCTCAAATATATTTTTTAGCATTTGTACTATGGAATTCACAGTCTTGACTTAGTTTTTCCACAATTTTAAATGAGTAATCTCATGTTTTCAAAAGTTCCTATGGATTCAATTACGTTTTAGGGCTCAACTTAGGGTTAGGGTTATGAAAACGATAAGTCTGAGGGTCGAGGCAAGTTTACGGCTGTGTTCAGCAGGTTAAAGAAAGGTTAGGAGATTGGTTCTTTTATGATTTTGGACAATCCAAAAATGTTGTATATACTAGTATAGGTACCTATGACCATAACAAGATATGGAATATATACATTTTTTTTCAGGGAAATCATTTTTTTTTTTAAGGCCTCAAATATATTTTTTAGCATTTGTACTATGGAATTCACAGTCTTGACTTAGTTTTTCCTCAATTTTAAATGAGTAATCACATGTTTTCAAAAGTTCTTGTGGCTTCAATGACGTTTTAGGGCTCAACTTAGGGTTAGGGTTATGAAAACGATAAGTCTGAGGTTCGAGCCAAGTTTACGGCTGTGTTCAGCAGGTTAAAGAAAGGTTAGGACATTGGTTCTTTTTTGATTTTGGACAATCCGAAAATTTTGTATATACTAGTATAGGTACCTATGACCATAACAAGATATGGAATATATACATATTTTTTCAGGGAAATAATTTTTTTTTAAGGCCTCAAATATATTTTTTAGCATTTGTACTATGGAATTCACAGTCTTGACTTAGTTTTTCCACAATTTTAAATGAGTAATCACATGTTTTCAAAAGTTCCTATGGCTTCCATTACTTTTTAGGGCTCAACTTAGGGTTAGGGTTATGAAAACGATAAGTCTGAGGGTCGAGCCAAGTTTACGGCTGTGTTCAGCAGGTTAAAGAAAGGTTAGGACATTGGTTCTTTTTTGATTTTGGACAATCCAAAAATTTTGTATATAGTAGTATAGGTACCTATGACCATAACAAGATATGGAATATATACATATTTTTTCAGGGAAATAATTTTTTTTTAAGGCTTCAAATATATTTTTTAGCATTTGTACTATGGAATTCACAGTCTTGACTTAGTTTTTCCACAATTTTAAATGAGTAATCACATGTTTTCAAAAGTTCCTATGGCTTCAATTACGTTTTAGGGCTCAACTTAGGGTTAGGGTTATGAAAACGATAAGTCTGAGGGTCGAGGCAAGTTTACGGCTGTGTTCAGCAGGTTAAAGAAAGGTTAGGACATTGGTTCTTTTTTGATTTTGGACAATCCAAAAATTTTGTATATACTAGTATAGGTACCTATGACCATAAAGGGATATGGAATATATACATATTTTTTCAGGGAAATAATTTTTTTTTTAAGGTTTCAAAAATATTTTTTAGCATTTGTACTATGGAATTCACAGTCTTGACTTAGTTTTTCCACAATTTTAAATGAGTAATCACATGTTTTCAAAAGTTCCTGTGGCTTCAATGACGTTTTAGGGCTCAACTTAGGGTTAGTGTTATGAAAACGATAAATCTGAGGGTCGAGGCAAGTTTACGGCTGTGTTCAGCAGGTTAAAGAAAGGTTAGGACATTGGTTCTTTTTTGATTTTGGACAATCCAAAAATTTTGTATATGCTAGTATAGGTACCTATGACCATAACAGGATATGGAATATATACATTTTTTTTTAAGGCTTCAAATATATTTTTTAGCATTTGTACTATGGAATTCACAGTCTTGACTTAGTTTTTCCACAATTTTAAATGAGTAATCACATGTTTTCAAAAGTTCCTATGGCTTCAATTACGTTTTAGGGCTCAACTTAGGGTTAGGGTTATGAAAACGATAAGTCTGAGGGTCGAGCCAAGTTTACGGCTGTGTTCAGCAGGTTAAAGAAAGGTTAGGACATTAGTTTATTTTTTGATTTTGGACAATCCGAAAATTTTGTATATACTAGTATAGGTACCTATGACCATAACAAGATATGGAATATATACATATTTTTTCAGGTAAATCATTTTTTTTTAAGGCCTCAAATATATTTTTTAGCATTTGTACTATGGAATTCACAGTCTTGACTTAGTTTTTCCACAATTTTAAATGAGTAATCTCATGTTTTCAAAAGTTCCTATGGCTTCAATTACGTTTTAGGGCTCAACTTAGGGTTAGGGTGATGAAAATGATAAGTCTGAGGGTCGAGGCAAGTTTACGGCTGTGTTCAGCAGGTTAAAGAAAGGTTAGGAGATTGGTTCTTTTATGATTTTGGACAATCGAACAATTTTGTATATACTAGTATAGGTACCTATGACCATAACAAGATATGGAATATATACATATTTTTTCAGGGAAATCATTTTTTTTTAAGGCCTCAAATATATTTTTTAGCATTTGTACTATGGAATTCACAGTCTTGACTTAGTTTTTCCACAATTTTAAATGAGTAATCACATGTTTTCAAAAGTTCCTATGGCTTCAATTACGTTTTAGGGCTCAACTTAGGGTTAGGGTTATGAAAACGATAAGTCTGAGGGTCGAGGCAAGTTTACGGCTGTGTTCAGCAGGTTAAAGAAAGGTTAGGACATTGGTTCTTTTTTGATTTTGGACAATCCAAAAATTTTGTATATACTAGTATAGGTACCTATGACCATAACAAGATATGGAATATATACATATTTTTTCAGGGAAATAATTTTTTTTTAAGGCCTCAAATATATTTTTTAGCATTTGTACTATGGAATTCACAGTCTTGACTTAGTTTTTCCACAATTTTAAATGAGTAATCACATGTTTTCAAAAGTTCCTGTGGCTTCAATGACGTTTTAGGGCTCAACTTAGGGTTAGTGTTATGAAAACGATAAGTCTGAGGGTCGAGGCAAGTTTACGGCTGTGTTCAGCAGGTTAAAGAAAGGTTAGGACATTGTTTCTTTTTTGATTTTGGACAATCCAAAAATTTTGTATATACTAGTATAGGTACCTATGACCATAACAAGATATGGAATATATACATATTTTTTCAGGGAAATCATTTTTTTTTAAGGCCTCAAATATATTTTTTAGCATTTGTACTATGGAATTCACAGTCTTGACTTAGTTTTTCCACAATTTTAAATGAGTAATCACATGTTTTCAAAAGTTCCTATGGCTTCAATTACTTTTTAGGGCTCAACTTAGGGTTAGGGTTATGAAAACGATAAGTCTGAGGGTCGAGCCAAGTTTACGGCTGTGTTCAGCAGGTTAAAGAAAGGTTAGGACATTGGTTCTTTTTTCATTTTGGACAATCCGAAAATTTTGTATATACTAGTATAGGTACCTATGACCATAACAAGATATGGAATATATACATATTTTTTCAGGGAAATAATTTTTTTTTAAGGCCTCAAATATATTTTTTAGCATTTGTACTATGGAATTCACAGTCTTGACTTAGTTTTTCCACAATTTTAAATGAGTAATCACATGTTTTCAAAAGTTCCTGTGGCTTCAATGACGTTTTAGGGCTCAACTTAGGGTTAGTGTTATGAAAACGATAAGTCTGAGGGTCGAGGCAAGTTTACGGCTGTGTTCAGCAGGTTAAAGAAAGGTTAGGACATTGGTTCTTTTTTGATTTTGGACAATCCAAAAATTTTGTATATACTAGTATAGGTACCTATGACCATAACAGGATATGGAATATATACATTTTTTTTTAAGGCCTCAAATATATTTTTTAGCATTTGTACTATGGAATTCACAGTCTTGACTTAGTTTTCCCACAATTTTAAATGAGTAATCACATGTTTTCAAAAGTTCCTATGGCTTCAATTACGTTTTAGGGCTCAACTTAGGGTTAGGGTTATGAAAATGATAAGTCTGAGGGTCGAGGCAAGTTTACGGCTGTGTTCAGCAGGTTAAAGAAAGGTTAGGAGATTGGTTCTTTTATGATTTTGGACAATCCAACAATTTTGTATATACTAGTATAGGTACCTATGACCATAACAAGATATGGAATATATACATATTTTTTCAGGGAAATCATTTTTTTTTTAAGGCCTCAAATATATTTTTTAGCATTTGTACTATGGAATTCACAGTCTTGACTTAGTTTTTCCACAATTTTAAATGAGTAATCAAATGTTTTCAAAAGTTCCTGTGGCTTCAATTACTTTTTAGGGCTCAACTTAGGGTTAGGGTTATGAAAACGATAAGTCTGAGGGTCGAGCCAAGTTTACGGCTGTGTTCAGCAGGTTAAAGAAAGGTTAGGACTTTGGTTCATTTTTGATTTTGGACAATCCAAAAATTTTGTATATACTAGTATACGTACCTATGACCATAACAAGATATGGAATATATACATATTTTTTTCAGGGAAATAATTTTTTTTTAAGGCCTCAAATATATTTTTTAGCATTTGTACTATGGAATTCACAGTCTTGACTTAGTTTTTCCACAATTTTAAATGAGTAATCACATGTTTTCAAAAGTTCCTATGGCTTCAATTACGTTTTAGGGCTCAACTTAGGGTTAGGGTTATGAAAACGATAAGTCTGAGGGTCGAGCCAAGTTTACGGCTGTGTTCAGCAGGTTAAAGAAAGGTTAGGACATTGGTTCTTTTTTGATTTTGGACAATCCAAAAATTTTGTATATACTAGTATAGGTACCTATGACCATAACAAGATATGATATATATACATATTTTTTCAGGGTAATAATTTTTTTTTAAGGCTTCAAATATATTTTTTAGCATTTGTACTATGGAATTCACAGTCTTGACTTAGTTTTTCCACAATTTTAAATGAGTAATCTCATGTTTTCAAAAGTTCCTATGGCTTCAATTACGTTTTAGGGCTCAACTTAGGGTTAGGGTTATGAAAACGATAAGTCTGAGGGTCGAGGCAAGTTTACGGCTGTGTTCAGCAGGTTAAAGAAAGGTTAGGACATTGGTTCTTTTTTGATTTTGGACAATCCAAAAATTTTGTCTATAGTAGTATAGGTACCTATGACCATAACAGGATATGGAATATATACATATTTTTTCAGGGAAATAATTTTTTTTTAAGGCCTCAAATATATTTTTTAGCATTTGTACTATGGAATTCACAGTCTTGACTTAGTTTTTCCACAATTTTAAATGAGTAAGCTCATGTTTTCAAAAGTTCCTATGGCTTCAATTACGTTTTAGAACTCAACTTAGGTTTAGGGTTATGGAAACGATAAGTCTGAGGGTCGAGGCAAGTTTACGGCTGTGTTCAGCAGGTTAAAGAAAGGTTAGGAGATTTGTTCTTTTATGATTTTGGACAATCCAACAATTTTGTATATACTAGTATAGGTACCTATGACCATAACAGGATATGGAATATATACATTTTTTTTTAAGGCCTCAAATATATTTTTTAGCATTTGTACTATGGAATTCACAGTCTTGACTTAGTTTTTCCACAATTTTAAATGAGTAATCACATGTTTTCAAAAGTTCCTGTGGCTTCAATTACTTTTTAGGGCTCAACTTAGGGTTAGGGTTATGAAAACGATAAGTCTGAGGGTCGAGCCAAGTTCACGGCTGTGTTCAGCAGGTTAAAGAAAGGTTAGGACTTTGGTTCATTTTTGATTTTGGACAATCCAAAAATTTTGTATATACTAGTATACGTACCTATGACCATAACAAGATATGGAATATATACATATTTTTTTCAGGGAAATAATTTTTTTTTAAGGCCTCAAATATATTTTTTAGCATTTGTACTATGGAATTCACAGTCTTGACTTAGTTTTTCCACAATTTTAAATGAGTAATCACATGTTTTCAAAAGTTCCTATGGCTTCAATTACGTTTTAGGGCTCAACTTAGGGTTAGGGTTATGAAAACGATAAGTCTGAGGGTCGAGCCAAGTTTACGGCTGTGTTCAGCAGGTTAAAGAAAGGTTAGGACATTAGTTTATTTTTTGATTTTGGACAATCCGAAAATTTTGTATATACTAGTATAGGTACCTATGACCATAACAAGATATGGAATATATACATATTTTTTCAGGTAAATAAATTTTTTTTAAGGCCTCAAATATATTTTTTAGCATTTGTACTATGGAATTCACAGTCTTGACTTAGTTTTTCCACAATTTTAAATGAGTAATCTCATGTTTTCAAAAGTTCCTATGGCTTCAATTACGTTTTAGGGCTCAACTTAGGGTTAGGGTGATGAAAATGATAAGTCTGAGGGTCGAGGCAAGTTTACGGCTGTGTTCAGCAGGTTAAAGAAAGGTTAGGAGATTGGTTCTTTTATGATTTTGGACAATCGAACAATTTTGTATATACTAGTATAGGTACCTATGACCATAACAAGATATGGAATATATACATATTTTTTCAGGGAAATCATTTTTTTTTAAGGCCTCAAATATATTTTTTAGCATTTGTGCTATGGAATTCACAGTCTTGACTTAGTTTTTCTACAATTTTAAATCAGTAATCACATGTTTTCAAAAGTTCCTGTGGCTTCAATGACGTTTTAGGGCTCAACTTAGGGTTAGGGTTATGAAAACGATAAGTCTGACGGTCGAGGCAAGTTTACGGCTGTGTTCAGCAGGTTAAAGAAAGGTTAGGACATTGTTTCTTTTTTGATTTTGGACAATCCAAAAATTTTGTATATACTAGTATAGGTACCTATGACCATAACAAGATATGGAATATATACATATTTTTTCAGGGAAATCATTTTTTTTTAAGGCCTCAAATATATTTTTTAGCATTTGTACTATGGAATTCACAGTCTTGACTTAGTTTTTCCACAATTTTAAATGAGTAATCACATGTTTTCAAAAGTTCCTATGGCTTCAATTACTTTTTAGGGCTCAACTTAGGGTTAGGGTTATGAAAACGATAAGTCTGAGGGTCGAGCCAAGTTTACGGCTGTGTTCAGCAGGTTAAAGAAAGGTTAGGACATTGGTTCTTTTTTGATTTTGGACAATCCGAAAATTTTGTATATACTAGTATAGGTACCTATGACCATAACAAGATATGGAATATATACATATTTTTTCAGGGAAATAATTTTTTTTTAAGGCCTCAAATATATTTTTTAGCATTTGTACTATGGAATTCACAGTCTTGACTTAGTTTTTCCACAATTTTAAATGAGTAATCAAATGTTTTCAAAAGTTCCTGTGGCTTCAATTACTTTTTAGGGCTCAACTTAGGGTTAGGGTTATGAAAACGATAAGTCTGAGGGTCGAGCCAAGTTTACGGCTGTGTTCAGCAGGTTAAAGAAAGGTTAGGACTTTGGTTCATTTTTGATTTTGGACAATCCAAAAAATTTGTATATACTAGTATACGTACCTATGACCATAACAAGATATGGAATATATACATATTTTTTTCAGGGAAATAATTTTTTTTTAAGGCCTCAAATATATTTTTTAGCATTTGTACTATGGAATTCACAGTCTTGACTTAGTTTTTCCACAATTTTAAATGAGTAATCACATGTTTTCAAAAGTTCCTATGGCTTCAATTACGTTTTAGGGCTCAACTTAGGGTTAGGGTTATGAAAACGATAAGTCTGAGGGTCGAGCCAAGTTCACGGCTGTGTTCAGCAGGTTAAAGAAAGGTTAGGACATTGGTTCTTTTTTGATTTTGGACAATCCAAAAATTTTGTATATACTAGTATAGGTACCTATGACCATAACAAGATATGGAATATATACATATTTTTTCAGGGTAATAATTTTTTTTTAAGGCTTCAAATATATTTTTTAGCATTTGTACTATGGAATTCACAGTCTTGACTTAGTTTTTCCACAATTTTAAATGAGTAATCTCATGTTTTCAAAAGTTCCTATGGCTTCAATTACGTTTTAGGGCTCAACTTAGGGTTAGGGTTATGAAAACGATAAGTCTGAGGGTCGAGGCAAGTTTACGGCTGTGTTCAGCAGGTTAAAGAAAGGTTAGGACATTGGTTCTTTTTTGATTTTGGACAATCCAAAAATTTTGTCTATAGTAGTATAGGTACCTATGACCATAACAGGATATGGAATATATACATATTTTTTCAGGGAAATAATTTTTTTTTAAGGCCTCAAATATATTTTTTAGCATTTGTACTATGGAATTCACAGTCTTGACTTAGTTTTTCCACAATTTTAAATGAGTTAGCTCATGTTTTCAAAAGTTCCTATGGCTTCAATTACGTTTTAGAACTCAACTTAGGTTTAGGGTTATGGAAACGATAAGTCTGAGGGTCGAGGCAAGTTTACGGCTGTGTTCAGCAGGTTAAAGAAAGGTTAGGAGATTTGTTCTTTTATGATTTTGGACAATCCAACAATTTTGTATATACTAGTATAGGTACCTATGACCATAACAGGATATGGAATATATACATTTTTTTTTAAGGCCTCAAATATATTTTTTAGCATTTGTACTATGGAATTCACAGTCTTGACTTAGTTTTTCCACAATTTTAAATGAGTAATCACATGTTTTCAAAAGTTCTTGTGGCTTCAATGACGTTTTAGGGCTCAACTTAGGGTTAGGGTTATGAAAACGATAAGTCTGAGGGTCGAGGCAAGTTCACGGCTGTGTTCAGCAGGTTAAAGAAAGGTTAGGAGATTGGTTCTTTTATGATTTTGGACAATCCAACAATTTTGTATATACTAGTATAGGTACCTATGACCATAACAAGATATGGAATATATACATATTTTTTCAGGGAAATCATTTTTTTTTAAGGCCTCAAATATATTTTTTAGCATTTGTACTATGGAATTCACAGTCTTGACATAGTTTTTCCACAATTTTAAATGAGTAATCACATGTTTTCAAAAGTTCCTGTGGCTTCAATTACGTTTTAGGGCTCAACTTAGGGTTAGGGTTATGAAAACGATAAGTCTGAGGGTCGAGGCAAGTTTACGGCTGTGTTCAGCAGGTTAAAGAAAGGTTAGGACATTGGTTCTTTTTTGATTTTGGACAATCCGAAAATTTTGTATATACTAGTATAGGTACCTATGACCATAAAGGGATATGGAATATATACATATTTTTTCAGGGAAATAATTTTTTTTTTAAGGTTTCAAAAATATTTTTTAGCATTTGTACTATGGAATTCACAGTCTTGACTTAGTTTTTCCACAATTTTAAATGAGTAATCACATGTTTTCAAAAGTTCCTGTGGCTTCAATGACGTTTTAGGGCTCAACTTAGGGTTAGTGTTATGAAAACGATAAATCTGAGGGTCGAGGCAAGTTTACGGCTGTGTTCAGCAGGTTAAAGAAAGGTTAGGAGATTGGTTCTTTTATGATTTTGGACAATCCAACAATTTTGTATATACTAGTATAGGTACCTATGACCATAACAAGATATGGAATATATACATATTTTTTCAGGGAAATCATTTTTTTTTTAAGGCCTCAAATATATTTTTTAGCATTTGTACTATGGAATTCACAGTCTTGACTTAGTTTTTCCACAATTTTAAATGAGTAATCAAATGTTTTCAAAAGTTCCTGTGGCTTCAATTACTTTTTAGGGCTCAACTTAGGGTTAGGGTTATGAAAACGATAAGTCTGAGGGTCGAGCCAAGTTCACGGCTGTGTTCAGCAGGTTAAAGAAAGGTTAGGACTTTGGTTCATTTTTGATTTTGGACAATCCAAAAATTTTGTATATACTAGTATACGTACCTATGACCATAACAAGATATGGAATATATACATATTTTTTTCAGGGAAATAATTTTTTTTTAAGGCCTCAAATATATTTTTTAGCATTTGTACTATGGAATTCACAGTCTTGACTTAGTTTTTCCACAATTTTAAATGAGTAATCACATGTTTTCAAAAGTTCCTATGGCTTCAATTACGTTTTAGGGCTCAACTTAGGGTTAGGGTTATGAAAACGATAAGTCTGAGGGTCGAGCCAAGTTTACGGCTGTGTTCAGCAGGTTAAAGAAAGGTTAGGACATTGGTTCTTTTTTGATTTTGGACAATCCAAAAATGTTGTATATACTAGTATAGGTACCTATGACCATAACAAGATATGGAATATATACAAATTTTTTCAGGGTAATAATTTTTTTTTAAGGCCTCAAATATATTTTTTAGCATTTGTACTATGGAATTCACAGTCTTGACTTAGTTTTTCCACAATTTTAAATGAGTAATCTCATGTTTTCAAAAGTTCCTATGGCTTCAATTACGTTTTAGGGCTCAACTTAGGGTTAGGGTTATGAAAACGATAAGTCTGAGGGTCGAGGCAAGTTCACGGCTGTGTTCAGCAGGTTAAAGAAAGGTTAGGACATTGGTTCTTTTTTGATTTTGGACAATCCGAAAATTTTGTATATACTAGTATAGGTACCTATGACCATAAAGGGATATGGAATATATACATATTTTTTCAGGGAAATAATTTTTTTTTTAAGGTTTCAAAAATATTTTTTAGCATTTGTACTATGAAATTCACAGTCTTGACTTAGTTTTTCCACAATTTTAAATGAGTAATCACATGTTTTCAAAAGTTCCTGTGGCTTCAATGACGTTTTAGGGCTCAACTTAGGGTTAGTGTTATGAAAACGATAAATCTGAGGGTCGAGGCAAGTTTACGGCTGTGTTCAGCAGGTTAAAGAAAGGTTAGGACATTGGTTCTTTTTTGATTTTGGACAATCCAAAAATTTTGTATATGCTAGTATAGGTACCTATGACCATAACAGGATATGGAATATATACATTTTTTTTTAAGGCTTCAAATATATTTTTTAGCATTTTTACTATGGAATTCACAGTCTTGACTTAGTTTTTCCACAATTTTAAATGAGTAATCAAATGTTTTCAAAAGTTCCTATGGCTTCAATTACGTTTTAGGGCTCAACTTAGGGTTAGGGTTATGAAAACGATAAGTCTGAGGGTCGAGCCAAGTTTACGGCTGTGTTCAGCAGGTTAAAGAAAGCTTAGGACATTAGTTTATTTTTTGATTTTGGACAATCCGAAAATTTTGTATATACTAGTATAGGTACCTATGACCATAACAAGATATGGAATATATACATATTTTTTCAGGTAAATAATTTTTTTTTAAGGCCTCAAATATATTTTTTAGCATTTGTACTATGGAATTCACAGTCTTGACTTAGTTTTTCCACAATTTTAAATGAGTAATCTCATGTTTTCAAAAGTTCCTATGGCTTCAATTACGTTTTAGGGCTCAACTTAGGGTTAGGGTGATGAAAATGATAAGTCTGAGGGTCGAGGCAAGTTTACGGCTGTGTTCAGCAGGTTAAAGAAAGGTTAGGAGATTGGTTCTTTTATGATTTTGGACAATCGAACAATTTTGTATATACTAGTATAGGTACCTATGACCATAACAAGATATGGAATATATACATATTTTTTCAGGGAAATCATTTTTTTTTTAAGGCCTCAAATATATTTTTTAGCATTTGTGCTATGGAATTCACAGTCTTGACTTAGTTTTTCCACAATTTTAAATCAGTAATCACATGTTTTCAAAAGTTCCTGTGGCTTCAATGACGTTTTAGGGCTCAACTTAGGGTTAGGGTTATGAAAACGATAAGTCTGACGGTCGAGGCAAGTTTACGGCTGTGTTCAGCAGGTTAAAGAAAGATTAGGACATTGTTTCTTTTTTGATTTTGGACAATCCAAAAATTTTGTATATACTAGTATAGGTACCTATGACCATAACAAGATATGGAATATATACATATTTTTTCAGGGAAATCATTTTTTTTAAGGCCTCAAATATATTTTTTAGCATTTGTACTATGGAATTCACAGTCTTGACTTAGTTTTTCCACAATTTTAAATGAGTAATCACATGTTTTCAAAAGTTCCTATGGCTTCAATTACTTTTTAGGGCTCAACTTAGGGTTAGGGTTATGAAAACGATAAGTCTGAGGGTCGAGCCAAGTTTACGGCTGTGTTCAGCAGGTTAAAGAAAGGTTAGGACATTAGTTCTTTTTTGATTTTGGACAATCCGAAAATTTTGTATATACTAGTATAGGTACCTATGACCATAACAAGATATGGAATATATACATATTTTTTCAGGGAAATAATTTTTTTTTAAGGCCTCAAATATATTTTTTAGCATTTGTACTATGGAATTCACAGTCTTGACTTAGTTTTTCCACAATTTTAAATGAGTAATCACATGTTTTCAAAAGTTCCTGTGGCTTCAATGACGTTTTAGGGCTCAACTTAGGGTTAGTGTTATGAAAACGATAAGTCTGAGGGTCGAGGCAAGTTTACGGCTGTGTTCAGCAGGTTAAAGAAAGGTTAGGACATTGGTTCTTTTTTGATTTTGGACAATCCAAAAATTTTGTATATACTAGTATAGGTACCTATGACCATAACAGGATATGGAATATATACATTTTTTTTTAAGGCCTCAAATATATTTTTTAGCATTTGTACTATGGAATTCACAGTCTTGACTTAGTTTTTCCACAATTTTAAATGAGTAATCACATGTTTTCAAAAGTTCCTATGGCTTCAATTACGTTTTAGGGCTCAACTTAGGGTTAGGGTTATGAAAACGATAAGTCTGAGGGTCGAGCCAAGTTTACGGCTGTGTTCAGCAGGTTAAAGAGAGTTTAGGACATTGGTTTATTTTTTGATTTTGGACAATCCGAAAATTTTGTATATACTAGTATAGGTACCTATGACAATAACAAGATATGGAATATATACATATTTTTTCAGGGAAATAATTTTTTTTTAAGGCCTCAAATATATTTTTTAGCATTTGTACTATGGAATTCACAGTCTTGACTTAGTTTTTCCACAATTTTAAATGAGTAATCACATGTTTTCAAAAGTTCCTATGGCTTCAATTACTTTTTAGGCCTCAACTTAGGGTTAGGGTTATGAAAACGATAAGTCTGAGGGTCGAGCCAAGTTTACGGCTGTGTTCAGCAGGTTAAAGAAAGGTTAGGACATTGGTTCTTTTTTCATTTTGGACAATCCAAAAATTTTGTATATACTAGTATAGGTACCTATGAACATAACAAGATATGGAATATATAAACATATTTTTTCAGGGAAATAATTTTTTTTTAAGGCCTCAAATATATTTTTTTAGCATTTGTACTATGCAATTCACAGTCTTGACTTAGTTTTTCCACAATTTTAAATGAGTAATCTCATGTTTTCAAAAGTTCCTATGGCTTCAATTATGTTTTAGGGCTCAACTTAGGGTTAGGGTTATGAAAATGATAAGTCTGAGGGTCGAGGCAAGTTTACGGCTGTGTTCAGCAGGTTAAAGAAAGGTTAGGAGATTGGTTCTTTTATGATTTTGGACAATCCAACAATTTTGTATATACTAGTATAGGTACCTATGACCATAACAAGATATGGAATATATACATATTTTTTCAGGGAAATCATTTTTTTTTTAAGGCCTCAAATATATTTTTTAACATTTGTACTATGGAATTCACAGTCTTGACTTAGTTTTTCCACAATTTTAAATGAGTAATCACATGTTTTCAAAGTTCCTGTGGCTTCAATGACGTTTTAGGGCTCAACTTAGGGTTAGGGTTATGAAAACGATAAGTCTGAGGGTCGAGGCAAGTTTACGGCTGTGTTCAGCAGGTTAAAGAAAGGTTAGGACATTGTTTCTTTTTTGATTTTGGACAATCCAAAAATTTTGTATATACTAGTATAGGTACCTATGACCATAACAGGATATGGAATATATACATTTTTTTTTAAGGCCTCAAATATATTTTTTAGCATTTGTACTATGGAATTCACAGTCTTGACTTAGTTTTTCCACAATTTTAAATGAGTAATCAAATGTTTTCAAAAGTTCCTGTGGCTTCAATTACTTTTTAGGGCTCAACTTAGGGTTAGGGTTATGAAAACGATAAGTCTGAGGGTCGAGCCAAGTTTACGGCTGTGTTCAGCAGGTTAAAGAAAGGTTAGGACTTTGGTTCATTTTTGATTTTGGACAATCCAAAAAATTTGTATATACTAGTATACGTACCTATGACCATAACAAGATATGGAATATATACATATTTTTTTCAGGGAAATAATTTTTTTTTAAGGCCTCAAATATATTTTTTAGCATTTGTACTATGGAATTCACAGTCTTGACTTAGTTTTTCCACAATTTTAAATGAGTAATCACATGTTTTCAAAAGTTCCTATGGCTTCAATTACGTTTTAGAACTCAACTTAGGTTTAGGGTTATGGAAACGATAAGTCTGAGGGTCGAGGCAAGTTTACGGCTGTGTTCAGCAGGTTAAAGAAAGGTTAGGAGATTGGTTCTTTTATGATTTTGGACAATCCAACAATTTTGTATATACTAGTATAGGTACCTATGACCATAACAGGATATGGAATATATACATTTTTTTTTAAGGCCTCAAATATATTTTTTAGCATTTGTACTATGGAATTCACAGTCTTGACTTAGTTTTTCCACAATTTTAAATGAGTAATCACATGTTTTCAAAAGTTCTTGTGGCTTCAATGACGTTTTAGGGCTCAACTTAGGGTTAGGGTTATGAAAACGATAAGTCTGAGGGTCGAGGCAAGTTCACGGCTGTGTTCAGCAGGTTAAAGAAAGGTTAGGAGATTGGTTCTTTTATGATTTTGGACAATCCAACAATTTTGTATATACTAGTATAGGTACCTATGACCATAACAAGATATGGAATATATACATATTTTTTCAGGGAAATCATTTTTTTTTAAGGCCTCAAATATATTTTTTAGCATTTGTACTATGGAATTCACAGTCTTGACATAGTTTTCCCACAATTTTAAATGAGTAATCACATGTTTTCAAAAGTTCCTGTGGCTTCAATGACGTTTTAGGGCTCAACTTAGGGTTAGGGTTATGAAAACGATAAGTCTGAGGGTCGAGGCAAGTTTACGGCTGTGTTCAGCAGGTTAAAGAAAGGTTAGGACATTGTTTCCTTTTTGATTTTGGACAATCCAAAAATTTTGTATATACTAGTATAGGTACCTATGACCATAACAGGATATGGAATATATACATTTTTTTTTAAGGCCTCAAATATATTTTTTAGCATTTGTACTATGGAATTCACAGTCTTGACTTAGTTTTTCCACAATTTTAAATTAGTAATCACATGTTTTCAAAAGTTCCTATGGCTTCAATTACTTTTTAGGGCTTAACTTAGGGTTAGGGTTATGAAAACGATAAGTCTGAGGGTTGAGCCAAGTTTACGGCTGTGTTCAGCAGGTTAAAGAAAGGTTAGGACATTGGTTCTTTTTTGATTTTGGACAATCCAAAAATTTTGTATATACTAGTATAGGTACCTATGACCATAACAAGATATGGAATATATACATATTTTTTCAGGGAAATAATTTTTTTTAAGGCCTCAAATATATTTTTTAGCATTTGTACTATGGAATTCACAGTCTTGACTTAGTTTTTCCACAATTTTAAATGAGTAATCACATGTTTTCAAAAGTTCCTATGGCTTCAATTACTTTTTAGGGCTCAACTTAGGGTTAGGGTTATGAAAACGATAAGTCTGAGGGTCGAGCCAAGTTTACGGCTGTGTTCAGCAGGTTAAAGAAAGGTTAGGACATTGGTTCTTTTTTCATTTTGGACAATCCGAAAATTTTGTATATACTAGTATAGGTACCTATGACCATAACAGGATATGGAATATATACATATTTTTTCAGGGAAATAATTTTTTTTTAAGGCCTCAAATATATTTTTTAGCATTTGTACTATGCAATTCACAGTCTTGACTTAGTTTTTCCACAATTTTAAATGAGTAATCACATGTTTTCAAAAGTTCCTGTGGCTTCAATGATGTTTTAGGGCTCAACTTAGGGTTAGGGTTATGAAAACGATAAGTCTGAGGGTCGAGGCAAGTTTACGGCTGTGTTCAGCAGGTTAAAGAAAGGTTAGGACATTGTTTCTGTTTTGATTTTGGACAATCCAAAAATTTTGTATATACTAGTATAGGTACCTATGACGATAACAGGATATGGAATATATACATTTTTTTTTAAGGCCTCAAATATATTTTTTAGCATTTGTACTATGGAATTCACAGTCTTGACTTAGTTTTTCCACAATTTTAAATGAGTAATCACATGTTTTCAAAAGTTCCTATGGCTTCAATTACTTTTTAGGGCTCAACTTAGGGTTAGGGTTATGAAAACGATAAGTCTGAGGGTCGAACCAAGTTTACGGCTGTGTTCAGCAGGTTAAAGAAAGGTTAGGACATTGGTTCTTTTTTGATTTTGGACAATCCAAAAATTTTGTATATACTAGTATAGGTACCTATGACCATAACAAGATATGGAATATATACATATTTTTTCAGGGAAATAATTTTTTTTTAAGGCCTCAAATATATTTTTTTAGCATTTGTACTATGCAATTCACAGCCTTGACTTAGTTTTTCCACAATTTTAAATGAGTAATCTCATGTTTTCAAAAGTTCCTATGGCTTCAATTACGTTTTAGGGCTCAACTTAGGGTTAGGGTTATGAAAATGATAAGTCTGAGGGTCGAGGCAAGTTTACGGCTGTGTTCAGCAGGTTAAAGAAAGGTTAGGACATTGGTTCTTTTTTGATTTTGGACAATCCAAAAATTTTGTATATACTAGTATAGGTACCTATGACCATAACAAGATATGGAATATATAAACATATTTTTTCAGGGAAATAATTTTTTTTTAAGCCCTCAAATATATTTTTTAGCATTTGTACTATGGAATTCACAGTCTTGACTTAGTTTTTCCACAATTTTAAATGAGTAATCACATGTTTTCAAAAGTTCCTATGGCTTCAATTACGTTTTAGGGCTCAACTTAGGGTTAGGGTTATGAAAACGATAAGTCTGAGGGTCGAGCCAAGTTTACGGCTGTGTTCAGCAGGTTAAAGAAAGGTTAGGACATTGGTTCTTTTTTCATTTTGGACAATCCAAAAATTTTGTATATACTAGTATAGGTACCTATGACCATAACAAGATATGGAATATATAAACATATTTTTTCAGGGAAATAATTTTTTTTTAAGCCCTCAAATATATTTTTTAGCATTTGTACTATGGAATTCACAGTCTTGACTTAGTTTTTCCACAATTTTAAATGAGTAATCACATGTTTTCAAAAGTTCCTGTGGCTTCAATGACGTTTTAGGGCTCAACTTAGGGTTAGGGTTATGAAAACGATAAGTCTGAGGGTCGAGGCAAGTTTACGGCTGTGTTCAGCAGGTTAAAGAAAGGTTAGGACATTGTTTCTTTTTTGATTTTGGACAATCCAAAAATTTTGTATATACTAGTATAGGTACCTATGACCATAACAGGATATGGAATATATACATTTTTTTTTAAGGCCTCAAATATATTTTTTAGCATTTGTACTATGGAATTCACAATCTTGACTTAGTTTTTCCACAATTTTAAATGAGTAATCACATGTTTTCAAAAGTTCCTGTGGCTTCAATGACGTTTTAGGGCTCAACTTAGGGTTAGGGTTATGAAAACGATAAGTCTGAGAGTCGAGGCAAGTTTACGGCTGTGTTCAGCAGGTTAAAGAAAGGTTAGGACATTGGTTCTTTTTTTATTTTGGACAATCCAAAAATTTTGTATATACTAGTATAGGTACCTATGACCATAACAGGATATGGAATATATACATTTTTTTTTAAGGCCTCAAATATATTTTTTAGCATTTGTACTATGGAATTCACAGTCTTGACTTAGTTTTTCCACAATTTTAAATGAGTAATCACATGTTTTCAAAAGTTCCTGTGGCTTCAATGACGTTTTAGGGCTCAACTTAGGGTTAGGGTTATGAAAACGATAAGTCTGAGGGTCGAGGCAAGTTTACGGCTGTGTTCAGCAGGTTAAAGAAAGGTTAGGACATTGTTTCTTTTTTGATTTTGGACAATCCAAAAATTTTGTATATACTTGTATAGGTACCTATGACCATAACAGGATATGGAATATATACATTTTTTTTTAAGGCCTCAAATATATTTTTTAGCATTTGTACTATGGAATTCACAGTCTTGACTTAGTTTTTCCACAATTTTAAATGAGTAATCACATGTTTTCAAAAGTTCCTATGGCTTCAATTACTTTTTAGGGCTCAACTTAGGGTTAGGGTTATGAAAACGATAAGTCTGAGGGTCGAGCCAAGTTTACGGCTGTGTTCAGCAGGTTAAAGAAAGGTTAGGACATTGGTTCTTTTTTGATTTTGGACAATCCAAAAATTTTGTATATACTAGTATAGGTACCTATGACCATAACAAGATATGGAATATATACATATTTTTTCAGGGAAATAATTTTTTTTTAAGGCCTCAAATATATTTTTTTAGCATTTGTACTATGCAATTCACAGCCTTGACTTAGTTTTTCCACAATTTTAAATGAGTAATCTCATGTTTTCAAAAGTTCCTATGGCTTCAATTACGTTTTAGGGCTCAACTTAGGGTTAGGGTTATGAAAATGATAAGTCTGAGGGTCGAGGCAAGTTTACGGCTGTGTTCAGCAGGTTAAAGAAAGGTTAGGACATTGGTTCTTTTTTGATTTTGGACAATCCAAAAATTTTGTATATACTAGTATAGGTACCTATGACCATAACAAGATATGGAATATATAAACATATTTTTTCAGGGAAATAATTTTTTTTTAAGCCCTCAAATATATTTTTTAGCATTTGTACTATGGAATTCACAGTCTTGACTTAGTTTTTCCACAATTTTAAATGAGTAATCACATGTTTTCAAAAGTTCCTATGGCTTCAATTACTTTTTAGGGCTCAACTTAGGGTTAGGGTTATGAAAACGATAAGTCTGAGGGTCGAGCCAAGTTTACGGCTGTGTTCAGCAGGTTAAAGAAAGGTTAGGAGATTGGTTCTTTTATGATTTTGGACAATCCAACAATTTTGTATATACTAGTATAGGTACCTATTACGATAACAGGATATGGAATATATACATTTTTTTTTAAGGCCTCAAATATATTTTTTAGCATTTGTACTATGGAATTCACAGTCTTGACTTAGTTTTTCCACAATTTTAAATGAGTAATCTCATTTTTTCAAAAGTTCCTATGGCTTCAATTACGTTTTAGGGCTCAACTTAGGGTTAGGGTTATGAAAACGATAAGTCTGAGGGTCGAGGCAAGTTTACGGCTGTGTTCAGCAGGTTAAAGAAAGGTTAGGAGATTGGTTCTTTTATGATTTTGGACAATCCAACAATTTTGTATATACTAGTATAGGTACCTATGACCATAACAAGATATGGAATATCTACATATTTTTTCAGGGAAATCATTTTTTTTTTTAAGGCCTCAAATATATTTTTTAGCATTTGTACTATGGAATTCACAGTCTTGACTTAGTTTTTCCACAATTTTAAATGAGTAATCACATGTTTTCAAAAGTTCCTGTGGCTTCAATGACGTTTTAGGGCTCAATTTAGGGTTAGGGTTATGAAAACGATAAGTCTGAGGGTCGAGGCAAGTTTACGGCTGTGTTCAGCAGGTTAAAGAAAGGTTAGGACATTGGTTCTTTTTTGATTTTGGACAATCCAACAATTTTGTATATACTAGTATAGGTACCTATGACCATAACGTTTTTTTGTTGATAGCTTGCATTATTTGTAAATGTGTGCTGTATTACATTCTCTGTGTGTTTGTAGAAATATTCACTAATATGCACGCTTGTAAATTCCCACACTACGAATGATTCTTACCATTGCTTCTCAAAATTATAGGCTACCTCTCTGCGTCTGGTTGTGTTTGTTTGGTTCCTTGTTTGTATATGATTCCACATTTCATAAATTTTGTTTTCATTAGTTAGTGGTTTGTCCCTTTTTTGTAAAGCACATTTAATTTTCACCTGTTGAAGGAAATGTGCTATAAGGTTTGATTTGATTTCACATTTCCTAACAATTTTGTTTTTATTATATTTGCAGAGATGTTGATCAGGAAACACAGCCTAGTTCACCTCTAGCTAAGAGGCCAGGCAGACATTGCAAGAATACACCAGTCTCATCTCATCTTCCATGCAGTTTACTTCAATAAATGTTCTAAAATCAAAAGTTGTCTTTGTTTCTGTCTTCTAAATGGCTCACTGAGTCTTTGTCTTAGTGGTGGGGAGTCATGCGGCCAGGTGTGAATAGCCTACTTAGCTGGCAGGTATTCCGACCCAATGCATATTCATTACAGAAAGGCCATTTGCCCTCCCATTCTCACCTGGTGTTGAAAAATAGTAGTCACAACACTAACTTTTAGCTATTTATTTTATAGTTCTCATTGGATTTGCTAAAATATTTTGTCATCTTTTGATACCCAAGACCTTGAAGAACACATTTCAGTGACCGAAGGAAACCAGAGTGCCAGGAGGGCTATTTGTTTTATACGCTCCTTTCACGATATGTGACTTGTCATTGAAGTAGTTCAATGATCATAGGTGACACCCAGGGGTCAGGAATGTTCTGGTCAACTGACTGATTGATTGGTCCATATTCTTGATCAAGGATCGAGCTCTGCCTCTCTTTCTATCGGTAATATTTCTACCCTGTGCCATCTGTCACATCTGAAATCCAATTACCACTCATTACTTTTCCCTAGCTGACTGTTTTAGGGTGTCAGAAATGACATCACTCAAGCGTGGCACTGGAGTGAACTGAAAAGTGCTCGATCGTACCGATGTTCAGCAGGGCCACCATGCAAATCTCCTCCATTTCCACAGGGCCGCCTTCAATTATCATGGCCCTGGCCCTGGCTCACCCGGACCTTCCAGATTAACCTTCAGAGCCCTCAGTGCTACATCCTGATACACAGCACATGCCCAGATCGCACACCGTGACATTTTCCCCATTATACCAACCCTTACAGTACATTATTGCGCAAAAGAGAAAAAAAAGGTTTTAGACAGATGTGGGCGGTACACTGAGACAAAGTTCTTTACTTTCATGGTGAAAATTCCTTTAAATTTGAATAGTTTAATTGAATTCAAAAGCTCACACACAGCAAACTGTTACAATCAAATTCTGTCCGATACTGTGCATTTCACTTCCCTGTACATTTCACCATTGGGATCACATATAAACTTTTACAACATAATTCACACAGGGTATTTTGCTCTAAAACTGTGTACAAATATGTTAAATTAATTTATTTATGTTAAGATGAAATATGAATTTAAATTCACCAGTGAAATTCATCATACATTTTTTCCAATACAACCTTTTCAATACACACTTCAATGAATAGGACATAATTAGCTGAAATACTTGCCAAACAATAATTTAATACCACTCTAATGACAAAACAGAGTGTGCAGGATGCAAACACTTGTCGGACCGCTGTCAATGCCTGCTGTCACTCCGCCAACATTGTGCACGTCGGTAGTGCAGGACCATTCACGACTGATTTTTTTTACCCCCCCCCCCCCCTTTCTCTCTTTTAAGAGCAGATTCTCCTCTTGACTACTTCGTCAGAGATGCCTGCTAGCGGACACCCGTAGTGCTGATTTGCAAAAAAAACGCTGCGAAGTTGTGCAGACGACAGGCAGTTAGCAGACCCGGGTTCTGGTGGTTTCTGGGCTCGGGTAGGTGCATGCCCATGTGGACCTTTCTGTGCTATGTCTATGTTTTTTTTTTTTTTTTTTTTTTTGCCATTAAAACCAAAATTTATTCAGCCAATCAGGGCCGGCCCTAAGATTTTGGTGGCCCTAAGTGTGTGTGTGGGGGGGGGGGTCACTTGGTTAAATCCTTCTTACATTACATTGTCATGAAATGTTCTGTTGCCATTCCATTTAAAATTTATACCGCGAGTTCCGCGATAAGGGATGAATAACGTTACCTTATATAAACATTGGATCGTGTGCCCCCCCCCCCCCCCCCCCCAGCGGTTGTGGCCCAAAACAAACGCAGAGACCGATTGGTCCTGCAGCCAATCATTGAATTTCTTTGGTCCTGGCTTTTCCAGTGCCAAGTGTGTTTGCATCCTGTATATACTGTACAAGCCCACAGTCTCCTCTGAAAGGATTTGCTCCAGCAACTGTTTAACAAGTGGAGTCAGAACATGCCAGAACAACTTTAAACCACAGGATCTAATTACGCGATGCTGTATATCAATTAATTAATCTCTCCAGAGATTATTCTGAATAATAATCGTCCTTCCTCAAAGTCTGCGTAATCTCAAGTTCCGCATGCTTTAGTTCTGGTGGTGTTACCAACTGCAAACTTAGAAAATAAAAAGTGTGATCTTTCTCAGGAGGAGGATGCATACATGTGTAATAAAATGCTTTACAGCAGCCCATTATATTACGCCACGCTCGTAAAACCTTTAGTCAATGCAGGGCAGGCATGTTCTCCCTGGTGAGTGACCTCCGTGGGCTCCGGGTTCACCCTTCAGTCTAAAGACATACTGTCTACGTTAACTAGCATCCATTAATTATTCTGCATGCGTACAGACACATGCAGCTTCCGGCTGACGTTGATCAGCACCAACTAAATGTGACCGTCTACGGGACGAGGCCTTTCTTCAAAGTGAAAGGTTGAAGGGATGGCTGAAAACACACACACACATACAGACATACACACACACACAAACAAACACAGATACTCACAAAGTTATTTGTATTTGACTGACACAGTGTTTATGCCCAACAATATATTGAGGAGGGAAATTATTATTATTATTGTTGTTGTTGTAAAGAGCAGTTTTCTCCTTCTCATTCTCCAAATGTACTTCTATTTAATTTTAATTACACAAGGTGCCTGCCATAATTGCATTTGAACCAGAGAGGCAAGATGTCAGACAGAAATTCGTATAACTCTTCCTCCGATATTAGGAGAGAATATATATTAACCAATGTGACTGACTAACCGAAGAACACCATTAGAATTTTACTATTGAGATGACCTTTCAGTCACGGATGGAAGCTGTTGCCTTAAAGCAAATACAACAGTGGTGCACTGCTAGACTGTGTCAATGCATCATTTCAAATAATTTACCAAAATAATCTCTCTCTCTCTCTCTCTCTCTCTCTCTCTCTCTCTCAGCACATTATTCATGCATGAGAATATCAATACGGAGAGTAATAGGATAGTCAGTATAATTATAATCAATGTAATGCATACGACAAATGTATTTCCTATCTTGCTACTCTTGAACATATGTCTGATCACACAACTAAATATTGGAGGAGATGTCTCAAAAAAGAAAGTAAAGTAGGAATCTTTAAGTCCCTGCGAATTTTCGTTCTTACAAAATCAGGGATTATATTTTGTCTTTTTTCAAACAAAAAAACCCATTGTGTCGTATCGTCATTGTGGTGGAATATATCATTCAGACAAAAAGGGTTTTTTTTTTCTTTCTTGTTATTACTAAAGCGTACACCACTCCAAAATATTCATTATATACAGCCAACGTACAGTTTCGTAACAAAGAAAGAAAAAAGTTTGTTATCTTTGTTAACTTCATACTGAC
Source organism: Anguilla anguilla (assembly GCF_013347855.1). Classification (NCBI taxonomy): domain Eukaryota; kingdom Metazoa; phylum Chordata; class Actinopteri; order Anguilliformes; family Anguillidae; genus Anguilla; species Anguilla anguilla. The sequence continues at coordinate 62,364,833 of NC_049204.1, forward strand.
TGTACCATGCTCTAGAAGGCACTTAAAGAGATATGATGATTTATTAACAGACCATCTGTCACGCTGCTATTGTTGGTAGCCTCTGGGGAATAATTTCAACACACTCTGTAAACGTATGGGACTTCCAATATGATAAAATGCAAACACAATTAACATTAAACAAACAAATAAATAAATAAATCCCCTCAACACTTTTCATGATTTTTATTTTTTTAATTTTCAGGCTATCAGTAGGTATTGTTCTGGTGAAAAGCTGCTGAAGATCTTAATATTTTATTCATACAGTTACAGTATGCAAAAAAAAAAAAAAAAAAAAAGTTCTGTGCCTCTAGCTGTGTGAATTATGAAGTGATGGAACTGAAGTAAGGAGCCTGCAGGTTTTTCCCCCTCCATAGCTACCTGGTTGGTGTGCAGGCTTGGGGTCTACAAATTATTAGATGAAGCAGGGGCTTAAAATGGCGAACCACCATTTGGTGAGAAAGAAAAAATCTCAATGCTATTGTGAGATGTGAGATTGAATTTCTATACCTATTGATATACTTTTTGGACTGGGAAGGCTTCCATAAGTGTAGAGAGAGGGAGGCTGATGCAAAGTGTGTGAGGAGGAGTAGAGAAAAAGAAAGAAAAAAAGGCGTGGAGACAGAGAGTGGTGGGACAGATATTTTTTGTTAGAGGAAAGATAGCTAGCTTTCTAGACAGTATTAAAAGCGATAGATAATCAGTGCTGTATTGCACGTTGGAGTAATAGCCGTCCGTATGTTTTCCAAGGAATAAAAAGACTGAATCCTTGCGTTGGCTGACTGTTTCCAAATCTTTGCTCACGCCACAGAAAACACGGCGAAGCACTTCCTCACGGCCTTACGCTATTTTAGAATCGTCCTTTTTCCAATGTTTCCCTTAACAGTTGCATCTCATCCTCTAGCTCACAAAATTACTAAACAAATAAATAAATAAATAAATAAATATTAAACCACAGATATTTTACAGCCATGAATAAGACAATAGTTATTTATTAATATTTTGAAAGTCGCTCAGATGTGGCCCTGTTGGGTTGTCCCTACCCTGAGATTCCCGGGCTGGACCCAGACGAGCAGACCTCGCCCAGCTTGTCTTTCAGTGCGAAATCCAGCGGGAACTGCAGCCCACGTGCGGCACGAGCCCCCCGGGTCCTGCGCACCTCGTGTAGCTGGCGCGGGCAAAAACGGCAGGTGTGCGGAATCGAGCAGGGGGGGCACGCCGCCGTTCGAAGTGCGGAACGTTCTGGAACACCGCGCTGCCTTGGCCAACGCTGTGGATTGGGCACGCATCACACCACAGGGCGTGGAGTCGCAACGCGTGTGCTGACGCACTCGGGATACCGTCCCAGACAAAGATGCGGATCGCTTCTAAAGCTCCAGGCAAGGTTATTTTAATTTAACAACCACAGGCCGTTTTTTTATTACATGTGAGCTGCATGAAGGCGTTAAAATAATTATGCATTTTGCATACGTGAAAACTTTCTTGAGTTTGTGATTTAGTGTATGCTGATGATCGGGCTGCAAGCCCACCACCGTTCTCAGGTTAATGCAGATTCTGAGAAACCTTCACGTCCAGCCATTAGCTAGAGTGCCCTGCGTAAAACCATTTAGCTCAATACCATCACATCCCACGGCTGCCTGTGCAATTAGAAGATGGTGACACGCTTTAAATGCTATGACCTCGGAATTTAATGGTAATGTACAGGCCTGTGCTAAAGCCTCTTTGCCTTGGCTGAGACATTTGTGTTAATGCCTATGCTTTGTTTCTATCATAACTGCAAGACATTATGTAGTCTGACCCAATTAGCCAATCAATCAGCATTATTTTCATGTTTCAAACTTGAAATGTGTGCCAAAGTTCTGAACAGCCATCTTGCAAATGCAAAGTTAAGGCGCGATTCAGCCCTCTCCCGAAAGGACAGGAAACTAAATTAAAAAAGAAGGGTAAGAGAGAGAGATAACTTTAAATGGTTTGCAATTTCTTGTGTAACTGAGAGCAGTGCCAACATTTAATTATAAAGAACAATGCGAGCCATGCATGTTTCACGCACAGGCTGTCACATTCCCAAATGAAGCATGTTATTGGTGCCAGGTGAGATTAACGCCATCTACGCCTGGTAGAGGCGGGTTTTTATTTTTCGAACCCTGCCCCCGGTTAGCTGGCCAAGGCTGCCAGATAACCGGTGTTTGTGTCAGAAGATACCTATTGCAGCCTACCTTGAGAAAGCACTGAAATAAGACAGAATGGTATTGTACTATTCAATACCAACAGGTAATGAAAATCGATTTTTTTTTTTTTTTTCAGTGATGGTTTTCAAGGCCTTATATCTCCAACGAGATCTATATCTGTACACCTTTGTTTGAGGTTCTGCCTTGTGGTTCACCACTAAGTTTCAAAACACAAAGATGAAACCCCACTGTAATTGGGATGATTTTCAGTTCAAGCTGGAACCCTGCTAAATGGCAAGCTAATGCACTTTTAATTCAGTTAGCGAAAGCAAAACTTAATCTTGGAATCGTTTGAGGACATTATTTTGAGATATTTGTCTCCAGAGCAAAGATAAGTGCAGTGTACTGTGATTTTTTATTTTTATTTATTTTTTGAGTGAAAAAAAAAAAAAAAACTGTTAGGATCTGAAGCTTATTTCTTATGATTTTCTTCACTTCTCTCCCCAGAGGAATATGAACATATATCAAACTATAACAGAGCATCATTTTTCATTACTCACAAAAATCCTGTTTTCTGTGCGCCTGTAAATGTGCAATTTCTGAATATCTGAGTTATTTTCAAAATGACGCTCTGTTACAGTTTTTTCTGTGTACTTTAAAATTGCTATTACTCAGGATTCAAATGATCTGAACAGTGGTAAATATCAAGGCATATTGTTTTCTCTAAGCTTTCCAAATTAAGGTGGGAGCATCCAGGTGAACATTTATGTGATGGAAATGTGGTGAAAAGTCAGTGAAACGGCATCTAGGCATTCATGTGAAAACCTGGCTACATTTGGTTGAAAATTGAAAGTTTTATGGCCAGCTGGAATGTAGCCAGGCTATCCCTGGGTAACACGTGAGCTATATAGGGGTTAACCAAGTCTGTTTATGTTGAAACATCTGTCAGCCTAGATTTCCACCTCGACTGTTGCTGCTCATTGGGATGTCCAGGCTGTGGTAGTTTCGAGCCAGTCAGACAGTCCGCCAAGATATGAATAATTGTGGAGACTAGGTGAATAACCCACGGCAGAATTGAAAATAGACAGCACAGAAAGTAGGAAGCAAGAAAATGGCACATTTCCTACACAGGGTCCCAGGAACATTGCTGTTGAATATGTTGCCAGTATTGTATTCATATTTACATGTGGATTCATTTCTCTCTCTCTCTCTCTCTCTCTCTCTCTCTCTCTCTCTCTCTCTCTCTCACACACACACACACACACACACACACTCGTTCTCTTGCATGCAGTATTTCTAATGCACAATTATGCCCCCTCTCCCTCCCTCTGTGTATGTATGTATGTATGCGTGTATGTATGTATACATGCATGTAACCTGAAATCACAAGCTGAAAAATGCCTTCTTAAAGCTAAAAATAAGGCTACAATTTGGGAATGTAAAATCTAGTCTTAAAATCACTAAATATTGCATGAAATACTTAAAAACTTAAAAACTCAAAATATGCCACTACACTCTTAAAATTACACTGGGCTATATATCCCTTTGGATAAGACTGTCTGCTATAATGTAATGAGCCAAAAGTTTTATTTATTTATTTATTTATTTATTTATTTATTCATTTATTTTTCATTATTTTTTATTAGTTCATAAACACAAAATCCATCAAATGCATACCTTTGATACTTTTCATGAAATTATTGTGGGAATGCTTCTCATAAAATGTGGTGGTACAATTTTTTATTGGCACAAAAATAATTTAGCATGAGGTAAGTAGGAACTCTGAATCTCTATCAAATGACCTCTCGCCTCTATCCCGTAACAAGAACTGCCATCAAAATGGCCAGCATTAATACATTGCAACGCGTTCATTTTACGGCTGACGTCCAAGTAAATCTCTTTTTTTTATTAATATTCTACCCCATCACAAACCTAAAATAAATAAATAAATTTTTAAAAAAACACGCTCCGGTAGTTAATTTCATACCCGGTTTGACATTTATTTCAAAATTCAATCAAACCCAGGTGCCAGGGGATATCAGGTATTGATGGAGTTTTTGTCACTAGCCTGATGAGGGAAGCGATATTGTGGCTTAGCTCCTAATGCATATGAGCACATGTCAGGAAGTGATTTGACACGTACTCCATCAATTCCGCAAGGCACCTGTAAAGGAGCAAAAAAAAAAAACCTAGTAGGAAAAAAAAAAAAAAAAAAAACTTATTCCATGTTAAGAACAGCATCAGTCAGGGAAAAAACAACAGCGCGTGCACATCACGTTTCCCCCACGGGAAACCAACTCCCGGAAAGGAAAGGAAATAGTGGAGACGCATTTATTGATATAAGAAAAAGCTTTGTTGCCACTCGTTTCAAAAAATTGGATTTCATTTTGCATCATAATGTCGTTTTGTGCGACTGTTTCATCACTGTGATGTTTTCGTGCGATTTTTAAAATGGATTTTTTTTTTTTTCCTGAGAATGTTGTTTTTACTCACCTGACTTCATAATTACTGATTAATGTCAATGAAATCACATACAGGACCCGTGTACAGATGGCCCTGTTAATAATTGGAATTATGAGGAACAAAATAGCATTACTAATCTAATGTACTCATAGAACATCTGGCTGGATGGAACCCTTATTTCCATTTCATTATAAGTCGTTGTCGTGTTGTCACCCACACAAATGCAAATCCTTCACCCAAAGAAATCGTGCACGCGGGAATGTTCAGCAGTGAGTGTCAACGTGTCACGAATGTTTCACGCGAGCGAGAGAACATTATAGAATATAAAATGTCGCCACAGTCTACTTCATCAAGAGAATTACACTGGCCTGCCCGATTCTCCATCATCTGGGAACAGATAAATAAAATAAATAAATAATGATAAACTTGCCGTATGGGGCATGCTGCTCTCATCTGCAGGCTCAAACACGCTTGTTGATAACATTCCCGGTGGCTGTGTTAATGAATAACTGCATTGTATTAACTGTTTGGCCAGAAAGTCTTTGCAAGAAAATTACTCTGCAATTTGATTTGTTTGCACACATAAAAGGGGCATGGCTAGGAATTATGGACCCCCTACAAGAATTTTAATAAAACAAATAGAATTTGTGGACCCCTACCATCTTCACCACCTTTCACCCCTCTAGTACATATGTACCCCACCTATACACATATTTCTGTTTGATTGTGAGGTACAAGCACCCCTAACTAGACAAAGGTTTTTACCCTGGCTGCTGTGCTGATCCAGGAGAATGGACTGTGGTGGTGTGTAACGGCAGTTAAAACCCCACCCTGCTGAGCTAGGTCAGTCCCGAGGTCCCCAGCCAGGAGAACTAATCACACACTCTCTTGTGACATCAC